>NC_058523.1:318160232-318775411 GCF_904849725.1 Hordeum vulgare subsp. vulgare
GTTATCAAGGCCTTCTTAAGTATTTCAAAGGCTTCCTCACAATCATTGTCAAAAACAAAAGGAATATCCTTTTGCAAGAGATTGGAAAGAGGCCTAGAAATCTTAGAGAAGTCCTTAATGAACCTTCTATAGAAACCAACATGACCAAGGAAACTTCTTATACCTTTAATATCTGTAGGGCACGGCATTTTCTCGATCGCATCAACCTTAGCCTTATCGACTTCAATACCTCTTTCAGAAATTCTATGTCCTAAAACGATGCCTTCATTACCATAAAGTGGCACTTCTCCCAAATTAAGACAAGGTTGGTATATTTACATCTCTGCAAAACTCGATCAAGGTTGGTGAGGAAATCATCAAAAGAAGACCCATAAACGGAGAAGTCGTCCATGAAAACCTCAACTATCTTTTCACAAAATTTGGAGAATATAGCCATCATACATCTTTGAAATGTAGAAGGTGCATTACATAAGCCAAAAGGCATACGTCTGTAAGCAAAGGTACCGAAAGGGCAGGTAAGAGTGGTTTTCTCCTGATCAGATTGTGCAACAGGTATTTGGGAGAAACCAGAATAACCATCCAGAAACGAGAAGTGTGTGTGTTTAGACAATCTTTCTAGCATTTGGTCAATAAAAGGCAAGGGGTAATGATCTTTCCTGGTGGCTTTATTCAATTTCCTAAAATCAATTACCATCCTAGAGCCAGTAATAATCCTGTGTGGGATCAATTCATCTTTATCATTAGGGACAACGGTAATACCTCCTTTCTTATGGACGCTATGCACCGGACTTGCCCAATCACTATGAGCAACAGGATAGATAATACCTTCTTCCAGGAGCTTTAGTATTTGTTTTCTTACTACCTCTTTCATCTTAGGATTTAATCTCCATTGATGATCAGCAACTAGTTTGGAATCAGGATCGGTTTTAATTTTGTGCTGCCATAGAGTGGGGCTAATGCCCTTAATATCATCAAGAGTATATCCAATACCAGCATGGTGCTTCCTCAGAGTTTTTAATAATTTCTTTTCTTCATGCTCTGAAAGGCTAGCACTAATAGTAACAGGATATATCTCTTTTTCATCAAGATAAGCATACTTAAGAGTATCAGGTAACTATTTAATCTCGAACACAGGATCACCCTTTGGTGGGGGTGGATCGCCAAGCAGTTCAACAAGCAAATTATTCTTAAGCATAGGATGTTGTTCAAAGATAACTCTATCTATCTCATTCCTTTCATCCATATGCATATCATTTTCATTCTCAAGCAAGTATTGCTCCGAAGGATCAGTAGGAGGCACAACAATAGAAGCTAGAGCAATAATTTCATCCTTTCTAGAGAACTCTTTTTCATGAGGTTGTCTACCAAACTTGGAGAAATTGAACTCATGTGACACACCTTCAAAGCCAACAGTGACAGTTTGCTTCTCACAGTCAATATGAGCATTGACAGTATTGAGGAAAGGTCTACCAAATATGATGGGACAAAAGCTATCTTGTGTGGTAGCAAGAACGAGAAAATCAGCAGGATACTTAGTTTTACCACACAAGACTTCAACATCTCTAACAATTCCCAAAGGGCAGATAGTATCTCTATTGGCAAGCTGAATAGTGACATCAATAGGTTCCATCTCGACAGGTGCAATCTCGTCTTTAATTTCATCATATAAAGATTGAGGTATTTCACTAACACTAGCACCCACGTCACATAAACCATGATAACAATGATCTCCTATCTTAACAGAAACAACAGGTGTGCCAACAACAGGCCTATGTTTGTCTCTAGCATGAGGTTTAGCAATTCTAGCAGCATCTTCACAAAAGTGAATATCATCGCCATCAACATTGTCGGACAGGAGATCTTTGATAATAGCAATGGTAGGTTCAACTCTAATTTTCTCAGGGGGTGTAGGTGTTCTAATGTAGCCCCTACGTATCACAGTTGAACCTTTAGAATGATCCTTTATTCTAACAGGGAAAGATGGTTTCTCAATGTAAGCACTAGGAACATGAAGGATGATATTTTCTCACGGGGTGTAGGTGTTCTAAGGGAGGATGATATTTAAACCACTTCTCTTTAGGGAGATTAATATGAGCAGCAAATGATTCACATAATGAAGCCACTATCTCAGAGTCAAGTCCATGTTTAGCACTAAAATCACAAAAAGTATTTGTTTCAACAAAGGATTTAACGCAATCGAACTTAAGATTCATACCTGACTCCTTACCTTCATCAAACACCCAATCTTCAGAGTTGTGTTTAATTATTTCCAATAAATTCCATTTGAAGTCAATATCTCTCTTCATAAAAGAACCGGTACAAGAAGTGTCAAGCATGGTGCGATTATCATGAGAAAGCAGAGCATAAAAGTTCTGAATAATAATTTCTCTCGAGAGCTCATCGTTGGGGCATGAATATAACATTGACTTAAGCCTCCCCCAAGCTTGAGCTATACTTTCTATATCACGAGGCCTAAAGTTATAGATATAATTCCAATCACGATGTACCAAATGCATAGGATAAAACTTTTGATGAACTTCCAATTTCAATCGGTTGTAGTTCCATGATCCAGTATCATCACATAGCCTAGACCATGTCAATGCTTTATCCCTCAAAGATAAGGGAAAGACCTTCTTCTTTACCTCATCCTCGGGCAAACCTGCAATCTTAAATAAACCACAAACTTCATCTACATAGATTAGATGCAAGTCGGGATGTGATGTTCCATCTCCTGTAAAAGGATTAGCCAACAGTTTCTCTAGCATACCCGAAGGAATTTCATAACAAATATTTTCAGTAGGTGCAGTAGGTTGAGGAGCAACTACTTGTGCTTCCGTTCGAGGTGAAGATACCCCGAACAAGCTCCTCAAAGGATTAGTTTCCATATTGACAAGTGACAATAAATTTCAGCACACTATATAAATGTTTCCTTACCAAATTCCACTTACCAAAGGTGCTTCACTCCCCGGCAATGGCGCCAGAAAAGAGTCTTGATGACCCACAAGTTTAGGGGATCTATCATAGTCCTTTCGATAAGTAAGAGTGTCGAACCCAACGAGGAGCAGAAGGAACTGACAAGTGGTTTTCAACAAGATATTCTCTGCAAGCACTGAAATTATCGGTAACAGATAGTTGTTTGATAAGATGATTCGTAGCAAGTAGCAAGTAACAAAGGTGCACCAAAGTGTACCAATCCCTTTTGTAGCAAGGAACAAGCCTGGACAAACTCTTATATGAGGTAAAGCCCTTCCGAGGACACATGGGAATTTCTGTCAAGCTAGTTTTCATCATGTTCATATGATTCGCGTTCGCTACTTTGATAGTTTGATATGTGGGTGGACCGGTGCTTGGGTGCTGCCCTTACTTGGACAAACATCCCACGTATGATTAAGCCCTCTCGGAAGCATCCGCAACTACGAAAGAAGAATTAAGACAAAGTCTAACCATAGCATTAAACTAGTGGATCCAAATCAGCCCCTTACGAAGCAACGCATAAAACTAGGGTTTAAGCTTCTGCCACTCTAGCAGCCCATCATCTACTTATTACTTCCCAATGCCTTCCTCTAGGCCCAAATAATGGTGAATTGTTATGTAGTCGACGTTCACATAACACCACTAGAGGAAAGACAACATACAACGCATCAAAGTATCGAACGAATACCAAATTCACATGACTACTTATAGCAAGACTTATCCCATGTCCTCAGGAACAAAAGTGACTACTCACGAAGCATAATTATGTTCATGACCAGAGAGGTATTGAATAGCATTAAGGATCTGAACATATGATCTTCCACCGAGTCATCCAACTAGCATCAACTACAAAGAGTAATTAACACTACTAGAAACCTTACAAGTACCAATCGGAGTCGCGAGACGGAGATTGGTTACAAGAGATGAACTAGGGTTTGGAGATGAGATGGTGTTGATGAAGATGTTGATGGTGATGAGTCCCCTCCGATGAGAGGAGTGTTGGTGATGACGATGGCGACGATTGCCCCCTCCGGGAGGGAAGTTTCCCCGGAAGGACGGCCCTGCCGGAGCTCTAGATTGGTTCTGCTCAAGTTCCTCCTCGTGGCGGCGGTGTTTCCTCCCGAAAGCCTCCTCCTCATTTTTTCTGGAATGAAACCCTCCTTATTGCAAAATATGGGAGCCAGAGGGGCAACAGGGGGCCCACAAGCCACCCAGGCGCGACCAGGGGGGTAGGCCACGCCTGGCAGGCTTGTGGCCTCCTGGTGGCTCCCCTCCGGTACTTCTTTCGCCCATTATTTTTTATAAAATCCAACGTAATTCCTTGTTGATTTTCATGGCTTTTGGAGTTGCGCAGAATAGGTATCTCAAACTTGCTTCTTTTTCAGACCAGAATTCCAGCTCCCGGCATTCTCCCTCTTCATGTAAACCTTATAACATAAGAGAGAAAAGGCATAACTAGTGTACCGTAAAGTGTAATAACAGCCCATAAAGCGATAAATATCTACATAAAAGCATGATGCAAAATGGACGTATCACAGGTCCATATACGGGTCCAGAAGGTACTTCCCTACAAAATGGGACGGGGAGCCACCTCGGGTGCCCTACTATGCTAGATACTAGGATTCATACTGGACTCAACCCAATTCCGACTTTTGGCACAATATATCCCAGACTAGAGGCGCCGCACACCCACTATGCTTCATAGACAAAGTAATGCAACATCAATTTCCGGAGGGATTCAAACCCGTCAACATAGAACAGTACAACGACACGACGGAGCCTGTCGTGTGGATAGAAGACTTCCTTCTCCACATTCACATGGAGAGAGGAGATGATCTCCATGCCATCAAATATTTGCCCCTTAACTTTAAAGGGTCAGCACGACACTGGTTAAACAGCATGCATGAGGACTCGATCGGAAGCTGAGAACAGCTCGAAGAAGCCTTCCTATCCAATTTCCACGGGACTTACGTCCGACCCCCGGATTCCTCCGACCTAAGCAATGTCGTCCAAAAGGTGGGTGAGTCGGCCAGATAGTTCTGGAACCGGTTCTTAACAAAGAAAAAACAAATTGTGGATTGCCCGGACACCGAAGCAATAGCCTCTTTCATGCAAAACATCTGAGATGAGTGGTTGGCTCGCCAGCTCGGACAGGACAGGCCGAGGACAATGTCCGACCTCCCTTCCCTCACGACCCACTTTTTCGCAGGCGAAGATAACTTGCTAGCTCGGCGAGCCACAACTCGGATGATCCTGGAACCTCCGAAGTTTGGGACAGAATGGTAAGCCGAGGAAAAACAAGAACAAGCTCCGCCTCCGCGCTAGCGACGCTGATGACACAACAGTAAATGCTGGGTTCCGCAATTCCAGGCCAGGGTAGCAGAAGAAACCCTTCAAAGGAAACAAAGATGGGCCAACCTAATGGGAAAAACTTATGGAACGACCCAGTCAAATCCACGGCACCCAAGATAATTCAACTACTCACACCAACCGTAATTGTTAGATGTTCAAGCAGGCTGGCAAAGTAGTGGCCGAAGAACAAGGCCAGAGCCCTCAAAGCAAAAACGACAAGGAGCCCCATGGTCCGAACAACGGGGGCCAAAACAGTTCTCTCCAGAGGTAAAGACCGCAAACATGATTTACAAGACTCACATACCCAAGAAGGGGCAAAAATGAGCCCTCCGAGAAGTCTACGACATAAAGCATGTAGCACCAAAGTACAATTCATGGTTGGCTTGCCCGATCACATTCGACCGCAGAGATCATGTGACCAGCATCTGTCACGGAGGGTCGGCCACCCTCGTCCTCGATCCCATCATATATGGGTACCACCTCACCATAGTCCTCATGGACGGAGGAAGTAGCCTTAATCTAATCTACGCATATACAGTGAAAAAGATGGGTATTGACGCATCCAGAATAAAACCAAGCAACGCTACCTTCAAAGGAGTGATTCCAGGCGTTGAGGCTCGTTGTTCTAGAACCATAACGCTGGAAGTCCTGTTCAGATCACCCGACAACTTCCGCAATGAAGACTTGATCTTTGACATTGTCCCCTTCAGCAGCGGGTACCACGCACTACTCGGTCGCACCGCCTTTGCCCGATTCAATATGGTGCCTCACTATGCTTATCTCAAGCTCAAGATGCCCGGACCCGAGGAGTCATCACCGTCAACGGCAAATCAGAAAGATCTCTCCGGACCGAAGAACACACCCCAACCTTAGCAGTCGAAGGTGAGTACGATAACGAACTATCAAGTCACAAGCCGGTCAAGCCGTGAAAAGTAGGTAAGAAATCTCAAGCTCAATCAGGTCCCCCGGAGAGCTCCTCGGACCTGAACACATAAGGGCACCCCTCCCACAGCATCTCCCAAGCACCTTTAAGGTATGGCTCTCGGGTACACAATTTCTTTCTCCCAATAATATGGATGTTGTGGGAGATCCGAACAAGTACCATATGCTTGGTTAGACCAAAATATGGTACCAACTTCTTTTCGGATACACAGGGGATACCGTAAAGACCCCCAAGTGTCAAGCTCTATTTTCATCAGCAACTTCTCATGGCTCCTCGATTGAAAGCCTGTGTGCCATCTGCAACAACATTTTGAGGAAAAAAACACCACCCCTCAATGTTTCGAGCTAATGTAGCCAGAAGTGAGGTGTACGTCAAGTCACTCGCAAAAAGGCCGCGGGGGAGGCGTTGCTTAATTTCGATAGTTTCCTGTACACAACAGCCCTGTTGCTGAGAATTATCAAAAAAATCCTCGCCAATATCTGTGGCAGATGCTTTTCTTTTAATGTACTTATTATTATCCGTGTTTTCCTACTTCGTGGCACTGATAGGACAAAGTTATTTTATGATTGCTAAAAAAAGTGCGATCGGCTATTAAACCCAGGGCTAGGATACATTGACCGCCCCGAGCACTACACCGTCACTCTTTCTTTCATATACATGTTCGGTCTCTCAGGATTTTGCATTATATGCATCGGTTCCGAATTATGTCTTGGGTCTATAGTTGGATTGCCCGGCTCTTGTGCTTACCCCCTTACATTCTGCTAGTTCGGCTAAAGGGGTAAAGGGAGAACCACTGCAATTGTATTCCCACCTTCCCTGGTTTTGAAATACCATAGTGGAGAAAGCCGGAAACTGACTGTCATACTAAGAGAGAATTGGTCTACAATCTGAGATTATTTTTATAGTCGATAGAGGCTATTTCATGTCACACAGACGGGTTTGCAATTAAACAAAACCCGTGGTAGTCATTCCGATCTTCTGTTTTTCAAACTACCGCAACAAGGGCCGAGGGCTTTTCATAAGCCCCGCGTTATAAAATTCCTAAGGCTAAGTGAAAGCGATAAAGCCTCATAGTCCGATTGGCTCATTTCCATCCTACACTAACACCTTCGGGAACCAATTAAATCAGCTAAGGGCAGTGTACGGACGATGAAACATCCCAAGTAGTATCTACATGTGGGCTGAACCGGTGACTGGAAACTTTCACATTCAAACGGCCAAAACAGGAATCAAAATAATATAAACCATATTCAACTCAGGACATGTATCGCTTAAAGCAGATTGTTCTCGGTTACATCCACATGTATTTATTCTAATAATACATCCTTAGAGTATAGTGATTCGACCGCCCGAGCACCCTCCATGGCGGAAGAGAAGTAGAGCTCGGGGTGCTTGTGCTCCTTTCCGGCAGGCGGAGGATTAGTGGCCATCTTCAGCGGCCTCATCCTCGAGAAGTGCGCCATCATCTGTGCAAAGGCCATCCGAGCCCCCTCTATACATGGTGAGCGTTGTAGGGCTTCAATCTGAGGTGCGGCTTCGATCAGCCTCCACACCAGGGCGAAGTAGCTATTCGGCAAGGGATCGGTAGGCCACAACCGAACACATAAGTCCTTCATAACCAATTCGGCCATCCTGTGTAGTTCAAGGAGCTGATTCATTTGGTTGCTCGGACTGGGGTTAGCCTCAGGAGCCTCAAATTGAGCCCACAACAGCCGCTGCTCGGCATCCCCGTCGTGAGCCACAAAATACTTGGTTGCATCTGCCGTACTCTGCGGGAGGTTGGTGAAGACGCCCGCGAAATTCCATATGCATGTAAGAAAGGCAAATCGGTTCCCACTAAAGGCACACTGCAGTAAGTATGGCTTACCGGTTGCTATACGCTTGACCTGGCACACTTATTCTTCATAGAACCTCCTCTCTACCCGCTCTGATTGGAACTGAGCGGATAGCTTGGTCTGCTTGGCTGTGTGGTCCTTGGCTTTTTTCTCAAAGTCCTCGCACTTCGAGCTTACCTCCTCTAGTTCTTGCTAGACCTCTGTCACCCTGGCCTCATATTGCTTGTGTACGGCCTTAAGGGCGTACAGCTCAACGATCGCCTATTCGGCCGCCGCCTTGTGGGAAACGGCCTCTTGTTTGGCCCTCTCCACCTTGGCCTAGATCTTTTCCACCTTTTCATCTTCAACTGCTGATCAAAGAAAAAACAACAACGGTCATATGGCACGGCCAGGCCATTTTGTCAGATATAACTAGAAGGTAGTACTCTTATGCAAACTCACCCTGCTTCTCGTCAAACCAACATTGAGGAGGTCAAGCTCTTCATCAGACACTTGCAGCTTCTGATTTCGTTCGGCTATTTCCAATGCGTTAGCATTGGCAGTCAATGACGAGACCTACAAAGTGCACAATCCATCAGCACGGTTTCAGCCTATAGAGCCTAACTTGCTTGGTCAAGTTCCTTAAAATAAGCATTCTAAGCACAGTATTCGAACATTTTTTGTGTATTTCTTTGAGCCACGGGTTAGCTTTTCAGTACTCCCCCTGGCTTAGGGGCTATCATACCAGTAAATATATATTTCAAATATATAAAACAATATTGACAAATGAGTGGTTTACCTTAAAACCCGTCAATAAGCCGGTAAAGGCTTCATTCAGTCCGCAGTTAACGGACTGAATGCTCCGCAAAACTACACCCATTAAGGTGCGGTGTTCATGAGCAATGAAGGAGTTGGCTAGGATCTCCTCCATCACAGCCGACCCCTCGACTGTGGCCCGTCCTGGCACGGGCGGCACCAGGGGTGGCTCCGAGGATGTTGGAGGGAGCGGTCGAATTCTGACCCTCCCTTCCATGTTCTGAAGGGCCGGTCTCTCGGGTGGTGTTAACCGGGGAGGTGGCCCCAATCAGAGCCTTCCAGTTCATGGTGGCGGGCACGTCTTTGTTAATCAGGACCTTGTGGTCCTCGACGACCGAGGTATTCACCTCGGCCATCGCCTCCTCGCCCCCCGCATTAGGCGAAGCTTGGTGGGAAGCCACCTCCACGGCCTCCTCAGAGGCTTGGGGGAAGGGAGGTGCGGGACGCATTCCCACTCTCCCCCAGCTCGGCTGGTAGGGAATCTCCCTCTGAGACTTGATCCATTGGAAGATCTCGAAAGGGGTTGTGATAAGTAAAAATACATGCCCACCAATTAACATAGGGCTCGGTACACCCAATAAAGTCATCAGAGCTCATACCTTCGGGCTAGGAATTTGACCATGGGGGCTCAACAGGGAACCATCTCGGACTCCCCGATCTCGTCGTCGGAATCTGGACAGTTGTCAAGAGAAGCAACCTCTCTTTTACAAGGCCTCTTCGGGGCCCTAGGAGGCATGGCTTGTTTCTCTGCCTCCTACAGCGCTCTCTTCTTCGACTCGGAGGAGTCCATGTCCCCCTCCTCTTCCACGTCCTCCACCTCTCGGATAGAGGAAACATGTGTGTCCTCGGACTTAATGTCCGGGGGACCCCTGGAATGGAGACCGTCGCGGGTCTCCTTCTTCTTCGGCTCCGGCGCCTTATACGACTTCGGAACCAACATTGCGGTTAGCAAGTCTGACCTTGGCTCTTCAGGTAGAGAGCCTGGTTTGTCAGTGTTCTTGGCTCTGGCCAACCACTTTTGTTGAAACAATTTGGGGAGAGGTGAGATCCCTAAAAAGAAATCAGAACTTTGGGACAGAAATAATACTCGGACATACCTCAATTGGAGGCGTCTTGTCGTCCAGACCTCTATCTTCGTCCTCGGCTAGCCACACTGGTTGAGGCTTGAACGAAGTCTGCCATACGTCCTTGTGGGTCGTGCGAAAGAACTCCTTGATGACCTTGAGGTCATCGGGCTGGTAAACCCACATCGGATTACCCGATGCTGACACGGTAGGATGGACCCATGCAAAGCAACTTGGATCACATCGGTCAGTTGGATGTTTGCGTCCACCATCTGTTTGAGGCATTTTTGCATCATCTTCACATCCCTAAAAAAGCCCAGTCTATGTCTTTTTTGACCCAGAAGGTTAGCCTCACTGGGGGCGAATTTGAAATCGGCGGACGTTGCCTAGTTCGCCTCCTGTGGTTCGGTGATATAGAACCACTCCTTCTGCCAGCCCTTCATAGTGTCTATCAAGGTGCCCTCTGGCCATACTACCTTGCAAAGCTTGCTTACCACCGCCTGCCGTAATCTGCGTGTTGGCTACTCACCGATTTTGTCTTGACGTTGAATGTCTTGAGCCAGAGCCCGAAATGCCGATGAACCCATAAGAAAGCTTCGCATACTATGATGAGGGAGGTAATGTGCATGATGGAGTTGGGAGGGAGGTCATGGAAATCCAATCCATAGTAGAACATGAGGCCCCTGATGAAAGGGTGAAGGGGAAAGCCTAGGCCCCAGAGGAAATGAGGAATGAACACTACACGCTCACCCGGCCTTGGAGTCGAGATCACCTGGCCTACCGCCACCGCCTAGTGGGCAATGTTAGGGGAAGGTATCCGGAGCACTTCAGCTCACGGATGTCAGCGTCGGAGATGGTCGACACCTACCACTTGCCCCGAGAGCTGACCATGCTACGAGCTCGAAGATGGCGATGGGAAAAGAGAGCAGAAAGGGGATTAGATCTGGGCACTCGAGCTTGGAGGAGGCAAGAGAGAAGACAAGGATGATGGTGGTAAAGATCTTTGGATCTTTGTTCCTTTTTATAATGGACTGTAATACCAAGGCTCCCTTCTACTGCGCCGGTTGCTCCGCCACTCTCCTCCGAAAAATAATCGAGCCATTGTACGCGCAGGTAAGCCTATGCAGTTGTTCGTATCCCAGTAATTGCGGAAGCACGATCTCCTCGAGAGGACGTGCCCCTTGAAACATGGCCCCAAGCCGCAGTTCGAGGCGACCTTTTGTGAGGAAAGTCTGTCAATTGATGGACTATTCACACATGGGATTTTAATTTCCCTTACTGAAAGAGATGCCCATTTTAATAGACATGCACGTTACTGAAGCGATCAAATCGGAGTCAATCGAGTAAGAGTGGAACTCACCTTGCAAGCCGATTATTATCGGTATGTGGGGCAGCCGAAGACTGAACACACCGTCATAGAAGGCTAATTCGGGGGCTACTGAGGGAGTCCAGAAATCTGGGCTCCCCGCGCGGCTGGTTAGTCAGTGACGAGTGGGACCATTGGGCCATGTTGTAGAAGAACGGGCCTTATGACGACCTCTACTCCGGAAGGAATATCCCGAAGATTGGCTTGTACTTCAAGCTTAGAAAATACTAGGTCGTCTCATCTATTCCTGATTATAGTCGGTAACTTGTAAACCCTAGGGGTCCCTGGTGTCTATATAAACCAGAGACTCCTATTCGTGTAGAGGAGGCTGAATAATCTAGGGTTTAGCATATACGATATCGAGGTAGATCAACTATGTAATCATCTTCATCAATACAATCAAGCAGGATGTAGGGTATTACCTCAATAGGAGGGCCCGAACCTGGGTAAACCGCTATCTCCCCCTTCTTCCTACAACCCATTGATCCAAGGTCCACAGTTCGGGACCCCCTATCCGAGATTTGCCGGTTTTGATACCGACAGCCATGACAGTCTCCAGCATCTCAATAGTGTTCCTGCCTTCAATCTCTATCGGGGTGTTTCCGCGTATGGGAAGCGCCTCCAAGTTGCACGTTGCAGCCAACATATTGTCAATGGGGTTGGAAAAATGGCCCTGCGGTGTTTGAAAATGTTGTGGCGATGCCTGAACTGGAGGAGGTTGGGCCGGTGGTGGTTGAGCCGGATCTACCTGTCTAGGTAGTGGATTTTGTGCAACACCAGGTGCGCCAGGTGTGTGTCGACTGGCGAATAAACAGGTTGTTGTTAAGCTATGTGGCGCCCGAGAGATATGTCTCCTGTGGTGAAGTGTCTCGTGAGCATTCTGTCAAAGTCCTAGCCGCCAGGCGTCTTCTCTCAAATGATCCAACCCATCTTGGATTCGAGCCTGCAACTCTGCCATCTGGGTGTTCTCGGTGTCTATCTTGTGCTGAATCTTGGCCATCTCCGCGTGAAGTTTTTCTAGTTCCACATTACGCTCCTCCTAGTTTTCCATAGTGATAGGGCCCTCAAGAAGATTGTCCACTTCAGCCACCAGATCCCTCATAGCCTGAGTCGGTGTTTTGCCTGGCCCGCCGGCACCGTTGGTGGCCGTTGTGCGGATGAACCTGGAGTCAGCGCAGCTCCAACCATGTATACTGTGACCTGATGAGGCGGCTCATCAGGCTCTTCGGAAGGGATGGCGACTTCTACTTTCGGAGGGCCTATAGATCCATCACGGGGAGGAAGGATGGATCCGGTGTCTCCTATGGATGGCCCGCCTCATGGTTGTCGAGTATATCCTCGCAACTCACCGTCTCATCCGGAAGGCTGAGTCCCTCCGTGTGACACACTGATTTTTTAAACTTTTCTTTTCAAAACATTTTGGAGTTCTACTTGCAATTTTGGGTGGATTTTCAAATCTTTTCAAACAAGTTGGATTGTGAGTCTCCAAAAAAATTCAATCAACCCAAAACCCTCCTCCTCTTGCCAAAACCTTTCTTGGATTAATTTTCAATATTTAATTCTTTCAAATAATTATTTTCTTATTTTGGAGAATTATGGCATCACCATGGATTGTGAAGCAACCTATAGTTTAGATGAGCTATAAACGCCCAAAAATATCCACACATTCTCATTATCATATGATTCCAAAATCTCCAAAAATATTTCCTTGCCCAATGTAACATTTTGGCCTGAATACTTATTTCTTTTCTGACCAGAATTGTCCCATTGTGAAGCAACCCTATTTTTCCTATTCTAGCAAATTCCCAATAAATTTCCTGAGTCCCTAGGGATCCTATTTAGCCCAAATATGTAAAAACATCTGATGGTCCAGTACAAATTTTGAACAAGAAAACTCTGTTAAGTTTGTGTTAAATCTGAACCTTTATGAAGGAAGTGCTAGCTAAGGGTGCACAAATGATCTATAAATTTTTGGGCATGTGTGCACTACCAAATAACACTCCTCCACCAAGTTTCACCTTCAGCTGAGCTTGCATGTGAGTCCCCCAAGCACATTTCCATTCTGGACCAGAAAGATGGTTTTGAAAGGAACTATATTCAATTCTTATTCAAACCCTTTCAAACTTTGCCAGTTTATAGTTTTTCCTATGCTGATAAGCCCAGACATGTCACCTTGCTCCATCCCTATCCCAATTCATCTCCAGAAGCTCCCCAAGTCTGCAGACAGAAGCTGTAGTTGAATCTACACTTCACAGGAGAGTGAGAATGGTCAAGCTAGTGGTACATGGTGACTAATTGGAGGCTAGTCGACGCAATGGACAATGTTTCTAGGCCTGCGTGGCCTCCTAGTGTCCACAACCATGGTGAGCACGAGAGTGGCATGCCAGAGCGCGCGCTATGCGCAGCACCAGAGTCAGATCGACGCTCCCGAGTAGTCTCTCGCTGCCCCCTGCTACTACAACAAAAGACCTTCGAACGGTGCCAGCAATAGGAGTGTTGATTGATACTCCTTAACAACGGCACCAGGAATCCTTCAGCTGCGGCTACGCCTTAAGGGACTTCCTAGGCAAGTAAGCAAAGGATTTCCCCCGTGGCCTTCGAGCCTTGCGTTGGTGTTCCCTCGAAGCGGAAAGGATGATGTAGCGTAGCGGTGGTAACTATTTCCCTCAGTTTGAGAACCAAGGTATCAATCCAGTCGTGGAGTATCTCAAGATCCTGCACAAACACAAAAGCTTGCTCCCAACGCTATGAAGGGATTGTCAATCCCTTATAGATTGTTTGCCAAGTGAGAACTGAAAGCAACAAAGTAACAAAGCAAAGTAAAAGCGGAGGTGTAAACGATGGATGTGAATAGACCCGGGGGCCGTAGTGTTTACTAGTGGCTTCTCTCATGAAAGCAAGTAGACGGTGGGTGAACAAATTACTTAGAGAAATTGATAGAACCGCGCAACGTCGTGACGATATCTATGGCAATGATTATATCTATAGGCATCACGTCCAAAACAAGTAGACCGATACTTTCTAGATCTACTACTATTACTCCACACGTCGACCGCTATCCAGCATGCATCTAGTGTATTAAGTCCAAAAGAACAGAGTAACGCCTTAAGCAAGATGACATGATGTAGAGGGATAATCTCAAACCAATGATGAAACCCCCATCTTTTTACCCTTGATGGCAACTACTTAATGTGTGCCTTGCTGCCCCTACTGTCATTGGGAAAGGTCACCACATGGTAGAACCCAAAACCAAGCACTTCTCCCATTGCAAGAATCATAGATCTAGTTGGCCAAACAAAACCCAAGACCTGGAGAGACTTACAAGGATATCAAATCATGCAAATAAGAAATCAGCAAAGACTCAAATATATATCATAGATAATCTGATCACAAATACACAATTCATCGGATCTCGACAAACACACCGCCAAAGAAGATTACATATGATAGATCTCCATGAAGATCATGGAGAACTCTGTATTGAAGATCCAAGAGAAAGAAGAAGCCATCTAGCTACTAACTACGGACCCGTAGGTCTGAAGTGAACTACTCACGAGTCATTGGAGGGGCGATGATGATGATGAAGAAGCCCTCCAACTCCAAAGTCCCCTCCGGCAGGGCGCCGGGAAGGGTCTCCAGATGAGATCTCGCGGAAATGGAAGCTCGCGGGGGCGGAAAAGTATTTTCGAGGCTCCCCTGATTTTTTTGCTGAATTTTTGGGAATATATAGGCCAAGGATCTTGGTCAAGGGGCGGCTAGGGAGGCCAGAAGCCCTGACACCGCCGCCTCCCCCCTAGTGGCGGAGTGGGAGCTTGTGGGCTCCCTGGAGCCCACCTGGCTTGGCCGAGAGGCCCCTGATCTTCTTCCGTTCGGGAAAAAATCATTTCGGGGTTTTTATTCCGTTTGGACTCCGTTCCAAAATCAGATCTGAAAAGAGTCAAAAACACACAAAAAAGAGGAACTGGCACTTGGCACTGAATTTATAAGTTAGTCTGAAAAAAAAATATAAAAGGTACATAAAACATCCAAATATGACAAGATAACAGCGTGAAACCATCAAAAATTATAGATACATTTGAGACGTATCAAGCATCCCCAAGCTTAGCTCCTGCTCGTCCTCGAGTAGGGAAGTGATAAAGAATGAATTGTTGATGCTTTCATGCTACCTAGCATAGATGTCCTTTGTAACTCCTCTTATGTGACGTGAATGTTCAGATCCATTAGATTCAAAACAATAGTTTGCTATTGACGTGGAAACAATAATAATTCAAGCAAACTAGCAAGGTAATCCTGAACTTTCAAAATAACAAGGCCAAAAGAAAGTTATCCCTACAAAAGCATATAGTCTGGCTATGCTCTATCATCATTGCACAAGGAATTTAAATCATGCACAACCCCGGTATTGGCCAAGTAATTGTTTCACACCTTTACTTTCTCAAACCTTTTCAACTCTCACGCAATACATGAGCGTGACCCATGGTTATAGCACTATAGATGATGTGGAGTGTGGTGAAGGTTGCAAGACAAAAAAAGAAGATAGTCACATTAACTAGGCATATCAATGAGCTGTGGAGATGCTCATCAATAGATATCAATGTGAATGAGTAGGGATTTCCATACAAATGATGCACTACAGCTACGAGTATGGGAAAGCTCTTTAAGAAAACTAGCGGGTGTGCATCCAACTTGCTTGCTCACGAAGACCTAAGGCAATTTTGAGTAAGCCTATCATTGGAATATACAAGCCAAGTTATATATTGCAAATTTCCCACTAGCTATATGGTGGTGACAAAACGAGAGACTCTCAATCATGAAGATCATGGTGCTTAATATGCACAAGTGTGGAAAAAGTGGTAGCATTGCCCCTTCTCTCTTTTTCTCTCATTTTTTTATTTGGTGGGATCTTTGGCCTGTTTTGTTTCCTCACATGGGACAATGCTCGCGAAGACCTAAGGCAATTTTGAGGAAGCCTATCATTGGAATATACAAGCCAAGTTATATAATGAAAATTTCCCACTAGCTATATGGTGGTGACAAAACGAGAGACTCTCAATCATGAAGATCATGGTGCTTTAATATGCACAAGTGTGGAAAAAGTGGTAGCATTGTCCCTTCTCTCTTTTTCTCTCATTTTTTTATTTTGGTGGGCTCTTTGGACTCTTTTTTATGGGCTTCTTTGGCCTCTTTTATTTCCTCACATGGGACAATGCTCCATTAATGATGATCGTCACACTTTCAACTCAAAACTTAGAGCAACTATGACTCTATATGGAATGCCTTCGGTAGTGTACCATGGCAATGATCTAGCATGGCATAGACATCAATGGAAACATCATGCTAGCTATCTTACGATCATGCAAAGCCAAAGTAGACGTGGTGGCATATGTCATGGTGGTAGTTGCATGGAAATATATCTCGGAATGACTTTGAAAAAGCCATAGTAGGTAGGTATGGTGGCTGTTTTGAGGGAGGCTAATGGTGGGTTTTGTGCACCGGCGAAAGTTGCACGGCACTAAGAAGATAGTGATGGTGGAAGGTGAAAGTGCATCTAAACCATGGACTCAACATTAGTCATGAAGAACTCATATACTTGTTGAAAAAGTTTTATTAGTAATTGAAACAAAGCATTCAACGCATACTCCTAGGGGAAGGGTTGGTAGGTATAAACCATCGCTCGATCCCGACCGCCACGCAAAGGATGACAATCAATATACTAATCATGCTCAGATTTCATCACATAGCGGTTCACCATACGTGCATGCTACGGGAATCACTAACTTCAACACAAGTATTTCTAGATTCGCAACACCTTACTAGCATGACTTCAATATTACCATAACCACAACTGAAAACTAATTGAGATGAATCAAACTTCTCTAACTATTCAATGCACATGAAGGTGGAAGTTTACGTATCCCTTTGGATAAATACCCCTTTTGAGACTACTTTCAAAGCATAGATCAACTACAAAGCCATGCACCGCTGCGCTCTAAAAGATATAAGTGAAGCACACAGAGCAAAAGTATCTAGCTCAAAAGATATAAGTGAAGCACATGTGAGCTGAATTGTCTATCAAAAGATATAAGTGAAGCTCGACAAAATCACGGTGTGTGCATGTCTCTCTCTCCAAGTGTGCAGCAAGGATGATTGTGACACAACAAAAATAAAAGACTCCTACGATACAAGACGCTCCAAGCAAAAACACATAACATGTGGTGAATAAAAATATAGCCCCAAGTAACGTTACCGATGGATTGAAGACGAGAGAGGGGATGCCTTCCCGGGGCATCCCCAAGCTTAGGCTTTTACGGCATCCTTGAATCTCCTGGGGTTCCTTAGTCATCCCCATGCTTGAGCTCTTGCCACTCTTTATCTCTTTTTCCATAATAACTTCACCCAACACTTGAAAACTTCACAACACAAAACTTAAACAGAAACTCGTGATATCATTAGTACAAGAAAGAAAACCACCACTTCCTTAGGTACTGTAGCAAACATAAATTCTACTTGTGCTGATGTTGGGTTACTGTACTTTCAATCTTACATGGCTAATACCCCCCGATACTATCCATAGTTTCATCAAAATAAGCAACCAACACAACAAAAACAGAATCTGTTAACAGCAGACCAGTCTGTAGCAATCTGTATATTTCGTATACCTATGGTACTTCACAAATTCTGAAAAATTACGACAGTATGAAGAATTTGCGTAGAAATCAGAAGCAAAAAGAATTAACTCAAAATCTCTTACAGAAAACAAATGAAAATTCTTTTCGTGAGCAGAAAGTTTCTGACTTTTCTAGCATGACCAAACGATCATCCCCAAGACTAATCATAACGGTTTTTCTTGGCACGAACGCAAAAAGAAACACAAAAACACAATCATAACATAATTATGAAAGTGTGGAAAACACAAAACAGAAAGAAAAAGGATAGATTCGTTGGGTTGCCTCCCAACAAGCGCTTTTGTTTAACGCCCTTAGCTAGGCGGAAGTGATGGAATCACGTATAGTCATCTTTGGTGCTCAAACCATAAGTAGCCCTCATCGTAGATTCATAAGGCAATCTTATTTTCTTTATAGGAAAGTGCTCCATGCCCTTCATTAAAAGAAATTGAAATCTAATATTCCCTTCCTTCATATTGATGATAGCATCAATAGTCCTTAGGAAAGGTCTACCAAGAATAATGACATGAAGGATTGCAATCTATTTCAAGTACAATGAAATCCACGGGTACATAGTTCTTATTTGCAACAATAGGAACATCATCGATCCTCCCAATGGGTTTCTTGACAGTAGAATCCGCAAGATGCAAATTAATAGAACACTCTTCAATCTCATGAAAACCAAGAATATCACATAAAGACTTTGGAATCGCGGAAACACTAGCACCCAAATCACACAAAGCATTGCACTCATAGTTTTTGATCTTGATTTTGATAGTAGGTTCCCACTCATCATGAAGTTTTCCCGGTATAGAGACTTCTAGTTCGAGCTTCTCTTGAAGAGATTTCATCACAGCATCTACGATATGCGCGGTAAAGGCTTTGCTTTGGCTATAAGCATGTGGAGAGTTTGCAATGGATTGCATCAAAGAAATGCATTCAAACAAGGAGCAATTATCATAATTGAATTCCTTGAAATCCAAAGTTGGAGTTTCATTACTACCCAAAATTTTGACTTCTTCTACTCCACTCTCCACACCTTTATCATCAAGATAGGTGGACTCCGAATCATTGGGGCATTTTTCAACCAAAGTGGATTCATATCCAGCCCCTCCATAAGTAGGTTTGACACACGAAAACAAAGATTCAAGAGGAGACACACCAAGCACTTTAAGATCTTCGTGATTTGCATCACTAGAACGCACCCTTTTAAACCATTCATGTCTATCGCGAATTTGGGTGGTCCTTTCTTTGCTCTCATTCATGGAGATACGCATAGCTTTCAAAGTTTCGTCCAAGTTGACCTTGGGAGGAGCGCATCTAACTTTCAAAGCATCAATATCACAAGACATCTTATCAACGCTCTTAGCCAAATCGTCTATTTTGAGTAGTTTTTCCTCTATGGACGCATTGAAAATCTCTTGAGAGTTGATGAACTCTTTGATATTACTCTCTAAATCAAAGGGTAATTTGTTGTGATTTCCATAAGTGTTGCCGTAGGAATTGCCATAAGTGTTAGAGGAGTTACCAGGAAAAGGCCTAGGAACATAGTTTCCTCTAAAAGCATTGTTGTTGCCAAAATTGTTCCTACCAACAAAATTCACTTCAAAACTAGCGTTGCTACTCTCAATCGAAGAAGATAGTGGCATGTCATTAGGATCTACGGTAGCGTTCCTACTAGCAACCAAATTCATCAACTCGTCCATCTTAGCACTAAGCGAGTTAATCTCTTTTATAGCGTGCACCTTTTTGCTAGCAGGCGACCTTTCAGTGTGCCACTGAGAATAGTTGGTCATGATATTGTCTAGGAGTATTGTAGCGTCCCCTAACGTGATTTCCATGAACGTTCCACCTGAGGCGGAGTCCAAGATATTGCGAGAAGCGAAATTCAAGCGAGCGTAAAAGATTTGTATAATCATCCACAAACTCAAGCCATGAGCGGGACAATTTCTAATCATAAGCTTCATCCTCTCCCAAGATTGTGCAACGTGTTCATGACCAAGTTGCTTGAAATTCATGATATCGTTACGTAAGGAGATGATCTTAGCCGATGGAAAATACTTGGATATGTAAGCATCTTTGCACCTATCCCAAGAATTGATACTATCTTTTGGCAAAGAAGAAAAGCAAGTTTTTGCGCGATCTCGCAACGAGACAGGAAAAAGTTTCAACTAAATCATGTCATTATCCACATCTATTTTCTTTTGCATACCACAAAGCTCAATGAAGGTATTGAGATGGGATGCGGCTTCTTCACTAGGAAGGCTAGAGAATTGCTCTTTCATAACAAGATTCAGCAAAGCTGCGTTGATTTCATACGATTCCGCACTAGTGGTGGGAGCAATTGGAGTACTAATAAAATCATTATTATTAGTGCTCGAGAAGTCGCAAAGTTTGGTATTTTCAGACATGATTTCTTCAACAAACAAACAAGCATACAAGCAAGCAAGAAAACCGACAAAGGCAAAAAAACGGCGAAGGCGAAAGGCGAACGAAAACGGCAAATGTGAAGTGGGGGAGAGGAAAACAAGAGGCAACTGGCAACAAAAGTAAATGCAAGAGAAGAGTTTGTGAGACCTACTTGGCTAGATCTTGATCTCTCCTCCCCGGCAACGGCGCCAGAAATACTTCTGCTACTGCAACAAAATACCTTCCAATGGCGCCAGAAATAGGCACGTCGACGGGAGAATACTTGGCTTGATCCTTGTGCTGCGGCTACGCCTTAAGGGACATCCTAGGCAAGTATGCAAAGGATTTCCCCCGTGGCCATGGAGCCTTGCGTTGGTGTTCCCTCGAAGCGGAAAGGGTGATGTAGCATAGCGGTGGTAAGTATTTCCTCAGTTTGAGAACCAAGGTATCAATCCAGTCGAGGAGTATCTCAAGATCCTGCACAAACACAAAAGCTTGCTCCCAACGCTATGAAGGGGTTGTCAATCCCTTATAGATTGTTTGCCAAGTGAGAACTGAAAGCAACAAAGTAACAAAGCAAAGTAAAAGCGGAGGTGTAAACGATGGATGTGAATAGACCCGGGGGCCATAGTGTTTACTAGTGGCTTCTCTCATGAAAGCAAGTAAACGGTGGGTGAACAAATTACTGTCGAGCAATTGATCGAACCGCGCAAAGTCGTGACGATATCTATGCAGTGATTGTTTCTATAGGCATCACGTCCGAAACAAGTAGACCGATACTTTCTGCATCTACTACTATTACTCCACACGTCGACCGCTATCCAACATGCATCTAGTGTATTAAGTCCGTAAGAATAGAGTAACGCCTTAAGCAAGATGACATGATGTAGAGGGATAATCTCAAACTAATGATAAAAACCCCATCTTTTACCCTTGATGGCAACTACTTGATGTGTGCCTTGCTGCCCCTACTGTCACTGGGAATGGTCACAACATGGTAGAACCCAAAACCAAGCACATCTCCCATTGCAAGAATCATAGATCTAGTTGGCCAAACAAAACCCACGACTTGGAGAGACTTACAAGGATATCAAAACATGCATATAAGAAATCAGCAAAGACTCAAATATATATCATAGATAATCTGATCACAAACCCACAATTCATCGGATCTCGACAAACACACCGCCAAAGAAGATTACATCGGATAGATCTCCATGAAGATCATGGAGAACTTTGTATTGAAGATCCAAGAGAGGGAAGAAGCCATCTAGCTACTAACTACGGACCCGTAGGTCTGAAGTGAACTACTCACGAGTCATCGGAGGGGCGATGATGATGATGATGAAGCCCTCCAACTCCAAAGCCCCCTCCGGCAGGGCGCCGGGAAGGGTCTCCAGATGAGATCTCGCGGAAACGGAAGCTTGCGGGGGCGGAAAAGTATTTTCGAGGCTCCCCAGATTTTTTGCGGAATATTTGGTAATTTATAGGCCAAACACCTAGGTCAGCGGGCAGCCAGGGTGGCCACAAGCTTGCCCACCGCCGCCTCCCCCCTGGTGGCGTGGTGGGAGCTTGTGGGCTCCCTGGAGCCCACCTGGCTTGGCCCAAAGGCCCCTGGTCTTCTTCCGTTCGGGAAAAAATCATTTCGGGGTTTTTATTCCGTTTGGACTCCGTTCCAAAATCAGATCTGAAAAGAGTCAAAAACACGGAAAAAACAGGAACTGGCACTTGGCACTGAATTAATAAGTTAGTCCCAAAAAAGATATAAAAGGTACATAAAACAACCAAAAAAGACAAGATAACAGCGTGAAACCATCAAAAATTATAGATACGTTTGAGACGTATCGGCCGCCGCCGCCGGAGAGGAAGGGGACGACGATGTCCGGCCATCTCTCATCACGCTGCGGGTACGTGTGTGCTCATAAGAGACCAGCCGATTCATTCTCCCTATCTCCTGGCATAGTCGTCGTCTCTATCACCGGCGACCATCGCGGGAGAGCTGCCTCGCCTCTCTCTCCTTCCCTCTCTCTCTCTTTTAAACCGAAGGGCCCCACCTGACAGGAGCTCAGCCCCGCGCGCTCGAAGAAGTAAGTGGAGATGCCCCTCCACTTTACGCCTTCGACATGGCCCTGTTAGGATTTAGTTTCTTTTATTTATTTTTCAGATTTGACCATTAACTTTGACTCTTTACATCTTTTTATTCCTAAGTACAAATCAATTGATTCTTTTTGCATTGAGTTGGTACTGATCCCCTCTAATTTTTGGTAGACTATGGTATTTTCCCATATTCACAGAATTTCAGTTTAATAAAAAAGTATTATTGTGACATTCTCTTTTCTTTTGCAATTTCAAATTTTTCAGCGGGAAACTTTGGTGAAGACCAGGAGTGTTTGAACAACCCCACTGATTAAGCCAAGCCATAATACCCATGTGATGTAGTACTTTCATAGCATAGCATATTTTCATGCATTATGCCCATTTATCTGCTATAAAACAAATGCATAATAAATCAATTAATATCAATAATTGCTCACTTTTATAAATCACTATATTTGCAATAACTTAGTGGTTGATCTTGAGTCACATGTCCGGGCTTAACCGTGCAACCACATTTTGCCAGTATGGGCGACCATGACTTGAGCTGATCGTGTGACCTTTCACTGGTACCTCCAAAGAGGGAGGGTTATGCATGCGTGCTACCCTGATCAGGTAGGCGGTGATAATCATGTGAGCCCAGTTGAGTTGTTTGGGTCCATCCCAGGTTGGGACAGTTTAGTCTAGCCACCACGGTGGCAGCTGTCATGAGGACACGGGGCCACCCATGGCAGGACTCTGGGGGACGATGATTGTCGGTGGTACGATGCGAGAGTCATGGGTCAGGCAGGTTTCGTTGGAGCAACACTGGTCCACCCGAATGGGATCACGAGGTCAGTACTCCATGATGTGGGTAAAGTGTGCAACCTCTACAGAGTGTCAAACCTATTTGAATAGCCGTGTCCACGGTATTGCACAGCCCGACCAGACCTCAGTAGATGGTCAACCCTATCTGTGTTAATAATGATGGAAGAACTCTTCAGAGGATTAGAGATGTTCGATGAGTATTCTGGGTGTTGTGAGACAACCCAGGCATGAGTAAGTGGATAATTGGTACAATCAGTAATCTTGCTTAATATCTAATATATTGATTGCCATGCTATTGTTTGCTGCATTACTTGGTTGTTGTGAGCTTGCGAGTACATTCCAAGTACTCACTTGGCGTATCATGCTAGATGCAGGAGAAGCCGAGGACGGAGGTCCTGATGGTCCGTACTAGGAAGTGTCCACAACAGTATCCATGTGGATGGAGTTTCCGTTATGTTCCGCTATGCCCTAGAAGTACTTCGTAGTCTCGAGGCCCCACTATGTTTCATAAATAATGTAGATACTGTTGCAGCACCAAGAGTGCCTTTGGCCTCGCTATCCTTGTAAGATATGTACTTGTAACCATATGCTATCAATAAAGTCAGTTTAGTTCTGTTCCAAGCTGTTAAGTGTTTCCAGAAGACATGATCTCTGGGATGGAAACACTGGTAATCCATTTCGCTGAACCGGGGTGCCACAATTCTTGGTATCAGAGCCACGCTGACTGTAGGACACCCTAGTTAGCCGCGTTAGCACGACGAGTAGTATAGGGTCTTGAGTATGCATTTGCTTGTTGCATTTTGATTGTTGCATGGCATGCATCATGATTCATTGTTTTACTAACCTTTGGCTTTGTGAGTGTAGATGGCACCAGTCCCATATCATTTCCAATATGAGCCTGCACCGTCCTCCTTTCCAGCACTGCTCCAGAATGTCTGGTTTTGACTGTACCCTCAGGGCGAAGAACCAGTGTACCAGGTGTTTCGGGAGCAGCTTGCCGAGTCCGTGTACGAGTACCATGCACAGGCTTACTTGGTTGCGAGCTTAGATATTGTCAACTATTCTCGCTCTACTAAGAGTGGGACGGCTTCTACTCTGGAGCTGGCAATCCAGTTTGCTGCAGTGGAGGCTCTCACTGACTTGCGCTTCCACGAGGTCGAGTTGCAGACTCATCCAGGTTTCTTCCACTATCCCACCCTGTCGCCTTTGACAGGGTTTTTGCTCCTGTAGACCCGGCATGTGACCGTGTGACTGTTGTGCTGTGTCGCTACGTGAATGCCAGCTATCGCACGATTGTATCCCTGGCTGAGGAGCTGCCCCGTCTCCAGGCGGCACTTGTTGTCGCAACCACAGTGCCACCTCCACCCCAGTCTGCTGTTCCACCCCCACCTGGATTCGATATTCCAGCTAGCTGCCGCCAGGCACTTCGTCTGGTAGCCGTCATGAGACTCCTTCTGAGTGGGCCTCACTCCTAGCCACTCCTGCTGCTCCGATGCTGAGGCGTCGTGCTCCTTCTTCCTCGAAAGTAGGACCATCCTGTCAGCGTCGTCGTGTTTCCTTTGGTCCGGAGGATGAGATCAACATCATCAGTTCCGACTCTGACTCGGGATCAGATGACGAGGAGTCTGTAGTCTATCAGTGTTCGTGCCATCCACGCCACTAGAGTCGAGGTTGGAGTTGTTGAGCATGCATCTTTGCATATGTCAACTGCCGTATGAGCAGTCTAGTCATGATATTTCCCCTACTAGCTTGCCATGAATAATGTTGGGTCGTATTGTATAATTGTGTTGTTTGCTTATTCGCTTTTCTCGTGAACTATCTTCTGGTGTTTTATGACCATGCTTTCCCTTATGGATGTTTCTCATCGATTCGGTATTCTGCAATGGGAACAACAATTTAGGATGAACAGAAGTTGTAGCCAAAGCGATGATGGAACCCCTATCCGTCGATCCCCCAAACACGCAGGTCAACAACCAGAAGACCTACCACCTCCACTACCCCAGGCACCGACTACTGATCAGATCATGAGGACGTTTGAGGAAAAGAGGAACCAGGATCTTATGGAATTTCTGAGAAGCATGCAGGCCATGGTAGGCCAGAATAACAACAATGCACCACGTTCCAAGTTGTCAGATTTCCAGCGCACTAAGGCACCCAACATTGGTCAAGCCGTGGATTCGATAGAAGCCGATGAGTGGCTAAGGACTATTGAAAAGAAGCTAGACATAGCCCATTGCGATGAAGCAAATAAGGCCCCTTTTGTCACTCACTACTTAGAGAGCAGTTATATGGTGGGATAACACAAAGGCAACATGGCCCTGTGGAAAAGTGATTACTTGGGAAAGATGCAAGGAAGCATTCCACAAATACCACATCCCTACTGGCATAATGAAGGTGAAGCCAAGAGAATTCGTCGTGCTTACACAAGGAGGTGTGTCAGTAGCCAAGTATCTGAACAAGTTCAACAATCTGGCATGATACTCTACCCACGACGTATCCACTGAGGAAAGGAAGATGGACCGCTTCCTAGGAGGACTGAATCATACCCTCCGTTGTCAGCTCTGTATGCTGGATTTTCCAGACTTTCAGACTCTGGTGAACAAGGCTTTCACAACCGAACGAGAGCATAAGACTGGGTATGATGACCGCAAGAGGAAGTTCGAACCCAAGAAGGACAACAAGGAACAGATCTCTTAGAAGCCACGTACCTGGCAACCAAGCACAACCGTATACAAGCCTACCTGGTGTTGGAAATATGCCCTAGAAGCAATGATAAATAGTTATTATTATATTTCCTGTTTGAAGATAATCTTTTATTATCCATGCTATAATTCTATTAAATGAAAACAGAGATACATGTGTGGATACATAGACAAAATAATGTCCCTAGCAAGCCTCTACTTGGCTAGCCAGTTGATCAATGATAGTCAAGGTTTTCTGACTATGTGCAAGTGTTGTCGCTTGATAACTGGATCACGTCATTAGGAGAATCATGTGAAGGACTAGAACCAAACTATGAACGTAGCATATTGATTGTATCGTTTTATTGCTATTGTTTTCTGCGTGTCAAGTATTTGTTCCTGTGACCATGAGATCATAAAACTCACTAGCACCGGAGGAATACCTTGTGTGCATCAAACGTCACAACGTAACTGGGTGACTATAAAGGTGCTCTACAGGTATCTCCAAAGGTGTCCGTTGAGTTAGTATGGATCAAGACTGGGATTTGTCACTCCGTGTGACGGAGAGGTATCTCGGGCCCACTCAGTAATACAACATCATACACAAGCCTTGCAGGCAATGTGACTAAGTGTAAGTCACGGGATCTTGTATTACGGAACGAGTAAAGAGACTTGCTGGTAACGAGATTGAAATAGGTATGCGGATACCGACGATCAAATCTCGGGCAAGTAACATACAGAAGGACAAAGGGAATGACATACGGGATTATATGAATCCTTGACACTGAGGTTCAACCGATAAGATATTCGAAGAATATGTAGGATACAATATGGGCATCTAGGTCCCCCTATTGGATATTGACCGAGGAGTGCCTCGGGGCATGTCTACATAGTTCTCGAACCCGCAGGGTCTGCACACTTAAGGTTCGATGATGTTTTAGTATAGTTGAGTTATATGTGTGGTTACCGAATGTTGTTCGGAGCCCTGGATGAGATCACGAACGTCCCGAGGGTTTCCAGAATGGTCGGGAAAGGAAGATTGATATATAGAACGGCTTCATTTGGTTACCGGAAGGTTTTCGGGCATTAACGGGAATGTACCGGGAGTGACGAATGGGTTCCGGAAGTTCACCGGGAGGGCGGCAACCCACCCGGGGGAAGCCCAATGGCCCTAGGGGTGGCGCACCAGCCCTTAGTGGGCTGGTGGGACAGCCCAAGAGGTCCTATGCGCCAAGGACAGAAAACCAAAGAAAAAGAAAACAAAAGGAGAGGTGGGAAGGAAGAGAAGGACTCCACTTTCCAATCCTAGTTAGAGTAGGATTGGAGTAGGACTCCTCCTCTCCCTTGGCCGGCACACCCTTGAGGGCTTGGCCCTCAAGGCAAGCCTCCTCCCCCTCCCTCCTATATATAGTGGTGATTTAGGGCTGATTTGAGACAACTTTTTGCCACGTGCAACTCAGATCTAGACACCATAGTTTTACCTCTAGATCGTATTTCTGCGGAGCCTGGGCGGAGCCGTGCAGGAGTAGATCCTCCCCACCACCGGAGCGTCGTCACGCTACCGGAGAACTCATCTACTTCTCTGTCTTGCTTCCTGGATCAAGAAGGCCGAGATCATCGTCGAGCTGTACGTGTGCTGAACGCGGAGGTGCCGTCCGTTCGGCACTAGATCGGAACGGATCGTGAGACGGGTCGCGGGACAGTTCGTGGGACGGTTCGTGGGGCTGATCGAGGGACGTGAAGACGTTCCACTACATCAATCACGTTTCTTAATGCTTCCTGTTGTGCGATCTACAAGGGTACGTAGATCCAAATCTCCTCTTGTAGATGGACATCACCATGATAGGTCTTCGTGTGCGTAGGAAAATTTTTGTTTCCCATGCAACATTTCCCAACAGTGGCATCATGAGCTAGGTTCATGCGTAGGTTTTATCTCGAGTAGAACCCAAAGGGTTTTGTGGACGGTGTCGTGGTTTTGTCACGGCAGATGTCCTCGTGAAAGGACTTAGTATTGGAGCCATCGCACCTTGGTGGCGACTCAAAGGGGTTAAACGGGAGGAACGCGGCGATTTACCCAGGTTCGGCCCCTCGAGAGGAGATAATGGCCTACGTCCTGCTTTGTGTGTATTGATGTGGATTCGATTACAAGGGAGGTGTAACTTGCCTAACCTAGCACTCGATGATTTCTAACCTGCCTCTCCTCCTTAAGACTCGCCTTTATATATAGGTCGAGGCCTTAGGGTTTACAAGAGTCCCTTCCTCCTTACAAATCGTGACCATTATAGTCTCTAGGTCGCCGTCCTTCAAAAACCCGAAGACCTTCCAGAAACCATAACCGTCCCGCGGCCTTGAACCGCCCAGGCTCAAGCCCAAGTAACCCAAAGGATGAATCGCCTTACTGGTAACCCGGCCCATCTTGGGCGGGTCACTTAATAAGTAATATCCCCAACATTAGGCCCCAAATTGACTTGAACTTTCATGCCACTGCTTCCGCTTAGTTGAAGGTGATTCACTCCTTCGTCTTTCTCCATACGTCAGAAATTGTAACTCGCCGTCTGGCACCGAAAAAATCTTTGAGTCGCCAAACCATTTCCTGTTGGCATCTTCTTATCCCTCGATTCTCGGGAAAATTAACATAATCCCAACGGATCTTTAGTGCATCATTATCCCAAAATCTTCGGACGTCATCATGGCGAATCTTTTTATTCCCCAAGTGTCAGGGATATTGCTTTGCAGTAATTCTGAGACTTGTCTTTATTTTAAACTTTCAATAGGAAAACCTTGCTCAGACCGAATTGGCGCTGGGAGATTTAAGGAAAAACTTAGCTGAACAACAAGATGCCCGAACTCAGTCGGAAGATAAGTATAAATTGGCTCTGGCCGAACTGGAAAAACTCAAAGCCGAGTTAGAAAAAACTCAAGCTGACCAAAACGCTGCTTTGAAGAGAGCAGAGAAAGCTGAAGCGAAGCTGGCGACTATTCAACAGGAGTTATCCGGCTTAAAACGTCATATCTCTAACATGACACAAGCCATCTTTGGTACGCCTTACCTAAGTCTTCAACCTTATCCCCCCCTTTTTTGTACTCAAATTTCTGATGTTAAGTCACTAATCATCAAATTCCAGGTCCAAGAGTTGCCAACCTGCAAGAAGACTGTGTGTTGATGCTGAAGGCGATTTATACGCTGACAGAGCAACTGTACACAGGCAGCGTGTTGACCGTCAAAGCTGTAATGGGTGCCAAAGAGCCTATTACTTCCATCAAGAAGGTACTTGGATGTTTGTCCACACTTCCCCCCCCCCAGATTGGCGAGTTAACTCAGTCAGCCGCCCGGAAAGGTGTCCTGACTGCCCTGAGTCGCTGCTTGGCGTATGCCCCGGAGATCAATCTAGAAGAACTAGCTGCTGGCTTCCCTCAGCTTAAAGACGATGGATCGGAATTTGTTGAAGAGGATTACCAGAAAGTTGTCAAGGATTCTCGGCTGGCTGCAACTCGACTCATCGCAAGCCTTGATTTAACGAAGTACCAGGCGGCTTATGATAGTAAGAATAAGAAAGTCAGCCCGCCAACCTTCGTGGTGACCAACCTGATTCCTCGGCGACCCAAAAATCCTTTCGACTGGGAAGCAGACTTGGCATCAATTTTGACCGATGAAGACGACTTTGCTGCCTTGGCCAGGTGCAATTGGGTATTGGGCGATTTACAAATCGAAGTTGGTCAGAGCTCACGCCAGGATTTAGCGAAGTAGACGTTCCTAAATTTGGCCTGCGAGCCATGTAATAGTCAGTACTATTTTTCGATGACATCTCCAGCGAGAAAAACCCTTATATCGCTTTTTAAGGCGACTTGAAATATTTGGCCCGCCTTTATAAGAATCTTCTATAATGCTTAATCCGCCAAGGATGAAACAAATCTTTGCACCCTCTGTCGTAAACTTTGAAAACATCATCTGTGAAAACAAATGAACTACAAGTAGATTCAACAAGTATGTAGAAAGGGGAAGATAAAAGTAACTTCGTCGGCTCATACGGTCGCGACAGGGGGAAGCGAGCCAGAAAGCTCGTGAACCCACCCTAAATGTAAGTTTCGTCGGCTCATACGGTCGCGACAGGGGGAGGCGAGTGAGAAAGCTCGTGCACCCGCCCTAAATGCAGGTTTCGTCGGCTCATACGATCGCGACAGGGGGAGGCGAGTCAGAAAGCTCGTGCACCCACCCTAAATGCAAGTTTCGTCGGCTCATACGGTCGCGACAGGGGGAGGCGAGTCAGAAAGCTCGTGCACCCACCCTAAATGGTTTCGTCGGCTCATACGGTCGCGGCAGGGGGAGGCGAGTCAAAAAGCTCGTGCACCCACCCTAAATGCAAGTTTCGTCGGCTCATACGGTCGCGACAGGGGGAGGCGAGTCAGAAAGCTCGTGCACCCACCCTAAATGCAAGTTTCGTCGGCTCATACGGTCGCTACAGGGGGAGGCGAGTCAGAAAGCTCGTGCACCCACCCTAAATGCAGGTTTCGTTGGCTCATACGGTCGCGACAGGGGGAGGCGAGTCAAAAAAGCTCGTGCACCCACCCTAAATGCAGGTTTCGTCGGCTCATACGGTCACGACAGGGGGAGGCGAGTCAAAAAAGCTCGTGCACCCACCCTAAATGCACGTTTCGTCGGCTCATACGGTCGCGACAGGGGGAGGCGAGTCAAAAAGCTCGTGCACCCACCCTAAATGCATGTTCTGTTGGCTCATAAGGTCGCAGCAGGATGACACAAATTGTACTTTTTAATGAAGAAGCCCCCAAGTCGGAGAGTGTTTTATTACTTCATAATGAAACTGAAAAACTTACAAAAAGTGGAGCTTTAAGAGCTCAAGTGTAGTAAGGCCGCAAATGAGCAATATTCCAGGGGCGAGTTGACTCGGCCTCTGTAGTCGGTCGATTAGGCCGAAGATCCATCAAATAGTAAGAGCCATTGCGGAGGTTCTTGCTGACGACGAACGGCCCTTCTCAAGGGGGTGATAACTTGTGCATGCCTGCCCGATCTTGTATCAAACGAAGTACCAAGTCGCCCTCCTGAAAAGTCCGACTCTTAACCCGGCGACTATGATAACGCCGCAGATCTTGCTGGTAGATAGCCGAACGAGCCGCAGCCAGGTCACGCGCCTCTTCCAAGGCATCCAAGGAATCCTGACGTGCCAGCTCATTATCTCGCTCCACATATGCGGCGACTCTAAGAGAATCATATCTTATGTCAGTAGGGAGGACAGCTTCCGCTCCATAGACCAAAAAGAAAGGAGTGAACCCCGTGGATTGATTCGGGGTGGTCCGAATGCTCCACAATACCGAAGGTAATTCTTTTCCAGGGGAACCATGAGCCGAGGTTTAATCCCTCGCAAGACTTCCTGATTCGCCCGCTCTGCTTGCCCGTTGGACTGTGGGTGAGCAACTGCAGAAACATCAAGCCGGATATGTTCTCGACGACAAAAATCCAGCATTGCTCCTTGGGACAAGATAGTACCATTGTCTGTGATAATGCTGTGCGGATATCCAAAACGGAAAATCAGCTTTTTCAGAAATTTGACCGCTGTCTCTGCATCGCAAGCTCCAACAGGTTCCGCCTCAACCCATTTAGTGAATTTATCAACTGCCACCAATAAGTGAGTTTTCTTGTTAGAGGACATTTTAAAGGGACCGACCATGTCCAGCCCCCAGACCGCGAAGGGCCAAGTAATGGGAATCATCCTCAATTCTTGAGCCGGCACATGAGCCTGTCTCCCATATCGTTGGCACCCCTCGCACCTCCGTACTATGTCTTCGGCATCTGCATGAGCCGTCAGCCAAAAGAAACCATGTCGAAAAGCCTTTGATACCAAAGAACGTGACCCGGCGTGATGCCCGCAGTCTCCAGAATGAATGTCATTTAGGATTACGCATCCTTCCTCGGAGGAAACACACCGCTGAAAGACCCCAAAAGCACTCTGTCTATATAACTCGCCATTAATGATGACCATGGATTTGCTATGTCGAACGATCTGGCGAGCCAAAACTTCGTCGGTGGGTAACTCGCCGCGAGTGAGATAAGCCAGATAAGGAAGAACCCAGTCCGTAGTAACATGGAGAGCCGCCACAAGCTGAGACTCGGGATCTGGTATCGCCAACTCTTCCTCCGTGGGTACAGTCACAGACGGTTTATGCAGGATATCCAAAAAAACATTAGGGGGGACCTGTTTTCTCTGTGAGCCGAGTCACGAGAGGGCATCAGCTGCTTCGTTGAGTCGCCGATCAACATGATCTACTTGATATCCATGAAAATAGCCCGCCACATCAGATACAGCTCGTCTATAAGCCGCCATCATAGGATCCCGAGAATCCCAGGTATCCGAAACCTGTTGCGCCACCAAATCTGAATCCCCAAAACATCTGACTCGGGTTAGGTTCATCTCTTTTGCCAGTCGCAAACCGTGAAGCAGAGCTTCATATTCCACCGCATTATTCATGCAGGGAAACATGAGTCGGAGAACATAGCAGAACTTATCTCCTTGAGGGGATATCAGCACCACACCAGCCCCCGAGCCCTCCAACTGCCTGGATCCATCAAAGTAAATAGTCCAATAGGTAAGGTCAGGCCGATCTTCCGGAACCTGAAGTTCCGTCCAATCGTTAACGAAATCGACTAGTGCCTGGGATTTGATGGCTGTGCAGGGGTATATTGTATGTGATGAGACCCAAGCTCTATTGCCCATTTGGCGATTCGCCCTGTTGCCTCCCGATTTTGGATGACGTCACCGAGGGGGGCGGAACTGACCACAGTGATCGGGTGCTCGTGGAAATAATGCTTAAGCTTTCGACTCGCCATGAACACCCCATAGACCAGTTTTTGCCAATGCGGGTATCGCTGTTTGGAAAGAGTTAACACCTCACTGATAAAGTATACCGGACGTTGTACCGGGTATTCCTTTCCTTCCTCCTTTCTTTCGACGACCACAGCCACGCTGACCGCCTTGGAATTTGCCACGATATACAGGAGCATAGGCTCCTTTTCAGTTGGGGCTGCCAGGACCGACGGGTTAACCAATTGATGTTTCAAGGCCTGAAGCGCCTCGTGTGCCTCCTCTGTCCATACGAATCGGTCGGATTTCCTCAACAATTGATAAAGAGGAATCGCCTTTTCCCCAAGGCGGCTCACGAAACGACTTAGAGTCGCAATGCGGCCCGCCAGTCGCTGAACTTGATTAACATTCGTCGGCTTCCCGAGAGAGGTAGCCGCTTCAATTTTGTCCGGGTTAGCCTCGATGTCGCGCTCTGATACCAAGAAACCCAGTAGTTTTCCTGCAGGTACACCAAAAACGCACTTGGTAGGATTTAGCTTCATCTGATATACTCGTAAATTATCAAAGGTTTCCTTAAGGTCTTCCAAAAGTGTCTCCCCCCGGCGGGTCTTGATCACAATGTCGTCAACATAAGCATGGACGTTGCGGCCAATTTGGTTATGAAGACAATTCTGGATGCAGCGTTGATAAGTCGCCCCTGCGCTCTTGAGTCCGAACGGCATGGACACATAGCAAAAGGCCCGGAAGGGGGTTATGAAGGCCGTCTTCTCCTGATCTTCCACGGCCATCTTGATCTGATGATAACCTGAATAGGCGTCCTAAAAGCACAATCGTTCGCATCCCGCCACCGAGTCAATGATTTGGTCGATGCGGGGAAGAGCGAAAGGATCTTTGGGACAAGCTCTGTTGAGGTCCGTATAGTCAATACACATACGGAAAGTGCCATTCTTCTTGAGTACTAACACCGGGTTAGCCAGCCATTTGGGGTGAAAGACTTCCACGATGAACCCGGCGGCTAAAAGACGGGCGACCTCTTCTCCAATCGCCTTGCGTCGCTCCTCGTTAAATCTACGAAGGTACTGTTGGACAGGTTTGCATTTTGGGTCAATATTAAGATGGTGCTCAGCGAATTCTCTCGGTACACCCGGCCTGTCAGAGGGCTTCCATGCGAAGATGTCCCGATTCTCACAGATGAATTCGATGAGCGCGCTTTCCTATTTGGGGTCCAGACCCGTCCCAATGGTGAACTGCTTGGATGAAACGCCAGGAACGAAATCGATTGTCTTAGTATCATCCGTCGGTTTGAATTTGAGGGGCGACTCAGAATCTGTAGTCGGCTTCTTGAGTGGTGAGATGTCTGTCGGGTCAACATTGGCCCGATGATGTTTGAGCTCTTCCGCCGCACAGGCGACCTCCGCATAAGCCGCGCCCCCCTCCTCACATTCCTTGGTGATTCTTCTATCTCCATCAATCGTGATGGGTCCTTTAGGACCAGGCATTTTGAGCTTGAGGTAGACGTAGCACGGGCGGGCCATGAAGCGGGCGTAAGCCGGTCGCCCGAACAGCGCATGGTACGGGCTTTTCAGCTTGACCACCTCAAAGATTAGAGACTCCGACCTGTAATTCTGCGCAGTTCCAAACGCTACTGAGAGCCTGACCCGGCCTATGGGATAAGCCGACTTGCCCGGGACAATGCCGTGGAAAACCGTGGTTGAAGGCATCAAGTCTTTCTCCAATAAATTCATCCTCCGGAAGGTGTCGAAGTATAGGATATTAATGTTGCTGCCACCATCCATTAATACCTTTGACAGGGTGTAACCCCCCACTTGGGGAGCCACGACTAATGCCAGGTCGCCCGGGTTATCTATTCTTGGCGGGTGATCCTCTCTACTCCATGTTATGGTCTGCTCGGACCAGTGGAGATATCTGGTAATCGCCGGCTCAGTTACGCTGTACGCCCGGTGATTTACCTTTTTATCACGCCTGCAAGCATTAGTGGTGAAAACGTGGTACTGCCCATTACTTAGCTGTTTGGGATTATTGCGGAAGCCCCCATTGTCATCCTGGTCCTGTGGAGCCCCCTGTGGGGGCGGCTGCTGAAAAACTCCCGGCGGGTTGTACCGCCGCTGGTGGTGCATCGGGTACTGGCCGCTGCCTGGTTGCGGGCCTCCCTGAGCCCCCTGTTCGGGAAAACCGACGAAGGGGTTCTGCCTTTGGTTGGGCGCGGCGAGTTGGTCCTGGCGCCGGTTTGGATCTTCGTTTTGGCTCTTTTTGATTGCCTCCGCCCGAAATTCTCGCATCACGAAACAGTTCTCCCAAGAGTGGCCCGCCGGGCCGTCGGCCGTGGCGTGGTGCGAGCAAGGGCCTTTGAGTAGCTCTTCATAATTACGCGGCCTTTTCCCACTGAAACCTCGATTTTTCTTTTTGCCGTCATTGGCATTGGTGTTGGCAACCAAATCCAAGGTCTCCTCCTGTGGCCTACGCTTGCCGTTGGTCCCCTGATTGTGACGGTTGCGGCCCTGGAAACGGGTGTGATTTTTTGTCGAATCGCCCTTTTTGGGCGAGTTACCCTTACCATCCTCACCGGGATCCTTGGTATCATCGGCCTCGGCATACCTAGTGAGAGTGTCCATCAGTTCGCCCATGTCCTGAACTTTCCGTTTGAGTCGCCCCAATTTCTGGACCAACGGTTCATAGTGGCAGTTGTGCTCGAGGATAAGCACAGCTTGTGCTGCCGTGATACCATCTGATGAATGGATAATTTCTGTGACCCGCCGTGACCAATGGTGTGCCGACTCATCCAGGTGTTGTACGCAGTGTTGTAAGTCGACGATCGTCATCGGTCGTTTACAGGTTCCCCAGAAGTTTTTGATGAAACGCTCTTTCAGCTCGGCCCAGGAGTGGATAGAATTGGGAGCTAAGTTTTTCAGCCAAGTGCGCCGGTAGATGTTCGATTTGCTGCCCTCCTTAGTCTTTTCTCGATTTGGCGGTATTGTTGGATTGAAGCGGCCCAGACCGACATTATTCGTACGCTTACGAAAGATTGGTTTCATCGATTGACATGCAACCTCGTTGCATAAACATGACTGGTGGGTGTCGGTTTCTTCAACTTTAGTTGAATTGGTTTTGACCGAGACGGTCCTTGGAGAGGCTAAATAGCAATTTGCACATCTCCGTTGTGGTTTTTGCGTAAGTAAGATGCGATCTACTAGATACCCATAGCAGCCACGTAAAACATGCAACAACAAATTAGATGACGTCTAACTTTTTTTTGCAGGGTATGCTTGTGATATGATATGGCCAATGACGTGATGTGATATATTCGATGTATGAGATGATCATGTTGTAATAGTTAATATCAACTTGCATGTCGATGGTACGGCAACCGGTAGGAGCCATAGGATGGTCTTTAAACTAACGTTTGTGTTTGCAGATGCATTTACTATATTGCTAGGACGTAACTTTAGTAGTAATAGCATAAGTAGCACGACAACCCCGATGGCGATATGTTGATGGAGATCATGATGATGGAGATCATGGTGTGGCGCCGGTGACAAGAAGATCATGTTGGTGCTTTGGTGATGGAGACCAAGAAGCACATGATGATGGCCATATCATGTCACTTATGAATTGCATGTGATGTTAATCCTTTTATGCACCTTATTTTGCTTTGAACGATGGTAGCATTATAAGGTGATCTCTCACTAGAATTTCAAGACGAAATTGTGTTCTCCCCGACTGTGCACCATTGCTACACTTCGTCGTTTCGAGACACCACGTGATGATCGGGTGTGATAGACTCAACATTCACATACAACGGGTGCAAAACAGTTGCACACGCGGAACACTCAGGTTAAGCTTGACGAGCCTAGCATGTGCAGACATGGCCTCGGAACACATGAGACAGAAAGGTCGAGCATGAACCGTATAGTTGATATGATTAGCATAGAGATCCTTACCACTAAAACTATTCTCAACTCATGTGATGATCGGACTTGAGTTAGTGAATTTGGATCATGTACCACTCAAATGACTAGAGAGATGTACTTTTTGAGTGGGAGTTTAGCAAGTAATTTGATTAGTTAAACTCTAATTATCTTGAACATAGTCTAAGTCCACTTTGAAAATATTTGTGTTGTAGATCAATGGCTCACGCGACACTCACCCTGAATTTTAATACGTTCCTAGAGAAAGCTAAGTTGAAAGATGATGGAAGCAACTTTGTAGACTGGGCTCGTAATCTTAAGTTGCTCGTGCAAGCTGGGAAGAAGGATTATGTCCTTAATGTTGCGGTAGGATATGAACCACGCGTCGCGGCTGACCAAGATGTTAAGAACACCTCGTTAGCACGCAAGGAGGACTACTCAGTAGTTCAATGTGCAGTCTTGTATGGCTTAGAGTCGGGACTTCAACGTCGCTTTGAGCGTCATGAGCATTTGAGATGTTCCAGGAGTTGAAGTTTATCTTTCAGAAGAACGCCCAGATTGAGAGGTATGAGACCTCCGATAAATTCTATGCTTGCAAGATGGAGGAGAATTCATCTGTCAGTGAACATGTGCTCAAAATGTCTGGGTACTCAAACTGTCTAGCTGAGCTGGGGATTGAACTTCCGCAAGAGGCTATCACTGACAGAATTCTTCAAACACTGCCACCAAGATACAAGAGCTTTGTGTTGAACTATAACATGCAAGGGATGAACAAGTCACCAGGCGAGTTATTCGCGATGGTGAAAATCGCAGAGTCAGAACTCCGTAAAGAGCATCAAGTGTTGATGGTGAATAAGACCACTAGTTTCAAGAGAAACGACAAAGGAAAGAAGGGTAATTCAAAGAAGAGCGGCAAGCCTGTTGCCAATCCGACGAAGAAACCCAAAGTTGGACCTAAGCCTGAAACGGAGTGTTATTATTGCAAGGGTCTGGGTCACTGGAAGCGCAACTGCCCCAAGTATCTGGCTCATAAGAAGGCGGCCAAGGAAACATCAGGTATATTCGATATGCATGTTATTGATGTGTACTTAACCAGCTGTCGTAGTAGTGCCTGGGTATTCAATACCGGTTCTGTTGCTCATATTTGCAACTCAAAACAGGAACTGCGGAATAAGCGAAGGCTGGCGAAGGATGAAGTGACGATGCGCGTGGGAAATGGTTCCAAGGTTGATGCAATCACCGTCAGCACAGTTTCACTTCACTTACCATCAGGATTAGTTATGAACTTAAATAATTGTTATTTAGTGCCTACGTTAAGCATGAACATTATATCTGGATCTTGTTTATCGCGAGATGGTTACTCGTTTAAGTCAGAGAATAATGGTTGTTCTATTTCTATGAGTAATATATTCTATGGTCATGCACCCAATGTGAGAGGATTGTTCATATTGAATCTTGATAGCGATGATACACATATACATAACATTGAGACCAAAATAGTTAGAGTTAACAACGATAGCGCCATGTTTTTATGGCACTGCCGCTTAGGTCATATTGGTGTAAAGCGCATGAAGAAACTCCATTCCGATGGACTTTTGGAGTCATTTTACTTTGATTCACTTGACACGTGCGAACCATGCCTCATGGGCAAGATGACTAAGACTCCGTTCTCCGGAACAATGAGGCTTGCAAGTGACTTGTTGGAAATCATACATACCGATGTATGCGGTCCGATGAGTGTGGAGGCGCGCGGCGGATATCTTTATTTTCTCACCTTCACTGACGATTTGAGTAGATATGGTTATGTCTACTTGATGAAGCACAAGTCTGCAATGTTTGATAAGTTCAAGCAATTTCAGAGTGAAGTTGAAAATCATCATAACAAGAAGATCAAGTTCCTACGGTCTAATCGTGGGGGTGAATATGTGAGTTTCGAGTTTGGTGCTCACTTAAGACAATGTGGAATTGTTTCACAGTTGACACCGCCTGGAACACCACAGCGTAATGGTGTGTCCGAACGTCGTAATCATACTTTATTAGAGATGGTGTGATCTATGATGTCTCTTACCGATTTGCCGTTATCGTTTTGGGGTTATGCATTAGAGGCAGTTGCATTCATTTTAAGTAGGGCATCATCAAAATCCGCTGAGACGACAGCATACGAATTGTGGTATGGCAAAAGACCAAAGTTGTCATTTCTTAAAGTTTGGGGATGTGATGCTTATGTCAAAAAGCTTCAGCCTGAAAAGCTGGAACCCAAAGCGGAAAAGTGTGTCTTCATAGGTTACCCAAAAGAGACAGTTGGGTATACCTTCTATCTCAAATCCGAGGGCAAAGTGTTTGTTGCTAAAAACGGACCTTTTCTTGAGAAGGAGTTTCTCTCGAAAGAATTGAGTGGGAGGAAGATAGAACTTGATGAGGTTGTCGAACCTCTAATCCCTCTAGATGGTGGCGCAGTGCAAGGGGAAACCCCTGTTGCCGCAGCTCCGGTTGAGGAGCAAGTTGATGATGATGATAATGAAACTTCGGATCAAGTTGCTATCGGACCTCGTAGGTCGACAAGATCACGTACTGCTCCTGAGTGGTACGATAATCCTGTCTTAACGATTATGTTGTTGGACAACAATGAACCTGTGAATTATGAAGAAGCAATGGTGGGCCCAGATTCCAACAAATGGTTGGAGGCCATGAAGTCCGAGATAGGATCCATGTACGAGAACAAAGTGTGGACTTTGGAAGTACTACCTGAAGGATGCAAGGCTATTCAGAACAAATGGATCTATAAGAAGAAGACGGACGCAGACGGTATGTGACCGTTTATAAAGCTCGACTTGTGGCAAAGGGTTTTTCACAAGTTCAAGGAGTTGACTACGATGAGACTTTCTCACCGGTAGCGATGCTTAAGTCCGTCTGAATCATGTTAGCAACAGTTGCCTTTTACGATTATGAAATCTGGCAGATGGATGTCAAAACGGCGTTCCTTAACAGTTTTCTTAAGGAAGAGTTGTATATGATGCAACCCGAAGGTTTTGTCGATCCAAAGAATGCTAACAAAGTATGCAAGCTCCAGGGATCCATTTATGGACTGGTGCAAGCATCTCGGAGTTGGAATAAACGTTTTGATGAGGTGATCAAAGCTTTTGGGTTTATACAAGTGGTTGGAGAATCTTGTATTTACAAGAAAGTGAGTGGGAGCATTGTGGCGTTTCTAATATTATATGTGGATGACATATTGCTGATTGGAAACAACGTGGAGCTTTTGGAGAGCACAAATGATTACTTGAATAAAAGTTTCTCTATGAAGGACGTAGGAGAAGTTGCTTACATTCTAGGCATTAAGATCTATAGAGATAGATCGAAACGCCTGATAGGACTTTCACAAGGCACATACCTTGATAAAGTTTTGAAGAAGTTCAAAATGGATTAGTCCAAGAAAGGGTTCTTGGCAGTGTTACAAGGTACAAAATTGAGTAAGACTCAGTGCCCAGCAACTGCGGAAGATAGAGAACAAATGAGTTTCGTCCCCTACGCTTCAGCCGTAGGTTCTATCATGTATAAAATGTTGTGCACTAGACCAGACGTCAGCTTGGCCATAAGTATGGCAGGCAGGTTTCACAGTAATCCAGGAGTGGATCACTGGACGGCGGTCAAGAATATTCTGAAGTACCTGAAAAGGACTAAGGAAATGTTTCTCGTGTATGGAGGTGATAAAGAGCTCGTCGTAAAAGGTTACGTCGATGCAAGTTTTGACACCGATACGGATTACTCTAAGTCTCAAACCAGATACGTATTTATTCTTAATGGGGGTGTGGTAAGCTGGTGCAGTTCCAAGCAGAGCGTCATAGCAGATTCTACATGTGAAGCGGAGTACATGGCTGCCTCGGAGGCAGCAAAGGAGGGTGTCTGGATGAAGCAGTTCATGACAGATCTTGGAGTTGTGCCAAGTGCACTAGATCCATTAACTCTGTTATGTGACAACACTAGTGCCATTGCCTTAGAAAAAGAACCAAGGTTTCACAAGAAGACCATACACATCAAACGATGCTTCAACCTCATCCGCGACTACTGCTACTTCTCAAACAACAGCGCCAGAAATTGACACGTTGACGGAGACTGGGCTTGCGTTGGTTTTTCCCTAGAAGAGGAAAGGGTGATGCAGCACAGGAGCAATAATTATTTCCCTCAGTTTGAGAACCAAGGTATCGATCCAGAAGGAGGGTCTCGTCAAGTCCAGAGTACCTGCGCAAACACAAACAAGCTTGCACCCAACGCTTCAAAGGGGTTGTCAATCCATTCAAGATTGTTTGCAAAGTGAGATCTAAAGGCGGAAAGTGCAACGAAGTAAAAAGTGTATGTCTGAAAATATGGTGTGGAGTAGACCCTCGGGGCCATAGTGTTCACTAGAGGCTTCTCTCAAAATAGCAAATATCACGGTGGGTGAACAAATTACTGTCGAGCAATTGATAGAACCGGGCAAAGTCATGATGATATCTAGGGCAATGATCATACATATAGGCATCACGTCCGAGACAAGTAGACCGATACTTTCTGCATCTACTACTATTACTCCACACATCGACCGCTATCCAGCATGCATCTAGTGTATTGAGTTCGTGACGAACAGAGTAACATCTTAAGCAAGATGACATGATGTAGAGGGATAATCTCAAACCAATGATGAAAACCCCATATTTTTACCCTTGATGGCAACAACATGATACGTGCCTCGCTACCCCTTCTGTCATTGGGTGAGGTCACCGCACGGTATGAACCCAAAACCAAGCACTTCTCCCATTGCAAGAATCGTAGATCTAGTTGGCCAGTCAAAACCCACAACTCGAAGAGAATTACAAGGATATGAAATCATGCATAAGAGAGATCAAAAGAAACTCAAATAAGATTCATAGATAATTTGATCATAAATCCACAATTCATCGGATCTCGACAAACACACCGCAAAAGAAGATTACATCGGATAGATCTCCATTAAGATCATGGAGAACTTTATATTGAAGATCCAAGAGAGAGAAGAAGCCATCTAGTTACTAGCTATGGACCCGTAGGTCTATGGTGAACTACTCACGCATCATCGGAGAGGTCATGGTGTTGATGAAGAAGCCCTCCGTATCCGAATCTCCCCTCCGGCAGGGCACCAGAACGTGCCCCAGATGGGATCTTGCGGAGACAGAAGCTTGCGGCGGCGGAAAAGTAATTTCGATGATCTCCTGGTTTTTTTGGGATTTTTAGGGAATTTATAGGCGCAACCCCTAGGGTAGAGCGCGCTCAGGGGGGCCACAAGCCTGTGGACCGCCCCCCTGGCCACGGGGTGGGGGCTTGCGGGGCCCCTGAGGCTCCCATGCCTTGGCTCTCAAGCTTCCCGATCTTCTTCCGTTCCGAAAAAATTCTTTTGGGGGATTTTCTTCCGTTTGGACTCCGTTTCAAAATCTCCTCTGAAAGGGGTCAAAAACATGGGAAAAAGGAACTCGCACTTGGCACTGAGTTAATAAGTAAGTCCCAAAAAATATATAAAAGGCATGCATAACATCCAAAGTTTGACAAGATAATAGCATGAAACCATCAAAAATTATAGATACGTTGGAGACGTATCAAGCATCCCCAAGCTTAACTCCTGCTCGTCCTCGAGTAGGGAAGTGATAAAGAATGAATGTTTGATGTGGAATGCTACCTAGCATAGTTGTCAATTGCAACTTATTTCACGTGACATGAATGTTCAGACCCGTAAGATTCGAAACAATAGTTTGCTATTGACATGAAAACAATAATATTTCAAGCAAACTAGCAAGGTAATCATGAACTTTCAAAATAACAAGGCCAAGGAAAGTTATCCCTACAAAATCATATAGTCTGGCTATGCTCCATCATCCTCGCACAACTAATGTAAATCATGCACAACCCCGGTATTGGCCAAGTAATTGTGTCACATCCGTGGATCCCTAACTAGGGTTTAGTATTTGTGCTCATGTTTTCTTCCATTGCATTCAAGAAATTGAAACAAACTCCAAAGAAGTGGTGAAACTCAACCAAAAACCCTAGCCACTTCTTATTCAAAGGAAATTCAAATCTTGTCAAAATCAATGAACCCAAAATGGCCTTCTTAAAAGTTCAATATTTCTGATAAATATTGAAAACCAATTATCAGGGGAGAAAACTATTTTCAAATCACTTTTTGCATTTTATTTTTAAACTAGCAAGTCTCTGAATTCAAACTTATATTTGAATTCAAAAATACATAGTTTTTAAAAATGCTGAAAACTTTATGGGTGATTGGACATATTCCAACTAACAACCCAGCATTTTTCAAATTATTTTTAGTTTGCTTTTTGAAGCCAAAATAAATAGAAATCAATGTCAGCAAATAAAACAGAAACAGAAAAATGGAAAAATGCTATCCTACGCTTACGTGAAGTCCAGCCCACCTTACATGTCGTCTTCCTCCCTGCCAGTCGGAGCAGGAGGTGGCCGCCGCTCAATCTGGCGCACCCATGCAGCTGTGTGCGTGCCTGGCCGCCGCGTCGCGCTCGCGAGGTCGGGGATAAGCTCCCCGAGGCCTCCCCGAGCTCATCCCCTCCCCATTCCCCCCCCCCCCCCCCTGTTCTCTCTCCTCTCGGCTGCCATTGGAGCCCGAGCAGAGCTCGAGCTCGCCGTCGCTCTGGTCTGCCTCCTTCCCTCCTAAGCCGCGCAGAAGAACCGCCAGGGTCCCCTAAAGCTTCCAAGCCACGAGCTCGATGCCGAGACGCAGCGAATCACCGAGAAGCCGCCTTCTTCCTCCTTGGATCGCCGACATTCATCGCCACCGTTCTTCCTCCTCAGGCCTTCCCCGAGCCTACTTTCAACGCCTCTGCACTCCTAGTGAGCTCAGGATCCTTTTCCCCCTATTTCTCCTCTCGATCCCGAGCCCTAGCACCTGATTCCACCGGAGCCCGACGATGACCGCCGTGGTAGCTCGTCGCTGGTGGCTCTCTGGTGATCGGCTCGTTGATCTGAGGCTTGCAAACGCTTCAGCACATCGCGTAGATGTTGTAGGAGCCTATCCCCGCGCGTGATGCCCCCTGTTTCGATGACCTCGGTGATGCCCGAGCTTCGGCCGCCGCCAAGCTCGTCGTCGGCATCATCTCCGGCCAGATCAGCCCCGGTTCTGAGCAGAAATGGACCGGCGGGTGAACGCTGGTCAGTCTGGTGCCTTCTGCAGCGCAAATGGTCGTCGGAATGGGATTTCCGAGCCCCTCCGTCGTTCTGGTGGTCGCCGGAGGCTCACCGCTGGCGAGGACGACCTCGCCGCCGGTGGATCTAACCCCCCTGAGTCTATGACACGTGGGGCCAGCCCCTGGTTAATTAAGTTCAAGATTAGTAAAAATAATTAAATAAATAAAAACACAAACAGTCACTAACTAGTGGGTCCCACTGGTCAGGTTTGACTTTCAACGGCCAGTTGGACCTGCTGATATCATGCTGATGCAATAAAGAGTTTTCTGATTTAAAAGAATTCCAAAAAATGCCCAAAACTTCTAAAAATCATAGAAAATAATGTGTAACTCCAATGAAAATAATTTATATATGAAAAAGTATCACAAAAATCCAAGGAATCTGATTTTGATATTTTCAAACATGTTTGAAAATGTTAGCATCACCAAACAGATTAAATGATGATTAGGATAACATTATTAAATAACATGGAGTTGAAATTTGAAATCCATTTGAATTCCACTTCAAACAATATGACCAAACAATGATCAAGAACAATCAGCACCTCAAAATACCATCTTCATGCATGCTAAAACGAGATTACCTGAGCACTAGGTCGAATCAATTAAAAGGGTATTTGAAAATACCTTGTTTGAAGTGATATTTGAATCTTGATTCAAATCAACTTCAACTTAAGAAACGGTAGTTACATTAGCCTACCACCTTTCATTTTCATACCATGCTCATGCATCATCTTGTTGCATATGATTGTTATTGATTGATATTGTTTTACCGGTAGGCCCCGCTCCTCCGGATTCCTCCGAATATCCGACTGAAGGATATTGTCCCTCTGCTGAGCAACAAGGGAAGCAACCATTTTGATCATCCCGATAAATCCCATGTTTTCGCTCCTGCACTTACTTATTGCATTAGGATCAAATGCTTCAAATGCTTTTGCCACGTTAGTTGAACCCACTTCCTTTGCATGACCTGTTTTTGTCACAGTAAATAGCTGAACCTTGGAACCTAGCATACGTGGTAAATGCTTGAGCCATGATGTGCCTTATCCTGCTATGCATGCTATGCTTAGAGTTGTGTATGGTCTGACATCTGGGTGATGAACAGAATTGTGAGAATGTGTTCAGTAAGTAAAGGTTGTGTGATGAACCTAATTTGGTAAAGGTACCGGTGAAAGGCTATGTAGGAGTACATGGCGGGTTGTTTCATTGGAACCGTCCTTAGGAACTGAGTTCCGTGTATGTAATCCAAGACGAGATACTACCACATGCTGGGCCCTAAAATATGACCCCGCTCGACTTATTAATCGCTTAGTACTCGGTCCAGGAGTGTAGTTTCTGGTGTTTATATTCATGCTAGAGGCCGTGCGTAGCGCTGACCTTAGAGATGGGTTATGATGTTTTTGGTGTTTATAGTCATGCTCGAGGCCATGCGTAGCGCTGACCTTAGAGGTGGGCTATGATGCGGTAGGCAGTGGCACGGTGTACCAAGTGGCACCTAGATGGTGGGCTTGGGAACCCTGCGCACATCGTTTGGGGCCGTGGCAGAAACCTCGGTCGGACTTCCGTGCAGGTTACCCTCAGATAGGCGATAGACCTGGACTAAGTATTAGCGTGGTTAACGGTCGTGGCCGACTCCCTCGCTGGGCTTCCACTTGAAGGTTGCCGAGGTGCATGACGTGCACATGGCGATAAGTGGCGAGAGCGTGTGTGAAGAAGTACACCCCTGCAGGGTTATGATCTATTCGAATAGCCGCGTCCGCGGATATGGACTACTTGGAGACATATGTTGATCATAGATAACTTTAATGGCTACTCATAAAATTGTCAAGATAAGCGTGAGTGTCGTGGACGGCATTGCCGTATGGAGACGGAATGATTCCACGATGGAGTATAGTTGTGGTGTTAGTGGACTCGTGTGCGAGAAATCAAAGTTGTCAAAACTATTTAAAAATACAAATTGTCTAGCCACGAGTCAAATGTTGGCTTTCCGCATGAAACCCCACAACTCCTTGTTGATACATTGCATGAGTATATAGTTTATCCTAAAGTCTTGCTGAGTACTTTTGTACTCACGTTTGCTTAATAATTGTTGCAGAGGTTGTTAATGACCCTAATGCAGGGTTCTACCTAGACATCGACGACGACGAGTAGCTGGTATCCCAGCTACGATCTGGCCCTATGATGGGTCTGTAGATAGTCAGGCCATGTGCCTTTATCCTTCCATCTGTCTGTACTCAGACAGCTTACTCTTCCACTGGTTTGTAAGAATTGTGTGTATGACTTGTGATGATGGGTCGTGAGACCCCTACCTTGTAATATTATGTGTGTGGCTCTTCCGAGCCTTCCAAATAAAGTTTGTATGTTTATGGTTATGTTGTGATGCCATCGATGTATCTATACATATCGGTATGCCATGCGTATGTATGTTGTATTTGATATCTATGGGGTTCGATTACCTAGCCGTAGGCTTTAGTAGCATTCCTTACAGGGAAATGCCCCTTTGTGATCCAACGAGCCATGGTAGTTCACTACTGCTCCGGACACATTGGTTGACCGGCATGTGTCCTTCTTAGCAGCTGTGTCTGTTCCTGTTGGGGAAATGTCACGCGATGTAATGGAGTCCTTGTAGCCTGCTACGACTTGTCTACATTCGATGGTGACCGACACCTGCTTTGCTGGGTCATGTATGCATGTCCCTGTGCGGAACTGCCGCTTTGGTTTGTGACTAGACATGTCGATCCGGGTTCTTTGTCAATGGATTGCTAGCGACACAATTGCATACGCGAGTCAAAAGGCGCAAACGGTCCCGGCTAAGGTAAGGTTGCAGCCGTGGGGATAACTGTGCATGAGACCGCAAAGAGATGCGATGTGTTACAGGCTCGATACCTATGGCTTAGGATCGGGGTCCCGACAGCATTGGTATCAGAGACTGACTGTCTATAGGATTACTAAGCCAAACTGGTCGAAGTTAAGTCTAGAATTGCTTTAGTTATATATAAGGGAATTGTTTGTGGAAGGGAACGTAAGACTCTTGTTCTCTTCTCAAGTTATTCTATTCTGGTCATCCTCGTCTTTTCTGCGGGGATTAAGGACTAGGTTACTCATCTTCTCTTAGGCTCGTGTTTCTGATCGGTAGATTATAGGACAACGGGTCGAGAGTTATTTCGGGTTTCTTTTATCCCTAGGAAAAGGAAGTAAGTATTTATGATCAGAGAATTGAACTTGATAGTTGAGTGGTTCCGCTATCCTATTTTTATGGGTTGTCTCAAAATTGTTTTGAGCATTTACAGCCTTTATGCTGCCCAATTTTGTCTTTAGAGCTCTAATGCTTTTGCATTACTCCCTATTTTCAGATGCCTAGCCGTCCTTCTCGTCAGGTGGTTCGTCTGACTAGGTGCATTGATGTGCCGGGTCATACGGCCATGCTAGTCAGGATGATGTCAGTGTCTGGTTACCGCTGGTACCCAGAGTACACAGTGGAGGAGCAGTACCGGGATTTTAATCAAAGCCAGTACCTCTGCACTGTTAGGGTATTCCTAGATTACCCTGGAGCTGAGGAGCCAATCCATTGGTCTTATGGATTGGGAGTCACTGTTGACATGGCAGTACAAGATGCTGCCTATTCAATGTTGACCATCATGAGGGCTAGACATGCACTGCTGCAGAATTCAGAGTTCTGCTATGTTCCTACCTCTCAGCCAGGTGAAGAAGGATACCTCAGTGGGGTCTACTTTGATTCCTCTATGGAGGATCCGCTGCTGCAGTCCACTACTGAGATGCTAGAGAATAGGGACAGGGATGCTCGTGCCCTACGTATGGAGCTCTATGCTACACGTGCCCGTCTGTGGACGGCTTTGACGCAGCTGGCACCTGTAGTCCAGACAGGGTATGGAGATGTGGAGATAGTGAACCCTGTTAGGACCCATCTTCCGGCTTATGTTGACTGGCCTGCTATAGGAGGAGTCACCCCTCTTCGGGGACCCTACTACCACCAGTCAGGGGACCAAGGCCACACCCGTGTCCTTATGGATCCCAGGCCATGGAGGCAATCTTTATGAGATGTTCCACGCGGATGCCTCAACCGTGAGTGGAAGGATAGTATGGTAGTATCTGTACTTTCATAGTCCTATGTGACTTGTGAAGTATGCTTGTGTCGTGAAATGAATTCCGGAGGCATAGATAAATAATGTATAGGAAGCTTGGAAGCCTCTGATGAGTAGTTTCATATTTTCAGTAGTTTGCTCCTCGGTTAAGGTTGTACTGAACTATGTAATGGTGTGTATGAACCATGGTGTATATATAGCAGTTGCTTGTTACCATGTTGTTCGGATATTCATTTCCGCATTCCATGTGTTCAGTGCATTCTTAATCCGTAGCTAGTATTGATGTTGATATTGGTCTAAGTTGTGAGTTTGTTTGTCAGGATGGTGTTCACCAAGTTGAACCGTGCCCCTACTCATGAACAAGGCGAGGGTAGTCAAGCGTCGCAGGAAGAACTGCCTCACTCGCCCTCTCTGGCGGAAGTTATGCTTGAGGCAGAGAGAAACAAAAGGGAGACCAACCGACTGTTAGAGCGTATTGAGCAAAATACGGCTCGTCAGCCTAGGAATGATGTAGTGTCCCTCAATGACTTTATGAAGCTGAATCCTCCAAAGTTCCATCACTCAGTCGATTCTCTCGACGCTGATGATTGGCTGTGTAGTGTTTCACGCAAGATTCGCTCTGCGAATGCTTCCGAGGCCGACAAGCTGACCTTTGCGGCGTACTTTCTGGAAGGACCCGCTAATATGTGGTGGGAGAACTTTGAAGCTATGCGTCCTGCTAAGCCAGCAGCCACATGGGCAGACTTTAGTGCAGCCTTCCGTCTGCACCATATTCCACAGGGCCTGATGGACAGAAAGAGAGAGGAGTTATGTGCATTCACCTAGGGAAAGTTGACCATGGATGCCTATAGCCGTGAGTTCGGTAACCTCGCCCGCTATGCAAAAGAAGAGGTGTCTACTGATACCAAGAAGCAAGCAAGATTCCGTAAGGGTCTGAGCCCTGAGCTTCGTTGTGATTTGCGCCTCCACGAATGTACAAGCTTCCAAGCCCTGGTCAACAACACGATCAGTGCCGAGACTGGTCATACCGACTATGAAGCCACAAAGAAGCACTCCCGTGACATTGGCTCGTCGTCTGGTTCCGCGTTTCAAAACGCAGGCCGTGGGTTCCAAATAGTTCTCTGCCGCCAAGATACACTCCGAGGCCATCCTATGTGGCGCCTCAGACGAATCAGACCAACCCTCCAGCAAAAACCTATGGTGGTCCAGCTAGCAATGCTGCACCACATGCCAATCAGTTGATCTGTTACAAGTGTGGAGAACCAGGGCACTATTCCCGAGAGTGTCCTTAGAATGTGGGTGCCAAGCAACCCGGAAAGTCCGTTGGGCAAGGCAAGTCGGGCAAAGCTTATTATGTGAAGCCAACTCCTGCACGTGGCCGTGTGAACTATGTTTCAGCAGAAGAAGCTGCAGAGGATCCCGACGTCATACTGGGTACGCTCCTTGTTAATCATCACCCAGCGTCTGTTCTTTTTGACACTGGGTCTTCTCATTCCTTCATTTCAGAAAGTTATGCATAGTTGCATAACATGTCTTTCTGTGATATGCCAATCCCATTGGTTGTCCAAACCCCTGGTAGTAAGTGGCAAACCTCCAGGATAACCTATGACAATGAAATTCTAGTAGACATGTTAGTTTTTCTAGCATCATTGATAGCCTTGAAATCTTTGGATATTAATATCATCTTGGGTATCGACTGGATGTCAGCTCACTATGCCAAGATTGATACTCATTCTAGGAATGTTCAGCTTACCCATCCCTCGGGCGAGATAGTCAATGTCTCTACTCGAGTTGCCAAATGCCAACTCTATTCCCTCAATGCCAACCCTCTTCCAGAACTTGAAGACATTCCGGTAGTCCATGATTTTCCGGATGTTTTTCCAAAGGAACTGCCAGGAATTCCACCTGACAAAGATGTAGAGTTTGTGATAGATCTTGCTCCGGGAACCGTTCCAATAGCCAGAAGACCATATAAGATGGCACCCCTGGAGCCAGCCGAACTTAAGAAGCAACTAGATGAGGCCTTGAATAAAGGTTTCATTCGTCCTAGCTTTTCTCCTTGGGCGTGTCCCGTCCTCTTCATCAAGAAGAAAGACGGAACGGATCGGAAGGTTGTAGATTACCGACCAGTTAATCTGGTCACCATAAAGAACAAGTATCCGCTCCCCAGGATCAACGATCTGTATGATCAGCTCGCTGGATCCTCAGTCTTCTCAAAATGGATTTGAGGTTGGGATACCATCAAATCAAGATCAAGAATGGGGACATTCCAAAAACGGCTTTTGTCACTCGTTATGGCCAATACAAGTACAACGTCATGTCCTTCGGTTTAACCAATGCCCCAGCCATCTTCTCTTGCTTGATGAATTCAATCTTCATGGAGTATTTGGATAAGTTTGTCGTAGTATACCTCGACGATATTCTCATCTACTCGAAGAATGAACAAGAACATGCCGAGCATCTAAGGCTGGTATTGATGAAACTTCGAGAGCATCGCCTTTATGCCATGTTTTCCAAATGTGAATTTTGGTTACCAGAAATGACCTATCTAGGTCACGTAATCTCTCGAAAGGGTATTGGTGTCAATCCCGAGAGAGTTCAAGCTGTCCTTGATTGGACTCAACCTGAATCGGTTAAGCAAGTTAGGAGTTTTCTTGGTCTAGGAAGCTATTGTCACCGCTTTGTCGAGAATTTCTCCAAGGTTGCAAAGCCTCTAGCTGAACTCCTCAAGAAAGATAAAAAGTTTGAGTGGACACCATAGTGTGAGCATAGTTTTCAGGAACTGAAAAGATGCCTGACTTCTGCACCTGTGTTGCTACCACCAGATTTCTCTAAGGACTTTGTTATCTACTGCGACGCCTCCCGACAAGGATTAGGTTGCATTCTCATGCAAGATCGTCATGTGATTGCATACGCATCTCGACAGTTGCGTCCACATGAGGATAATTATCCCACACATGATCTTGAGCTTGCAGTTGTAGTCCATGCACTTAAAACCTGGCGACATTACTTTCTTGGTAATCGTTGCGAAATATTCACTGATCACCAAAGTCTGAAATATATCTTCACCCAGCCGGATTTGAATCTCAGGCAAAAACGATCGGTTGAGTTGATCACGGATTACGACTTAGGGATAACTTACACCCCGGGGAAGGCCAATGTTATGGCTGATGCACTAAGTCGTAAGTCTTATTGTAACAATTTGATGCTACAACGAGGTCAACCACATCTCTATGAGGAATTCCGGAAGTTAAATCTTCATATTGTTCTTCAAGGATTCCTTTTTACCCTGGTGGCGAAGCCTACTCTTAAGGATCAAATCATAGCTGACCAGAAGCGTGACAAGGGTATATCACGGATCAAGGAGAATATTATTAGCGAAAACGCTAACAAATTCTCCATGAATGATCAAGGTGTTGTGTTCTTTCAGAATCATCTAGTGGTTCCTAAGAATTCACATCTAAGGTAGTTAATCCTTAAGGAGGCTCATGATTCTCCTCTCACCATTCATCCTGGTAGTATTAAGATGTATCAGGACCTACGCCAGAGGTTTTGGCGGACTAGGATGAAGAGAGAAATTGCTGAGTTCGTTGCTAACTGCGACGTTTGTCGTCGAGTTAAGGCAGAACATCAAAGGCCTGCTCGCACCCTTCAACCTTTAGCTATTCCTGAATGGAAATGGGATAAAGTCAGTATGGATTTCATCACCGGATTTCCCAAGACCAAGAAGGGAAATATTGCTATCTTTGTGGTCATTGACCGTCTTTCCAAAGTAGCTCATTTTCTTCTAGTTCGTGGGAGTATAACAGCTAGCAAGCTAGAAGAGTTATATATCTCTCGAATAGTGTCTCTTCATGGTGTTCCTTTGGAGATTAACTCAGACCGTGGAAGTATCTTTACTTCTCGCTTCTGGGAGAGTTTTCAGAATGCTATGGGGACTCACTTATCTTTTGGTACTGCTTTCCATCCTCAATCAAGTGGTCAAGTAGAAAGAGTGAATCAAGTCCTAGAAGATATGCTCCGAGCTTGTGTTATATCGTTCGGTATGAATTGGGAGAAGTGCCTTCCATTCGCCGAATTTGCCAATAACAATAGTTATCAATCAAGCTTGGGCAAAGCTCCTTTTGAAGTTCTCTATGGACGAAGATGTCGAACACCTCTTAATTGGTCAGAAACCGGAGAGAGGCAACTCTTTGGCCCGGATATGATCCAGGATGCAGAAGAGCAGGTTCGCATTATTCGTGAAAAGTTGAAAACAGCCCAGTCTCGTCAAAAGAGCCAATATGATTGTCATCATAAGGCTGTGACCTTTGAAGTTGACGAGAAGGCTTACCTTCGGGTTACACCTTTGAAGGGTACCCATCGATTCGGTATCAAGGGCAAGTTGGCTCCTCGTTACATTGGTCCTTTTCGCATTCTTGCCAAATGATGAGAAGTTGCCTACCAGTTGGAACTTCCTCCGCATCTTTCCAAGGTTCATGATGTTTTCCACGTCTCGCAACTCATGCGTTGCTTTTCGGATCCTATTCGTGAAGTGGACCACGAAACGCTTGATCTCCAAGATAACCTTTCATACCGAGAATACCCTGTGCGTATTCTTGATCAAGCTGAGCATACCACTCGATGTCAAAACCTCAAGTTTCTTAAAGTTCAATGGCCAAATCATGCTGAAAAGGAGGCAACATGGGAAAGAGAGGATCGTCTCCGACTTGAGTTTCCCGCGCTATTCCCGACGACTTCTAAATCTCGAGACGAGATTATTTTGAGTGGGGTGAGTTGTCACATCCCTGGATCCCTAACTAGGGTTTAGTATTTGTGCTCATGTTTTCTTCCATTGCATTCAAGAAATTGAAACAAACTCCAAAGAAGTGGTGAAACTCAACCAAAAACCCTAGCCACTTCTTACTCAAAGGAAATTCAAATCTTGTCAAAATCAATGAACCCAAAATGGCCTTCTTAAAAGTTCAATATTTCTGATAAATATTGAAAACAAATTATCAGGGGAGAAAACTATTTTCAAATCACTTTTGGCATTTTATTTTTAAACTATAAAGTCTCTGAATTCAAACTTATATTTGAATTCAAAAATACATAGTTTTCAAAAATGCTGAAAACTTTATGGGTGATTGGAAATATTCCAACTAACACCCCAGCATTTTTCAAATTATTTTTAGTTTGATTTTTGAAGCCAAAATAAATAGAAATCAATGTCAGCAAATAAAACAGAAACAGAAAAATGGAAAAATGGAAAAATGCTATCCTACGCTTACCTGAAGCCCAGCCCACCTTACGTGTCGTCTTCCTCCCTACCAGTCGGAGCAGGAGGTGGCCGCCGCTTGATCCGGCGCACCCACATAGCTGCGTGCCTGCCTGGCTGTCGCGTCGCGCTGGCGAGGTCGGGGATAAGCTCCCCGAGGCCTCCCCGAGCTCATCCCCTCCCCATTCTCCCCCCTGTTCTCTCTCCTCTCGGCCGCCATTGGAGCCCGAGCAGAGCTCAAGCTCGTCGTCGCTCTCGACTGCCTCCTTCCCTCCTGAGCCGCGTAGAAGAACCGCCAGGGTCCCCTGAAGCTTCCAAGCCACGAGCTCGACGCCCAGACGCAGCGAATCACCGAGAAGCCACATTCTTCCTCCTCGGATTGCCGACGTTCATCGTCGCCGCTCTTCCTCCTCAGGCCTTCCTCGAGCCTACTTTCAACGCCTCTGCACTCCTAGTGAGCTCAGGATCCTTTTTCCCTATTTCCCCTCTCGATCCCGAGCCCTAGAACCTGATTCCAGCGAAGCCTGACGATGACCGCCGTGGTAGCTCGTCGCCGGTGGCTCTCCGGTGATCGGCTCGTTGATCTGAGGCTTGCAAACACTTCAGCACGTCGCGTAGATGCTGTAGGAGCCTAGCCCCGTGCGTGATGCCCCCTGTTTCGATGACCTCGATGATGCCCGAGCTTCGGCCGCCGCCAAGCTCGTCGTCGGCGTCATCTCCGGCCAGATCAGCCCCGGTTCAGAGCAGAAATGGAACGGCGAGTGAACGATGGTCAGTCTGGTGCCTTCTGCCGCGCAAATGGTCGTCAGAATGGGATTTCCGAGCCCCTCCGCCATTCTGGTGGTCGCCAGAGGCTCACCGCCGGCGAGGACGACCTCGCCGCCGGTGGATCTGACCCCCTGAGTCTATGACAGGTGGGGCCAGCCCCTGGTTAATTAAGTTTAAGATTAGTAAAAATAATTAATTAAATAAAAACATAAACAGTCTTTGACCAGTGGGTCCCACTGGTCAGGTTTGACTTTCAACGGCCAGTTGGACCTGTTGATGTCATGCTGATGCAATAAAGAGTTTTCTGATTTAAAAGAATTCCAGAAAATGCACAAAACTTCTACAAATCATAGAAAATAATCTGTAACTCCAATGAAAATAATTTATATATGAAAAAGTATCAGAAAAATCCAAGGAATCTGATTTTGATATTTTCAAACATGTTTGAAAATGTTAACATCACCAAACAGATTAAATGATGATTAGGATAACATTATTAAATAACATGGAGTTGGAATTTGAAATCCATTTGAATTCCACTTCATACAATATGACCAAACAATGATCAAGAATAATCAGCACCTCAAAATACCATCTTCATGCATGCTAAAACAAGATTACCTAAGCATCAGGTCGAATCAATTAAAAGGGTATTTCAAATTACCTTGTTTGAAGTGATATTTGAATCTTGATTCAAATCAACTTCAACTTAAGAAATGGTAGTCACATTAGCCTACCACCTTTCATTTTCATGCCATGCTCATGCATCATCTTGTTGCATATGATTGTTATTGATTGATATTGTTTTACCGGTAGGCCCCGCTCCTCCGGATTCCTCCGAATATCCGACTGAAGGATATTGTCCCTCTGCTGAGCAACAAGGGAAGCAACCATTTTGATCATCCCAATAAATTCCATGTTCTCGCTCCTGCACTTACTTATTGCATTAGGATCAAATGCTTCAAATGCTTTTGCCACGTTAGTTGAACCCACTTCCTTTGCATGACCTGTTTTTATCACAGTAAATAGTTGAACCTTGCAACCTAGCATACCTGGTAGATGCTTGAGCCATGATGTGCCTTATCCTGCTATGGATGATATGCTTAGAGTTGTGTATGGTCTGTCATCTGGGTGATGAACAGAATGATGAGAATGTGTTCAGTAAGTAAAGGTTGTGTGATGAACCTGATTTGGTAAAGGTACCGGTGAAAGCCAATGCAGGAGTACATGGCGGGTTGTTTCATTGGAACCGTCCTTAGGAACTGAGTTCCGTGTATGTAATCCAAGACGAGATACTACCACATGCTGGGCCCTGAAATATGACCCCGCTCGACTTATTAATCGCTTAGTACTCGGTCCAGGAGTGTAGTTTCTGGTGTTTATATTCATGCTAGAGGCCGTGCGTAGCGCTGACCTTAGAGATGGGTTATGATGTGGTAGGCAGTGGCACAGTGTACCAAGTGGCACCCGGATGGTGGGCTTTGGAACCCTGCGCACATCGTTTGGGGTCGTGGCAGAAACCTCAGCCGGACTTCCGTGCGGGTTACCCTCAGATAGGCGATAGACCTGGACTAAGTATTAGCGTGGTTAACGGTCGTGGCCGACTCCCTCGCTGGGCTTCCGCTTGAAGGTTGCCGAGGTGCATGATGTGCACATGGCGATAATTGGCGAGAGTGTGTGTGAAGAAGTACACCCCTGCAGGGTTATGATCTATTCGAATAGCCGCGTCCGCGGATATGGACTACTTGGAGACATATGTTGATCATAGATAACTTTAATGTCTACACATAAAATTGTCAAGGTAAGCGTGAGTGTCGTGGACGACATTGCCGTATGGAGACGGAATGATTCCATGATGGAGTATTGTTGTGGTGTTAGTGGACTTGTGTGTGAGAAATCAAAGTTGTCAAAACTATTTAAAAATGCAAGTTGTCTAGCCACGAGTCAAATGCTCGCTTTCCGCATGAAACCCCACAACTCCTTGTTGATACATTGCATGAGTAGATAGTTTATCCTAAAGTCTTGCTTAGTAATTTTGTACTCACGTTTGTTTAATAATTGTTGCAGAGGTTGTTAATGACCCTAATGGAGGGTTCTACCTAGACATCGACGACGACGAGTAGCTGGTATCCCAGCTACGATCTGGCCCTATGATGGGTCTGTAGATAGTCAGGCCATGTGCCTTTATCCTTCCATCTGTCTGTACTCAGATAGCTTACTCTTCCGCTGGTTTGTAAGAATTGTGTGTATGACTTGTGATGATGGGTCGTGAGACCCCTACCTTGTAATATTATGTGTGTGGCTCTTCCGAGCCTTCCAAATAAATTTTGTATGTTTATGGTTATGTTGTGATGCCATCGATGTATCTATACTTATCGGTATGCCATGCGTACGTTTGTTGTATTTGATATGTATGGGGTTCGATTACCTAGCCGTAGGCTTTAGTAGCATTCCTTACAGGGAAATGCCCCTTTGTGATCCAACGAGCCATGGTAGTTCACTACTTCTCCGGACACATTGGTTGACCGGCATGTGTCCTTCTTAGCTGATGCATCTGTCCCCATTGGGGAAATGTCACACGATGTAATGGAGTCCTTGTAGCCTGCTATGACTCGTCTACATTCGTTGGTGACCGACACCTGCTTTGCTGGGTCATGTATGCATGTCCCTGTGTGGAACTTCCACTTTGGTTTGTGACTAGACATGTCGATCCGGGTTCTTTGTCAATGGATTGCTAGCGACACAATTGCATACGCGAGTCAAAAGGCGCAAACGGTCCCGGCTAAGGTAAGGCTGCAGCCGTGGGGTTAACCGTGCGTGAGACCTCAAAGAGATGCGATGTGTTACAGGCTGGATTCCTATGGCTTAGGATCGGGGTCCCAAAAAATTGTTTTCGCACTCTTACTTTCTCAAACTTTTTATAACTATCACGCAATACATGAGCGCGAGCCATGGATATAGCACAATAGGTGGAATGAAGTGTGGTGGTGGTTGTGAGACAAAAAGGAGGAGATGGACACATTGACTCGGCATATCAAAGGGTTATGGAGATGCCCATTAATAGATATCAATGTGAATGAGTAGGGATTGCCATACAAGAGATGCACTAGAGCTATAAGTTTGTGGAAGCTCAAAAGGAGAACTAGTGGGTGTGCATCCAACTTGCTTGCTCACGAAGACCTAGGGCAATTTTGAGGAAGCCCATCATGGAATATACAAGCCAAGTTATATAATGAAGATTCCCACTAGCATATGGTAGTGACAAAGCAAGAAGCTCTTAATCATGAAGAACATGGTGCTATCATGAAGCACAAGTGTGGAAAAAGATAGTAGCATTGTCCCTTCTCTCTTTTTCTCTCTTTCCCTTTTTTCATTTGGGCTCTTAGGCCTCTTTTTTTCTATTTTTTTTATATTCTTGGGCTCTTTGGCCTCTTTTTTCTCACATGGGACAATGCTCTAATAATGATGATCATCACACTTTTATTTACTCGCAGCTCAAAATGATGATGATGACTCCATAGGAAATGCCTCCGGCAGTCTACCGGGATGTGCAACGATCTAGCAAGGCGTATGACGTTGAAACATCTCGCTAGCTATCTTATGATCATGCAATGGCAATATGAGAGTGACGGCACAAGTCATGAGATGGAACGGTGGTAGTTGCATGGCAATATATCTCGGAATGGCTATGAAAATGCCATAGTAGGTAGGTATGGTGGATGTTTTGAGGAAGGAATTTGGTGGGTTTGTGCACCGGCGAGAATTGCGCGGCACTAGAGAGGCTAGCAATGGTGGGAAGTGAAAGTGCATGTATACCATGGACTCACATTAGTCATGAAGAACTCACATACTTGTTGCGAAAGTTTTTATTAGTAATCGAAACAAAGTGCTAAATGCATACTCCGAGGGGAAGGGTTGGTAGGTGTTAACCATCGGGCGATCCCGACCTCAACACAAAGGATGACAATCAATAGATCAATTATGCTCCGATTTCCTAACATAGCGGTTCACCATACGTGCATGCTACGGGAATCACTAACTTCAACACGAGTATTTCTAGATTCACAACACCCTACTAACATAGCTCTTAATATTACGAAATCCACGTCTCAAAACTAATTGAGAGGAATCAAAACTTCTCTTTCTATTCAATGCACATGAAGATGGAGGTTTTTGCATCCTCTTTGGGTATCTATCAACTTTGGGACTACTTTCATAGCATAAGCCAACTACCAAATCATGCACCGCCGTGCTCTAAACATATAAGTGAAGCACAAGAGCAAAAGTATCTAGCTCAAAAGATATAAGTGAAGCACTATGAGCATTCTAGCAAAATCACGATGCATGCATGTCTCTCTCTCTCAAAAGTGTGTGCAGCAAGGATGATTGTGACACAACAAAAAGAAAATACTCCTAAGATACGAGATGCTCCAAGCAAAACACATATCATGTGGTGAATAAAAATATAGCTCCAAGTAATGTTATTGATGGATTGAAGACGAAAGAGGGGATGCCTTCCCGGGGCATCCCCAAGCTTAGGATTTTTGGTGTCATTGAATTTGGCTTAGGATGCCTTGGGCATCCCCAAGCTTGAGCTCTTTCCACTCCTTATCTCATCGTCCATGAGAACATCACCCAAAACTTGAAAACTTCGCAACACAAAACTTAAACAGAAACTCGTGATAACATTAGCACAAGAAAACAAACTACCACTTCTTTTGGTACTGTAGAAAACTTGAATTCTATCTATATTTATGTTGGGCTACTGTATTCTCACTTTTCCATGGCTAGTACCCCCCGATACTAACCATAGTTTCATCAAAACAAGCAACAAACTCAACAAAAACAAAATCTGTCAAAAACAGACCAGTCTGTAGCAATCTTTATACTTCGTATACTTCTAGTACCTCAAAAAATCTGACAAATTACGAAGGGCTGGGAAAAATCATATCTACCAGCAGCAAAAAGAATCAACTCAAAAGCTCTTTCGGATATAAAAGTGAAAAATCATCTCGTGAGCGAAAAGTTTCTGTCTTTTTCCAGCAGGATCAAACAACCATTACCGAGACTAGTCATAAAGGTTTTGCTTGGTCAAACACAAAAAGAAACACAATAAACAAAATCACAACAAAATTATGAAAGTGTGGACGCAACAAAACAGAAAGAAAAATATAAATTCATTGGGTTGCCTCCCAACAAGCGCTATTGTTTAAAGCCCTTAGCTAGGCATAAAAGCGATAGAATCACATACCGTCGTCTTTGGTGCTCAAACCATAAGTGGCCCTCATCATGGATTCATAAGGCAATCTTATTTTCTTTCTAGGAAAGTGTTACATGCCCTTCCTTAAAGGAAATTTAAATCTAATATTCCCTTCCTTCGTATCGATGATAGCACCGATAGTCCTTAGGAAAGGTCTACCAAGAATAATAGGGCATGTAGGATTGCAATCAATGTCAAGCACAATCGAATCCACGGGTACATAGTTCCTATTTGCAATAATAAGAACATCATTGATCCTTCCCATGGGTTTCTTGGCAGTAGAATCAGCAAGATGCAAATTAAGAGAACACTCTTCAATCTCATTAAAACCCAGAACATCAAATAAAGACTTTGGAATCGCAGAAACACTAGCAACCAAATCACACAAAGCATTGCATTCATAGTTTTTGATTTTGATTTTGATGGTAGGTTCCCACTCATCATGAAGCTTTCTAGGGATAGAGACTTCCAATTCAAGTTTCTCTTCAAGAGATTTTATCATAGCTTCGACGATATGATCGGTAAAGGCTTTGTTTTGGCTATAAGTGTGTGGAGAGTTTAACATGGATTGCATCAAATAAATGCATTCAATCAAGGAGCAACTATCATAATTGAATTCCTTGAAATCCACGGTAGTAATTTCATTACTACTCAAAGTTTTAACATCTTCTACTCCACTTTCAATGCTTTTAGCATCAAGATAGATGGACTCTAAATCATTGGGGCACTTTTCAACCAAAGTGGATTCATATCCAGCCCCATAATTATTAGGTTTGACACATGAAAATAAAGATTCAATGGGAGTCACACCAAGCACTTTAATATATTCGTGATTCTCATCACGAGAACACGCCTTTTTAAGCCATTCATGTCTAGCACGAATTTGGGCAGTTCTTTCTTGGCTCTCAATCACGGAAACACGCATAGCTTTCAAAGTTTCATCCATGTTGATTTTGGGAGGAGCACATCTAACTTTCCAAGCATCAACATCACAAGACATTCTATCAACGCTCCTAGCCAAATCGTCAATTTTGAGTAGCTTTTCCTCTATGGACGCATTGAAAATCTTTTGAGAGTTGATGAACTCTTTGATATTACTCTCTAGATCAGAGGGTAATCTATTGTAATTTCCATGAGTATTGTTGTAGGAATTGCCAAAGTTATTAGAGGAGTTACTAGGGAAAGGCCTAGGAACATAGTTTCCTCTAAAAGCATTGTTGTTGCCAAAGTTATTCCTACCAACAAAATTAACGTCCAAGCTAGCGTTGCTACTCTCAATCAAAGAAGACAAGGGCATATCATTAGGATCCAAAGGAGCACTTCTACTAGCAACCAAATTCATTAACTCATCCATCTTAGCACTCAACGAGTTAATTTCTTCTATAGAGTGTACCTTCTTACTAGTAGGTGATCTTTCAGTGTGCCACTGAGAGTAGTTTGTCATGATGTTGTCTAAGAGCTTTGTGGTTTCCCCTAACGTGATTTCCATGAACGTTCCCCCTAAGGCGGAGTCCAAGATATTTCTAGAAGCGAAATTCAAGCCAACATAAAAGATTTGAATAATCATCCAAAGACTCAAGCCATGAGCGGGACAATTTCTAATCATTAATTTCATTCCCTCCCAAGATTGTTCAACATGTTCATGATCAAGTTGCTTGAAATTCATGATATCATTACGGAGAGAGATGATCTTAGCCGGCGGAAAATACTTGGATATATAAGCATCTCTGCACTTATCCCAAGAATCGATACTATTTTTGGGCAAAGAAGAAAACCAAGTTTTTGCGCGATCTCGCAACGAGAAAGGAAAAAAGCTTCAATTTAATCACGTCATTATCCGCATCTTTTTTATTTTGCATATCGCAAATCTCAATGAAGGTATTGAGATGGGATGCGACATCTTCACTAGGAAGGCCAGAGAATTGCTCTTTCATAACAAGATTCAGCAAAGCGGCATTGATTTCGTATGACTCCGCACTAGTGGCGGGAGCAATCGGAGTACTAATAAAATCATTATTATTAATATTTGAGAAGTCACAAAGTTTGGTGTTTTCGTTCATGGTGACTTCAGCAAGCCAGCAAGCATACAAGCAAACAAAGAGCAGGCGAGAAAAAGGGCGAACGAAAAGGCGAACGAAAAAGGCAAACAAAAAAGGCAAATTGGTGAAGTGGGGGAGAGGAAAACGAGAGGCAACTGGCAAAGAAAGTAAATGCAAGAGATGAGTTTGCGACACCTACTTGGATGAGTCCTTGACTTGATCTTCCTCCCCGGCAACGGCGCCAGAAATCCTTCTGCTACTTCTCAAACAACAGCGCCAGAAATTGACACGTTGACGGAGACTGGGCTTGGGTTGGTTTTTCCCTTGAAGAGAAAAGGGTGATGCAGCACAGGAGCAGTAAGTATTTCCCTCAGTTTGAGAACCGAGGTATCGATCCAGAAGGAGGGTCTCGTCAAGTCCAGAGTACCTGCGCAAACACAAACAAGCTTGCACCCAACGCTTCAAAGGGGTTGTCAATCCCTTCAAGATTGTTTGCAAAGTGAGATCTGAAGGCGGAAAGTGCAACGAAGTAAAAAGTGTAAGGCTGAAAATATGGTGTGGAGTAGACCCTGGGGGCCATAGTGTTCACTAGAGGCTTCTCTCAAAATAGCAAATATCACCGTGGGTGAACAAATTACTGTCGAGCAATTGATAGAGCCGCTCAAAGTCATGACGATATCTAAGGCAATGATCATACATATAGGCATCACGTCCGAGACAAGTAGACTGATACTTTCTGCATCTACTACTATTACTCCACACATCGACCGCTATCCAACATGCATCTAGTGTATTGAGTTCATGACGAACAGAGTAACGCCTTAAACAAGATGACATGATGTAGCGGGATAATCTCAAACCAATGATGAAAACCCCATCTTTTTACCCTTGATGTCAACAACACGATATGTGCCTCGCTACCCCTTCTGTCACTGGGTGAGGTCACCGCACGGTATGAACCCAAAACCAAGCACTTCTCCCATTGAAAGAATCATATATCTAGTTGGCCAGACAAAACCCACAACTCAAAGAGAATTACAAGGATATGAAATCATGCATAAGAGAGATCAGAAGAAACTCAAATAAGATTCATAGATAATCTGATCATAAATCCACAATTCATCGGATCTCGACAAACACACCGCAAAAGAAGATTACATCGGATAGATCTCCATGAAGATCATGGAGAACTTTGTATTGAAGATCCAAGAGAGAGAAGAAGCCATCTAGTTACTAGTTATGGACCCGTAGGTCTATGGTGAACTACTCACGCATCATCGGAGAGGTAATGGTGTTGATGAAGAAGCCCTCCATATCGGAATCTCCCCTCCGGCAGGGCACCAGAACGTGCCCCAGATGGGATCTTGCGGAGACAGAAGCTAGCGGCGATGGAAAAGTAATTTCGATGATCTCCTAATTTTTTTGGAATTTTTAGGGAATTTATAAGCGCAACCCCTAGGGCAGAGGGCGCTCGGGGGGCCCACAAGACTATGGGCCGCCCCCCTAGCCGCGGGGTGGGGGCTTGTGGGGCCCCTGAGGCTCCCCTGCCTTGGCTCTCAAGCTTCCCGATCTTCTTCCGTTCTGGAAAAATATTTTCGGGGATTTTCTTCCGATTGGACTATGTTTCAAAATCTCCTCTAAAAGGGGTCCAAAACATGGAAAAGCAGGAACTATCACTTGGCAATGAGTTAATAAGTTAGTCCCAAAAAAATATATAAGGCATGCATAACATCCAAAGTTTGACAAGATAATAGCATGAAATCATCAAAAATTATAGATACGTTGGAGACGTATCAACTACATCGAAGGAGAGGACGTGAATATTTGCAAAGTGCACATGGATGTGAATCTAGCAGACCCGCTGACTAAACCTCTTCCATGGGCAAAACATGATCAACACCAGAACTGTATGGCTGTTCGATTTATTGCAATGTAAATCACATGGTGATGTGAGGACTAGATTATTGACTCTAGTGCAAGTGGGAGACTATTGGAAATATACCCTAGAGGCAATGATAAATAGTTATTATTATATTTCCTGGTTAAAGATAATCGTTTATTATCCATGCTATATTTGTATTAAATGAAAACATAGATACATGTGTGGATACATAGACAAAACAATGTCCCTAGCAAGCCTCTAGTTGGCTAGCCAGTTTATCAATGATAGTCAAGGTTTTCTAACTATGTTCAAGTGTTGTCGCTTGATAACTGGATCACATCATTAGGAGAATTATGTGATGGACTAGACTCAAACTATGAACGTAGCATATTGATCGTGTCGTTTTATTGCTATTATTTTCTGCATGTCAAGTATTTGTTCCTATGACCATGAGATCATATAACTCACTGGCACCGGAGGAATACCTTGTGTGCATCAAACATCACAACGTAACTAGGTGACTATAAAGGTGCTCTACAGGTATCTCCGAAGGTGTCCGTTGAGTTAGTACGGATCGAGACTGGGATTTGTCACTCCGTGTGACGGAGAGGTATCTCGGGCCCACTCGGTAATACAACATCATACACAAGCCTTGCAAGCAATGTGACTAAGTGTAAGTCATGGGATCTTGTATTACGGAACGAGTAAAGAGACTTGCTGGTAACGAGATTGAAATAGGTATGCGAATACCGACGATCAAATCTCGGGCAAGTAACATACCGAAGGACAAAGGGAATGACATACGGGATTATATGAATCCTTGACACTGAGGTTCAACCGAGAAGATCTTCGAAGAATATGTAGGATCCAATATGGGCATCCAGGTCCCGCTATTGGATATTGACCGAGGAGTGCCTTGGGGCATGTCTACATAATTCTCGAACCCGCAGGCTCTGCACACTTAAGGTTCGATGATGTTTTAGTATAGTTGAGTTATATGTGTGGTTACCGAATGTTATTCGGAGTCCCCGATGAGATGATGGACGTCACGAGGGTATCCGGAATGGTCAGGAAACGAAGATTGATATATAGGATGGCTTCATCTGGTTACCGGAAGGTTTTCGGGCATTACTCGGAATGTACCGGGAGTGACCAATGGGTTCCGGAAGTTCATCGGGAGGGGGCAACCCACCCGGGTGAAGCCCAATGGCCCTAGGGGTGGCGCACCAGCCCTTAGTGGGCTGGTGGGACAGCCCAAGAGGGCCTATGCGCCAAGGAATGAAAACCAAAGAAAAATAAAAATAAAAAGATGTGGGAAGGAAGAGAAGGCCTCCACTTTCCAATCCTAGTTGGAGTAGGATTGGAGTAGGACTCCTCCTCTCCCTTGGCTGGCGCACCCTTGAGGGCTTGACCCTCAAGGCAAGCCTCCTCCCCCTCCCTCCTATATATAGTGGTGATTTAGGGCTGATTTGGGCCAACTTTTTGCCATGTGCAACTCAGATCTAGACACCATAGTTTTACCTCTAGATCGTATTTCTGCGGAGCTCGGGCGGAGCCCTGCAGGAGTATATCCTCACCACCACCGGAACACCGTCACGCTGCCGGAGAACTCATCTACTTCTGTGTCTTGCTTGATGGGTCAAGAAGGCCGAATTCATCGTTGAGCCGTACGTGTGCTGAACGCGGAGGTGCCGTCCGTTCGGCACTAGATCGGAATGGATCGTGAGACGGATCGCGGGACGGTTCGTGGGGTTGATCGAGGGACGTGAAGACGTTCCACTACATCAACCGCATTTCTTAACGATTCCTGTTGTGCGATCTACAAGGGTACGTAGATGGACATCACCATGATAGGTCTTCGTGTGCGTAGGAATTTTTTTGTTTCCCATTTAACATTCCCCAAGACCTGGAACAATAGCAACAATACCAACAAGACAGTGAGCCAGAACAAGACCTTCGGCAAATAGCCAGTACTAGGGGATTGCCGCCGCAACAACACTTGCTTCACTTGCGACCAAAGTGGACACTATGCAAAGCAGTGCCCCGCCAACAACGGGAAACCATCCTCTGACATCAAGCTGCAGGTCAACACCATTGGACGCCGCCCTAATCCCAACTATAATCAAGGACACATCTATCATATCTCCATCGAGGAAGCGTGCGAAGCTCCAGAAGTCGTTCTCGGTATGTTCCCTGTTAACAGCATACCCGCAATAGTTTTATTTGATTCTGGGGCTTCCCACTCATTTATTTCGTGGAGTTTTGCCACCTTGCACAAATTTTCCCCTTCGTTGTTGGATAAGATCATGGTGGTACAATCCCCTGGCTCCGTGCTCAGAAAAAATCTCATATACCGAGTTCTAGAAATACTGATACAAGGAGCTAGCTGCACTTATTGCTATCGAATCCCCGGTATTGGATGTGATACTCGGAATGGACTAGTTGACACCCCATCAAGTGTGTATCAACTGTGCCACCCGGACCATGACGCTGGTTAATCCGACCGGACAAATCGTCCAATTTCTTGCCAACAAGATGAAGTCAAGGAAAGGAATGGCATACCAAGCTGATGCCACGGACATGAACTTGATTCCGGTGGTATGCAAATTTCTAGACGTATTCCCTGAGGAATTACCAGGAATGCCACCCGATCGGGAATTGGAGTTCGCAATTGAATTAGTTCCCGGTACAGCCCCAATTTACAAGAAGTACTATCGTATGCCAGGTCCAGAGTTGGCAGAGCTAAAGAAGCACTTGGACGAATTGCTCCAGGAAGGATATATCCGTCCAAGCATGTCACCCTGGGGATCACCAGTACTATTTGTCAAGAAGAAGGATGGAAGTTTGCGAATGTGCATAGACTATCGCCAACTGAATGAGGTCATTATTAAAAATAAGCACGCGCTTCCTCGCATTGATGATTTATTCGACCAGTTAAATGGAGCCCAAGTATTCTCCAAGATTGACCTCAGGACGGGGTATCATCAGCTAAAAAATAGAAAAGAAGATATACCCAAGACAGCATTCACCATCCGATATGGCATGTATGAGTTTACGGTCATGTCATTTGGACTGACAAATGCTCCATCCTATGTCATGAGCATGATGAACAAGGTCTTCATGGATTTCCTAGACAAATTTTTGGTGGTGTTCATTGATGATATACTGATATATTCCAAGAATGAAGACGAGCACAAGCGACACCTCCATGATGTCTTGGAAAGACTAAGATCCCAGCAATTATACGCCAAGTTCAGTAAGTGCGAGTTTTTGTTAAAAGAAGTGGGATTTTTGGGACACATCCTGTCCGAACAAGGTGTGGCTGTCAACCCCAGCAAGGTAACAGCAGTATTAAACTGGAAGACACCAGCCATGGTGACCAAAGTCTGTAGCTTCCTGGGATTGGCAGGCTAGTACCGACGGTTCATAGAAGGCTTCTCCAAGATAGCTAAGCCACTGACGGAGTTGCTCAAGAAAAATCAAAGATTCGTCTCGACGACAGAATGCGACAGCAGATTCCTGGAACTAAAGACAAGACTAACGACCGCACCTGTCCTAGTCCTTCCAGACATCCACAAGAGTTTTTAGTATTTACTGTGATGCTTCCCGAAGAGGAATCGGCTGCGTGCTGATGCAGGAAGGAAGGGTTGTAGCATATGCATCCCGACAGCTACGACCGCATGAGGAGAACTACCCCACACATGACTTGGAACTAGCAGCCGTGGTTCATGCCTTCAAAATTTGGAGACATTACCTTATTGGCCAACGGTGCGAAATATACACGGACCACAAAAGTCTCAAGTACATTTTCACCCAACCTGATCTGAATCTCAGGCAGCGATGATGGCTTGAACTAGTCAAGGACTATGACCTTGGAATCAATTATCATCCGGGAAAAGCCAATGTGGTTGCAGACGCTCTCAGCAGGAAGCCAATCACTGTGAATGCATTAATGGGGAGCATGCACCCGAGGTTACAAGCGGAATTCGCTAGCCTCAACATGATATTATGCGGTCCAACTACTCCAGAGATGCTGGAAATTACTCCCACCCTCATAGAAGAGATCAAGAAGGCTCAGGAATCAGATGAAGGAATCAAGAAGATCAAGGAGTCGATTCCGAAGGGGAAGGACAAATCCTTCCGAGTAGACGACCAATGCATTTTATGGTTTGAGAAATGGATATGCGTTCCCAACCAGGATGGCCTGAGACAGCAAATACTGAGGGAAGCTCATGATTCTGCATATTCTATCCAACTAGGAGGTACGAAGATGTACCAGGATCTAAGAAAGACATTTTGGTGGTCAGGAATGCAAAGGGATATAGCCTATTATGTCACCTGTTGTGATATCTGCAACAAGGTTAAGGCGGAACACCAAAAGCCCGCTTGGTTACTACAGCCTTTACCGGTTCCCCAGTGGAAGTGCGACGACATATGCATGGCTTCATTGTCGGACTACCCAAGTCGACAAGGGGCAATGATGCTATCTGGATCATTGTGGATATGCTCACGAAAGTAGCCCACTTTATCCTGGTAAAGACCACTTTCAACGCCAACCAACTGGCACAGCTATACATGTCCCAGATAGTAAGCCTTCATGGAGTACCCAAATCTATCACCTCAGATAGAGGCTCTCTGTTCACCTCGACACTCTGGCTACGACTACATCAAGCTTTGGGAACCATGTTGAAACACAGCACAACATACCATCCTCAGACTGATGGACAGACAGAAAAGTGAACCAAATATTGGAGGACATGCTTCGGTCATGTGCTCTCACCCATGGACCCAAATGGGAAGATAGCCTACCCTATGTGGAATTCTCCTACAACAATAGCTATCAGACAAGTCTGAAGATGTCACCGTTTGAGGCATTATATGGAAGAAAGTGTCGTACCCCTTTGAACTAGTCCCAAACAGGAGATAGTCGCATCTTTGGCACGGACTTGATGCTGGAGGCCGAGAAACATGTCAAAGACATTCAGGAATGCCTTCGAGCAGCCAAGTCCCGTCAAAAGAGTTATTATGATCCAAAGCACCGGGTAGTGACCTTTGAGCCCGGAGAATATGCTTACCTCCGAGTAACCCCCGTGAAAGGAGTAAAAAGGTTTCGCACACGGGGGAAGCTCGCACCAAGATACATCGGTCCCTTTCTAGTAATTGCTAGAAGAGGCAGAGTAGCATATCAGTTAGAATAATCGTCAGAATTATCAGATGTGCACGATGTCTTTCACATCTCACAGCTAAGGAAGTGCATGGCACCACCAGTCAAGCAGGCAGATATGAGTGAGCTAGAATTAGCTAGGGATCTGACCTATGAAGAGAAACCTGTGAGGATTTTGGATGAGATGGAAAGGACTACCAGGAGTAAGGTACTCAAGTTTTATAAAGTACTATGGGAACACCATACCAAGGAAGAGGCTACATGGGAAAGAGAAGATTTCTTGAGATCCGCATATCCATACTTGTTCCCTGAGTAACCGAATCTCGAGGACGAGATTCATCCTAAGGGGGTAGGTTTGTGACACCCTGATTTTTCAAACTTTTCTTTTCAAAACAATTTGGAGTTCTACTTGCAATTTTGCATGGATTTTCAAATCTTTTCAAACAAGTTTGATTGTGAGTCTCTAAATTTTTTCAAGCAACCTAAAACCCTCCTCCTCTTGCCAAAACCTTTCTTGGATTAATTTTCAATATTTAATTCTTTCAAATAATTATTTTCTTATTTTGGGGAATTATGGCATCACCATGGGTTGTGAAGCAACCTATAGTTTGTATGAGCTATAAACCCCCAAACTTTTTCCACACATTCTCATTATCATATGATTCCAAAATCTCCAAAAATATTTCCTCGCCCAATGTAAAATTTTGGCCAGAATAATTATTTCTTTTCTGACCAGAATTGTCCCATTGTGAAGCAACCCTATTTTTCCTATTCTAGAAAATTCCCAATAAATTTCCTCAGTCCCTAGGGATCCTATTTAGCCCAAATATGTAAAAACATCTGATGGTCCAGTACAAATTTTGAGCAAGATAACTATGTTAAGTTCCTGCTAAATCTGAACCTTTGTGAAGGAAATGCTAGCTAGGGGTGCACAAATGATCTATAAATTTTTGGGCATGTGTGCACTACCAAATAACACTCCTCCACCAAGTTTCACCTTCAGCAGAGCTTGCATGTGAGTGCCCCAAGCTCATTTCCATTCTGGACCAGAAAGATGGTTTTCAAAGGAACTATATTCAATTCTTATTCAAACCTTTCAAACTTTGCCACTTTATAGTCTTTCCTATGCTCATAAGCCCAGACATGTCACCTTGCTCTATCCCTATCCCAATTCATCTCCAGAAGCTCCCCAAGTCTGCAGACAGAAGCTGTAGTTGAGTCTACACTTCACAGGAGAGTGAGACTGGTCGAGCGAGTGGTAGATGGTGACTAATTGGAGGCTAGTCGATGCAATGGACAAGGTTTCCAGGCCTGTATGGCCTCCTGGTGGCCACAGCTGTGGTGAGCGCGAGACTCGCATGCCAGAGCGCGCGCTCTACGCAGCACCAGCGTCAGATCGACGCCCTCGAGTAGTCTCTCGCTGCCACCCCCTTGTCCTTGGTGTCGACGATGTCCCTGGCAGCCGCGTGGCGCCTCCCGAAGCCTCCCGATCGTCGGAGAAGGCCGCCGCCGCTCCCAGCCAAGCTCCACCACGGACGGAACAGTTGGCTCAGGCCACTGTTGTCGTCCGCGAGCTCTTAGTGGCTCAGTATGCATCCCATTGGCTCTCTACCCTCCTCCATCACCTCAAAGCGCTCCGCGACGGCTAGCTCACCTCCCCAGCTCCAGTAGTGGTGCTTATCCTCGCTGCTTCGGGAGAGATTGGTCGAGCTCATCGCCAGCCTATATAAAGGCTAGCTCGACCTCTTCAAGCTCACCAACCATCTCCAGCCACCTCCAATCGGCCTCCTGAGGAGCGAGCCACGACCAAGAGGCCCTTTGGCCTCAAGTCTCGCGGAGCTCCGCCGCCTACAGTCTCCCATCGCCTACATCAACCCCTCTCCCCAGATCCCAATTGACCCCACCCTTGAGCTTAGGGCATCCCCCTGGTGCTCCTCGACCCCTCGACCAAGCCAATCATCGCCGGAAACATCATCTCCGACGACCACCCGAAGCCGCCGCCACCGGAGAGGAAGGGGACGACGCCGTCCGGCCATCTCTCATCACGCTACGGGTACGTGCTTGCTTGTCGCAGACTAGCCGATTCATTCCCCCTATCTCCGGGCATCGCCGGCGACCATCGCCGGAGAGCTGCCTCGCCTCTGTCTCCTTCCCTCTCTCTCTCTTTTAAACCGAAGGGCCCCACCTAACAGCGGCTCAGCCCCGCGCGCTCGAAGTGGTAAGTGGAGGCGCACCTCCACTTTACGCTTCGACGTGGCCCTGTTAGGATTTATTTTCTTTTATTTATTTTTCAGATTTGACCAGTAACTTTGACCCTTTGTAACTTTTTATTCCTAAGTCCAAATCAATTGATTCTTTTTGCATTGAGTTTGTGCTGATCCCCTCTAATTTCTGGTAGATTTTGGTATTTTCCCATATACACAGAATTTTTGGTTAATAAAAAAGTATTATGTGACATTCTCTTTTCTTTTGCAATTTCAACTTATTTCAGAGGGAAACTTTGGTGAAGACCAGGAGTGTTTGAACAACCCCACTGATCAAGGCAAGCCATAATACCCATGTGATGTAGTACTTTCATAGCATAGCATGTTTTCATGCATTATGCCCATTTATCTGCTATAAAATAAATGCATAATAAATCAATTAATATAATTGCTCACTTTTATAAATCACTATATTTGCAATAACTTAGTGGTTGATCTAGAGTCACCTATCCGGGCTTAACCGTGCAACCACATTTTGCCGGTATGGGGTGCCGTGACTTAGGCTGATCGCATGACCTTTCACCAGTACCTCCAAAGAGGGAGGCTTATGCACGCGTGCTACCCTGATCAGGTAGGCGGTGATAATCATGTGAGCCCAGTTGAGTTGTTTGGGCTCGTCCCCGGTTGGGACAGTTTAGTTTGGCCACGACGGTGGCAGGTGTCATGAGGACACAGGGCCACCCAGGGCAGGACTCCGGGGGAGGATGATTGCCGATAGTACGATGAGAGTGTCACGGGCCAGGCAGGTTTTGTTGGAGCAACACTGGTCCATCCGAATGTGATCACGAGGTCGGTGCTCCATGATGTGGGTAAATTGTGCAAGCTCTGCAGAGTGTCAAACCTATTCGAATAGCCGTGTCCACGGTATTGGACAACCCGACCAGACCTGAGTAGATGGTCAACCATATCCGTGTTAGTAATGATGGAAGAACTCTTCAGAGGATTAGAGATGTTCAATGAGTATTCTGGGTGTTGTGAGATAACCCAAGCATGAGTAGGTGGATAATTGGTACAATCAGTAATCTTGCTTAATATCTACTATATTGATTGCCATGCTACTGTTTGTTGCATTACTTGGTTGTTGTGAGCTTGCGAGTACATTCCAAGTACTCACCTGGCGTATCATGCCAGATGCAGGAGAAGCCGAGGACGGAGGTCCTGATGGTCCGTACTAGGAAGTATTCATAGCAGTGTCCCTATGGATGGAGTTGGCGCTATGTTCTGCTACATCGTAGAAGTACTTAGTACTCTCGAGGCCCCACTATGTTTCATAAATAATGTAGATACTGTTGCAGCACCAAGAGTGCCTTTGGCCTCGCTATCCTTGTAAGATATGTACTTGTAACCATATGCTATCAATAAAGTCAGTTTTATTCTGTTCCAAGTTGTTAAGTGTTTCCAGAAGACATGATATCTGGGTTGGAAACACTGGTAATCCGGTTCTCTGAACCAGGGTGCCACACTTGGTGAACCCGGCAAAGACGTGTCGATGACCGGCTTGACATCGATCGCTCTGGGCACACCGAGTCGGCTCGACGATGGGGGTGTAGATGCTTGGTCCGGGTGCCGACGCAAAGATCTGACCAAAACGGACCTGCTGATTTGACTTGGCTAAGCCGACCTCGGGGTCCCATCCTGGATTGGTGGTGTAGAGTTTTCTATGGTGATTCTTGATCATCATGGCGACCACGTAGCTCCCGAACCCCAGGCGGGTTCCCTCCGAGAACTCAACTCCACCTAGCGATAGCCCTACGATGGGCGCCAACTGTCGTGGTTTTGCCATGGCAGATTTCCTCGTGATCGGACTTAGTGGTGAGGCCATCATTACGGAGTGGCGACTCAAAGGGGTTGATTGGGGATGAGAGACGGATTGACCCAGGTTCGGCCCCTCCAATGGAGGTAAAAGCCTACGTCCTGCTTTGGTGTCTATATTAATGGGGATCTCGATTATAAGGATGCAGAATTGCTAACCTAGCTCCCGAGAGTTTCTTACTTGATCTTTCTAGCTCGAGGGCTCTCCTTTATATATAGGTAGAGGCATCAAGTTTACAACAAATTCCGGGTCAAACAAACGCCCGTGACTTACTATAATTCTATCTTATCTTACTTCCCAAGTTTAGGCAAACTCCCCGCGTCTTCTGCCTTCTGGGCCTTGACTCTTCATCTCCTAGTGTTTGGCTGCAAGGCGACTTATTAGATAAGCCTATCGGCCCATCTCCTTGTTCCTTCCTTACAGATTGACCCGGCCCCGTAGGATAGGTTATATACTCTTGTTATATCCCCGACAAAACCCGTTAGTGTCTTGGGAGCTCGCAGAAACGATCAATGATCATGCCGATCATGTCGCCCTGTCTCGTGGACTTACGGCAAGGCAAAGAATGTCCGACCGTGCCGCGTAATTAACTCAAGAATACCCTCCAGGTCAACCAGACTCACAAGAGACTGTTGGGAACTCAGGTCCACCTCAATCGGGGTGGTACCGCCTGTCCTTTCAGTCCCACTATAACAGTAAAGGGGGCAAAAGATAAATGTAACAGTGTGTCCTTGTCATCAAGGGGAAATCTCAGGAATAACCCTTGATGGATTTCCACTCGATGTAACCGTCAAGGTGACCGAGGAGGAATCACCCTCGAGGGTCCACACTTGAGGTGTTGCATGATAGAGTCGTTATCAGGAGTGGTGAAGAGGAATCACCCACGGTAATCCACGATTGATTAGCTACACTACAGAGTTATCATCAGGAGTGAGGTAGGATGTATCACCCTCGGCACTCGATAGTAGCTTTGTAGAGTCATACAACTAAGGGGGTATGCGGTGATGTGATGGTCTTAGCTCGTTGATCACCTGGATCGAATCTTCCAGTAATGTAGCAGGGAAACAAGGACAAGGAGGAGGGTCACTGATGGATCACTAGCCAACCTACACTAAGCATATAGGATACCATGTAATGTACAACAGCATGTTACAAAATCAGGCTATGCATTATAATAGGAGGTATCAAAAATAGTACCAAAATCTAATGCAAGCATGAGAGAGATGGAATGGGCGATATAGGAATGATCAAGGGATGTTTCTTGCCTGGAAGCTCTGCTGCAACTGGCTCGACATCAGAGGTGTAGTCGTACTCGGGAGCAGCACTGGTTCCGAGATCTACCAGATAGAAGAGGGGGAAGAACAATAAATACTAAGCAAACAATTGCACCATGATGCATGACATGCATACTCGTTATATTTTTCTTAGCAACTTTCATATATTAAAAAATTTCACCTGAGCTACAGTTTATTTTATATGTTTTTCCAAGTTTTAAATGATTTTTTAATTTCTAGATTTAATTTCATTCAAAAAATAAATGACTATTAAATTGTTATGGGTACACGAAAAGTATACCCGGTGATGTGCATGTGTGGCTGACATGTGGGACCAGTGGATTGGGTCAACTGCCCACTTAGTAGAGCCGACTAGTAGGGCTACGTGGCTGACTCAGCACTCAAGTATTGACTAGTTGACTAGTTAACAGGGTCAACAGGGACCCACCTGGCATGGACTAGAGCTAGTTATCTAGGGTTAGTTTATTTTAAAAAGGGGGGGTTAGCACTAAGGGCGGTAGCACTAATCTAATTAGGGTCAGCCCAACTTGGTAGTGGCACAGGCGGCAAAGTGGGATGGGCATGCACGGGCACCGGCGGGCAACCTACCAGCGATAGTAGGGGAGGTGCTAGAGGGAGGCACCAACCATGCAAGTAGCAGCAAGCGAACAACAACGACATCCGACATCAGCTACGTTAAGTGGCAGTGGCAGCAGTAGCCGCAACAACATAGCACAACACTACCTCATGAGCATGCGTTGGTTTTTTCCCTTGAAGAGGAAAGGGTGATGAAGCACAGTAGCAGTAAGTATTTCCCTCAGTTTGAGAACCAAGGTATCAATCCAGTAGGAGTATTAAGATGAGGCACCAATGTACCTGCGCAAAAACAACAAACTTGCACCCAACGCTACAAAGGGGTTGTCAATCCCTTCACGATTGATTGCAAGGTGAGACTGAAGGCGGAAAGTGCAACAAAGTAAAAGTGTAGGGCTGAAAATATGATGTGAAGTAGACCCGGGGGCCATAGTGTTCACTAGAGGCTTCTCTCAAGATAGCAAATATTACAGTGGTGAACGAATTACTGTTGAGTAATTGATAGAACCGCGCAAAGTCATGACGATATCTAAGGCAATGATCATACATATAGGCATCACGTCCGAGACAAGTAGACCATTACTTTCTGCATCTACTACTATTACTCCACACATCGACCGCTATCCAGCATGCATCTAGTGTATTGAGTTCATGACAAACAGAGTAACGCCTTAAGCAAGATGACATGATGTAGAGGAATAAATTCATGCAATAGATATAAACCCCATCTTTTTACCCTTGATGGATGATACGTCAATTTTGCATCATTCTTTCATGTTGATATTTATCTCTTTTTGGGCTGTTATTACACTTCACGGTACAATACTTATGCATTTTCTCTCTTATTTTGCAAGGTTTACATGAAGAGGGAGAATGTCGGCAGCTGGAATTCTGGCGTGAAAAAGCAGCAAGTTTGAGATACCTATTCTGCGCAACTCCAAAAGCCGTGAAAATCAACAAGGATTTTTTGGGGGATTTATAAAAAATATTGGGCCGAAGAAGTACCAGAGGGGAGCCAGCAGGAGACCATAAGCCTCCTAGGCGTGGCCTCCCTCCTGGCCGCTCCTAGGGGGCTTGTGGGCTCCCACTTGGCCCTCTGTCCCCCTCTTTTCCTACAAGAAGGGTTTCGTTCTAGAAAAAATCAAGAGGAGGCTTTTCGGAGGATTCGCCGCCGCCACGAGGCGAAACTTGAGCAGAATCAATCTAGAGCTCCGGCAGGACGATCCTGCGAGGGAAACTTCCCTCCTGGAGGGGGAAATCGTCGCCATCGTCATCACCAACACTTATCTCATCGGAGGGGGCTCATCACCATCAACATCTTCATCAGCACCATCTCATCTCCAAACCCTAGTTCATCTCTTGTAACCAATCTCCGTCTCGCGACTCTGATTGGTACTTGTAAGGTTGCTAGTAGTGTAAATTACTCTTTGTAGTTGATGCTAGTTGGATTACTTGGTGGAAGATTATACGTTAAGATCTTTGATGCTACTCATTACCTCTATGGTCATGAATATGATTATGCTTCGTGAATATTTACTTTTGTTCCTGAGGACATGGGATAAGTCATGCTATAAGTAGTCATGTGAATTTGGTATTTGTTCGATATTTTGATGTGTTGTGTGTTGTTTTTCCTCTAGTGGTGTTATGTGAACGTCGACTACCTAACACTTCACAATTCTTTGGGCCTAGAGGAAGGCATTGGGAAGTAGTAAGTAGATGATGGGTTGCTAGAGTGACAGAAGCTTAAACCCTAGTTTATGCGTTGCTTCGTAAGGGGCTGACTTGGAACCACTAGGTTAATGTTGTGCTTAGACTTTGTCTTAATTCTTCTTTCGTAGTTGCGGATGCTTGCGAGAGGGGTTAATCATAAGTGGGATGCTTGTCCAAGTAAGGGTAGTACCCAAGCGACAGTCCACCCACATATCAAACTATCAAAGTAGCGACCGCAAATCATATGAACATGATGAAAACTAGCTTGACAGAAATTCCCATGTGTCCTCGGGAGCGTTTTACCTCCTATAAGACTTTGTCCAGGCTTGTCCCTTGCTACAAAAGAGATTGGGCCACTTTGTTGCACCGTTGTTACTTTTGTTACTTGCTACTTGCTACGAATCATCTCACCACACAACTACTTGTTACCGATAATTTCAGTGCTTGTAGATATTACCTTGCTGAAAACCACTTGTCAGATCCTTCTGCTCCTCGTTGGGTTCGACACTCTTACTTATCGAAAGGACTACGATAGATCCCCTATACTCGTGGGTCATCAAGACTCTTTTCTGGTGCCGTTGCCGGGGAGTGAAGCACCTTTGGTAAGTGGAATTTGGTAAGGAAACATTTATATAGTGTGCTGAAAATTATTGTCACTTGTCACTATGGAAACTAATCCTTTGAGGGGCTTGTTCGGGGTATCTTCACCTCGAACGGAAGCACAAAGAGTTGCTCCTCAACCTGCTGCACCTACTGAAAATATTTGCTATGAATTTCCTTCGGGTATGCTTGAGAAACTGTTGGCTAATACTTTTACAGGAGATGGAACATCACATCCAGACTTGCATCTAATCTATGTAGATGAAGTTTGTGGTTTATTTAAGCTTGCAGGTTATCCCGAGGATGAGGTCAAGAAGAAGGTCTTTCCCTTATCTTTGAGGGATAAAGCGTTGACATGGTATAGGCTATGTGATGATACTGGATCATGGAACTACAATCGGTTGAAATTGGAATTTCATCAAAAGTTTTATCCTATGCATTTAGTACATCGTGATCGGAATTATATTTATAATTTTTGGCCTTGTGACAGAGAAAGCATCGCTCAAGCTTGGGGGAGGCTTAAATCAATGTTATATTCATGCCCCAACCATGATCTCCCAAGAGAAATTATCATTAGAACTTCTATGCTCGGCTTTCTCATGATGATCGCACCATGCTTGACACTTCTTGTACCGGTTCTTTTATGAAGAGAGATATTGACTTCAAATGGAATTTATTGGAGAGAATTAAACGCAACTCTGAAGATTGGGAGCTTGATGAAGGTAAGGAGTCAGGTATGAATTTCAAGTTTGATTGCGTTAAATCCTTTGTTGAAACAAATACTTTTTGTGATTTTAGCGCTAAGTATGGACTTCACTCTGAGATAGTAGCTTCATTGTGTGAATCATTTGTTGCTCATATTGATCTCCCTAAATAGAAGTGGTTTAAATATCATCCTCCCTTAGAAGTCAATGTAGTTAAACCCAATCCAGTTGAAGATAAAGTCATTGCCTATAATGATCCTATTGTTCCCAGTGCTTACATTGAGAAACCACCTTTCCCTGTTAGGATAAAGGATCATTCTAAAGCTTCAACTGTGATACGTAGGGTCTACACTAGAACACCTACACCCCGTGACCAAATTAGAGTTGAACCTAGCATTGCTATTATCAAAGATCTCCTGTCCGACAATGTTGATGGCCATAATATTCACTTCTGTGAAGATGCTGCTAGAATTGCTAAACCACACGCTAGAGACAAACATAGGCATGTTGTTGGCACGCTTGTTGTTTCTGTTAAGGTAGGAGATCATTGTTACCATGGTTTATGTGATGTGGGTGCTAGTGTTAGTGCAATACCTCAATCCTTATATGATGAAATCAAAGACGATATTGCACCTGTTGAGATAGAGCCTATTGATGTCACTATTCAGCTTGCCAATAGAGATACTATCTGCCCTGTGGGAATTGTTAGGGATGTTGAAGTCTTGTGTGGTAAAACGAAGTATCCTGTTGATTTCCTCGTTCTTGCTACCACCCAAGATAGCTTTTGTCCCATCATATTTGGCAGACCCTTCCTCAATACCGTCAATGCTCATATTGACTGTGAGAAGTAAACTGTCACTGTTGGCTTTGAAGGCGTGTCACATGAGTTCAATTTCTCCAAGTTTGGTAGACAACCTCATGAAAAAGAATTGCCTAGTAAGGTTGAAACTATTGCCCTAGCTTCTATTGTTGTGCCTCCTACTGATCGTTTAGAGCAATACTTGCTTGAGCATGAAAATGATATGCATATGGATGAAAGGGATGAGATAGATAGAATTGTGTTAGAACAATATCCTATCCTTAAGAATAATTTGCCTGTTGAACTGCTTGGGGATCCACCCCTACCAAAGGGTGATCCTGTGTTCGAGCTTAAATAGTTGCCTGATACTCTTAAGTATGGTTATCTTGATGAAAAAGAGATATATCCTGTCATAATTAGTGCTAGCCTCTCAGAGCATGAAGAAAAGAAGTTACTAAAAACTCCGAGGAAGCACTGTGCTGCTATTGGATATACTCTTGATGATCTTAAGGGCATTAGTCCCAATCTATGCCAGCACAAGATTAAAACCGATCCTGATTCCAAACCAGTTGCTGATCATCAAAGGAGATTAAACCCTAAGATGAAAGAGGTAGTAAGAAAAGAAATACTAAAGCTCCTGGAAGCAGGTATTATCTATCATGTTGCTCATAGTGATTGGGTGAGTCCGGTGCATTGTGTCCCTAAGAAGGGCGGTATTACCGTTGTCCCTAATGATAAGGATGAATTGATCCCACAGAGGATTATTACTGGCTATAGGATGGTGACCGATTTTAGGAAATTGAATAAAGCCACTAGGAAAGATCATTACCCTTTGCCTTTTATCGACCAAATGCTAGAAAGACTTTCTAAACACACACACTTCTGCTTTCTAAATGGTTATTCTGGTTTCTCCCAAATACCAGTTGCACAAGTTGATCAGGAGAAAACCACTTTCACCTGCCCTTCCGGTACCTTTGCTTACAGATGTATGCCTTTTGGCTTATGTAATGCACGTGCTACCTTTCAAAGATGTATGATGGCTATATTCTCTGACTTTTGTGAAAAGATTGTTGAGGTTTTCATGGATGACTTCTCCGTTTACGGGTCTTCTTTTGATGATTGCCTCAGCAACCTTGATCGAGTCTTGCAGAGATGTAAAGACACTAATCTTGTCTTGAACTGGGAGAAGTTCCACTTTATGGTTAATGAAGGCATCCTCTTAGGACATAAAATTTCTGAAAGAGGTATTGAAGTCGATAAGGCTAAGGTTGATGCAATCGAGAAAATGCCATGCCCCACAGATATCAGAGGTATAAGAAGTTTCCTTGGTCATGCTGGTTTCTATAGGAGGTTCATTAAAGACTTCTCTAAGATTTCTAGGCCTCTTACCAATCTCTTGCAAAAGGATATTCCTTTTGTTTTTGACGATGATTGTGAGGAAGCCTTCGAAATACTTAAGAAGGCTTTGTTAACTGCACCTATTGTTCAACCACCTGATTGGAACTTACCTTTTGAAATCATGTGTGATGCTAGTGATTATGTTGTTGGTGTTGTCCTAGGGCAAAGAGTTGATAAAAAAGTTGAATGTTATTCACTATGCTAGTAAAACTCTAGACAGTGCCCAAAGAAACTATGCTACTACGAAAAAGGAATTTTTAGCAGTCGTGTTTGCATGTGAAAAGTTCAGGTCTTCCATAGTTGATTCCAAAGTCACTATTCACACTGATCACGCTGCTATTAAGTACCTCATGGAGAATAAAGACGTTAAACCTAGACTTATCAGATGGGTTCTCTTGCTACAAGAATTTGATTTGCACATTGTCGACAGGAAGGGTGCTGATAACCCCGTAGCAGATAACTTGTCTAGGTTGGAGAACATTCTTGATGACACACAACCTATTGATGATAGCTTCCCTAATGAGCAATTTAATGTCATCAATACTTCCCATAGTACACCGTGGTATGCTGATTATGCAAACTAAATCGTTGCCAAATATATACCACCTAGTTTCACATACCAGCAAAAGAAGAAATTCTTCTTTGATTTAAGACATTACTTTTGGGATGATCCTCACCTTTATAAGGAAGGAGTAGATGGTGTTATCAAACATTGTGTACATGAACATGAACAGGGATAGATCCTACAAAAGTGTCACTCCGAGGCCTACAGAGGACACCATGCGGGAGATAGAACTGCACACAAGGTATTGCAATCAGGTTTCTATTGGCCCACTCTCTTCAAGGATGCCCGTAAGTTTGTCTTGTCTTGTGAAGAATGTCAGAGAATAGGTAATATCGGTAAACGTCGGGAAATGCCTATGAACTATTCACTTGTCATTGAACCATTTGATGTTTGGGGGTTTGATTATATGGGACCTTTTCCAAAATCCAACGGGTATACTCATATCCTAGTTGCTGTTGATTACGTTACTAAGTGGGTAGAAGCTATCTCGACTAGTAGTGCTGATCACAACACCTCTATCAGGATGCTTAAAGAAGTTATTTTCCCGAGATTTGGAGTCCCTAGATATGTGATGACCGACGGTGGTTCACATTTCATTCATGGTGCTTTCCGTAAAACGCTTGCTAAGTATGATGTCAACCATAGAATTGCGTCTCCCTATCACCCTCAGTCCAGTGGTCAAGTAGAGCTAAGCAATAGAGAGATTAAACTAATTATGCAAAAGACTGTCAATAGGTCTAGAAAGAATTGGTCTAAGAAGCTCGATGATGCACTGTGGGCTTATAGAACTGCCTATAAGAATCCCATGGGCATGTCTCCGTACAAAATGGTTTACGGCAAAGCATGTCATTTACCTCTTGAGCTAGATCACAAGGCTTATTGGGCAATCAAAGAGCTCAACTTTGATTTCAAACTTGCTAGTGAGAAGTGGTTATTTGATATTAGCTCACTTGATGAATGGAGAACTCAGGCATATGAAAATGCCAAGTTGCTCAAAGAAAAGGTTAAGAGATGGCATGATAAAAGGATACAAAAGCGTGAGTTCAATGTAGGTGATTATGTCTTGCTATATAATCCTCGTTTAAGATTTTTTGCAGGCAAGCTTCTCTCCAATGGGAAGGTCCTTACATTGTTGAGGAAGTATGTCGTTCCGGTGCCATCAAGATCAACAACACGGAAGGTAATTTTCCGAGAGTGGTAAATGGGCAGAGAATCAAGCATTATATCTCACGTACTCCCATAAATGTTGAAAGCAATGTTATCAATACCATAACTCCGGTGGAGTACCTAAGGGATATTTATCAGCCTGTTTCAGACTCCGAAAACGAAGAGGTATGTGATTCGGTAAGTAAACAGACTCCAAAACTTTTCCAGTAGGAATTTTTCTCCATTTTGGATTTTTTGAAAAAATAGAAAAAATTTGAAGTAGTCCGGAAAGCGCACGAGGAGGCGACAAGCCTGCCACACGCGGGCCACCCCCCTAGCCGCTCCTGGGGGGCTTGTGGCCACCTCGTGTGCCTCCCGGACCCCGTTCTCTTGCGGAGTACTCCTTCTGGTCGGAAAAAAATCATTATATATTCTCCCGAAAGGTCTGACCCTCGTATCACGCAAATTTCCTCTGTTTTTGTTTCGAGCCTGTTTTCTGCCGCAGATTTAGAGCAAGGATGCCGTCTCAGGAATCTGTCGGGGAGAACAATTTCCCTCAAGTCTATGAACAAGTAGATGCTGATCCGTAAAGAGTGGAAGTCACGGAAGCCAAGGGCAAAACTAAGGAGAAGAATTAGGCATGGGACGAAGTACAATCTGTGTTCAACAAGGAAGAAGTTGAAGAAGTGGATTTCCTCCAACCCTACCTCCACCTACTATCTCCATCCTTGATTGAACTCTTGAGGTTTTGTGAAACAACTCGTGCTCGCAATACTTATCTCACTCGTGAAGTTGTTTTGCTGGAGAAACATATCACAGATCTCCAAGGTATAAATCAAAGATTGATGGCCCTCTTGGAATCAAAGGACAAAACGACTCCATCACTATCACCTCCAAAGGAAGACAACTAAGCATGGGTATGGGAAATCCCCTTAGCTTGTGCGAAGCTTGGGGGAGTTGTCCCGGTATCGTATCACCATCACATCTTTTGCCTTTACCTTTGTTTTAGTTTGTTCCTTTTTGGTTTTATCTTTCTCTAGTAGATTAAAGTCCTTAGTGTTTTAGGCTTGAGTTTTGCTTTGTGTCACCCCTGATGCATTCGAGCTCGTGAGCCATATAATAAAGAGTGTTTTAGTTAAGGGCCTTGTATCATGCCATGATCAAAAGAATGATATTAGAATAAAAGCATGAAAGATCATGTAATGATCTTATGGGAAGTGATAGATTCACATATAAAGAGAATGATGATTGAAACTTGTTGAGGGTAGACAAACGTAGACCTTGGTCATTGTTGCAATTGATAGGAAGTGATAAAGAAGGACAGGTTCACATATAAATATATCATCTTTGACACCATCTATGATTGTGAACACTCACTACACTATTACATGCTTAGAAGTGGAAGTTGGACAAGGAAGACAACATAATGAATTGTGTTTGCTTGGTTCCGAACAATGTTATATGAGTAGAGATCCCTTAGCATGTGACGATTGCTTCCACCTCATATTAGCCAAAACTCCCGCACCAAGTAGAGATGCTACTTGTGCATCCATAAACCTTCAACCAAGTTTTGCCATGAGAGTCCACCATACCTACATATGGATTGAATAAGATCCCTCAAGTAAGTTGTCATCGGTGCAAGCAATAAAAATTGCTCCCTAATATGTATGATCTATTAGTATGTGGAAAATAAGCTTTGTACGAACCTGTGATGAGGAAGACATAAAAGCGACAGACTGCATAATAAAGTTATTTATCACAGGAGGCAATATAAAGTGACGTTCCTTCACACTAAGAGGTCACACATCCAAACCTCAAAAGCGCATGACAACCTATGCTTCCCTCTGCGAAGGGCCTATCTTGTACCTTTACTTTTTGCCCTTATAAGAGTCATGATGATCTACACCAATTCCTTATTTCGCCTTTATCTTAGCTAACGTCTTATGTTAGGGAAAGATCTATATTCATATGTCAACTTGGAAGTAAGTATTCATGAATTATTATTGTTGACATTACCTTTGAGGTAAATGGTTGGGAGGCGAAACTATAAGTCCCTATCTTTCTCTGTGACCAGCTGAAACTTTGATCTCATGAGTACCACGTGAGTTATAGCAATTGTAGAGAACGAAAAGATGATTGAGTATGTGGATTTGCTTTACAAGCTCTTATTTGACTCTTTCTGATGTTGTAATAAATTGCAATTGCTTCAATAACTAAAGGCTATCGGTTGTTAATTCTCGGTAAGGTTCTTGATCCATGCTTTACTTTGTGAAGGAATTATCACTTTAGCATAAGAGATGATATGATGGTATTGCTGTTCTGGCAATGATCATGATGCATGCATGTTCGTATCTTGTTTTGTCGACAACTCTCTCTCTAAACATGTGGGCATATTTATTGATCTCGGCTTTCGCTTGAGGACAAGCGAGGTCTAAGCTTGGGGGAGTTGATACGTCCATTTTGCATTCGCTTTCCTGTTGATATTTATCGCTTTTTGGGCTGTTATTACACTTCACGGTACAATACTTATGCCTTTTCTCTCTTATTTTGCAAGGTTTACATGAAGATGGAGAATGCCGGCAGCTGGAATTCTAGCCTGAAAAAGGAGCAAGTTTGAGATACCTATTCTGCACAACTCCAAAAGCCGTGAAAATCAACGAGGATTTTTTTGGGATTTATAAAAAATACTGGGCCGAAGAAGTACCAGAGGGGAGCCAGCTAGAGGCCACAAGCCTGCTAGGCGCGGCCTCCCCCCTAGCCGCGCCTAGGGGGCTTGTGGGCTCCCACTTGTCCCTCTGGCCCCCCTCTTTTCCTACAAGAAGGGTTTCGTTCCACAAAAAATCAAGAGGAGGCTTTTCGGAGGATTCGTCGCCGCCACGAGGCGGAACTTGAGCAGAACCAATCTAGAGCTCCGGCAGGACGATCCTGTCGGGGAAACTTCCCTCCCGGAGGGGGAAATCATCGCCATCATCATCACCAACACTCCTCTCATCGGAGGGGACTCATCACCATCAACATCTTCATCAGCACCATCTCATCTCCAAACCCTAGTTCATCTCTTGTAACCAATCTCCGTCTCGCGACTCCGATTGGTACTTGTAAGGTTGCTAGTAGTGTAAATTACTCATTGTAGCTGATGCTAGTTGGATTACTTGGTGGAAGATTATATGTTAAGATCTTTGATGCTGCTCATTACCTCTCTGGTCATGAATATGATTATGCTTTGTGAGTAGTTACTTTTGTTCCTGAGGACATGGGATAAGTCATGCTATAAGTAGTCATGTGAATTTCGTATTCGTTCGATATTTTGATGTGTTGTATGGTTTTTTCCTCTAGTGGTGTTATGTGAACATCGAATACATAATACTTCACAATTATTTGGGCCTAGAGGAAGGCATTGGGAAGTAGTAAGTAGGTGATGGGTTGCTAGAGTGACAGAAGCTTAAACCCTAGTTTATGTGTTGCTTCGTAAGGGGCTGATTTGGATCCACTAGTTTAATGTTATCGTTAGACTTTGTCTTAATTCTTCTTTCGTAGTTGCGGATGCTTGCAAGAGGGGTTAATCATAAGTGGGATGCTTGTCCAAGTAAGGGCAGTACCCAAGTGACGGTCCACCCACATATCAAACTATCAAAGTAGCGAACGCAAATCATATGAACGTGATGAAAACTAGCTTGACAGAAATTCCCATGTGTCCTCGGGAGCGTTTTACCTCCTATAAGACTTTGTCCAGGCTTGTCCCTTGCTACAAAAGGGATTGGGCCACTTTGTTGCATCGTTGTTACTTTTGTTACTTGCTACTTGCTACGAATCATCTCACCACACAACTACTTGTTACCGATAATTTCAGTGCTTGCATATATTACCTTGCTGAAAACCACTTGTCAGATCCTTCTGCTCCTCGTTGGGTTCGACACTCTTACTTATCGAAAGGACTACGATAGATCCCCTATACTTGTGGGTCATCAATGGCAACAACATGATGCGTGCCTAGCTACCCCTTCAGTCACTGGGTGAGGTCACCGCACGGTATGAACCCAAAACCAAGCACTTCTCCCATTGAAAGAATCATAGATCAAGTTGGCCAAACAAAACCCACAAGTCGAAGTGAATAACAAAGATATGAAATCATGCATATAAGAGATCAGAAGAAACTCAAATAAGATTCGTAGATAATCTGATCATAAATCCACAATTCATCGGATCTCGACAACCACACCGCAAAAGAAGATTACATCGGATAGATCTCCATGAAGATCATGGAGAACTTTGTATTGAAGATCCAAGAGAGAGAACAATCCATCTAGCTACTAGCTATGGACCCAAAGGTCTATGGTGAACTACTCACGCATCATCGGAGAGGCAATGGTGTTGATGAAAAAGCCCTCCATATCCGAATCCCCCCTTCGGCAGGGCACCAGAATGTGCCCCAGATTGGATCTTGCGGAGACAGAAGCTTGCGGCGGCGGAAAAGTATTTTCGTGGATCTCTCCCGTGGTTTAGGATTTTTCGGGGATTTATAGGCGGAAGAAGTAGGGTAGAGGAGCCACAGGGGGCCCACAAGCCTGCTAGGCATGGGCCCCCCTGGCCGCGCCTAGGGGGCTTGTGGCCTCCCATGGTGCCCTCTGCCTTGGTTCTCAAATCTTTTCGGAGGTTTTATTCCATTTGGACTCCGTTTAATATTCTCCTCTGAAAAGGGTCAAAAACACAGAAAAAACAGGAACTGGCACTTGGCACTGAGTTAATAAGTTAGTCCCAAAAAAGATATAAAAGTCATACAAAACATCCAAAGTTTGACAAGATAATAGCATGGAACCATCAAAAATTATAGATACGTTGGAGACGTATCAAGCATCCCCAAGCTTAACTCATGCTCGTCCTCGAGTAGGGAAGTGATAAAGACTGAATTTTTGATGTGGAATGCTACCTAGCATATTTGTCCTTTGTAACTTCTTTCATGTGACATGAATGTTCAGATCAGTAAGATTCAAAACAATAGTTTGCTATTGACATGAAAACAATAATACTTCAAGCAAACTAGCAAGGTAATTATGAACTTTCAAAATAACAAGGCCAAAGAAAATTATCCCTACAAAATCATATAGTCTGGCTATGCTCCATCATCCTCACACAACGAATTTAAATCATGTACAACCCCGGTATTGGCCAAGCAATTGTTTTCGCACTCTTACTTTCTAAAACCTTTTTCAACTCTCACACAATGCATGAGCGTGAGCCATGGATATAGCACTTATAGGTGGAATAGAGTGTGGTGGAGGTTGTGAGACAAAAAGGAGGAGATGGTCACATCGACTCGGCGTATCAAAGGTCTATGGAGATGCCCATCAATAGATATCAATGTGAAAGAGTAGGGATTACCATGCAATGGATGCACTAAGATCTATAAGTATGTGAAAGCTCAAAAGGAGAACTAGTGGGTGTGCATCCAACTTGCTTGCTCACGAAGACCTAGGGCAATTTTGAGGAAGCCCATCATTGGAATATACAAGCCAAGTTATATAATGAAGATTCCCACTAGTATATGGTGGCGACAAAACAAGAGACTCTCAATCATAAAGAACATGGTGCTATTGTGAAGCACAAGTGTGGAAAAAGATAGTAGCATTGTTCCTTCTCTATTTTTCTCTCTCTTTTTTTGTTTGGGCTCTTTGGCCTCTTTCCATATATATTTTTGTGGGCAACTTTGGCCTCTTTTTTTTATTTCCTCACATGGGACAATGCTCTAATAATTATGATCATCACACTTCCACTTACTCAAGGCTCAATGCTTAGAACGATGATGATTCTTATAGAAAATGCCTCCAGCAGTGTATCGGGGTGTGCAACGATCTAGCTTAACGTATGACGTTGAAACATCTCGCTAGCTATCTTACGATCATGCAATGGCAATATGAAAGTGACGGCACAAGTCATGAGACGGAACGGTGGGAGTTGCATGGCAATATATCTCGGAATGGCTATGAAAATGCCATAATAGGTAGGTATGGGGGCTGTTTTGAGGAAGGTATATGGTGGTTTTGTGTACCGGCGAAAGTTGCACGGCACTTAGAAAGGCTAGCAATGGTGGAAGGTAAAGGTGCATCTATACCATGGACTCACATTAGTCATGAAGAAATCACATACTTATTGCGAAAGTTTTTATTAGTAATCGAAACAAAGTGCTAAACGCATACTCCTAGGGGAAGGGTTGGTAGGTGTTAACCATCGCGATCCCGACCGCAACACAAAGGATGACAATCAATAGATCAATTATGCTCCGACTTCCTAACATAGCGGTTCAACATACGTGCATGTTACGGGAATCACTAACTTCAACACAAGTATTTATAGATTCACAACACCCTACTAACATAACTCTTAATATTACCAAATCCATGTCTCAAAACTATTTGAGAGGAATCAAACTTCTCTTTCTAATCAATGCACATGAATATGGAAGTTTTATTGTATCCTCGTTGGGTGCCTATTACCTTTGGGACTACTTTCATAGCATAAGCCAACTACCAAGTTACCCAGAGAGAGCACTCTCAAAAAGATATAAGTGAAGATCGAGAGTTCTTATTTCTCCAAAATATGACACCGCCGTGCTCTAAAAGATCTAAGTGAAGCACTTAGAGCAAAGTTATCTAGCTCAAAAGATATAAGTGAAGCACATGTGAGCTAAATTGCCTAACTCAAAAGATATAAGCGAAGCTCAATGAGTATTCTAGCAAATTCACGATGAGTGCATGTCTCTCTCAAAAGGTGTGCAGCAAGGATGATTGTGACACAACAAAAAGAAAAGACTCCTATAATACACGACGCTCCAACCAAAACACATATCATGTGGTGAATAAAAATATAGCTCCAAGTAATGTTAGTGACGGATTGAAGACGAAAGAGGGGATGCCTTCCCGAGGCATCCCTAAGCTTAGGTTTTTTGGTGTCCTTGAATTTGGCTTGGGATGCCTTGGGAATCCCCAAGCTTGAGCTCTTTCCACTCTTTATCCCTTTGTCCATGAGAACATCACCCAAAACTTGAAAACTTCACAACACAAAACTTAAACAGAAACTCGTGATATCATTAGCACAAGAAAACAAACTACCACCTCTTGAGGTACTATAGAAAACTTGATTTCGATTTATATTGGTGTTAGATTACTGTATTATCACTTTTCCATGGCTAATACCCCCCGATACTATCCATAGTTTCATCAAAATAAGCAATCAACACAACAAAAACAGAATCTGTCAAAAACAGACCAGTGTGTAGCAATCTGTATACTTCGTATCCTTCTGTTATCTCAAAAATTCTGAACAATTACGACAGTTTGGGAAATTGGCATATAAACCAGAAGCAAAAAATAATCAACTCAAAAGCTCTTTCTGGGTAACAATGAAAAATATTTTCGTGAGCAAAATATTTCTGTCTTTTTCCATCATGATCAAACAACCATCACCAAACTAGTCATAAAGGTTTTACTTGGCTCAAATACAAAAATAAACACAAAAAACACAATCATAACAGAATTATGATGGTGTGGACACAACAAAACAGAAAGCAAAAAAGAAAAGATAAATTCATTGGGTTGCCTCCCAACAAACGCTATTGTTTAACGCCCTTAGCTAGGCATTGACAATTCAATGATGCTCACACAAAAGACAAGAATTGAAGCACAACGAGAGCATCATAAAGCATGTGAAAATCACATCTAAATCTAACATACTTCCTATGCATAGGCATTTTATAGGGAAACAAATTATCAAGACAAGCAATAACTACCATATGCAAGGAAGAAGAAAGAGACAATAGCAATCTCAACATAACGAGAGGTGATTTAGTGATATGAAAATTTCTACCATAATATTTTCCTCTCTCATAATAATTACATGTGGGATCATAATCAAATTCAACAATATAGCTATCACAAAGGATATCCTTTTCATGATCCACATGCATGCAAAGTTGACGCTCTTCAAAAATAGTGGGATTATCATCAACTAAAGTCATGACTTCTCCAAACCCACTTTCAATCGTATTGCAAACATCATATTCATCATGAGGCTTAAAGAAAGTTCAATATCATAAGAAAAATCATCACCACAATCATGATCATTGCAACAAGTAGTGGACATAGCAAAACTATTATCCCCAAGCTTAGGGTTTTGCATATTTTTAGCATGACTGTCACTAATAGAATTTATAGTGAAACCATTGCAATCATGCTTTTCATTCAAGGAGCCCTCGTGAATCACTTCATAAATTTCTTCATCACAATTTTCAGATTCACGCATCTTAAGCAAAACTCCATAAATATAGTCAAGTGCACTCAACTCACTAGCAATTGGTTCAACATAATTGGATCTCTCGAAAAGATTAGCAAGTGGATGAGGATCCATATCAAGAGATACTTAGCAAGCAAAGATGCAAGCATATTGAAGGCACATAGCACACAAGCAAAGGGAAGGCAAACGAAAAAGGCAAATATTTTTGTAATTTTTGTTTCTCAGAAGAGGGGGAGAGGAAAACGGGAGGCAAAAGGCAAATGCAAGATATGAGTTTGCGACAGTTACTTGGATAAGCTTCACTTAGAATAGTCCCCGGTGCCAGAAATTGACACGTTGAAGGGAGACTATTCTTGACTTGATACTCCCCGGCAACGGCGCCAGAAATTCTTCTTGCTACCTCTTGAGCATACATTGGTTTTTCCCTTGAAGAGGAAAGGGTGATGCAGCACAGTAGCAGTAAGTATTTCCCTCAGTTTGAGAACCAAGGTATCAATCCAGTAGGAGTATCAAGATGAGGCACCAATGTACCTGCGCAAAAACAACAAACTTGCACCCAACGCTACAAAGGGGTTGTCAATCCCTTCACGATTGATTGCAAGGTGAGAGTGAAGGCGGAAAGTGCAACAAAGTAAAAGTGTAGGGCTGAAAATATGATGTGAAGTAGACCCGGGGGCCATAGTGTTCACTAGAGGCTTCTCTCAAGATAGCAAATATTACGGTGGGTGAATGAATTAGTGTCGAGCAATTGATAGAAACGCGGAAAGTCATGACGATATCTAAGGCAATGATCATACATATAGGCGTCACGTCCGAGATAAGTAGACCGATAGTTTCTACATCTACTACTATTACTCCACACATCGACCGCTATTCAGCATGCATCTAGTGTATTGAGTTCATTACAAACAGAGTAACGCCTTAAGCAAGATGTCATGATGTAGAGGGATAAATTCATGCAATAGATATAAACCCCATCTTTTTACCCTTGATGGCAACAACAGGATGCGTGCCTCGCTACCCCTTCTGTCACTGGGTGAGGTCACCTCACGGTATGAACCCAAAACCAAGCACTTCTCCCATTGCAAGAATCATAGATCAAGTTGGCCAAACAAGACCCACAACTTGAAGAGAATTACAAGGATATGAAATCATGCATATAAGAGATCAGAAGAAACTCAAATAAGATTCATAGATAATCTGATCATAAATCCACAATTCATCGGATCTCGACAAACACACTGCAAAATAAGATTACATCAGATAGATCTCCATGAAGATCATGGAGAACTTTGTATTGAAGATCCAAGAGAGAGAAAAAGCCATCTAGCTACTATCTATGGACCCCAAAGGTCTATGGTGAACTACTCACGCATCATCGGAGAGGCAATGGTGTTGATGAAGAAGCTCTCCGTATCCGAATCCCCCTCCGGCAGGGCACCAGAACGTGCCCCAGATGGGATATTGCGGAGACAGAAGCTTGCGGCGGCAGAAAAGTATTTTCGTGGATCTCTCCCGTGGTTTTGGATTTTTCGGGGATTTATAGGCGGAAGTAGTAGGGTAGAGGGGCCATAGGGAGCCCACAAGCCTGCTAGGCACGGGCCCCCCTGGCCGCGCCTAGGGGGCTTGTGGTCTCCCCTGGTACCCTCTACCTTGGTTCTCAAGCTCCCTGCATATCTTTTGTTCCGGAAAAAAATCTTTTCGGAGGTTTTATTCCGTTTGGACTCCGTTTAATATTCTCCTTTGAAAAGGGTCAAAAACACAGAAAAAACAGGAACTGGCACTTGGCACTAAGTTAATAATTAGTCCCAAAAAAGATATAAAAGGCATACAAAACATCCAAAGTTTGACAAGATAATAGCATGGAACCATCAAAAATTATAGATACGTTGGAGACGTATCACACAATAGCAAGCAGTGATGGTAGCGCGCACGCGCGAGGGGAGTGGAAGGCCACGGCGAGGAGTGGTTATGGGCGCGACGGGGGCACAACCACGCACGGGCGGACACGTGAAGGGACGGTAGTGCGTGCAGCAGTAGAGGCCAGGGGGCGCGGGCGACGTGTGGTGAGCGCAAGCGGGGGCGATGGGTCTATGACATGGTAGCGAGCATGCTCGAGCTCGAATTAAAGCTTGGGAGCATGGGGAGGGGCTTGTAGGCATCGGCGACGGCGTGGAGCCCGCGGGATGGGTGATGTGTGGCCACCCGCGGCCACAGACGACGCACGAGCATCCACCGCGCCGTGGATGACCTGGGAGGTTGATGACTGCGGGGTGGACTCGCCCTCACTGTGCACTTGAGGCCCAAGTGCACAGTGGGGCTCTTTCTTCTTTTGTATCTTTTTAGTTTCTTTTGTTTAATTTATGTTTTGTTTTATTTTCAAAAGTAATTTAGTTTCATAAAATATAAAACTTGCACCTATAATTATAATGTAAAAAATACACTCCCACAAAAAGTTTGGCATTTAAATAAATTAGTTTGCAATTTTTATAATTTAAATAGCATTTAAATTTTTGCTATGGCCCCTGTTTTAATTATTTTGGAGCACTTAAACACTTCACCAAATTTGATTTCTCCATCATAATTATCAATGGATTATTTGCCACATTATGAACATTTTTGTTTTTATGTTTGAAGAAATAATAATTTTACTTTATTTTAAGTTTGAAATTGGACTGGGTTTGGATCAAAGTGAAGTGTATCAAAAATTAATTATGATGACATGGCACCATTAGCATGAGATTAGTGTAGCATGACACTGTGGGTGTTACACACCAGAAGAACCAGAGCAAAATATGTCGTTTCATACGACCATGACCACTCGTATGAGTGGTCTATGCCATGGAAACCAAGGCAGCTCATCCACCTAAACAACTTTTACAAAGGAGGCCACGCCAAAATGTCAACAAAACATCGAGGAAGTCAACCACAACAGAGCCATATTCACCCCCTTCATCAACCCTAGCCTCCGCCATGTCATCTCCATAGCCACCATCACCATCATAGTTCATATCCTTCTAGGTCATATGTGTAATCCTGCATCGCACAAGGTGATCATTGTAAGACATATTACCAATCAATCCATCATAAAGATCTATTCTTCAATGTTTTCTTCATGTGATCTAATCTATATGTGTCAGTAGTTCGGTAAGGTATGGGTTAAGGCATAGGCCTTGCAACCCTGTGTATTTGTGGTGGGGATCAATGGAAGAGCTTTGAATTAACGTCTCGTAGGTGTAGCATAAAGTTGTTACGTAGATGTCACTTGTCTTGCCCGTGTTCTTCATTCCTCCAAGTACCCAGGATCATGAAGATTGCAAGGAGTAAGGAGAACGTGAAATGTTATTCTTAACACGAGTGACATGAGGGTTTAGTACGAAAACATGGACCCAATTCTTGAGGATTCAAGATGTGTAGTCATTAAAAATCCAAAGCTCTTGTCTAATTATTATATCTTAATTATCATGGTAACACCGTGAGACAGATAGGGCCTGCGGTAGGACAACTGATTCTTGATGTAGGATTCGTTCTGGTCAAAATGTTAGTTGGACACATCCCTCACTTCATTTCGTAACAAGCACATCTTGATGGGTGACTTCCAACGACAAATTAATATCATAGCTGGTCCCAACACAAATACATGGTTGTAAGCATCAAAGACCTCATACCCGTACCTTCTCTTTTATTATAAGTGTTACATCACTATTAGCTTGATTGATCCGATCAAAAGCTGGAATTAATCCTTTAGCAATTGCTTGCTAGAGACCATCGCTACAAGGGAACCTTCGTCTCACGAGTTTCATAACCCAAGATCATTTCTTTGGCGAAATAGGTGTGCGGTACTTTCTGTTGTGTTATCATATCACACAAAGAAGAAGTAGCATATATAAGCTAGTTGTTTGTCGGTTCGAACATGGCTAAGATCAATGCACCTTTTGATACATGGTCATGATGAAATAGCGACAAACATCATTGTGTTTGGTTCGAGATTGTGGGAATTTTGATGACACTTCCATTATCACAAATAAGTGGGATATGTTTGAGATGGATTCCATAATATTTAAGTGTTTGTGTCATCCACTACAGTTGAGCCTAACAGGATTTGACTGAGATATATTCGTCTTTAGCGGTGAATAGAGATGATGAATAATTTTGTTTCTTGGAGGACTAAGATACATGGGACCTCCCAAGGAATGACATCTACCCGAAGTGGTCCCTATCCAGTTTGTCACTCACATAGTCCAAATAGGTGTAACCAACAAGATCAAAGGATGAAGCCTTTGGATACCATAAGTCAAAGTTAGGGGTATGGAGTAAATATCTCACGATTGTTTTAACGGCTACAAGATTGCACTCTCTTGGAGCTGCTTGAAATCTTGAAAACATGCATACACTTGGAATTATAACCGGACTTGAAGCACGTAAGTAAAGAAAGGAACCAATCATAGAACGATATAACTTTTGATCAATAGGAGCACCGTCCTTGTTGTGATCAAGATGTCCGTTCATTGGCATTGGGGTTCTTATGCATTTAGCATATTCCACATGCAACTTATATCCACACGAGCGGGAGCCAAACACGAAGGGGAACGAGTGGGTAATCCTCACCCAATTCTTGGATTGAGGTTTCTCATTGACGATCAATCCATTCCTCCAAGATTTGTTAGTGTATTTCCAGCTCAGCCTCATCACCTCGCACCGAATGACATTGCACACATCTCGTGTGTTGTCACTTGTGTGAGGGGTTCCTCGGTATTTTACTGCACTAGGTGTTGTTCGAGTACATCTTTTACGCCAAGCCCCGTATAGTTGAGAAGGATGTCAAGTAGATATATTGCAGGCTTTGGATACAAATGAAGAAGAAAGCAGACTACTACGACATGCGGTGGCTTGACATGGTAAAGAACTAGCAGTCGACCCGGTTCTACAACATTGAACCGACAACCACAACCGGATCTAGGGGATTGTCACCCTATACCATCAGAGAAATTGACTAACACGAGGAATGGTCATTGAATATCTTCAAAGTGAAGGAGATAAAGGTGAGATCGTGATGAAGTTGTTCGGGGCCCTCACAATCCAGGGCCTTGCCACCAATGACAACGTCGTCGCCTGGGTTAGCCGACAAATTCATGCCTCCATGCCCAAGTGGCACACATGTGGCAGTACTCGGGTGCTGATGACCCGGCGATGACATCACCCCTAAGACTAGAGGACAAGGTCTTTGAGGTCTGGATGAAGCGTATCACTTATATCCATGATAATCTTCGTCGAGAGGGACAAATGCGTCCACGCCAGATCTCCCCAAGAAGTGAATTTTGACTGAAGTTATTTTATTTGCTATTGTTTTTGAATCGAAGTAATTTGCTAATAGCTTTGTTTAACTCATTTACAACTGAACTAGCAAGCAACCCCCACTCAGTTGCCTCATGGTGAATCTTCCGAGAGTGAGGGTAGGGAGAAGCCAAGCACGAGGAGGACTGTCAATAGCTTGGTCAACTCAGACGATAGTGAAGGCGATGATCATGATGCTGCAAAGACCCCTCTTCCTCCCATGACTACTAGCCGCAAACGCATCGGTGAGGGATGAGATTACCCCATAAAGGGCACTCATGGTGAGAGAACCGTCAGATCCCTCAATAGGGTAACGAGCGTAGCCGAAAGTACTAGAGAGCAGTTCACGCGGGGTTTATCCAGGTCCAGGCCCTTGTGGTGAGGTAACACCCCTACGCCATGCTTTTTTTTTATATATGTGGGAGCACCTCGTGTGAGGAGGTTACAAGATGATTATGATGATGACTACATCATTCTGTATCTCATGGAATAGACGTCGTAATCTACCCCTAGCCTCGCCTTTATAAAGGAGGCGAGGGATAGGGCTTACAGGGTTCCTAACCGACCTCATGCATGAGGGATTCTTGGCTTGCATGCCAAGATGAACTTCTTGCACTGAGCCGCCCCCTGAACTGCCTCCTCTAGTTAGCTATTTCTAGGCCCCGTAGGGCCTGAGGCTGGCCCAATACCATGCTTCCCGATCGATGGGCCACCCCCGTGTATTGTATCCTCAGTACCCCGAGCTTGTGTGGAGTTTGGAGCCTTGCATCTTTGAGAATGAAAGCCAAGTATGTTCCTTTCGTATCGGTGATAGGTGTCATCTAGTCTTTGGGCCTGGCTTAGGAAATCATTGGTTTCATCAAGTGTAGGACCTCTAGGGGTATGGCCTCGAGGCTACAAAGCTTCCTATCTCAGGGCGCGCAGATTCGGGGCTTTGTGACCTTCGTCATGTACTACAGAAATCAACTACTTTTTGTCTGCCATAGCAGACGGCAAAGGACCATTCCACAGACGACAAAGACCTTTGTCGTCCGCCGACGGATGGCAAAATTTTCGCCTTAGCTAGGCTCGATAAATACCTTCTCTGTCGTCTGCCGGCTTTCAGCAGACGACAAAGATCTTTGTCGTCGGTCTTCCAATGCCAGTAGACGGCAAAGGAGCTAGACGACAACTGACAGGAATCAGCTTCGTTATGTGGCTAATGGAGCTTTTGTCGTCTCCCTGGGGGGAGCCCCATCGCTGTCTGCCAGGGGGGGCTTTGTCGTCTACCTCGGGGGGGCTTTGTCGTATGCCTCGGGGGGGCTTTGCCGTATGCGAGGGTCACCAGTTGATGGCAAAGTGACCATATAGGTCAATCGTGATGCACCCAGGTTGCACATGTGTGTGCCACGTGGAACCTTTGCCATCAGCTGGCAGACGACAAAGACCTTTGTCGTGTGATGGCAGACGGCCAAATGCTTGTATTGTCACTTTTTTGGTTTGTTTTTCAGTTATTTCCGTGCATTTTCATAATACTTCTATGATATATATAATTTCAAACATCATATGTAGATTCAAACATCATAGAATAAGCATAGGCCATGTATCCAACATCATCGTGAAAATATTGAGCAAGACAACAAATAATTTCACATAGTTCATCCATATATACACATAGTTTGAAACATCACAGTGTCCATCCATACAAATTGAAATAAAAAGAAAACAATAGGAGTCCATCAATGCCACCTTCCATGAAGTGAACCAAATCTGCAAAATGAGAATAAAAAAGTTAGAAGGAGAAGAAGAAGAACAACAACAAGACTAGAAGAAGAAGGAGAAGAATAAGAAGAAGGAGAAGGAGAAGAATGAGAAGAAGAAGAAGAAGAAGAAAAAGGGGAAGAAGAAGGAGGAGGAGGAGGAGGAGAAGAACAAGGAGAAGAACAAGGAGGAGAAGAAGAAGGAGAAGGATAAGAAGAAGGAGAAGAAGGAGGAGAACATGATTACAATACTTATCTTATTTTGAGCTTATTATGTCATTTTGGAGGAAGATAAACTAAGTATATGACATCTATGAGCTAACCACGGTTCTTATGCTATTTTTGACCTAACTAAGCTAATTACGTCATAAATGAACTAAATAAGATAATTATGTCATTTTGGAGGATAATTAGCTAAGTATGTATTTCTCGGGGAAAATAAGATAAGTATGTGGCATAATAGGGCTAACTAGCATGTACGAAGGTAATTATACATTTTTAAGTAGAACACCAGAGAAAACTTACCGTCGTCGTCATCAAGAATTTGAATCACCAGGGTTGCTCGGGGCGGGTTCACCAGGAGAAGGTTGCCCTGGAGAAGGGTTGTGCGATGCGGCTCGGAGTTATTCTACACCAAAGATATTTTGCAATGTCTTGTTAGCATGATGGCACTCAAATGTTAATACTAGTAACTAATGACCATTCAAATGAAACTGACCGTTCCAACCGCAGAAATGTGTGGCATCGGCGGAGGGGTGTGACCGGTCTTCTCACACGTAGACTGCATATTTGGTTTTGAAGAGTTTGTCATATTAGTTAGTAATGAAACGGACATTACATGCATGATTTGGCTAATGTGAAAAAGAAACTTACCACAAGGAGCTCGTACATGGCCCGGTGAGCCGCCTCATTCCATGCCCTCTCCTCCTCCAACAACCGAGCCGTCTTCTCCTCCGCAGCCTGAGCCGTCTCCGCCGCCACCCGGTACCTCTCCTGCAGAAGCTCCTGAATAGCAGTCCGGGTTGTCGCTCTCTCTCTCTCTCTCTCTAAAGAGCAGCCTGCAAGACCACTCATTTTTCGCATTGTAATCATCGATGGACACACACACAATGTAATGAACGAATGTTTTCCGAGTCTATATAACTAACATCGTTAGCGAGATCGACTGGCCGTGAACGAGGCCTTATCTCAGGACAGGAGCTCGTCTGGCGCGCCTTGATCTCTGGGAGAGTGCGAGGACAGCGTATCATCCCATCTCCAATGGCTATCGAGCCATGAGGCCTCCCGCCACCAGATATCATTACCAGCTCTCGATCCAAAGATTCCTGGCTCGGGTTAAAGTCCTCCCCTTTCCTCGCCTTCCCCTCCTCCTTGTATCTCACAAGCTTGTTGTGGGAGGAGATGTTGGTGAACTTCTCTGGATGATCGAGGTCAGACTCAGAGAATGCCTTGACCTTCTTGTAGGAGGCAGTATGGGCCATGCCATAGAGGTCGTACACCCCTGGCACCTCCATGTTATTGTGATGCGCCTAAAAGGAGAACAAAGTATTAGTAAAGGTCTCAAGCTAGCATGAAGGATTAAGTGCGTGAATCATGAAGCAAACCACATACCCAGTTCCATCCAAACTAAAATAAGTTGGTGTTGCCTTGCTGGTGTGGCACACCAACCATTTGGGCACGCCGGTCATTAGCATTGTCGTGGACGGCTTGCCATTGTCATGTGCACGAGTCATCCACCAACGCCCCCTAACAATACATCTTATCAACACACCATCTCAGAGGCACCTATAAGTTAGTAAAGAAAATTTGAGCACTACGCCTACGAATCAAATCAAGAAAACAAAATACAAGGCCTTAAGAATAGGTAATTACCTTCATGCACTGCTCCTTCTTCAAAAACTTTCCGCGGCGCTCCGACTTGTCCTTCTTAATACTACACGAGGCATAGTAGTCTTGAACAGCCTACGGTCGAGCCTCATGGCGTAAGTTCTGTAATAGCCGCTTGCACTCACCCTCGATAACTGTGACATCCTCAATTGTTGCTACAGTAACCTCTGTAATTAAAATTCAGTAAACCTATGCAAAGTATGCCACGTCACAGTGTTTCATATTGTTCATCTCGCATTAATTCAAAATAGTTCGAATTTAAAATTAAAGTCAAGCGATAAAACTTTTCGAATGTCAAAATAAAAATGTTCGGGTGTGTCGGATATTACCTGGGAAAATTATCCTTTAAAAATTATTAATTGTGGGAGGTGTTTATTGTACTAAATTAAAATAGAACTAATAATAAATAAATAAAAGAAAACAAAAAAGGGGGAAACCCCGTGGGACAGAATGGGCCAAAATGGCCCAGCCAGCCCACCCCACTAGCCCACCATACCCTAGGGGGTATAAAACCCCCCAAACCCTAGCGCTACCCTCCCCCTCCCCACTCCTCACCCCGTCGCCAGAAAGCCACGAGGGAGGCAGCCCTCGCTCGGCCTCCCTCTCCCTCGCTCACCTCCCCGCTCCCCCACGAGGGAACCGTCCCTGGTTCCCTCCCCCTCATCAACACTGCCTCCCACAGCGCTCCCTCCTCTCGCCCCTGGTTCCCCCCACCGAAATCCCCATCGCCATGAGCCACATCGCCCCGCTCTCTCCTTCCCCCGTCACCCCTCCCAACCACCGGGATGGAGCCCCTGCCTCCTCCCTCATTGAAGCCACCTCTGCCAGCCCCTCGCCGGCCTCCACCGGCCTCCTCCGCCGGCCACCAGCGGCCGGCTCGCCTGCCGGAGCCACCGTGTCACGTGCACCTCGATGCCGCCGCCGACGCCCCCCATCGAAGCTCCTCCTCACTGGATCCATCGAGCCTCCCCCGAGCCCATTTTTGCACATCTACATGCTCAATGTGAGCCCCGGGCACCTCCCTCTCCTCCCCCCTGCTCCGGCCTCACCGCGCCTATCGCTCGCCCCTCGTCGCTGGTGTCGTCGCGCCCCAGGCCCCTGCCCCTAGCTGATCTGGTTACTGGGAGGAATTAACCTCCCCCACTGATCCCTTTTTTGTGTGTACGACAAGGGGCGCCCAGGAACACCCCCCCTCTAAACTGTTAAAATAAATAAAGTATATATATGTTTTGATAATAATAAAATAAAGTAAATAAATAATTAGTTATATTAATTAGTTAATTAGTTAAAATAGATGATTAAGTATTAATTAAAGGCCGTTAATAATTTCTGCTAATTAGATTATCATATCAGTGGATGACACGTGGGTCCCCCACTGAATTAATCTGATTAATTAATAAATAACCCTAATTAAAAATTGTGTCTTTGACACATGGGACCCACTGGTGAGAGTTGACTAGTCAACTACTCATGTGAGCATGGCATCATGCTTATGTCATAAAAGCATTTAATTAAATTAATTAAATCTGTTTTTTTAATTCCAAATATTAATAAAACTTTGAAAATTAATATTAAATAAACCGTAGCTCAGATGAAAATATTTTCAACATGAAAGTTGATCAGCAGAACGAGACGAACCGGGATACGCTATCCGTTCGTCTGTCATGCGTCCCTAGCATAGCAAACGTGGAACGTTTCCATCATTTTCCGTCTAACCGTTAGTAGCCACAGACCCGGGAAATATCATTTGATATTTTCCCGACCCGGCTATGACGGATGATACAGTGTTAGCTCATGCCTAGCCCTATATCTTGACATGTCATGCTATTGTTGCACCGTTGCTATTATTTATTGTTTCCTCCCCCTCTTCTTACCGGTAGACCCCGAGACTGACGTTGTTGTCGGGTACATCTACCCTCCCGACTACTAGCCCTTTGCCACAGAGCAGCAAGGCAAGCAAACCCCCTTGAACATCCCTATATCGCATATGTCTTTCTTCCTCCTGCTTGCATTAGAATTTTGCTACTCTTGTAGTTAGCTCCTATAACTCATGCATAGCCTAATTTTGATGAACTGCTACTTTCTGTACCGCACTTAAACTGTTTAGTATAAGTGGAGCAGTCATCCCCTCTTACCCCTTAGCCCAGTTGCCCCGCTTAATTGTCGAGTCTCGATCCCTGATCGACGAGCCAAGTACCGACACAACACTTACACCCCCTTAGTTGTACGACGCTGCAGAGCTACTATCGGGTACCGAGGGTGACACCTTGCGATGTACTCATGATGATATCTCTGTAGTGAAACTAGTCGATCCTGGTTATCGAGGGTGATTCCTCCTTCACCACTCCTGACGATGACTCTGTCATGCAACCCCTCAAGTGTGTGACCCTTGAGGGTGATTCCTCTAAGTCCACCTTGACGGTTACATCGTTCAGCATCCAACGAGGGTGATACCTCGGATACCCCTGATGTTATAACCACACAGTTACTTGACCATGTTACTGGGATCTTTGATGGATAGATGTTAGGCGGGTGGATTCCCGCGTGGATGTGTCGATGACTTAATTAAAATGATAATGGATTTGGGTATTTGATCTGGGTTGGTCGGAAGGCCTTATTATGCACTAACCGTGTGTGTGGGAAGAATTATGGGTACTCGGCGTCGTGGTATGAGCCGAAGCTTTTTAGACGTCAGCAATAGAGCGGCTCGCGCCCGGGTGGTACCGAGATGCATCACGCTTGTATTAAGGGGTGCTAGGACTGACGCCGGTCGCCCACGCATCATGCAGGAGCACAGTGGGCAAGTGGACCCACGAACCCTTTGTGCTTAGGATTTAGACCGGCGGGCTAGCCTCTCTGTTGAGCTTAGGTGGGGCTGCGACGTGTCGATAATCCGAGGCCGGGCATGACCCAGAAAAGTGTGTCCATCCAGAGTGTTATCGAGCGTGACGGGGAATATGTTGTGCACCCCTGCAGGGATGAAAAATAACTATTCGGATAGCCGTGCCCGCGGTTACAGGATGACTTGGAGTTGTGCCCTGATCTTATACAACTACAACTATTACTTAACTGGAATTAGTTTGCCCCGGGATTGCTTCCTCACACGGAGTCGAGGGAGGATCTCTCGGCGTGACCTCATATTAATATTGTTGCAACAATATGACTATTAATTGTGTTACATGTTCTACTCTCGTCTATTGCTGCAAGACCCCCTGAAGATGCTAGTCTTCGATATGACTTGGCCTTCTCTCTATTCTTGCATTGATGTAGTCAGTCCACATATAAAACACCTTCTTTGATACTGATGCATACTTAGCATAGTTCTGATATAAGTCTTGCGAGTACTTTGGATGAGTACTCACCGTTGCTTTGCTCCCCCTTTGTCCCCTTGATCCGTTGCTGCGACCAGATGATGGCACCCCAGAGATGGAGTATCCCGCCGACGACGAATGCTACCCCGACAGTGCCTACTACTACGTGGAGGCAGCTGAAGACCATGAGTAGTTAGGAGCTTCCCAGGCAGGAGGCCTCGCCTCGCTCGATCGTGTATCTTTTGTGCTAGCCTTCTCTAAGGCACCTCATATTTAATGTCTCTACTCAGATATTGTTGCTTCCGCTGACTCGTGTGTTTATCGAGCTTCTGTATTCTAGCCCTCGAGGCCCCTCGCTTGTAATATGAAGCTTGTATATTTTATTTGTGTCTAGAGTTGTGTTGTGATATCTTCCCGTGAGTCCTTGAGTTTGATCGTACGCATTTGCGTGTATGATTAGCGTATGATTAAATCGAGGGCATCACAATAACCTTGGCCGTCACCTCCTCATATCCCTCCTCACACCTCTAGAATGTCTACAATCAAACGAGACAACACTGATTGGTACAATAACTAGCTATTTTGTTAATTTTAGATTGTGTAGAAGGAGAAATTACTAAAAAGTTGTTGATCACCATGTCGGCCCTCGTGTGGCACAAGACACCATCGATCATATCCTCCGACGGGGCCCGGGCAGCCTTGTAGTGCTCCCACCTAAATCCTGGTGTAGGAACCTCACCCTCACTTGGAAACATGACAAACCCCTGGAAATTTTGTCGGCAAAGCACACCAAGGATGGTGTTCGTCTTGCAGAGTCCAAGGGGGTTATGCCAACCCCTGCAGTATGACAAGGTCAGCGGATTAGATATTTGAAGAAACTTGAAGGCAAAAGGTACAAAAAGAGTAAATGCACTTACTTCTCCCCTTCAGGCCTTCTCACCGGCCTCTGCTCGTGGGTCGCCGGCACAGACGGGATACATGTACTACCACGCTGGTACACGGTGACCCCCTCAACGACCTCGCCCTCACTATCAGTACACTCATCCCCGCCACCATTAGCATCCCAGCCCCTCGGTCTGATCCGGCCAGGTACCCCATCGAGACGTCTCCTCATTGGCCGAAGCCTCTGGGGTGGGAGTCTCCTGGGACGTAGCCCCTAGTGCAGGAATCTCATGGATCGAAGCCTCTGGAACCGAAGTCTCACGGGCCGAGGGCCCAACCCGAGGGTCCTGGTCCAAAGTCCTCGTAGCCTCCACCTCAAACGGGTCCACCCTAGTAGTCGTGTGCTCGGGTGAATGAGCTGGGGTTGGCGGCGAGGATGGCGTAGCAGTCCGCCTAACTCTCGTGCAGCCACGCCATGTACCCTTCGCCTTCTGACCTACTCGACATCCTCTCCTGGTGGGCAACGATGTCGATGAAGGAACACCCCTGGGTGTCCCCAGACTATCTGCCAACACTCTACGAAGAGATACGGGTGGAACGGGTGCTTTGATTGATTTCGACTAGCCCTATATGTTCATAAGTCCTTCTAGTCTCCTTCGGCTGGAACTAGTAACATTTGAAGACTACGACGTTCGGTGGGTTTTCACCATAGAATTGAAGTTCATAAATTTCTTCAACTCTTTCACAATACTCGGTACCTCCTTCGCCAATAGCAGAGACACCACAATTTGTAGATTTCCGGTCGGGCATAGATAGCTCTTTGCCAAAGGTACAAAAGCGATACCTGTTGATGTTGTTTTTCTCAAATGAACGGACCTTATAGTCAAAACCATTAGCGGCTTGTCTCAATTCATCGTCCATAGACTCTGAATTAGCCTACAAGTTTAATACAAAATGATTATTGCACTAGCCGCAAATTTGACCAAGAAATGAAATGGTCCATTATTGATAATTATCGTTTGTCTGAACCAAGAGATGAAACCGGGATAGCCGCCTCCATGCTTTGCCAGAAGCTCATACTCTTCGACGGAATCATTTTGGATCACCGCTCCATCCGCGAATTTGGCGACGTATCAACTGTATCAAATATCCGGGAATAAGAGCAGTTCAAAGTAATTAGAAGATGCAGAAAAATGTACCGAGAACTTACTCGATGTACGGCCGCACTTTTGTTAGGTTGTTGAAGATATACAACAACATGGTCCACCATTTTTCGACATCCAACATTATTGGTTTCGAAGCACCGGCTGGTGCGAGCTTCCCTTTGAATAGGCTGAGGTTGGATCCACCTTTTTTAGGGTCACCATCATTGTACCGATGCTTCGGGTTATGCAAAAGAGGATTTCTGGCTTCGTAGTGTGTTGTCATGAAGTTTGCCACCTCCTCGGTAATGAATGCATCGATCATCGATGCTTCAATTCTACGTTTATTTTTACATTTTTCTCGAAGCGTCTTATGCATCCTTTCAGTTGCAAAGCACCAACGATTTTGCATGGGCCCACCCAATCTTTCCTCAATCAGGAGATGTAAAATCAAATGTTTTATTAGATTAAAGAAGCCCGGTGGAAAGATCTTCTCTAACTTGCAGAGCAACTCCGGCGCCAAGTCCTCCATGTCATCTACCACGCCAGGCGATAGTTCTTTCGCACAAAGAACACGGAAGAAATAGCTCAACTCTGCCGGTACTAGCCATTCATCCTCAGGAATAAAGCCACGTAACATCACCATCATTACCTACTCAAGCCATATGTTCCGATCATGACTCTTGAGACCAAATATTTTCATTTTTTTAAGACTCGCTCCCCTCTTTAGATTCATTGTATACCCATCGGGGAACATCAAGTGCATTTTGACCCACTAGATAATTTCCGTCATAGCTAGCCTTCCAGGATTGAACCAGGCCTTTGGCCTCCACCATTTCTGCTTTCCTTTCAATTGTCGCAAGTTTTGTAATAGTCTATGACATAGAGTCTCTTAATCGACTCTAGCCTTAGGATTATCCTTTGACTTCCCCTCTATGATGAACAATGTACCAAAATGTCCTCTCTGATATTCTTTTCAGTGTGCATCATGTCGATATTTTGTGGAATAAGGAGGTCTTTGAAGTAAGGCAGATCCCACAAGCATGTCTTGTGAATCGAGGCGTGTTGTGAATTATACCCCTTTAAATACCCTAGACGCTCTGGATCAGGCTCGAGAGCGTTTAACTGATCCAGGATTTGTGGGTCTGTCAATGCAAGTGGTGCTGAGTTTTTGACAACTTTACTTTTGATAAAGTTTTTCGTATCTTTTCTAAACTGATGGCGAGGATCTAGCAACTGTCTATGCAAGTCAAAGCAAGAATACTTATGACAAACCTACAACCAATGAAACTGAAGAGTTGCCTTGCATGTGGGGCACGGGAACATTCCATGCACACGCCAGCCAGTGAATACCGCATACTATTGGCGAACGTTGCATGGGAAACAAAAAATTTCCTACACACACGAAGACCTATCATGGTGATGTCCATCTACGAGTGGAAATTAGATCTACGTACCCTTGTAGATCGCACAGCGGGAAGCGTTAAGAAACGCAGTTGATGTAGTGGAACGTCTTCACATCCCTCGAACTGTCCCACGATCCGTCCCACAAACCGTCTCGCGATCCGTCCCACGAACCGTCCCGATCTAGCATCGAACGGACGACACCACTGCGTTGAGCACACGTACAGCTCGACGATGATCTCGGCCTTCTTGATCCAACAAGCAAGACGGAGAAGTAGATGAGTTCTCTGACAGCGTGACGGCGCTCCGGTGGTGGTGATGATCTACTCCTGCAGGGCTCCACCCAAGCTACGTAGAAATCCGATCTAGAGGTGAAACTGTGTGGTTTAGGCTAGAGTTGCACGTGGCAAAGTTGTATCTCAAAAATCCCTAAACCACCACTATATATAGGAGGAAGGGGGAGGGGCTAGCCTTCAGCACAAGGCCTAAGGTGCGCCGGCCAAGGGGGAGGAGTTGGACTCCAACCCCAATTTGGTTTGGTGGGGAAGGAGTCCACTCCTTCCTTCCCACCTCCCTCTTTCCTTTGCCTTTTTCTTTTCTTTTGGTATTTTCTTATGTGGCGCCATATCCCTCTTGGGCTGACTCCACTAGCCCAATAAGGACTTGTGGCGCCACCCTAGGGTCTTGGGATCACTCCCGGGTGGGTGGGCCCCTCCCGGTAAACACCCAGAACCCATTCGTCACTCCCGGTACACTGTTGGAATTGCCCGAAACTTTCCGGTGACCAAATGAAACCATCCTATATATCAATCTTCATTTCCGGACCATTCCAAAAACCCTCGTGACGTCCCTGATCTCACCCAGGACTCCGAACAACATTAAGTAACCACACATATAACTCAGCTATACTAAAACATCATCGAACCTTAAGTGTGGAGACCCTACGGGTTCGAGAACTATGTAGACATGACCCGAGACACTCCTCGGTAAATATCCAATAGCTGGACCTGGATGCCCATATTGGATCCTACATATTCTCCGAAGATCTTATCGGTTGAACCTTTGTGCAAAGGATTCATATAACCCCGTATGTCATTCCCTTTGTCCTTCGGTATGTTACTTGCCCGAGATTCCATCATCGGTATCCACATACCTATTTCAATCTCATTACCGGCAAGTCTCTTTACTCGTTCTGTAATATAAGATCCCATGACTTACACTTAGTCACATTGCTTGCAAGGCTTGTGTGTGATGTTGTATTACCGAGTGGGCCCCGAGATACCTCTCCGTCACACGGAGTGACAAATCCCAGTCTTGACCCATACTAACTCAACGGACACCTTCGGAGATACCTGTGGATCACCTTTATAGTCACCCAGTTACGTTGTGACGTTTGATACACACAGGGTATTCCTTTGGTGCCAGTGAGTTATATGATCTCATGGTCATAGGAACAAAATACTTGACATGCAGAAAACAATAGCAATAAAACGACACGATCAATATGCTACCTTTATAATTTGGGTCTTGTCCATCACATGATTATCCTAATGATGTGATTCCGTTATCAAGTGACAACACTTGCCTATGGCCAGGAAACCTTGACCATCTTTGATCAACGAACTAGTCAACTAGAGGCTCACTAGGGACAGTGTGTTGTCTATGTATCCACACATGTATTTGAGTTTCCAATCAATACAATTCTAGCATGGATAATAAACAATTATTATGAACAAGTAAATATAATAATAACTAATTTATTATTTCCCCTAGAGCATATTTACAACTATCTCCCACTTGCACTAGAGTCAATAATCCAGTTCACATCACCATGTGATTTTAACGAATCCAACACCCACAAAGTTCTGGGGTTTGATCACGTCTTGCTCGTGAGAGAGGTTTTAGTCAACGGTTCTGAATCTTTCAGATCCGTGTGTGCTTTACAAATCTGTATGTCATCTTATAGATGTTGCTACTACGTGCTATTCGGAAATACTCCAAATATCTACTCTACTATACGAATCCGTTTTACTACTCAGAGTTATTCGGATTAGTGTCAAAGCTGGCATCGTTGTAACCCTTTACGACGAACTATTTAATCACCTCCATAATCGAGAAAAAATTCCTTAGTCTACTAGTTACTAAGGATAACTTTGACCGCTGTTTTAGTGATTCAATCCTGGATCACTCTTTGTACCCCTTGATAGACTCATGGCAAGGCACACACTAGGTGCGGCACACAGCATGGCATACTTTAGAGTCTATAACTAAGGCATAGGGGACGACCTTCGTCCTTTCTCTTTCTTCTGCCGTGGTCGGGCTTTTGAGTCTTACTCAAATTCACACCTTACAACACAGCCAAGAACTCCTTCTTTGCTGATATATTTTGAACTCCTTCAAAAACTTGTCAAGGCATGCATTTCATTTGAAAGTTCTGTCTAGAATTTTGATCTATCTCCATAGATCTTGATGCTCAACGTTCACGCAGCTCTATCCAGGTCTTCCTTTGAAAAACCCCTTTCAAACAACCTTTATGCTTTACAGAAATTCTACATTACTTCCGATCAACAATATGTCAACCACGTATACTTATCAGAAATTCTATAGTGCTCCCACTCACTTCTTTGGAAATACAAGTTTCTCATAAACCTTGTACAAACCCAAAAGCTTTGATAATCTCATCAAAGTATATATTCCAACTCCGAGATGCTTGCACCAGTCCATTGAAGGATCGCTGGAGCTTGCATACTTGTTGGCATCCTTAGGATCGACAAAACCTTCTAGTTGTATCACATACAACCTTTCCTCAAGGAAACCGTCGAGGAGACAATGTTTTGACATCCTATGTGCAATATTTTCATAAATAATGCATCAACTGCTAACATAATTCCAACAGACTTTTAGCATCGCTACGAGTGAGAAAGTCTCATCATAGTCAACTCTTTGAACTTTGTCGGAAACATCTTTGCGACAAGTCGAGCTTTTCTTAATGGTGACTTTTCACCATCATTGTCTGTCTTCCTTTTAAAGATCCATCTTTACTTAATAGTCATACGACCATCAAGTAGTTCTTCCAAAGTCTACACTTTGTTTTCATACATGGATCCTCTCTCGGATTTCATGGCCTCCAGCCATTTGTCGGAATCCGGGCCCACCAACGCTTCTCCATAGCTCGTAGGTTCATTGTTGTTCAACAACATGACCTCCAAGACAGGGTTACCGTACCACTCTGTAGTAGTACGCGACCTTGTCGACCTACAAGGTTTGCAGTAACTTGATCCGAAGCTCAATGATCACCATCATCAGTTTCCACTTCAATTGGTGTAGGCGCCACATGAACAACTTCCTGCGCCCTGCTACACACTGGTTGAAGTCACGGTTTTTAACCTCATCAAGTTCCACCACTCTCCCACTCAATTCTTTCGAGAGAAACCTTTCCTCGAGAAAGGATCCGTTTCTAGAAACAAACACTTTGCTTCCGGATCTGAGATAGGAGATGTATCCAACTGTTTTGGATATCCTATGAAGATGCATTTATCCGCTTTGGGTTCGAGCTTATCAGACTGAAACTTTTTCACATAAGCGTATGTCGCAGCCCCAAACTTTTAATAAACGACAACTTAGGTTTCTCCAAACCATAGTCTATACTATGTCATCTCAACGGACATACGTGGTGCCCTATTTAAAGTGAATGCGGTTGTCTCTAATGCATAACCCATAAACGATAGTGGCAATTCGATAAGAGACATCATAGTATGCACCATATCAAATAGGGTGCGGCTATGACGTTTAGACACATCATCACACTATGGTGTTCTAGGTGGCATGAATTGTGAAACAATTTCCACATTGTCTTAACTGTGCACCAAAAACTCACAACTGAGATATTCATCTCTATGATCATATCGTAGGCACTTTATCCTCTTGTCACGACGATCTTCACTCTGAAATAGCTTTGAACTTTTCAACATTTCAGTCTTGTGATTCATCAAGTATATACTCCTGTATCTACTCAAATCGTCAGTGAAGTAAGAACATAACGATATCCACTGCGTGCCTCAACCCTCATTGGACTGCACACATAAAAAATGTATTACTTCCAACAAGTTACTTTCTTGTTTCATGTGGTATGATTTGCATGTATCAAGTGATTCTAAATCAAGTGAGTCCAAACGATCCATCTGCATGGAGTTTCTTCATGCATTTATACCAATAGGTATGGTTTGCATGTCTCAAACGTTTCAAAAAATGAGTGAGTACAAAGATCCATCACTATGGAGCTTCTCCATGCACTTTATACCGACATGACTCAAGCGGCAGTGCCACAAGTAAGTGGTACTATCATTACTACTTTGTATCTTTTGGCACCAATATTATGAACATGTGTAACACTACGATCGAGATTGAATAAACCATTGAGGGTAATTATTCAAGCAAATAGAATAACTATTATTCCTTTTAAATGAATAACCGTATTGCAATAAACACGATCCAATCATGTTCATGCTCAACGCAAACACCAAATAACAATTATTTAGGTTTAACACCCATACTGATGGCATAGGGAGCGTGCGACGTTTTGATCATATCAATATTGGAAACACTTCCAACACTTATCGTCACCTCGCCTTTAGCTAGTCTCCGTTTATTTCGTAGCTTTCATTTCGTGTTACTAATCACTTAGCAACCGAACCGGTATCGAATACCCTCGTGCTACTAGGAGTACTAGTAAAGTACACATCAATATCATGTATGTCAAATATACTTCTCTCGACTTTGCCAGCCTTCTTATCTACCAAGTATCTAGGGTAGCTCCGCCTCAGTGACAGTTCCCCTCATAACAGAAGCACTTAGTCTCGGGTTTGGGTTCAAACTTGGGTTTCTTCATTAGAGCAACAACTGGTTTGCCGTTTCATGAAGTATCCCTTCTAGCCCTTGCCCTTCTTGAAACTAGTGGTTTTACTAACCATCAACAATTGATGCTCCGTCTTGATTTCTACTTTCGCAGTGTCTAACATTGCGAATCGCTCAAGGATCATCATATCTATCCTTGATATGTTTATAGTTCATCACGAAGCTCTGGCAGCTTGGTGGCAGTGACTTTGGAGAACCATCACTGTCTCATCTGGAAGATTAACTCCCACTTGATTCATGCGATTGTTGTACTCAGACAATCTGAGCACATGCTCAACGATTGAGCTTTTCTCCTTTACTTTGTAGACAAAGAATCTTGTCGGAGGTCTCATACCTCTCAACAAGGGCACGAGCATGAAATCTCAATTTCATCTCTTAGAACATCTCTTATGTTCCGCGATGTTTTCAAAACGTCTTCGGCGCCTTGCTTCTAAGACTTTAAGTATTACGCACTAAACTATCACGTAGTCATAAAAAACGTGTATGTGAGTTGTTCGCAACATCCACAGACGACGCTCGAGGTGCGGCACACCGAGTGGTGCATTAAGGACATAAGCCTTCTACGCAGCAATGAGGACAATCCTCAGTTTTACGGACTCAGCCCGCAAAGTTGCTACTATCATCTTTCAACTAATTTTTCTCTAGGAAAATATAAAACAGTAGAGCTATAGCGCAAGCTACACCGTAATTCACAAAGACCTTTTGACTATGTTCATGATAATTAGTTAAATTAATCATATTACTTAAGAACTCCCACTCAAAAAGTACATCTCTCTAGTCATTTGAGTGGTACATGATCCAAATTCAGTAACTCAAGTCTGATCATCAGTGAGTTGAGAATAGTTTCAGTGGTAAGCATCTCTATGCTAATCATATCAACTATACGATTCATGCTCGACCTTTTGGTCTCATGTGTCCCGAGGCCATGTCTGCACATGCTAGGCTCGTCAAGTTTAACCCGAGTGTTCCGCGTGTGCAACTGTTTTGCACACGTTGTATGTGAACGTTGAGTCTATCACACCCGATCATCACGTGGTGTCTCGAAACAACGAACTGTCGCAACGGTGCACAGTCGGGGAGAACACAATTTCGTCTTCAAATTTTAGTGAGAGGTCACCTTATAATGCTACCATCATTCTAAGCAAAATAAGGTGCATAAAAGGATTAACATCACATGCAATTCATAAGTGACATGATATGGCCATTGTCTTGTGCTCCTTGATCTCCATCACTTATGCACCGGCATGATCTTCTTGTCACCGGTGCCACACGATGATCTCCATCATCATGATATCCATCAACGTGTCGCCATCGAGGTTGTCGTTCTATCTATGCTATTATTACTAAAGCTACGACCTAGCAATATAGTAAACGCATCTGCAAACACAAACGTTAGTTTAAAGACAACCCTATGGCTCCTGTCGGTTGTCGTAGCATCGACGTGCAAGTCGATATTAACTATTACAACACGATCATATCATACATCCAATATATCACATCACGTCATTGGCCATATCATATCACAAGCATACCCTGCAAAAACAAGTTAAACGTCCTCTAATTTGTTGTTGCATGTTTTACGTGGCTGCTATGGGTATCTAGTATGATCGCATCTTACTTACGCAAAAACCACAACGGAGATGTGCAAATTGCTATTTAACCTCTCTCCAAGGACCGCCTCAGTCAAAACCAATTCAACTAAAGTTGAAGAAACTGACACCCACCAGTCATCTTTATGCAACGAGGTTGCATGTCAGTCGATGAAACCAGTCTCTCGTAAGCGTACGAGTTATGTCGGTTCGGGCCGCTTCAATCCAACAATACCGCCGAATTGATGAAATACTAAGGAGGGCAGCAAATCGAACATCACCATCCAAAAAAACTTTTGTGTTCTACTCGAGATAACAACTACGCATGAACCTAGCTCATGATGCCACTTTTGGCGAACGTTGCATGGGAAACAAAAAAATTCCTACACACATGAAGACCTATCATGGTGAAGTCCATCTACGAGTGGAGATTAGATCTACGTACCCTTGTAGATCGCACAGCGGGAAGCGTTAAAAAATGCGATTGATGTAGTGGAACGTCTTCACGTCCCTCGAACCATCCCACGATCCGTCCCACGAACCGTCTCGCGATTCATCCCGATCTAGCGCCGAACGGACGGCACCTCCGCGTTCAGCACACGTACAACTTGATACGTCTCAAATGTATCTATAATTTTTGATGGTTTCATGCTGTTATCTTGTCATCTTTGGATGTTTTATGTACCTTTTATATCTTTTTTGGGACTAACTTATTAATTCAGCGCCAAGTGCGAGTTCCTGTTTTTTCTGTGTTTTTGGCTCTTTTCAGATCTGATTTTGGAACGGAGTCCAAACGGAATAAAATCCCCGAAATAAATTTTTCCCGAACGGAAGAAGATCAGGGGGCTTGAGGGCCAAGCCAGGAGGGCTACAGGGGGCCCACAAGCCCCCTATCCGCCACCAGGGGGCGGCGGCCAGCAGGCTTGTGGCCTCCCTGGCGCCCCCCTGACCTAGCTCCTTCGCCAATATATTCCCTAAAATACAGAAAAAATCAAGGGATCCACGAAAATTCTTTTCCGCCGCCGCAAGGTCCCGTTTCCGCGAGATCTCATCTGGAGACCCTTCCCGGTGCCCTGTCGGAGGGGACTTTGGAGTTGGAGGGATTCTACATCAACACCATCGCCCCTCCAATGACTCGTGAGTAGTTCACTTCAGACCTACGGGTCCGTAGTTAGTAGCTAGATGGCTTCTTCTCTCTCTTGGATCTTCAATACAAAGTTCTCCATGATCTTCATGGAGATCTATCCGATGTAATCCTCTTTGGCGGTGTGTTTGTCGAGATCCGATGAATTGTGGATTTGTGATCAGATTATCTATGATATATATTTGAGTCTTTGCTGATTTCTTTTATGCATGATTTGATATCCTTGAAAGTCTCTCCGAGTCTTGGGTTTTGTTTGGCCAACTAGATCTACGATTCTTGTAATGGGAGAAGTGCTTGGTTTAGGGTTCTTACCGTGTGGTGACCTTTCCCAGTGATAGTAGGGGCAGCAAGGCACACATCATGTAGTTGCCATCAAGGGTAACAAGGTGGGCTTTTGTCGTAGATATGAGATTGTCCATCTACATCATGTCATCTTGCTTAAGGCGTTACTCTGTTCTTTTGGACTTAATACACTAGATGCATGCTGGATAGCGGTCGACGTGTGGAGTAATAGTAGTAGATGCAGAAAGTATCGGTCTGCTTGTTTTGGACGTGATGCCTATAGATATAATCATTGTCATAGATGACGTCACGACTTTGCGCGGTTCTATCAATTGCTCGACAGTAATTCGTTCACCCACCGTCTACTTGCTTTCATGTGAGAAGCCACTAGTAAACACTACGACCCCGGGGTCTATTCACATCTATCGTTTCCACTTTCGCTTTTACTTTGCTTTGTTACTTTGTTGCTTTTAGTTCTCACTTGGCGAACAATCTATAAGGGATTGACAACCCCTTCATAGCATTGGGAGCAAGCTTTTTGTGTTTGTGCAGGCACTTGTGATACTCCTTCACTGGATCGATACCTTGGTTCTCAAACTGAGGGAAATACTTACCACCGTTGCGCTACATCACCCTTTCCGCTTCGAGGGAACACCAACGCAAGGCTCCAAGGCCACGGGGGAAATCCTTTGCATATTTTCCTAGGAAGTCCCTTAAGGCGTAGCCGTAGCAGAAGGATTCCTGGTGCCGTAGCACGTTTCTGGCGCCGTTGGAAGGTCTTTTGTTGCAGTAGCACAGCTCGACGATGATCTCGGCCTTCTTGATCCAGCAAGCAAGACGGAGAAGTAGATGAGTTCTCCGGCAGCGTGACGGCGCTCCGGTGGTGGTGATGATCTACTCCTGCAGGGCTCCACCCAAGCTCCGCAAAAATCCAATCTAGAGGTGAAACTGTGTGGTTTAGGCTAGAGTTGCACGTGACAAAGTTGTATCTTAAAAAGCCCTAAACCACCACTATATATAGGAGGAAGGGGGCTAGCCTTGAGGCACAAGGCCTCAAGGTGCGTCGGCCAAGGGGGAGGAGTTGGACTCCAACCCCAATTTGGTTTGGTGGGGAAGGAGTCCACTCCTTCCTTCCCACCTCCCTCTTTCCTTTGCCTTTTTCTTTTCTTTTGGTATTTTCTTATGTGGCGCCATATCCCTATTGGGCTGACTCCACTATCCCAATAAGTACTTGTGGCGCCACCCTATGGTATTGGGCTCACTCCAGGGTGGGTGGGCCCCTCCTGGTAAACACCCGGAACCCATTCATCACTCCCGGTATACTGCCGGAATTGCCCGAAACTTTCCGGTGACCAAATGAAACCATCCTATATGTCAATCTTCGTTTCCGTACCATTCCGGAAACCCTCGTGATGTCCGTGATCTCATCCAGGACTCCGAAAAACATTCAGTTATACTAAAACATCATCGAACCTTAAGTGTGCAGACCCTGCAGGTTCGAGAACTATGTAGACATGACCCGAGTCACTCCTCGGTCATTATCCAATAGCAGGACGTGGATGCCCATATTGGATCCTACATATTCTCCGAAGATCTCATCGGTTGAACCTCTGTGCCAAGGATTCATATAATCCAGTATGTCATTCCCTTTGTCCTTCGGTATGTTACTTGCCCGAGATTCGATCGTCGGTATCCGCATACCTATTTCAATCTCGTTACCGGAAAGTCTCTTTACTCGTTCCGTAATACAAGATCCCGTGACTTACACTTAGTCACATTGCTTGCAAGGCTTGTGTGTGATGTTGTATTACCGAGTGGGCCTCGAGATACCTCTTCGTCACATGAAGTGACAAATTCCAGTCTTGATCCATACTAACTCAACGGACACCTTCGGAGATACCTGTAGAGCACCTTTATAGTCACCCAGTTACGTTGTGACGTTTGATACACACATGGTATTCCTCCGGTGCCAGTGAGTTATATGATCTCATGGTCATAGGAAAAAATACTTGACACGCAGAAAACAATAGCTATAAGACGACACGATCAATATGCTACCTTTATAATTTGGGTCTTGTCCATCACATGATTCTCCTAATGATGTGATTCTGTTATCAAGTGACAACACTTGCCTATGGCCAGGAAACCTTGACCATCTTTGATCAACGAACTAGTCAACTCGAGGCTCACTAGGGACAGTGTGTTGTCTATGTATCCACACATGTATTTGAGTTTTCAATCAATACAATTCTAGCATGGATAATAAACGATTATTATGAACAAGGAAATATAATAATTAATAATTTATTATTGCCTCTAGAGCATATTTCCAACACATACGCCGGCAAGTCATGCATCGAGTACATGTACGAGACATGCATTTTGAAGTTTTCCTTTCTAGAGGCATCGTATGTCTTGAACCCATTATCCCAAGCTTCTTGCAATTCATCCTTAAGTGGCTGCATGTACACATTCATATTATTCCCCGGATAGTTGGGCCCTGGAATTATCAACGTCAGGAATGTGTTCTTTCTTTGCATAATCTATCCGGAGGGAGATTGAGTGGAATGACAAATACATGCCAACTACTCTATTGGATTGCCGTCATACCAAAGGGATTGAACCCATCCGTGGCGACGCAAACTCAAGGATGCCTTGGATCTGCCGCTTGATCCACATGTAATGCATCGAAGTGCTTCCACGCTTCCACATCTGATGTGTGTACCGGCATCTTATTCCCATCTACATCTAGTTCGGCTCTTTTGCCCAATTTGTGCCATGTCATCTATTTGGTCGTCTCTTCGACCATGAAAAGACGTTGCAGCCTTGGTATGATTGGCATATACCAAAGAACATTAACTAGGATTTGGTCTCGCTCTTCTCACCCATACCATTGTCTACCACAACATACGTGGAAGACTTGCAAATGGGACAATAGTTCAAGTTCGCATACTCAAGCCTAAATAAGGCACATCCTTTCTCACAGGCATGCATCTTCTCATAGGGCATCTTAAGTACACGGGGTATTTTGTTCGGCTGATATAGGTTTACATGCATGACATGACCTTTGGGTAGAAAGCATCCAAGTAGTGTCATCATCGCGTCGTAGCATTCTCTTCCCAAGTTGAATTGAGCCTTCAAAACCATTACTTGTGCAATGGCATCTAGCTGACAAAGCTTAGTGTGCTCATGGAGAGGACGTTTTGAAGACTCCACCATTTCATAGAAGGCCATTGCATATTCCTACATCTCATTGTACGAATCCCGAGCATCATCAAAGTCTTGCACCATGTCTTCGATCCCGGTACCATGCTCGTCGGTGCGACGACGAACCACCTCGGCTCTAGTGCATTGGGCATACTCACCATGAAATGTCCACACCGTATAGTCAGACGTAAAAACCCTCCTCTACAGGTGATTACCCACTTCAGCCTTTGTCCTCTTTTTAAAGTTATCGCACCCAGGAGAGGGGCACCAGTTTGTTTTCTGGCCATTTGCAAATGCGGTTTTCACGAACTCCTTGTTTTTTGTAAACCATTCTTTGGTCATATCTTTTTGACTAGTGTGACCGATGTACATCCACGCACGATCACTCATCTTGCCTAGCTACTAAACACACAAGAAATATATATATATATATATATATATAATTCAACATATATATTCATTAGTTAATCAAGTTTGACAACTTCATTACGTCCATGCAACCTACACGCTAATAGGTAAAGATAGGTCCTAATCCCACCCAAGTATGTGTAGATTGGGTTCGTTTTCCCATGCCCTGCTCCGGATCCGACGAAAAATTTCGGCAGCACCTCCACGATATTCTCCTGATACACGTCTCGGCAATAAACAAAGAGGATGTGTACTCGGAAAACAACAGGGAGGCACTCACAAAATTATGCATCGGATCCGGAGTAGAGCATATGGGAAAACGAATCCAATCTACACATACTCGGGTTGTCCATGGATAACGTTGGACAATTCGGAAGAATCACAGTTATAGATATATGCAAATGCATGCATATTTATAACTACAACCCTTTCGAACGGGAGACGCTTACTGGTCACGCATACTGCTGATTTAATGTACTTATATCTAGCAAGTTTCATCGGCACGAAGACCGTCCTAGAGCAAATGAAGGGGGAGGAGGATATGTCATTTGTGCTCAGCCGTGAACGCAAGGGCGGAGCTCGTCGAACGCACTGGGAGGTCTTCGAACACCATATCCTCGCAACGATGAAACAAATGCACATGTAAATCCACCTGATCAACACAAATATTTTGTTTTTATAACATAATCGGAAAATATAGGACCTAACTCATAATTTACAAAACGATGACCCAGTCGACCTCTAGAAGGCCGAAAAGGACCTTTACGGTCAATAAGAGGTTGCAGCGGTGTCGGTGGTCGGGGTTGAGTGGCATCGGGGGCGGCGTATTAACAGCTGCGCGGGGGATTGTAATGGCAATATATCATTGACATCTTCCTGTCACGCGCACGCAGGTGCAGGTGCGTGGTGTCGTGCCGGGGTGTCGGGCATCGTGTAAGGGTGTCGGGGTGTCGTGTCGGAGTGTCGGGGTGTCGGGGCGTCGTGTCGGGGTGTCGTATCGGGGTGTCCTCCTCCTCCTCCTCCTCCTCTTTCCTCCTCCTCCCTCCTTCCTCCTTCCTCCTCCTCTTCTTCTTCCTCTTCTTCTTCCTCTTCCTCTTCTTCTTCTTCCTCTTCCTCTTCTTCCTCTTCATCCTCTTCCTCTTCCTCTCCCTCTCCCCTCCCACTCACACTCCCCCTGCCCCTTCCCCTCCCCCTTCCCCTTACCCTTCCCCTTCTCCTTCTCCTTCTTCTTCTCCTACTCCTCCTCCTCCTCTTCTTATTCTTCTTCTTCTCCTCTTCCTCTTCTTCCCTTTTTCCTTTATCCTCTTCTTCTACTCAATTATTCTTCTTTTCTTCTTCTTTTTTTCATCTTTCTTCTTCTTCTTCTAATTATCTAAATCTAAACCTAAACCTAAACCTAGCACTAACCTATACCAAACACTAATTACCCTAAACCTAAACAGTAAAAATCAGAAAAAACTCAACTAGGGCCAATGGAGGGGGCGACGCGGTGGTGGTGGGGGCGGCGCCAGAAGGGGGGTGGCGTCGAGAGGGGCTGGCACGATGGTGGGAGGGGAGGGGGCGGCGCCGGGAGGGGGTGGCACGATGGTGGGAGGGCGATCCAGGGAGGGTCCGACAAGATGGTGTCGGGCGAGGAGGGGGGCGACACGGTGGTGAGGCAGCACGGGAAGGAGAGGTAGAGAGAGTGGGGACCGGGGAGGGCAGATGGGGAGGGGAGGGGTGGGGAGATAGGGTTTGCAGCCATTAGTGGCCGTCCCCTTTGCCGTCCGCGTGGGGATCCAACTAACGTCAAAGAGGTTGAGGGAGACGACAAAGAGGGTTGCGGCCGACGGCAAAGAAGTAGCCGACGGTAGAGGTGACGGCTCCAACTGCAGTGTCTCTTTGCCGTCTACCTCGTCCATTTTTACCATCAGCCAGCTCTTTGCCGTTTGCATGTTTCATCTTTGCCTTCTGCCAACACACGATAAATAATTAAGTGATGGCAAACATGATCTTTGTCATCAGCCAATTCTTTGCCATTCGTTTGTTGACAACTGACGGTAAAGATCAGGCAAATGGCAAATTCCTTTATTCGGGTAATGATGGCTTCGTGATCCATGTCTTTGTGGATTCGTGACATGCTTCTTTATGGTTTCACCTTCATCTTCACGGCTTCTTATCATTGTGGCTCCCCATTTTAAGGATGTGTGTTATCCACTACCAACCATAGGATGATTGACTCGCGAGAGAATGAGTTAGCCATAAACAGTGTAAACTTTGGTTTTATGAACCACCTGACTGTATTCTGCAGATCGTGTCGGATGGAGTCCCAAACTATGTTTTTGAATAAAGTCGAAAGTTATCAAAGTGTAAAAAGGTCAAAAGTTAAAAATGAAAGAGTACGAAGAGAACAAAGGTGCAATCAAACACGCCCATTGAATGGACCTGTACGCAAGAAGAATCGCAAACCTCGAAATCATCTAGCGAGGTCGTCGGGCTAATCCAAGTTGGGCACCACCGTCTATCACTGAATGGACTCCACCACCAACCAATTCGCCGGCGCCGCCGCTGGCGCGTTATCGACTAAGACGGCACCGCTGCCGGCCATGCTCGCTGACGCCTTTATCGGCGCCGGAGCTGGAGGAGGAGATGGGGACCCCAACGCCGCTCTCCAACGGCTGGCAGCGCTCGGCGATCGCATGGCTGCTGTCCGGCGCCTCCTCTTCGCCTCCATTTCTGGTGAATCGCAGCCCCTCTCCTCCTCCGATATTCAATCCGTGTCCTCCGAGATCTCATCTGCCGCTCACCTCGTCGTCCTCAACGCCGCCTCCCTTCTTTCTTCCTCCCTCCCTTTTCCCGTCCCATCTGCCCCTCCTGCCCCTCCCGCTCCTATCCAAGAGCTTCCCGCCGCGGCCTCCACCACCGATGTGCTTCCCCAAGAAGCCACCAAGGGCTACGATGTCGTGGAGCTCGATGCCGACGAGTTGCTCGCGGAGCATGTCCACTTTTGCAATATCTGCGGTAAGGGCTTCCGCCGCGATGCGAACCTCAGGATGCACATGCGTGCGCACGGCGACCGATTCAAGACCCTGGATGCGCTCTCCCGGCCTGGTCAGGCAAAGCCAGCTGATGGCCGCGATGTGCGGTTTTCCTGTCCTTTCACGGGGTGCAACCGGAACCGGGCGCACCGCCGCTTCCGGCCGCTCAAGTCAGCGGTGTGCGCGCGCAACCACTTCCGACGCAGCCACTGCCCCAAACTCTACGCGTGCGAGCGCTGCGGTGGCAAGAAGCGTTTTGCTGTTCTTGCCGATCTCCGCAGCCACCTCCGCCACTGCGGTGAGGAGGCACAGTGGCGCTGCTCCTGTGGCACCACCTTCTCCCGCAAGGACAAGCTGTTCGGCCATCTCGCCCTCTTTGAAGGCCATATGCCAGCCATGTCCCCGCTGAACAAGGATGCAGTGACAGGGACTACAGAGGCACCCCTTGATATAATGGATGAAGGAGGAATCGAAGACGGGGAAGATGGCGGTGAAGGTGGTTTTGATCCGGAGTTCTTCAAGGAATGGATGGAGGAGCTCAAAGATGATGGTGTACCTGCTGGTGGCACAATCTGGTCTGGACGGGCAGCAGCTGGGCAATAGCAGTGTTGCAAGTTCTGTTTGGGGTAAGAGCTTTATCCTACTGCCTTTTTTTTTGGTACAATTGAAACTTATAGTATCTGAAATAAACTGGTGCAAGAAGATATAAGTTTGGTAATATGTCCTCCAGGTTAACAATTACGCCAACAATATAAACCTAAACTTGATTTTTGTGGTTGAACTCAAGTACCTAGTTCTTGTATGGCATACAATTTTAGTATTACTAATATGCAATTTCAGGTGACTTGGGTGAGTTTAGGGGAAGTATAATACGAGTCTGTGTCCATATGCACTCCTTGATTTTCTAAACTATACATTTTTTAAATTTTCTCAAAATGTTCATGTTACCACAAAGTATTAACTTATATCCATGTACAAAATTTTAGGAAAAATATGATTATATTTCTGCTGTGTAAATAGAAAAATGTGATGAGATTAGCTGCAAATCAGGCTCCTGATTGACCAGACCAAATTATACGAACACTTTGATTGCAAGGGGAAAATTTGTGCTTTTTAGTTGGTTAATTCCTCTGGTTTGCTGTTGTATTGTCTTGAAATATCTCATTGGATTATTTACTCTGGTTGTTATTGAGTTCTTGTATGCCCTGGATCAGATATTACTATTAGTACTAGCAGACATGCCCGTGTGTTGCAACGGGAGAGAAAAATGTCACACGCCGCTAGTCCGGTGAACATGGCTAATGACCTCCATAGACCCACGTCCTCTATAGATGGGGTTGCACCTGTGTCACTGCTTAGCCTTGTCCTCACCCTTGTCGATGATGGTTGCGTTGTCCCATGATCACAATATGTCCGAACATGGTCCATTGTAAGGCAATAAGCTCGGCCACCGCACAACACACTTGTCGTTGAACCGAACCTGTGCAAGGTAATGGCTAAAAACTTAAAAAATAATCTTGTTGAGTTGAACCCGAGGACCTCCCTGGTCCATATACCATCCCTCGTAAGGATTGACTACAATCAGGAGCGAGAAAACAACACCCAAAATTACCACACATTTTCTCAAGGTAATACATGCACCTTGTATTTAAGAAGTAAAAGTTCTCATCAATATAGCTGCAACATTATGTCTATTCTCTGCTCTCTATAAGCAGCAGGAGCACACACACAACTAAAAATTGCCTCATCACAGTTAGTAGCTAGTAATTTCAGTGTGTAAGCATCACCACACGTCCTCGGCATAGCAGTTCCTTTGCCCAACACTTGCGTGCATACACAATTGGGGAGCCACAACACCTCCTTCTACTTTGGCTCTCCGTCACCACGGCTCCCAGCCCCTCGCACGGGATATCCAAGGCATCGGTCGACTCCTCCAACGCATCACCCAACCCTGCCTCTCCCTCCAAATAGCCTCTCTCCCAGCCCGTGCTACACGGCCTGTTGGCGCCTGCCCAGCCCTACAACAACACGTCCAGAGATCCACGTTTGCTTTGTGCTGTTGCAGGCAGTACCCGTTCCTCTTTCTCGTGTCCTACAACGGCGAGCTGAGGGACCGACGTATCCGACGAGCGCTGGGGAGCCCGTGTTTGCCAGATCCCGTGCTCACCCCAGGGGCAAGCTCACGTGGCAGTCGCTGGCTGGAGAGCCATTGGTGTCCTTCACCTGTCACCATGGTCGAGTGCACGCCCTGCTGCTTCGGCAGGCCTACCTCGTCAGGGGCTCCCTGGCGAGCCCGCCTCGGCTACGACGGGCTTAGCTTTGTCCTGTGTTTATAGTGTCTCATCCTCCTTGTAAGCAGGGGAACGTTGTGTGGGTTTCTTATTTTCCAGCAATTCGTGGACGTATATAAATTGGTGGAATTTGGTGTAAAGGAGTGAGGTGGGACTATTAATTTGGCAAGGATCCCTACCTTTTAACACACACATAGGCCAGCCCAGTTGGCTGCAGCCATGAGGACTATAGGGGAGGTCATGAGTTCGAATTGTTTTATTTCACTTATTGGTCGCACTGGGAGCAATTTTTATCAACTCGGAGAACAATTAGGATGACGGGCGAAAAAAATCGGAGAAACTCACCTTTATAATTACTAGTGCAAATGCCCGTGCGTTGCAACAGGAGACATTGTTACCCGTCTCATGCGTCCACTTATTTCCGTCTGTCCCACCCTACTGTCCTCCTTCTCTCCCTCGGAGAGCTCCTCTAGTACTCTGGACATCGAGTTTCTTTGCATTTATCAATGCTGTCTTCCGTCCATCTCGGTTTAATTACCCACCACTTACTGAATCCCAATATGCACAGCGTGCAACCTCCTTTAATTATGCAGCAAGCCGTTTAATTGCACACCACTTAATTAGCCCACATAGGACAATATATCCCTTTCTTCCTTTAGCGGGACTCATTCTCTCTTTCTCACATCATCATCCTCATCCTCTGCTTATTGATTCCCAAGCTGTCTTATGAGTTGATCGATAACAGGTGGTACTATTTAATGGTAATAGGAAGAGCCGACTTATTGAGTTGGTGTTTCTTTTCCAGGCCCAGCAGAGGCCCAATGCATGGGTCATGTAACTGGCTTCTTTAGTATATAGAAACAATTAAATAAAAGAAGTTTCTTCCTTTGGGCAACAAACATCAGCTGGACAGGGTGGTTAGCGTGGTCATACTCTCTTTTCAAGCGATGATAGGGTTCAAATCCTGGCATTAGCAAAAATAATGTGTTGGGCACGGGTAGCATTTATTTTTTCACTGCGGCCCAATCGGAGGGAAAAAATGATGCGGAGCAGACCCCTTGACAGCATGGTTTGGAGGCCCAGCCCGAAAATTTATTTATGCGTGGACAGACAATTTTTTTAGTACCACCTCAGATAGGTACTGGAGAAAATAATTCTATACGGTGAACAGACCAAAAATTCAGAGAAATGCACCTCCCTTTATTAGTAAAAAAAAAGGTATACATATAGATATAGGTATAGGTATGCAGTTCACTCCAACCATTTATAATTTTCTCTGTATCTCATTAAGTATGCTATTTCAGAAGTGTTCATGTTCATGTCCGTGTCTTAGGCTAGGCCAGGTGAGTGGCACATGGGCACTCCACACAGTGGCGGAGCCAGCCAGCTCAAGGAGCCGGGGCAAATCTTTTATACCGTGACATGGTCCAGCATTTGCCCAAGAAATTAGCAATACTAATCATAATTTCTTAGTACTTATTAGTGAAGAATGGCTGGAGCAGCCCGGGCAGCTGCCCCGGGTCGCCCACTGACTCCAGGATTTAGTGTAGTTCTCACTTCATATTCTATATAAGGGAGATCTTTTGTCCCTTTGATGCAATGTGACTACATGGTTGCTGTGAAATTGCACTGGGGTTTCTGCACATGGGTAGCTCCCCAGTTGCTCTAATTATTATGGTTAATGTAATCAATAGCTTACATTTTCTCTATTGCGCTAATATATGAATGAGTAGCAACCAATGGTTACTATGTGCAATTGTGGACATGCAGAACTTACTAATTTCTGTAGAAACAATAACCGACAGTTGGGCATGACACTTGGCTTGAACTCAATGGGATAGAATACTTCTGTTCTGCTGACCGCTAGCAAGATGTTTCCCGAATTAGATTCAGTTGTCATTTTGTTTCTTAACTTCTTTTGGACAAATGCGATTTCTCCACCCGACTGTTCCACTTATTGAACTATGGTTGGCTTGTTCCTTCTCCCTCAACGCCACTATCAGAACCTGTACTTGTTCTCTTGTTGTCCGCTACACTAACTTAACTAACGTTCAGTTCACTGTTCACGTGAGGGAAATAACCTCTTTGTGATTTTGTGGCTATTCTCTTTGCTCCGTTACTCTAAATTTGCTCCAGTCCCGATGCTTGTTAATATCATGCTTCTCTGGCTTGGCTTTGTTCAGTTGTGCTGTTGATGAATTTATGCGGATATTCAACTTAGTAAGGAAAGCCAATATTTTATATTTCTTGTTCTTCTCATTAGGAGTTACAATCACATATTGGCTGAAATGGCACCCATATGGTTACTTTGTCCATGTTCCGTTAGGAGTTAAGTTGCTGCTGTGAATACATAAAGATACAGTTTGAAAGTATATTATGATCTGATTGTCGATTGTCAACCTCTGATGCCGTCGTTCCGTTAGGAGTTAAGTTGCTGCTGTGAATACATAAAGATACAGTTTGAAAGTATATTATGATCTGATTGTCGATTGTCAACCTCTGATGCCATCTTATAGGTGCTAACAACAGCAAGAGGCGTTGGCTGCGTAAGTGGCTGAAAGAGCAGTTGGGAGATGCTTATGAAGAACAACGCAGAGGTTTCTAACAAGAGCAGCGGGGGCATATGCCCTTGTTTGTATGGCGCAGTAGAGTCTGGAATCACTTTGCCAGTCTCCTCGTCGCTCCCTTGTTATTCTGTACCTATTGTCCTGTTGGCAGAAACATATCCCAGATGTTAGTTATTCACTTGCGCGGTTGCGATGCTCTCTTTCTATGCCAACTGGTGCAAATACCGAAGACACCGAATAATTAAGGTGCCAGTTTAACTTGGAACGGCGCATATTCATCGGAGCCCGACCTGTGGTAGTTGATCGATCCTAGTAGATTTTCTCCCTTCTCGATTGGAGGGTATCGATTTGCAGTGCTCTCCCTCTCCGCAAACTCCTTTTGTCCGAAATTACTAGTTAGCGAGTACATCTTTCAACAATTACTCCACCTCCCTAGATTGTGACAAGTGGCGTACTACATACGTGCCACTTGTCGTAACCTGAAAGTTTTTTTATTTTTTCGTAGATTCGTATTTTCAAAACGTTTTATCTCCTAAATCGTGCGTTTAAATCTTAAACTGTTTACATCGTTGAGTTTTTTGCATAGAGATCTTCAAAATTAGATCCCATGTTGATAGATTTTGACAAACTTTTTTTCATGAAAAAATCGGATGAAAAAATTGATTTTTTCCTTTCTGAGATGCACGGCCGTGCCTTTCGCGAAAAAAAAAGCACAGAAAACGCGTTTTTTCCTTTCCGAGAGGCATGGCTGCGATAGCAAAAAAAGAGCGTAGAAAACGCGTTTTTCCCTTTTCGAGAGGCATGGCTGCGATAGCAAAACCGTGCCTCTCGTGGATGTTACAATTATTTTTGTGGATAATCTCCACGTTGTAATTAGGAGGCGGTTAGCCATATGTTAACCGACGCATCCCTCTCTTCCATTCTTTCCAAACGTCATATCCGATGGATGCATCCCCTCAGAGGATATACTATCTCGGTACCATAATATATGACGTTTTAGCAGCTCAAATGAACTGCTAAAACGTCATATATTATGGTACGGAGGGAGTATAATGTAAATCATCATCAATGAACAGGGAGTTTGATCATTTTGTTCCATTCGATCTCAAACACGTTATCAACATGCTCTAACCGAGAACAGAAGACCATGAGAGAGATCAGGCCATCCCGGAGGTTACAGATGTCGTTCTCGTCGTCGATGACCACCCGCAGGCGACGCGGCGATGGAGCCCAGGTGTCAGCGCTCGACCGCGGCGGCCTCAAGCGCATGGTTTGGTCTCGCCCTCTCCTTCCCCTTCTCCCGGACGCAAACAGCAGCGCCGACGCCCTCCCCATCACGGCTCACGACGAAGCCCACAGCGGTTCCTACAGCGTCGCACCCGCATCTTCTACGTCCTCGCGACGATGAAGGCGGCCGATGGAAGCGTGGTTGCGCTCGACGCGGCTCCCGGGGCGGAGCACGCAACATCCTTCGGCGGATCGGTCGGGCATTGAACGCCTGTGTCGGGCCGTGCCTGTCTGTCAGGTCGCGCCGCGCGCCCCTCCGCCGGCCACCGCCCGCGCCCGGCCACGCCGCGCCCACGCCCCGCCCGAGCCCGCGCCAGGCCCGCGCCCGACCGCCGCGCTAGATCTCATGAACGGTGCCGCAAACGGCGCCTTCAACGGCGTGCCTTCTAGCCAGGACTGTAGTGCCCCAAGTGTAAACCTTTCCTATTTGGAACCTAATGCAAGTGGGTCCACCTTGTCAGAGATATGATGATATCATTTGTGCCATGAGTTCTTGTGATGTCCCTTGTATTTTTTCCTTCCTTCCCATGCATGCATGCATGCATAGCATATCATTGTTTGCCTTGTCTTGTGTTGTGTTATATGATATTAGCATTTCTTGTGGTGTGGTGATCTTGTGGTTAGCTACTTTGTGATCTTGTGTATGTGTTGGGGTGCTCTATGATTTCATGTGTGTGTGACTAGTTCTAAATGAAGTGGGTTTGTCATATTTGCAAACCTCTCTCTCTCTTTTATATCTCAAGCCAATATTCACTTGTCCCAACCTTGATTCAAAAATGCCCATGATTTAGTATATTTTGTGGTGGATGTCAAGATGTGTTTTTGCTGTTTTGTAACTTAGTTTTAAGGGTGCAACTATTCACAAAACAGACCCAACAAATTCTGTTTTGTAAATATTTAATTGCTCTAGATATTTCTTTTCTATTTTATTCAATTAGGTCATATTTTCTATGACCAGGGGCAATTTTGTTTTGTTTTTAACCCCAACAGATTTGTCTGTGATTTACATCCTTTTCCCTGTTTGTTTTAATTAGAAAAACCCCTCGGGTTTTTCTCCTCTCCTATCTGGCGCCAACTAGTGGGCCTCCTCCCACTAGCAGGCCCAGCTCCCCTCTCTCGCGCGTGGCTTCCCTGTAGACGGCGTCCCTGTCGTCTCCCCCCTCCGTCGGTGTTCCTCTCCCTCTGGTTCAGGCAACAGCGACCTGACGGCATCACGGACGTCGAGACACGTTCCTCGCCCCTCTCCTCCATAAAAGGGACCCCCCTTTGCGTCCGTGCAGTTAGGTTTCCCTCTCTCGCGCCGCCACCTCCTTTCCCCTCTCCACCTCGCTCTCTAAAGATCCGCGTCAGGTAAGGTAGAGCCCCTCTGCCATGGCAGTAGGTTGATTTGCTCCTCGCCGCCGCGTCCGGGTCCCTTCTTCCCCTCCAACGTCTCAGCGAGCACGCGGGGTCATCCACGATTCCATCCCCGCGGATAGGACGACGCGAGTGCCCCTGCTTCTCCTTCTCCACGGTGGCGACATCCCTCCCCGACGAGCAGACCCGAGCGGCGACCACCACTGCCTCCCCTGCTTCCTCTCCGTCGCGGCAGAGTTCTTCTTCCCTTGGGTGAGCAGATCCATTTCCTACCCCCTTCCTTGCAGTAGATCTTCGGTAGGAGCAGCAGATCGTCGGCGGGCCACTTCCCTGTCGCCGGCGCCGCCGCGCACCGTAGCTAGGCTGCTGTGATACGTCTCGGGCGGAATTAGCACAAGGATTGGACTCGTGGGTGCGTAGGGGTCCTCCCTTCCACGAGCCGTTGCTCGATTTGGGCTATGTCGCCGGCGGGACAGCTCCCCTGTTCCGGCCGCCGCGGCTCCCCTGTGTATCTTCGAGGGCAGGTTCAGTAGCATTAGTGCCCCTTCTCTGTTTAGTCATCGTTTCGTAGCGTAGTGGTAGTAATAGTGCTTCTTGTTGCCTGTTGCCTGTAGGAGGGCGTGGGTTCGATCCCTCCCCTCGGCAACCCCTTTTTTCTCGTTTATTTTCTTCAGCACAGTAGCAGGGAGGTTAAGCATACCCGGAGAGAACCCCCCTCTGGTCAGATCAGAAGCTGTAGCAGAGTGGTAGCTGCCTTGTGCCTGTGTGTGCTCGAGCAGCAGGTCTGGGGTTCGACCCCCGGTACCTCCCTTTTATTTTTTTCCCTTGTCCTCTGCATTTCTTTTTTCCTTTGTTGTTCACCACCTTGCAGCCTTGTTCTTTGTAGCTAGGTACTTATTTTTCTTGTGCACTTAGATGTTTGTGCTACCTCCTCTCTTAATCTACAAGTATGTTCATTTGTTGGTGGCTTGTGAATAAGTGGTGATGCACTTGTGTGTGTGAATATGCACTTAGTAGAGTTGTAGATGCATGTGCTTATAGTCTTGTGCTTATCACTTTAGTTGAGGTTGGCATTTTATCTCCTTGCTTGTGCTGTATAGTAGTGGAAGGTGATGTGGTGTATGTTTGGGTGCTTGTGAGAGGTGCATGTGTGTGTGCATACACATGAGGTTAGTCACACATGGGTGTGTGTGTATGTTGATGCTTCCTAGTAGATGATCTTATGTAGGTGGCTTGTGTTTATGCTTGTGTGACTAGTAAGAGGTGGCAGTAGGTGATGTGCATGTGTGTGTGTGTGTTGCACACACATGAGGTGTTGCTAGTGTAGGTATGCATGTGTGTGTGATTGCCATATGCATGTGTTAGCATTCTTTGTGTTGCTAGCATGTGTAGGTGGTGTGGGTTTCTACTAGATGACATGCATATGAGTTGATGATATGCATGTGGTGAAACACAGCCCCACTTTGCAACACTTGTGCTCCTCCTCATGTGCATATGAAAGAGGGCATGAGGTGTGTGTAAGATATATGTGGTAGTAGTAGTGATTGTGTTGTTGTTGTTGTGCATGACACAAGACATGGGGTCCAAACCCTCATGTCTATATTGTCTTTGTGCACATGAGCATAGCTATGAGATATTTGATCTAGTGAAAGTGCATAAAATATTGCACTATGCACTTTGTAGGATTCTATGTAGTATTTCCTTCCTAGTTTGAGCTCACTTGTTCCAAGCAAGTGCATTTGTTTTATATATGATTTTGGGGTAGAAAGATCCCAGGATTCCATTGGTGAAATCATTTTTGCCTTTGGAACATTTTCTGGAAAAGTCATATTTACATTTTCTTCTAAGTTTAGAGCTTGGTCCCATGGCTTGTGAAGTGCTCTTGTATTTGTTTCTTGGTTGTGGTAGTAGAGGGAAACCCCCTCTACCACATGTGGGTTTCAATTCATGATTTGGAATCCATGTGTGCAAGTTGTGCCCATCCAAAGTAGACTTGTGGTTGAAATTCCAGCTTAGCGAAAATCTGGAATTTTCACTAAGTCTGAGAATCTGGAAATATTTTCTTCTCCTGTAGATGAGGTTGTGCTGGTCATTATGTTGTGATATAGCCTTAGTTTAGTGCTAGGAATTTGGACGTTATATGTTTTTTAAGCTCCCTGTAAAATTTCATCCCATTTGGAATCCTGTAGGTTGTGTTTTGTCTGCTGTCGAAAAGCTTCAGAGCAAAGACAGAAAGTCAGGTGCAGTAATTTTCACTAAGTCCCTGAGATCTGATGGTTTTGGGAAAGTTTGCAGCCTTGTGTCTTCCTGTGTTTAATTCCTTTTGGCGTGATTCTTGCTTGTGCTTGTAGTATTCTTGGTTGGCTACAGCCACATATATTATTTGTCACATTTGGAGGGCTGTAGCTATGTTGCATGTAGCTCACAAAGTGCTAAGATGCAGTTTATGGCAGATTATGTAGTTTTGCCATTTTGATGATTATGAGGGCTTAGTTGATGTTGTGGTGTTCTTCCTTGCTCCAATCCATTCATGTTGGGTTGTTATATCTCTTGGCAACCTGGGAAGATCAGATTTGTGCCATTTGAGTGTGTGGTGAAGATTTTGACACGTAGGGCTTCATATCTTGTTTCGTTGATTCCCGATGATCCGTAGCTCCGCTTGTAATGTTATTTATATGGTTTTGCATCGTTTTCATGAGACGCATCTGATCATGTCATTCTCACGCATGTCAAAATAGCTTAGGGTACAGTTCTGTCCAGAAACTTGTATTAGCTTCTTTTGCTTGTGCTAGTAATAGAAATAGTGATGCATGCTCATTGTTCATCTCATGCATCATGTGCTTGTTGCATCTTGAGGTGCTGTTGGTCATTGGATGTTATTCTTATGTTGGGTAGCACCGGGATCGGAGAACGAGTACGTGGATTCGGGAGAGTACGTGCAGGACGAACAAGAACCATTCCAAGCTGAGGATATCACAGGCAAGATGATATGACCTTGATTCCATCTCTAGACTTGTTATGCTAGTTTGCGTTTCCATGTCATATTGCTCGCTGCCTAGCACTGAATTAAATTGCCTCTTGATATGCCATGAACCCATACACTGATCCCTCCTAGCAAAACTTGAATGGCTAAGTAGGCTTTGCTCAGCTACTAATGTTAGCGTTGCTAGATGCAGGTGCTTTGACTCATGTGATAACATGAGCTTGATATCATTATCTTAAATTCTGTTATTTAATTAATGCACCTATATACTTGGTAAATGATGGAAGGCCTAGCCTTTGCCGGGTGCTTTGTTCCGTTATTGCCGCCTTAGTTACCGGCTACCGGTGTTTGATTCCATATTGATCGCTCCTAACACGTTCGGGGTTGTTATGGGGACCCCCTCGATAAATCGCGTAGTGCTAAGGCTTGTCCGGCAGGACCCAACATTGGTTTTATTTGCTAATCACTTAATAACCTGCATAGGGAATAGCTACCCCGAGGAATTTAATCAACAACCCGGGCCAGTGCTCCTCATGAGTGTTGGTCCAATCACCTAGCAGTCGGCAATACCACCCAGGGAAACTTGAGGTTTGGTCCTTGTCCACTTTGCATAGACGGTGTTGTCCTGAGACTGAGATACGCGGCTCTTATCGGGTCGTCGACACACCGGGAGGTCCTGCTAGCCTTGTCTTACCTTAGAGATATATCTTGCGTATAGGAATCCCAGTGAAGCTTTGGTTTTCCCAAAGTTGAGGTTTTCCTCTAAGGAATCCGACGAGATCACGAGATTCGTGAAAGAGGATTACTTTGCGGCCTGTGTACGTTTGTGATGGACTAGTTGGAGTACCCCTGCAGGGTTTAATCTTTCGGAAAGCCGTGCCCGCGGTTATGTGGCATCTTGGAATATTTTGTTAACATCCGGTATTAGATAACTTAAACTTAAGCTAATAAAATTGCCAACTGTGTGCGTAACCGTGACTGTCCCCTCGACGATCTCTCTTTGATCAGGAACACGATGGGGTTATGAATGACGTAGGTAGGTGTTCAGGATCACATAGTGATCAAGTATTCACGACCGCTAGTATAGTCCACTCTCATTCATGTTCTACGTAAGTTAGCCACTAAATCAAGCTTAGGATGCTGCAACCTTAAACACATCACCTTATCCTACCTAAAAACTTGACTAGTTCTGGCACCAAGGTCTTAGATTGCTGAGTCCCCGTGGCTCACGGATTCCTCCAAAATCCCAACAGGTTTAGGTACCCCAGAGACAGATGATCCCGACGGCACTCAGCTGGCGTGGCAGTATGACGAGGAGACAGATCGCCTTTACGTGAACTATCCAGAAGATTGAGGCGTGGTCGTGATCGTGGGGCTGCAGGCAGGGTAGCATAGCCTTTCTATGTTTTGTAGTCCGTAGCGGAACTACCTTGGTTGTATGTGTGATGTACTCTGAGATATTTATGAGAAGGCAATTGAATCCCTGATTGTCTATCTTTATTATTATGTATGTGCTGTGTTACTTGTTTGCGAAACGCTTAGATGCACTTCTTTCCTATTCGGGGCCTCGATCCCCAGATCGAAAATGACCGCATCTTGGTCGTTACAAGCTGGTAATCAGAGCCTTACGACCATAGGATCCTTTGTGTGATTGTACTTGGCCGAGTCGAGTCTAAAAAATGTTTTGAGTCTTAGTTATATCGGAGGGTAGGATTCTTTTTTCTCCTCTTCTATGCTCTGGTGAGGTTCCCGTCTTAGGAAATCTTTAACTCTACTCCTTTTCTCGCTCAAATTTTTTTAGGATCACGCAGGTATTTGTGAAATCTATATGATTTCGATGTGACGGAATCCTGTCCTGGTGCCTCCTATCTGCTCTAAGTCTCAGGGGAGTTGAGCTCCAGGGGATTCCCGCGCACATCGCCATCATTCAGATTTCTGAGTATCTAAGAACGGAGGGTGTACGTTATTGCTTCAATACTGGTAGTGGTGAGATAACCCCGATGTCCCCAGTACTGGTGCAGATTGTTCGGGGGTGCTACCACACTTGGTATCGTTGCGATCACGAGGATCTGTTGTAGATGAAGGTCCGAGATGCTGGTTGTGTGTTGAAGGATGTGATACAGGTGACGGGTTAGTTTAGGAGTTGTGTGAAATACTCCTTGTATCCGTGTACCAGATTGCATGACCAGTTATTTCGGGAATTCATAGGTGGGATTTCAAGTAGTATCTTATAGGACTATCTTCCTACAGACGCTTGATTGAGGTTTGGGAAATCTCGATCGTATGTTTGTTCCGAGCAATTTTAGCTCACACTTGTTTGCAGTGGTCCTTATCGGAATTTTGTCGTTTGTTACTTTGAGGATGCACTCTTGCTATGTTGTTCGAGTGCAATGCTAAATTCTGTTCACATATTCCTGTCTTTTGATTCAGCAATATCTTCAATTTGTTCTGTGGACTAATATGTTGTCCGTCTTCAGGATGGCTCCACCAACTCGTCAGAACCCATGGCGTGAGGATGTGCCGCCGCCACCTCCTCCTCCGGAGAACCCGCCGCCGCCACCTCCTCCTGCTGAGGCCTGGCAAGCGGTCATGGCTGCTACTAATGCAAACACTGATGCTGTTACAGTTGATCCAGGAGAGAGCCAATCAACAGCAGGGCAATTTCCAGCAGGGTGGCAATCACTTCGCCAATCTGAGTCAGTTCCTGTCGAATCAACCAAAGACGTTCACTTCTTGCGACCAGCCATTTGATGTAGAAGATTGGATCCGTGATATGAACAAATATTTCGAGTGTAGCAATGTGCGTCCGGAGGACTATGTCAAGTTTGCAACGTTTCAGTTGAAGGGACATGCTTCTATATGGTGGCAGCAGCTCAAGGACTCCAGAGGCGCCAGGGTGATGTCTTGGGACGAGTTTTGTCGTGACTTCAGGTCCCACTACACCCCTTCCAGTTTTGTAGAGGAGACGCGTGAGAAGTTCACGCGTTTGAAGCAGGGCGGCAATTCCGTGTACAAGTACAATGTCGAGTTCCACGAGCTGGCCCGTTACACGCTGCAGGATATCCCGGATCAGAGGAGCAAGATCTACCAGTTCAGGGGTGGCTTGAAGGAAGACTTGCAGTTGGCTCTTGCCTTGCACGATCCTGAGGAGTTTGACAAGTTCTACAACCTAGCTCTCAGAGCAGAGGCAGCCTTGCTCAGGGTGGACAATTCCAAGAAGCGCTTCAGAGATTCCAGCTCTTCCTCGACTCAGGTGGTTCAGAAGCAACAGGGGTTTTGGGTTTCTCCTCCTCCTCCTCGGCACTCACAGCAGCTAAAGCACTCAGGTGGTCGTGGTTCTTCCCACCCACCCAACCCTGGCTTCCAGCAGAGATACCAGCATCAGAAGCAAGGGCCTCCTCAGACTCAGTACCGGCAGCCAGCAGATGTCACTTGTCACAAGTGCGGACAGAAGGGTCACTATGCCAACAAATGTACTTCTCAGCTCCGTCTGCCGCCTCCTCCTCCAGGCAAACCTCCAAGCAACGCTCGTCAAATTCAACCCCAAATCAGCTCGAGTCAACATGGTGAACGCAGCTGAAGCAGACAACTCCTCTGATGTGATCATGGGTAACCTCCTCATCAATGATATTCTTGCTAAAGTGTTATTTGATTCTGGTGCATCGCATTCGTTTTTCTCAAGGCCATTCTCATTTAAGCATGGGTTCCCTACTCGTGATTTTCTTAAGCCTCTTTCAATTGTGTCTCCTGGTAAGATCATGAATTCTCACATGGTGGTTCCGGACGTTTCTATCAAGATGGGTGCTTATGCTTTTCTGGTTTCTCCTATTGTCTTGGGCAATTCCGACATTGACTTGATTCTTGGTATGGACTGGTTGGCCATGAACAAGGCGTCAATTGATTGTGAAGCCAAAGAAGTGAAGCTTACCCACTCTTCGGAGGATGTGATTATATTCGCGGCGCGCGATGATACAATCCATTTGTTCTCCTTGAATGAAAAGGGTGAGATCAATCCTATTGAGCAAGTCCCAGTGGTCTGCGAATATCAAGATGTGTTTCCTGAAGAGCTGCCAGGCATGCCTCCGCACCGTGAAGTTGAGTTTGTCATTGAGCTTGAGCCAGGCACAGAGCCAGTGTGCAAACGGCCGTACAAGCTGGGTCCAGAAGAATTGAAGGAACTTAAGAGGCAACTCGTTGAGCAGGAGCGTTTGGGTTTGATCAGACCGAGCTCGTCTCCGTGGGGCTGTGGTGTTCTATTTGTCAAGAAGAAGGATGGCTCGGACCGGCTGTGTGTCGATTACCGTCCATTGAACAAGAAGACAATCAAGAACAAATATCCACTTGCGAACACAGCTGAGTTGTTCGAACAGTTGAAAGGTGCTGAAGTATTCTCCAAGCTTGATCTCAGAATGGGCTATCATCAAATTCGCATTCGCGAGGAAGACATTCCGAAGACGGCCTTCAGGACTAGTTTTGGCTCGTATGAGTATACGGTCATGTCTTTTGGTCTGGCAAATGCTCCTCCGACATTTTGTCGATTGATGAACTATATTTTCTCCCCATACAAGAATGAATTTGTCTTGCTCTATCTCGACGACATTCTGGTCTTTTCTGAGACTGAGGAAGATCATGAAGTACATCTCAGATTGGTGCTTGATAAGCTGAGAGAGTACAAGCTGTATGCCAAGTTTTCCAAGTGCGAGTTCTGGCTGAAAGAAGTGGTTTATCTTGGGCATATTATCTCTGCCGAGGGCATTAAGGTTGATCCGTCCAAGGTTCAAGCCATTGTTGAATGGGAGCCTCCGCAGAATGTGAAGCAGCTTCGAAGCTTTCTCGGGCTTGCTGGATATTGCAGAAGATTCGTTGAGAACTTCTCCAAGATCGCCAAGCCGCTCTCTAGTCTTCTTTAGAAGGGTGTTAAGTATGCTTGGTCTCCAGAGTGTCAACTGGCTTTCGATACACTCAAAGAGAAGCTTATCTCCACTCCGGTTTTGGCCCCTCCGGATGATTCCAAGCCGTACCAGGTCTTTTGCGACGCTTCTCTCCAGGGTCTTGGTGCAGTCTTGATGCAAGATAAGAAGGTGGTTGCTTATACCTCCAGGCAGTTGAAGCCTGTGGAGAAGAACTATCCTGTGCACGATCTCGAGCTAGCAGCTGTTGTACACGCCTTGATGACTTGGAGACATCTCTTGTTGGAACGTAAGGTTGAAGTTTTCATCGATCACAAGAGTCTCAAGTACATCTTCACTCAGCCTAAGTTGAATCTTCGGCAAACACGTTGGGCGGAAATGCTCCAGGATTTTAATCCGAGTGTGGAGTACATGCCAGGCAAGGCAAATGTTGTGGCGGATCGATTGAGCAGGAAGGCATATTGCAACAGTCCGATTCTGCAACCTCTCCAGCCGGGTCTTTGTGAGTCTTTCAGGAAGCTCAACCTTCAGCTAGTACCTCAGGGATTTCTTGCGAACCTTCAGATCTCTCCTACCTTGGAAGATCAGGTCAGAGCAGCTCAGCTTCTTGACGCTATGGTGAAGAAGGTCAAGATTGGCGTGGGAAAGAGTCTCCCCAAGTATAAGTGCTTCACTGTTGATGCCAGGGACACATTGTTTTTTGAGGATTGCCTTGTCGTCCCGAAAGGTGATCTCAGGAAGGTGATCATGGAAGAAGCTCATAACTCTCTGCTCTCTATTCATCCTGGAAGCTCCAAAATGTACCATGACTTGAAGCAAACATTCTGGTGGACTCGTATGAAACGTGAGATTGCTCAGTTCGTAAACGAGTGTGATGTATGTCGAAGAGTGAAAGCAGAACATCAACGCCCAGCATGCCTCTTGCAGCCTTTGCCGATTCCCGAGTGGAAGTTTGATCACATTGAGATGGATTTCGTCACCGGGTTTCCGAAGTCCAAGAAGGGCAGTGATGCTATCTTCGTCGTCATCGACAAGTTGAGTAAAGTGGCTCATTTTCTTCCAGTCAAGGAGTCCATTTCAGCAGCTCAGCTGGCAGAGTTGTACACCTCCAGGATTGTCTCTTTGCACGGCGTGCCTATGATGATCTCTTCAGATCACGGAAGTATCTTCACTTCCAAGTTCTGGGACTCCTTTCAGTATGCTATGGGTACGAAGATCCTCTTCAGCACAGCGTTCCATCCTCAGACTAGTGGTCAAGTGGAGAGAGTGAATCAAGTTCTTGAGGATATGCTGAGAGCCTGTGTTATCTCTTTTGGCATGAAGTGGGAAGATTGTCTGCCTTTCGCGGAGTTCTCATATAACAACAGTTATCAAGCTAGTTCTGGCAAGGCTCCGTTTGAAATTCTCTATGGCAGGAAGTGCCGTACTCCGCTCAACTGGTCCGAGACCGGCCAGCGTCAGATCCTTGGGAATGATATGATAGAAGAAGCTGAGGAGATGTGTCGGATCATTCGCGACAACCTCAGAGCAGCTCAGTCCCGTCAGAAGAGCTATTATGATAGCAAGCACCGTGACATGTCTTATGAGCTTGATGACTTTGTCTATCTCAAGGTGTCGCCTATGAAGGGTATGCAGCGCTTTGGCATCAAAGGCAAGCTTGCGCCTCGTTTCGTTGGTCCGTTCAGAGTGGTTGGCAAGAGAGGCGACCTTGTGTACCAGCTCGAGCTTCCGTCAACCTTTGCAAATGTCCATGATGTGTTCCATGTTTCTCAGCTTCGGAGGTGTTTCAAGACCCCCGAGCACACTGTGCATCTTCAAGACATCGACCTTCAGCCTGACCTTTCTTATCGTGAGCATCCAGTTGCGGTTCTCGAGGCGACTAAGCGCAAGACCCGTAACAAGACTGTCAGATTTCTCAAAGTGCAGTGGTCACACCATTCCGATAAAGAGGCTACGTGGGAACGCGAGGACCACCTCCGTTCCGAATTTCTCGATTTCTTTCAGTCTTAGATCTCGAGGACGAGATCATCTTTGTAGTGTGGGAGAGTTTGTAGTGCCCCAAGTGTAAACACTTCCTATTTGGAACCTAATGCAAGTGGGTCCACCTTGTCAGAGATATGATGATATCATTTGTGCCATGAGTTCTTGTGATGTCCCTTGTATTTTTTCCTTCCTTCCCATGCATGCATGCATAGCATATCATTGTTTGCCTTGTCTTGTGTTGTGTTATATGATCTTAGAATTTCTTGTGGTGTGGTGATCTTGTGGTCAGCTACTTTGTGATGTTGTGTATGTGTTGGAGTGCTCTATGATTTCATGTGTGTGTGACTAGTTCTAAATGAAGTGGGCTTGTCATATTTGCAGACCTCTCTCTCTCTCTTTTATATCTCAAGCCAATATTCACTTGTCCCAACCTTGATTCAAAAATGCCCATGATTTAGTATATTTTGTGGTGGATGTCAAGATGTGTTTTTGCTGTTTTGTAACTTAGTTTTAAGGGTGCAACTATTCACAAAACAGACCCAACAAATTCTGTTTTGTAAATATTTAATTGCTCCAGATATTTCTTTTCTATTTTATTCAAATAGGTCATAATTTCTTATGACCAGGGGCAATTTTGTTTTGTTTTTAACCCCAACAGATTTGTCTGTGATTTACATCCTTTTCCCTGTTTGTTTTAATTAGAAAAACTCCTCACGTTTTTCTCCTCTAATATCTGGCGCCAACTAGTGGGCCTCCTCCCACTAGCAGGCCCAGCTCCCCTCTCTCGCGCGTGGCTTCCCTGTAGACGGCGTCCCTATCGTCTCCTCCCTCCGTCAATGTTCCTCTCCCTCTGGTTCAGGCAACGGCGACCTGACGGCGTCACGGACGTCGAGACACGTTCCTCGCCCCTCTCCTCCATAAAAGGGACCCCCCTTGGCGTCCGTGCAGTTAGGTTTCCCTCTCTCGCGCCGCCACCTCCTTTCCCCTCTCCACCTCGCTCTCTGAAGATCCGCGTCAGGTAAGGTAGAGCCCCTCCACCATGGTAGTAGGTTAAGTTGCTCCTCGCCGCCGCGTCCGGGTCCCTTCTTCCCCTCCAACGTCTCGGCGAGCACGCGGGGTCATCCAAGATTCCATCCCCAAGGATAGGACGGCGTGAGCGCCCCTGCTTCTCCTTCTCCACGGCGGCGACATCCCTCCCCGACGAGCAGACCCGAGCGGCGACCACCACTGCCTCCCATGCTTGCTCTCCGTCGCGGCCGAGTTCTTCTTCCCTTCGGTGAGAAGATCCATTTCCTACCCCGTTCCTTGCAGTAGATCTTTGTTAGGAGCAGCAGATCGCCGGCGGGTCGCTTCCGTGTCGCCGGCGCCGCCGCGCACCGTAGCTAGGCTGATGTGATACGTCTCGCATGGAATTAGCACAAATATTGGACTCGTGGGTGCGTAGGGGTCCTCCCTTCCACGAGTCGTTGCTCGATTTGGACTATGTTGCCGGCGGGACAGCTCCCCTGTTCCGGCCGCCGCGGCTCCCCTGTCTATCTTCAAGGGCAGGTTCAGTAGGATTAGTGCCCCTTCTCTGTTCAGTCATCGTTCCGTAGCATAGTGGTATTAGTAGTGGTGCCTGTTGCCTGTTGCCTGTAGGAGGGCGTGGGTTCGATCCCTCCCCTCGGCAACCCCTTTTTCTCGTTTATTTTCTTCGGCACAGTAGCAGGCAGGTTAAGCATACCCAGAGAGAACCCCCTCTCTGGTTAGGTCAGAAGCAGTAGTAGAGTGGTAGCTGCCTTGTGCCTGTGTGTGCTCGAGCACCACGTCTGGGGTTCGACCCCCAGTACCTCCCTTTTATTTTTTCCCTTGTCCTCTGCAGTTCTTTTTTCCTTTGCTGTTCACCACCTTGCATCCTTGTGTGTGTGTGAATATGCACTTAGTAGATTTGTAGATGCATGTGCTTATAGTCTTGTGCTTATCACTTTAGTTGAGATTGTCATTTTATCTCCTTGCTTGTGCTGTATAGTAGTGGAAGGTGATGTGGTGTATGTTTGGGTGCTTGTGAGAGGTGCATGTGCGTGTGTGCATACACATGAGGTTAGTCACACATGGGTATGTGTGTATGGTGATGCTTCCTAGTAGATGATCTTATGTAGGTGGCTTGTGTTTATGCTTGTGTGACTAGTAAGAGGTGGCAGTAGGTGATGTGCATGTGTGTGTGTGTTGCACACACATGAGGTGTTGCTAGTGTAGGTATGCATGTGTGTGTGATTGCCATATGCATGTGTTAGAATTCTTTGTGTTGCTAGCATGTGTAGGTGGTGTTGGTTTCCACTAGATGACATGCATATGAGTTGATGATATGCATGTGGTGAAAACAGCCCCACTTTGCAACACTTGTGCTCCTCCTCATGTGCATATGAAAGAGGGCATAAGGTGTGTGTAAGATATATGTGGTAGTAGTAGTGATTGTGTTGTTGTTGTGCATGACACAAGACATGGGGTCCAAATCCTCATGTCTATATTGTCTTTGTGCACATGAGCATAGCTATGAGATATTTGATCTAGTGAAAGTGCATAAAATGTTGCACTAGTCACTTTGTAGGATTCTATGTAGTATTTCCTTCCTAGTTTGAGCTCACTTGTTACAAGAAAGTGCATTTGTTTTATATATGATTTTGGGGTAGAAAAATCCCAGGATTCCATTGGTGAAATCATTTTTGCCTTTGGAACATTTTCTGGAAAAGTCATATTTACATTTTCTTCTAAGTTTAGAGCTTGGTCCCATGGCTTGTGAAGTGCTCTTGTATTTGTTTCTTGGTCGTGGTAGTAGAGGGCAACCCCCTCTACCACATGTGGGTTTCAATTCATGACTTGAAATCCATGTGTGCAAGTTGTGCCCATCCAAAGTAGACTTGTGGTTGAAATTCCAGCTTAGTGAAAATCTGGAATTTTCACTAAGTCTGAGAATCTGGAAATATTTTCTTCTCCTGTAGATGAGGTTGTGCTGGTCATTGTGTTGTGATATAGCCTTAGTTTAGTGCTAGGAATTTGGACCTGATATGTTTTTGAAGCTCCCTGTCAAATTGCATCCCATTTGGAGTCCTGTAGGTTGTGTTTTGTCTGCTGTCAAAAAGCTTCAGAGCAAAGACAGAAAGTCAGGTGCAGTAATTTTCACTAAGTCCATGAGATCTGATGGTTTTGGGAAAGTTTGCAGCCTTGTGTCTTCCTGTGTTTAATTCCTTTTGGCGTGATTCTTGCTTGTGCTTGTAGTATTCTTGGTTGGCTACAGCCACATATATTATTTGTCACATTTGGAGGGCTGTAGCTATGTTGCATGTAGCTCACAAAGTGCTAAGATGCAGTTTATGGCAGATTATGTAGTTTTGCCATTTTGATGATTATGAGGGCTTAGTTGATGTTGTGGCGTTCTTCTTTGCTCCAATCCATTCATGTTGGGTTTTTATATGTCTTGGCAACCTGGGAAGACCAGATTTGTGCCATTTGAGTGTGTGGTGAAGATTTTGACACGTAGGGCTTCATATCTTGTTTCGTTGATTCCCGATGATCCGTAGCTCTGCTTGTAATGTTCTTTATATGGTTTTGCATCGTTTTCACGAGACGCATCTGATCATGTCATTCTCACGCATGTAAAAATAGCTTAGGGTACAGTTCTGTCCAGAAACTTGTATTAGCTTCTTTTGCTTGTGCTAGTGATAGAAATAGTGATGCATGCTCATTGTTCATCTCATGCATCATGTGCTTGTTGCATCTTGAGGTGCTGTTGGTCATTGGATGTTATTATTATGTTGGGTAGCACCGGGATCGGAGAACGAGTACGTGGATTCGGGAGAGTACGTGCAGGACGAACAAGAACCATTCCAAGCTGAGGATATCACAGGCAAGATGATATGACCTTGATTCCATCTCTAGACTTGTTATGCTAGTTTGCGTTTCCATGTCATATTGCTCGCTGCCTACCACTGAATTAAATTGCCTCTTGATATGCCATGAACCCATACACTGATCCCTTCTAGCAAAACTTGAATGGCTAAGTAGGCTTTGCTCAGCTACTAATGTTAGCGTTGCTAGATGCAGGTGCTTTGACTCATGTGATAACATGAGCTTGATATCATTATCTTAAATTCTGTTATTTAATTAATGCACCTATATACTTGGTAAATGACGGAAGGCCTAGCCTTTGCCGGGTGCTTTATTCCGTTATTGCCGCCTTAGTTACCGGCTACCGGTGTTTGATTCCATATTGATCGCTCCTAACACGTTCGGGGTTGTTATGGGGACCCCCTCGATAAATCGCGTAGTGCTAAGGCTTGTCCGGCAGGACCCATTATTGGTTTTATTTGCTAATCACTTAATAACCTGCATAGGGAATAGCTACCCCGAGGAATTTAATCAACAACCCGGGCCAGTGCTCCTCATGAGTGTTGGTCCAATCAACTAGCAGTCGGCAATACCACCCAGGGAAACTTGAGGTTTGGTCCTTGTCCACTTTGCATAGACGGTTTTGTCCTGAGACTGAGATACGCGGCTCTTATCGGGTCGTCGACACACCGGGAGGTCCTGCTAGCCTTGTCTTACCTTAGCGATATATCTTGCGTATAGGAATCCCAGTGAAGCTTTGGTTTTCCTCAGAGTTGAGCTTTTCCTCTAAGGAATCCGACGAGATCACGAGATTCGTGAAAGAGGATTACTTTGCGGCCTGTGTACGTTTGTGATGGACTAGTTGCAGCACCCCTGCAGGGTTTAATCTTTCGGAAAGCCGTGCCCGCGGTTATGTGGCATCTTGGAATATTTTGTTAACATCTGGTATTAGTGTTGGAATTATGCCCTAGAGGCAATAATAAATATAGTTATTATTATAATTCTTGTATCAAGATAATCGTTTATTATCCATGCTATAATTGTATTGAATGAAGACTCATTTACATGTGTGGATACATAGAAAAAACACTGTCCCTAGCAAGCCTCTAGTTGGCTAGCCCCAGTTGATCAAAGATAGTCAGTGTCTTCTGATTATGAACAAGGTGTTGTTGCTTGATAACTGGATCACGTCATTAGGAGAATCACGTGATGGACTAGACCCAAACTAATAGACGTAGCATGTTGATCGTGTCATTTTGTTGCTACTGTTTTCTGCGTGTCAAGTATTTGTTCCTATGACCATGAGATCATATAACTCACTGACACCGGAGGAATACTTTGTGTGTATAAAACGTCGCAACGTAACTGGGTGACTATAAAGATGCTCTACAGGTATCTCCGAAGGTGTTAGTTGAGTTAGTATGGATCAAGACTGGGATTTGTCACTCCGTGTGACGGAGAGGTATCTCGGGGCCCACTCGGTAATACAACATCACACACAAGCCTTGCAAGCAATGTGACTTAGTGTAAGTTGCGGGATCTTGTATTACGAAACGAGTAAAGAGACTTGCCGGTAAACGAGATTGAAATAGGTATTCGGATACCGACGATCGAATCTCGGGCAAGTAACATACCGAAGGACAAAGGGAATGACATACGAGATTATATGAATCCTTGACACTGAGGTTCAAACGATAAGATCTTCGTAGAATATGTAGGATCCAATATGGGCATCCAGGTCCCGCTATTGGATATTGACCGAGGAGTATCTCGGGTCATGTCTACATAGTTCTCGAACCCGCAGGGTCTGCACACTTAAGGTTCGACGTTGTTTTATGCGTATTTGAGTTATATGGTTGCTTAAGCTAATAAAATTGCCAACTGTGTGCGTAACCGTGACTGTCCCCTCGATGATCTCTCTTCGATCGGGAACACGATGGGGTTATGAATGACGTAGGTAGGTGTTCAGGATCACATAGTGATCAAGTATTCACGACCGCTAGTATAGTCCACTCTCATTCATGTTCTACGTAAGTTAGCCACTAAATCAAGCTTAGGATGCTGCAACCTTAAACACATCACCTTATCCTACCTAAAAACTTGACTAGTTCAGGCACCAAGGTCTTAGATTGCTGAGTCCCCGTGGCTCACGGATTCCTCCAAAATCCCAATAGGTTCAGGTACCCCAGAGACAGATGATCCCGACGGCACTCAGCTGGCGTGGCAGTATGACGAGGAGACAGACCGCCTTTACGTGAACTATCCAGAAGATTGAGGCGTGGTCGTGATCGTGGGGCTGCAGGCAGGGTAGCATAGCCTTTCTATGTTTTGTAGTCCGTAGCGGAACTACCTTGGTTGTATGTGTGATGTCCTCTGAGATATTTATGAGAAGACAACTGAATCCCTGATTGTCTATCTTTATTATTATGTATGTGCTGCGTTACCTGTTTGCGAAACGCTTAGATGCGCTTCTTTCCTATTCGGGGCCCCGATCCCCAGATCGGAAAGGACCGCATCTTGGTCGTTACAAGGACCTCCTTGGTGGTTCCTCTCCCGAGGAAGACGATAGAGCAACTGGTCCCTCCACCGGTCGCCGGTGAATGTCGCTGCGGTGGCCTGCCTCGAGCTGGAGGTGGCGTCGGCCGGCCATGGAAGTCTCCGGATGTCTCGGTATTGGATTGGGGTTAAAAAGCTGCCTGTGCGGTCGCTTCCTTATCTCTTCGCTTGACCATACGGGCTGCGCATTACGTGTCCTAGTGCATGCGTTGGAGGCAACCAACAATACTTGCCACATTTTGCTTATTTGCATTTTTGTTTTAGCAGATTAGCAATTAATCTCCTAAACGACACTTCTAGCAGTAATTTATTTCTGTTTTAGATCTGTCAAAATCAGGACATATATACTATGGTACTGTTTTCTGTTGAGTATTGTACTCCAGAATAAAATAATATATATAAATAATTTCCATGCTCACAAAAGTTGAGATTATTTATATCTATTATTTATAATTGTGATTTTTAATCTCTTGCAAAGATAAATCCGGTACCTCTAGAGTACTGATTTGCGATTGAGAATTTTCTTCTCTCGCAAAACAGTCTCATTACAGTTGAGATTAAATTTCTCTCGCAAAATATTAATTCACTTTGCTGAATTATCTTGCAACTTGATACAAGACCATCTCATTTAATTTGAGGTCCATACAATTCAAGTTTTCACTTGAACATCAAGTTTGCAACATCATTACTATTCATTACAACAGTAATGTATTTCTATTGAGTACGATGTATTCCAGAATGTATGTATCTCCATTTTTGCTACATGTCAAGATTAATACATCTATTTGCAATTGAGATTTTTAATTTCTTGCAAATATTGACGCAAAATTCAAAGTGATTTCTTCAAATTGATGCTTGGGATCACAAGGTAGTGTGTAGATCTACTGCTTGTAGATTACCACCATTACTGTTAAAGCCTACATTTTGTCATTACGACATTATGGTTGCTTTATGAAGTGCTCTCCCACACATTTTTCTAAGTCATGACATTAGGCATTACGAGTGAGTATTTACTGACTTCATCAGATTATACTCCCTAGTGCTGAGAGATCTACTCCATTTTGGAGATTATCTTCAAGGTGTCATATTTAGCAATTTGAGATTCACACCAATGGTTTCAAGATAACTTCTTCAAATACCCATTGATTTTGTTAAGTTCATTACAACATCAACCATGATGGTCTTTAATTTACTGGTTGTAAATTAATTATCTCTGGTTTACCCATAGAGGTAACATATGGCTATATAATTTGAGGCATTCGCCCTCAATGACCACCATTGCCCTATCTGGGGCGTGGACATCATGATCACTCTTGTGTCTCGTGGGATAATATGTGCAATCCTAGATTCACCTCTGGTCAGTATCACATTGCTAACAGAAAAATGTTGTCTTATATATATATCATAAGGCATTAGATTCAGATTTCAGCATCTGGTTATTCTGTATTAGCAATTCGTGGGACACAATGAACTCAAGGGCAAAGGTTTGAAGCCCACTTCAACGTTCAACCCGACATCATTAGTGATGACGGGATCCTATGGGCACGGAGAACTTGTGGTTGAATATGTGTAACCGACTTGTTTGGAGACTATGAATAGTCTCCCAGTCTCCTGAGTGGTCAATATAATTTATGTCCATTGATGATGTTGTATCAACAACATAAGTATTGTTGTCATCATATATTGTATATCACAATATATTGTATTAGCACTTTGGTACAAATACATTTATATGTATTACATATATCTGACATTGATTTTCATATTGAGAATCTTCATGTCTATATATAGATTTCTACGGGAGTTAATCTGATGAAAGATGATACATGCCTTGTGGACATATGCACCACAAACTATATACTCAGGGAAGTCAAATGTTTTCCACTCTTGTTGAGAGAAAGGAGATACTTTAAAATCGCTAGACGCGATGAGGTATTTGTTGGCTCAACTCGAGTCATATTTACTATCCCTCTGGGTACTCGAGTAATGTCAGGATGCTTTATTGCTTCTGGTTTAACTCATACCCTACTAAACTATAGAGGTCTCCGTCAAAACAATTTACATATCGAAATTTATGATGACAACAAAGAGAAATGACTTCTCTTTACCAGATGCAACGAATATGGAAAGCACATTCTCTATGGATCATTTGGATTGTACTACATATACTACAAACCGGTAGCACATGTTGCGTACGAGATAGTTTTCCAGAGTGTCTTGTACATGACAAACTTGGCATACTCTCCTTGGCCATCGAGACATTGGGTTGAAACAGAAACTATCAACAATTCGAGTAGTTTATGATTATTATGATGCTAAATTATGACAGTATTTGGATTTTGTGTGCACTACATGTGACACAGGGAAGCTAATTTTAAGGCTCGCGCACCTTAAAGTCTACGCTGAACCACTTAGACTCCTTGAATACATCAAGTTGAGGTAAGTGAGTCTTCCCATCCCTTGACTAGACTATTCAGGTGTTCCATGGTTCTAAAAGACATATCTACATGATGGTCTTGAGTGTGTGCTTTACTCACACAAAACCATTGGCTCATTATCCTGACATCAATTTCACGGAAATTGAATGGATAACATTGCAGAATTCTCCTTGAGTGCCTTCTCTATGGCCCTTGGATTGAAGTTTAGCAATTTGTCCTAATGTCTAGACTCAAAATGGTTTGGTAGAATCCTATATCCAAAGAATTAAGCTCATTACATGATCTTTATTTTGAAATTGCAACTTACCAACTTGACGTTGCAGTCATGCAGTTTTACACGCTCATGACATAACTGCATAACATTATTCCCCTCTATCTTTGATACGTGGAAATCTACCAAGTATTTCCCATCTGCGGTAATTCGGTTGCATACCGACATCACCACCCGGCATACATCATTGGCCCCTCAACATATAGTTGGGATCTATGTGAGGAATAACTGTATTTTCGTCAATACATCAAGACCCTCACATGGGGAGTTATTCAAGGACAATATGTTGATTCAATGAGGAATATTTCCAGGCATTAGGGGGAGAATTCAAGTACCGTGAAGAATGCCAGGAAATTAGGGGAATATTCAACACATTTCTGCCTCAAATCCACGTACTCAAAGATCTGAACCATGCATTCAGAAGGTTTGCAACACATTCCAAATAACCTGCCAGATTCATTTACTGACTATAAAGGTGTCACGCACTCCTACAATCCTGCAAAAATACATTGGAATGAGTGGAGGTACCAACTAAAACCACTCAACTCCCCGTTCAAAGCAACAGGGGGAGAAGTACGATGATGGTATATCAGGATTCAGCTTCTCGCAAGCAAGGATACCAAGGTTTGTGAATCAGTAAATGCAAGTCAACTTCACGTTGACAGACACCTAATGGGTAGTATATACCCATTGGATGGGAAACCTCCACAAACCCATGTCATAGTTCACACAATGACCGGGACATCGGAATACCTGACTCAATCGCATTGGGAAATCGCGAGTAGTCACCATGGGTAACGATATTTCCATCAACTATATATTGATATATAGATTCCGGAGAATCATATAACCAGAAGTCTACAATTGTCGACATACATTTCTCAACTAGATTGCAAAACCTTTCACATGATTCAGGTCCAAAGACCATGGCCATGGCAAAGTGTGAACAACACTCGGACTGAACTCAAGCAAAGGGTCTAGGTAGAAGTAATCTTGCTCATTAATGGGAAGGTATTCATAAGCAATACCTACACCAGTTTTCTTCTGGAAACAGAATTGAGAACAACAAGGTGGTGAAACATAGAGCAAATATTGTAGCACAAGGGTTCACGCAGATACCCAACTATTCTCCACAGGTGGAATCTCTTTCCGATAAATTATATCATTGGCAGTGCAAAATCATTTACCTATGCAGTGGATAGATGTAGTGATCACATATCCATGTGGATCACTAGATTCAGACATATATGATGGATTCCCGATGGAATCTCACTTCTGAATCGAAATGCAAAATGCAACTTACATTGTGTAAAAATCAGTAAGTCACCATACGACTTATGGTTGTCGGTACATATGGTACAACCGACGTAGTGAGTTCCTTAAACACAAGGATTACTCCTACAATGATGATTATCCATGTTTGTATGTCTGCAATGACGATGCATGTAATCATCTAAATGACGGGGTTTAAAATGAAGGATTTTGGTAAACCAGAATACCGCTCATTACTACAACTTGAGCACCTTCATTCATACATTATGGTATACTATGTTGTCTATTTCCAAAATATATTGGAGAAATTCATTGTGGACAAATCTTATCCATCCTTATTCTCATGGTAGTTCATTCTCTAGATGTAGACAAAAGATCTATTTAGACCAAGAGGCGATGGAAATGAGATATTGGGACTCAACGTTCCATAATGCCATTGGATCCACCAAACACAATTGGTTGGGAAGAATATCTATCGATATCTCCAAAGGCATCAAACATCTTGTCCTGGTTTTTCAGTTTCACAGAAATGTGAACACCAATATCATTGGATACATCGATCAGATCCCCACTATGTCGGATCGTAGACAAACTTAGTGTTCGTACTAGGTGTGGTAGCCCTCTCATGAAGAGTCTTCGAAACAGACCTCATGGCTACATCCACCAACCATTATCTCAAAGATAATGTTGCTTGTGTTGCCTGGATGCAAACATGTTACTAATAAGCAATATATTTATATTGCATATCTTGCAAGTTAAATCATGTGACTGATTTGTTCATGAAGTCTCTACCAACTTTTACATTCCAGAATTATGTTCATGGAGTTGGTATGTGATGGCTTCGTAATTTGCAAGAATCAGGGGGGGGGGTATCTTCCTGAATTGTTCATGTTCAATGCATCATATTATACTCTTTTTCCCTCCATGAGTTTACTATATAGGTTTTCATGAAGGTTTTTAATGAGGTAATATCAACATGGGCACATATGTCACACCTTCAGTTTCCCCACCGGGGTTTTTAGGAAAATATATACGACATATTTATTGTTTTCTTGATTCTATGAGTTTTCTCATATTGAGTTAAAGGAGACAATAACCATTATATGTTGTGACATTTTCTCCTTATTTTTCCCACTGGGTTTGAAGGAGTTTTGGAAACATATCAAGCACTATACTCCTTATATTTTTCCCACAGGGTTTTTGAAGGGTCTCTAATCAAGATGATGATTCTAGACGGACAAGTGTAGATTAGGGGGAGTGCTACAATTATTTCTGTGGATAATCTCCACGTTGTAATTAGGAGGCGGTTAGCCATATGCTAACCGACGCATCCCTCTCTCCCATTCTTTCCAAATGTCACATCCGATGGATGCATCCCCTCAGGGGATATATAATGTAAATCATCATCAATGAAAAGGGAGTTTGATCATTTTGTTCCATTCGATCTCAAACAGTGAAAGCATAATCATGCCTCTCGTGAAGAGAGAGAGAGAGAGAGAGAGAGAGAGCATAAAACGTGTTTTTTCTTTTCTGAGAGGCACAACCGTGCCTCTCGCGGAAGCAAAGCCGTGGCTCTCGCGAAAAAAGAAAGAGCAGAAAACATTTTTTTTCCTTTACGAGAGGCACGACCGTGTCTCTCGCGGAAGCAAAACCGTGCCTCTCGCGGAAAAAAGAGTGAGTGAGAGAGAGAGAGAGAGAGAGAGAGAGCAGAAAACGCGTTTTTCCCTTTCCGAGAGGCACGACCTCTCGCGGTAGCAAAACCGTGCATCTCGCGAAAGCAAAACCGTGCCTTTCGCAAAAAAAAACAGAAAACGCGTTTTTTCTTTTCCGAGAGGCACTCTCGCGGAAAAAAGAGAGCAAAAAACGCGTTTTTTCTCTTTTCGAGAGGCACGGTCGTGCGAAAAAAATCCGGAAAAAACCACTCCGAAAAACCAAAAGCACGCGCGAAAAAATAGAAAAAGCAAAATACGAAAGAATGCTCAGAGCGCGACACGTGGCGACGGCTGAGAACGCGCCAAGTGACGGTGCGCGGGAGCGATCGCTGGAAGGCTCCCGAAGGAGCGCCCGCTAGCTATTTGCTCCCCCTTTTGCCCTGTTGGGGCATAGTTTATGCCTAAGTAATTTTGGTAATTGATGACAGTACCGCAAAGGACTAACCGTGTGTGTTAAGATTTCAGATAACACACGTCAATGGCACAAGACGACTCGCCCCCTCGTTCGTGGAACAGAAGCACGACGTTCTCTACGATTCTCTTTATTTGAGTCATAGGAAAGCCGCACTATTAAGAGGGGAATCGTAGTGGAAAGGTTTGGGTGGAATCAATCTTGCACGCGCACACTTCACATATTTTCCCCCTTGCCGGCATCTTTGGAGTGGCTCCGGACTTTGTGTTTCCTTCTTCTTTGCAAATGGTCCCCCAGCGGTAGTACCGCTAGCTGGCGGTAGTACCGCCCTTGTCAGCGGTAGTACCGCTAGCTGGCGGTAGTACCGCCCTTGTCAGCGGTAGTACCGCTCCAGGAGCTTAGTACCGCCTGCCTAGCGGTTGTACATGGACGGACCTTTTTGCGAAGACTTTCTTGGCGGTGGTAGTGCTTATGCACTACCAGGGGCCCAGCGGTAGTACCGCTGCAGCCAGCGGTAGTACCGCTGGAGTGCTAGCGGTAGTACCGCTGCATCCAGCGGTAGTACCGCTAGACTCGGGCTGTGAGTGGGAAAACGGTTGGATTCCCCCCCCCCCACTATATAAAGGGTTCTTCTAGCTGTGGAACCCTATCTCTTACCCTCCCAAGCTCCATTGTTGCTCCCTAAGCTCAAAAGTGCCCGATCTCTGTCCCTAGCCAATCAAACTTGTTGATTCTTTAGGGATTGGTTGAGAAGGCCTAGATCCACACTTCCACCAAGAGAAAAGTTGATTCCCCCACCAATCCCTTGCGGATCTTGTTACTCTTGGGTGTTTGAGCATCCTAGACGGTTGAGGTCACCTCGAAGCCACATTCCATTGTGGTGAAGCTTCGTGGTCTTGTTGGGAGCCTCCAAGCTTTGTGTGGAGTTTGCTCCAACCTCGTTTGTAACGGTTCGATCGCCGCCTTCAAGGGCACCTATAGTGGAATCACGGTACCTTGCATCGTGCGAGGGCGTGAGGAGAATACGATGGCCTTAGTGGCTTATTGTGGAGCATTGTGCCTCCACACCGCTCCAACGGAGACGTACTTCCTGTCAAAGGGAAGGAACTTCGGTAACACATCCTTGTCTCCATCGGTTCCACTTTTGGTTATCTCTAACCTTTACTTTGTGTATGCTTATGTTGTCGTCTATCTCTTACTTGTCTTAGTAGCTCTCGTTGGTAGCTTCATTAGGGTTCACCCCATTGTTGTAATATTTGTGAACCCGTATGTTGTTTACCCTAACTTGCTAAGAATAATTAAAAAGTAGTCGTTGCCTATTCACCCCCCCCTCTAGTCAACCATATCGATCCTTTCAATTGGTATTAGAGCCACGTCTCTTTATTAAGGGTTTAACCACTCGAAGAGTATGGAAGGCGAAGAGGGAATTAACCATGGGCAACCCGAGGCCATGGACTTGACTTCGGTCACAAGGGACGACTTGAATACGGCTATGGCCTCCCTCAAGACGTCCTTGACGAACGAAGTCAAGACCACAATTAAAGAGTTAATTGAGGGATTTAAAAGTCCACCCGAACCGACAATAGTGGTTAAACCCACCATCACGAAAAGGTATGCGACCTTCCTCATCTCACGAAAAGGATGGGACTGGAACATATGCCTCAGTTCCACCCCCCATGGTCTATGGAGGATCCGTTCCCGCACCACGTCTTAATCCCATTGGTCCTCCTCCTAAGCTTGTAAAAGGTGACTTTGCTAACTGGGTATTTTCTATTAAGTCTCATTTGAATCACAGCTCAACAAACTTGTGGAGAATCATCGAGCAAGGATATTATCCCCATGATCCAAGCAACCTCACTCCAAGAGAAGATGCAGACAATCAATACAATCACTCCGCTTTGTTTATTCTCCAGTCCGCAGTGCCACCTGAAGATCTTCCTCACTTGCGTCCCTTCACTTTGGCCAAGGATTGTTGGGAGCATATTATGGTGTTGTACAAGGGAAGCTCAAGCATTCAACGATCCAACTATGAAGTGATACTTGGTAAGGACGATGAGTTTGTGATGAAGGAAGACGAGGACCCTTGTGATCTCTATCGGAGGGTGACTTCTATTGCTGTGGCACTCAAGGATCATGGGAGCAAGGATGTGGATGATACATGGGTCAAGCGCAAGTTTCTCAAAGCCATCATGCCTTTCAAAAAAGCGATGTCATCTCTGATTCGTCAGCGGCCAGACTTCCACTCCTTGTCTTCCAGTGAGGTGTTGGATGAATTCATTGCAATGTCAATCATGAACGAAACAGCCGACAATGCACTTGCTCGTGTTTGCTCAAAGACAACTTCACCCAACCTTGCGTTGAAAGCAAAAGCAATGTTTGAAGAAGAAGAAGAGGATGAGGAAGAGGAGAGCTGCACTGAAGACACAAAGTATGCCTATCATGAGCACATGGCTCTTGCATCAAGGCAATTCTGGGGAAACAAGAGGAACTCAAGACCCACCTTCACCAAGAACAACTCGAGTGGATTCAAACCCAAACAACGAGTAAGGACATGTTATAACTGTGGTAACGTGAGTTACTTCGTGGCCGAATGTCCCTATGAGAAAAGGGAAGACAACGGGGGCAAGCTCATTCGCAAAGACAAAACCAAATCATTTCCAATCAAGAACAACTTTGTGAAGAAACCCCACCCAAAAGGGATGGTGGCCCTTGAAGAGTACCCTTCCGATGATGATGATACAGTGGCAACGGCAAGTGTTGCTATTGCCACTACCTCTCCCCAGAAGGTGTCCCTCTTCAACGCCCCCAACGAGAACCACATCACCAAGTGCCTCATGGAAAAAGGTATCAATCACGTAACCCCCATCGTTAAGACCAACATCGTTACTGCTCCTTCATTGTTAAATTGTGTTGATGATAGTGATGTTGGGGAACTTAATGAGCATGATCTTGACAAGTTTCTGTGCACTATTAAGGGAGAATCCAAGAAGCACTTTGTTGCTCTCTTGAAACAACTGGATGAGGCCACTGACCTCATTGAGTCTCATGAGGAGACCATCTCCGAGCTTCAGGGACAGAGTCGTGACTATGCCGATGAAATTGCTGAATTATCTATTGCTCTAGAAAAGGAGCGCACTCTTCGTTTGGCTCTTGACGAGTCATATAACGATGACTGCGCTAAAATGCAAAAGAAACTAGATCATGATGTTGTTCTTACCCGTATGCGTAAGTCTGAAAAGTATGCTCTTGGGGTTGGCCATGACAGACTCAAAGAGGAGTTTGACACACTTGACAAGGCCCATAAGGTCTTGAAAGGTGTTCATTTCTCTCTGAAAGAGTCTCATGATCAACTCCAAACAAAGCTTACCAAGGAGATCTCTACTTGTCCTCCCTTTGTGTTAATTGATAATGCTTGTGCAACTAATCCCTGTTGTGAGCATGTACATCTTGTGGAGGAAAATGCCAAGTTAAAGGAGAAACTTGAGAAGGGCCTTGTGGCATGCATACAAGGTGAGAAGAGCCTGAACGACCTCTTGAGCTCTCAAAAAGGTGTTGTAGGAAAGGAGGGACTTGGACTTACCTCCAAGTCAAAAGGTAAAAGGAGGAACAGGAACAAACGATCTCCTACCCTCATGGACATCTTTGTCGAAGAGGGTGAGGGGACTCAGAAGGTGAACAGGAACAAGGTGGACTATGGAAACCTCCAGAAGGGCAAAACCATTCCTACTAACACAGCCGACAAACTCAATTCTTCTTATGTCTTATGTCGTGCTAGTGATGGGCATGTTTATGCCAGATTTGTTGGTTCCTACGATGAGTATATTGAATGGGCTATCTGGGTTCCTAAGACCCTTGTCTCTAACATGAAAGGACCCATTAAAAAATGGGTACATAAACCAAGCCTTGATCTATTGCAGGAGTTTGCTTTCGGTGGGGTGTCATGGTTGCTCGATAGTGGAGCAACAAATCATATGACCGGAAGCAAGGACTTAGTGGTGGATGTGCATCCTTCTCCATCTATGCCCACCCATGTCCAATTCGCCGATGCATCCTCGTCAAAGGTATAGGGATTTGGTAAGGTGGTCGTCTCTCACGAGTTATCTATTGAGAAGGTCATGCTTGTTGAGTCACTTGCCTACAATTTACTTTCGGTTCGTCAACTTGCAATTATGGGTTTTTCCACATTCTTTAATCTTGATACTGTGGTCCTCCTGAGGAGCAAGACTCTTAAAGTAGCCTATGTTGGATATGTCGAAAATGGTCTTTATGTGGTGAACTTCTCAAAGCGACCCACTAAGACCGCGACGTGTTTAATGTCTAAAGTTGATGTGGGCTGGCTTTGGCATCGCCGTTTAGCTCATGTCAATATGAGATCTTTGCAAAATCTTCTGACAGGGGACCATATTCGTGGACTAACAAATGTGAGTTTTGCTAAAGATCGTGTTTGCAGTGCCTACATTGAAGGAAAGATTCATGAAACTGCTCATCGTCCAACGACTCTTATTTGCACTAAGAGGCCACTGGAGCTTCTCCATATGGATCTGTTTGGCCCTCCATCATTTGATAGTCTTGGAGGCAGAAAGTATTGCTTGGTGATCGTTGACGACTACTCAAGATATACCTGGGTATATTTCTTCAAAAAGAAGAGTGAAACTCAACAAACTCTCATCAACTTTGCTAATGAAGCCAAACGTCAACATGAAGCAAAGATCTTGATGATTAGAAGTGACAACGGCACCGAGTTCAAGAACTACACCTTGGATGAGTTTCTAGGTGATGAGGGAATAAAACACCAATATTTAGCACCATATACCCCTCAACAAAACGGCGTGGCAGAAAGGAAGAACCGGACCTTGATTGAAGCTGCAAGGACAATGATGGCAGAATTCAAATCTCCATATAACTTCTGGGCAGAGGCCATCAACACAGCATGTCATGCGTCCAATCGGCTCTATATCCGCAAAGGATTGAACAAGACTCCGTATGAGATTCTAACTGGAAACAAACCCAATCTCAAGTACTTTCGGGTATTCGGTTGTAAGTGTTTCATTCTCAAGAAAGGTGCACGTTTAGCTAAATTTGATTCTAGAGCACATGAGGGCATCTTTGTTGGTTATGCTACAAACTCTCATGCTTACCGTGTCCTCAACAAGTCCACCGGACTCATTGAGGAGACGTGTAACCTGGATTTTGATGAAAATAATGGCTCGCAAGTGGAGCAAAGTGGTCTTTGTGATGTAGGTGATGAAATTCCTCCCTAAGCCATAAGAAGAATGGGGATTGGTCAAATACTCCCCATTGAGGAACCCCTTGTGGCCGAAGGAGAAGGAAAATGCTCTACTCAAGTGGAGCCATCACCTCCACAAGCCCCACACGCTTCCGATGAACAAAGAGAAGACTCTCAACAAAATGAACAAGCTCAAGGTCAAGATAAATTGCCCAACAATAATGATGGGTCTCATGATATTCAAGCACTCTCCCAAGACTCCGAACCTGCTCATGATCAAGATCAAGTGCAACCACGAGATCCAGACCAAGTAGAAGCACAAGATCAAGATCAAGAGCGACCACAAATACAAGAACAAACTAGTGAACCTGCTCAAGTCGAAGGACAAGATGTTCAGGATACTGTCTCACAATTCCCTTCTGCAACACCAACAGCCGGTGCCAAGGGAGGCTCAAGACGCAAGGGCAAGCGAAGTAAACAAGTCGATGCTCCCCCGTTATCCAATGAAGAACTCTTGGAGCGTCGAGCAGCCAAGATTGCGAACAAGCTGAGAGTCAAGTCACATCTTATGAAGAATGTACTTGGCAGTTTAAAAAGGGGAGTATCCACCCGTCAACAGATTTGGAATTATTGTGAGCATCACGCGTTTGTTTCGTATTGTGAACCTCAACAGGTACAGGAAGCGCTCGATGATGAGGATTGGATTATGTCCATGCATGAAGAACTTAACAACTTCGAGCGCAACCAAGTCTGGGATTTAGTGCCTAGGCCAACGGAGGAACATAATGTCATCGGGACCAAATGGACATTCAAGAACAAGCAAGATGCCAATGGGATTGTGATTCGAAACAAGGCAAGATTGGTGGCTCAAGGCTACCCCCAAGTCGAGGGTATCGACTACGGTGAAACCTTTGCCCCTGTTGCTCGTCTAGAATCTATTCGCATGTTGCTTGCATTTGCTTCTCATCATAACTTCAACTTACAACAAATGGATGTGAAAAGTGCCTTTCTTAATGGTCCTTTAAATGAGTTGGTCTATGTCAAACAACCCCCGGGATTCGAACATCCCAAGCTCTCCAATCATGTGTACAAACTTAATAAGGCACTCTATGGCCTTAAACAAGCCCCACGTGCGTGGTATGAGTATCTTACTGAGTTGTTACAAGATCGTGGGTTTGAAATTGGGAAGATAGATCCCACTCTTTTTACTAAGAGGGTTAAAGGGGATTTGTTCATATGCCAACTATATGTTGATGATATTATCTTTGGCTCTCCTAACATTTCCTTCAATGAAGAATTTGCCGCACTAATGACTGAGAAATTTGAGATGTCCATGATGGGAGAGTTGAAGTTCTTCCTCGGGTTCGAGACTAAACAAGGCCTAGAAGGGACCTTCATCAAACAAGCCAAGTACACTCAAGACATGCTCAAACGGTTCGAGCTTGAAGATGTCAAACCGGTCAAGTTCCCCATGCCAACAAGATGCAAGCTTGACAGTGATCCCAATGGTAAAGCAGTGGATCAAAAGGTATATCGCTCCATGATTGGATCCCTCCTTTACCTTTGTGCATCTAGACCGGATATTATGTTGAGTGTAGGGATATGTGCACGGTTTCAATCCGCACCAAAAGAAAGTCATTATATGGCTGTTAAGCGAATCTTTCGATATTTGGCTCATACCCCAAACTTTGGCCTTTGGTATCCCAAAGGAGCAAACTTCAATCTAGTTGGCTATTCTGACTCAGATTGGGTAGGAGATTGTGTGGAGAGGAAGTCAACTTCTGGAGGATGCCAATTCCTTGGTCGCTCATTGGTAAGTTGGTCTTCAAAGAAGCAGAATTGCGTCTCTCTATCATCCATCGAAGCTGAGTATGTGGCAGCTGCAAGTTGTTGTGCACAATTGCTATGGATGAGGCAAACTTTAAAGGATTATGGTGTCACTTGTTACAAAATGCCTCTTCTATGTGACAATCAAAGTGCTATCAAGATTTCCCTCAACCCAGTGCAACACAGCAAAACCAAGCATATTGATATTCGCCATCACTTCATTCGTGAACATATCAAGCTAGGTGATATTGAGGTTCACTTCATCCACACTGAAGAGCAACTTGCATATATTTTCACTAAGCCCCTAGATGAAGCAAGGTTCCGGGAGTTAAGGCATGAGCTAAATATCATTGATTCAAGTAATGTGGATTGAAGCTAGGCACGTTGCACCTCACTATGCATTCTATCTTGTTCTAGATGTAGGCATGGACATAGGGGGAGTGTTGTTCTCTCAATGAACTTTTCCTCCCCCCATTATGCACAAATTGATCTAGTCTTTCACTTTAGCCATTGTCAAATGGCACTTGTGCTTCAAAGACGAGCATTGGTCATGAACCCAAGGATAATTCTTCGCGGTGTCATACCTTTGTCTCAAACATAGGTGGCCTCGGCCACCGCCCCCCACCTTTCTCTCATATAGAAGAAAGGATATAAAATGACAAGTCATTATATCTTTCTGGTGCTATCTTCTTTTTCCCCTAACTTGTCATTTGCCCACGTTCTTCTCTTCCCCTAGGTCCCGTTGTGACATTTGCAGCGGTACTACCGCCAGGGGTAGCGGTACTACTGCCAGAACCCCAGCGGTACTACCACTAGGGATAGCGGTACTACCGCCAGGATCCTAATCTACCACGACCTAACTAGGAAATTTTTAGGGCTGTCTCAGGGGGAGCGGTACTACCGCCAGGGAGAGCGGTACTACCGCCAGGACCCCAGCGGTACTACCGCCAGGTAGCGGTACTACCGCCAGGACCACAGCGGTACTACCGCTGGCCCGTTCCCCTTGGGCTATATAAAGGAGGGGGAGCCCGTTTTTTCCTGCCTCTTTCTTCTTCCTCGCGGCTCCTCCCTCCCCAAACCCAAACTCCCCCTATTTCGATCTCTATCCGTGGATCCCCTTCTCTCCGTTGAGTTGGAGGGTTTGCTCCACTTCTCCTTCCTCCTCCAAGTGCATTGGTGGTAAAGCTCCTCCCCTTCTTCTCTTGGTTGATGTTCTTGTTCTAGGGATAGGAGCATTGGTGGTTGGATCCATGTCTTTGATATTGTGCCTTGTTCTTGGATGGCATGAAGGAGATATTTGAGGGGAGTGTGGGTCCTATGAATCTTTGCTGTTTATTTTGCCATGCCCTAGGATTTACATGTTTTAGATCAAGCACTTGAACTATGTTTGGATTAGATCCAAAACTTGCACTCTCTTGACTAGGCATGTGCTTATTTAGATGATATTTGTGGTCCTCATGTGGTTAGGGCTGTGGTGGAGTTCGTAGTGATCGTACACAGCCCATGGCCCTCGTAAAATCTATGTAGCCATCTCTATGGGTTCTATTCATATTTTCAGATCTGAAAAATCAAACCCCAGCGGTACTACCGCCAGGGGTAGCGGTACTACCGCCAGGACCCCGGCGGTACTACTGCCAGGGGTAGCGCTACTACCGCCAGGACCCTCGCGGTACTACCGCCAGGACCCTCGCGGTACTACCGCCAGGGGTAGCGGTACTACCGCCAGGAGGATTCTCTGTGTACTCTTCTCATGTGCTTGGCAATGAGTGTTTACTTTTCTGCCTTTTCTTGTTCATTGCCTTGACTCCTTTCTGTCGCTCTTTTTCGGTGTGTGTTTTGTGTCACGGGTGGTGCTCGTCGCTCGAACCCCCCATGGGACACACAGTCCAAGCATTTTCGCAATCCAGAGGCTCCAGAGGGCTCCGCCACTTCAGGTCTGCAACCAAAAAGTAGGCCTTCAAGAAGACCGGTCACAAGGACAAGGGGATCAATGTTCGCACCATGCCCCCTAAGGACTTTCTGCGGTTCCGCACTCAAAACCACTATCTCCAAGAGCGGGCTGTGATCAAGAATGTCGAGGATGTTTGGGCAAGGAATCACTGCAGGATCTACCATGATATCATCAACCATTTCAAGAAGAACTTTGTCCCCGTTCAGTGGATTGACTTGGCTCACCTTCAGCGGAACATGGACTATTTTGTTGATGCTCTCTCTCTGATTGACAAACTGGGCATCAAGGAGATCATCTCTTTCAAGATAGACTTTGAACCCAATGTTGTTGCCTAGTTCTATGTCACGTGTCACTTCTCTCCTGATGACGAGCGCTCCATGGTGTGGATGACTGGGACCCAGAAGATGACCGGTACCTGGCGTGAATTCATGGCATTCCTCAAGGTTGATTTCCAGGGCACTGACACTCCACTTGGGTCGCATCCTCATGCTGCAGCTACCACTGATAGGGCTTCCGTCAAGGACAGATTGCAGCAACTCTATGTGAAGAAAGGTGTGCTCCCCACGCATCTGGACATCATGCATCAGATCTTCCGCAACACCCTCTTTCCTCGCATTGGCAACTTCGACGAGGTACATGGCTCTCTGGCTGAGATGCTACTGCTCTGTGAGGAGGCTATGACTAAGGAGTCTGCCCCTCTTGATATTTCTGATGTGATGTTCACTGAGCTCTGGAACTGCATCATGATGCGTAAGGTTCCCATCTACGGGCCCTACTTGTTTGCTTATATCCGTCAGAAGTGGCAAGACACCTATCCGTAGGAGGAGTTATACATTCAGGCTGACTACATTGTGCACTATCCTGTCAAGCTTCGCGTCAAGGACAAATGGGCCAACCCATCAACTTCATCTCAGCACATGGACACTGACACAGAGACTGCTGCTGACAGAGGAACCGCCTCTCAGTCCCGTTCTTCTGCCATGCCATCTTGGGCCATGAAACTACAGGATAAGCTGAAGACTCTCTTCTGTATGCAGGCTAAGGGCCAGTATCAGACGCACGGGGCTCAGAAGGAGAACCGTCAGAGGCACAAACATGTCCTCAGGACTCTTGATGTTGACATCTCCAGCGGATCAGAGGACGACATCACTCCAGAGGCTGCTTGGATGCGGGCTCAAGGTTACCAGTGGTCTGGCGCTGAGGAGGAAGAGGACAATGAAGAGGAGCAGGACGATCCGGAGGGTACGGACGAGTCTGGTGATGCTGAGGATGAGGAGTAACCACCTGTGGCGTTAGTTGTGCCCCTTTTTGGTGTCTTGTGCCAAAGGGGGGAGAGTCTAGGAGCTGGATTTGCTTTGAGAGTCGAACTTTGCTTTGTTTTGCTTATCTTTCGTGTTTTGCTTCGAACTTGGTTTGCTTCTATTTTGCTATCTTTTGTGAGACATGAACTTGTGTGAGATTTATTTCCATCATATGCTGTGAGTCATATGCTCCTTATTGTCATATATCTCTATCTTTATGTTCTCATATTATTCTCTGTGCAAATCCGGTATTGTCATCAATCCACCAAAAAGGGGGAGATTGTTGGGGCATAGTTTATGCCTAAGTAATTTTGGTGATTGATGACAGTACCGCAAAGGACTAACCGTGTGTGTTAAGATTTCAGATAACACACGTCAACGGCACAAGACGACTCGCCCCCTCGTTCGTGGAACAGAAGCACGGCGTTCTCTACGATTCTCTTTATTTGAGTCATAGGAAAGTCGTACTATTAAGAGGGGAACCGTAGTGGAAAGGTTTGGGTGGAATCAATCTTGCACGCGCACACTTCACATATTTTTCCCCTTGCCGACATCTTTGGAGTGGCTCCCGCCTTTGTGTTTCCTTCTTCTTTGCAAATGGTCCCCCAGCGGTAGTACCGCTGGCCCTAGCGGTAGTACCGCTGGAGTGCTAGCGGTAGAACCGCTGCAGCCAGCGGTAGTACCGCTAGCTGGCGGTAGTACCGCCCCTGGTCAGCGGTAGTACCGCTCCAGGAGCTTAGTACCGCCTGCCTAGCAGTTGTACGTGGACGGACCTTTTTGCGAAGACTTTCTTGGTGGTGGTAGTGCTTATGCACTACCAGGGGCCCAGCGGTAGTACCGCTGCAGCCAGTGGTAGTACCACTGCACCCAGCGGTAGTACCGCTAGAGTGCTAGCGGTAGTACCGCTGCATCCAGCGGTAGTACCGCTAGACTTGGGCTGTGAGTGGGAAAACGGTTGGATTCCCCCCCCCCCCACTATATAAAGGGCTCTTCTAGCTGTGGAACCCTATCTCTTACCCTCCCAAGCTCCATTGTTGCTCTCTAAGCTCAAAAGTGCCCGATCTCTCTCCCTAGCCAATCAAACTTGTCGATTCTTTAGGGATTGGTTGAGAAGGCCTAGATCCACACTTCCACCAAGAGAAAAGTTGATTCCCTCACCAATCCCTTGCGGATCTTGTTACTCCTGGGTGTTTGAGCATCCTAGACGGTTGAGGTCACCTCGAAGCCACATTCCATTGTGGTGAAGCTTCGTGGTCTTGTTGGGAGCCTCCAAGCTTTGTGTGGAGTTTGCCCCAAGCTCGTTTGTAAAGGTTCGGTCGCCGCCTTCAAGGGCACCTATAGTGGAATCACGGTACCTTGCATCGTGCAAGGGCGTGAGGAGAATACGATGGCCTTAGTGGCTTATTGGGGAGCATTGTGCCTCCACACCGCTCCAACGGAGACGTACTTCCTGTCAAAGGGAAGGAACTTCGGTAACACATCCTCGTCTCCATCGGTTCCACTTGTGGTTATCTCTAACCTTTACTTTGTGTATGCTTATGTTGTCGTCTATCTCTTACTTGTCTTAGTAGCTCTCGTTGGTAGCTTCATTAGGGTTCACCCCATTGTTGTAATATTTGTGAACCCATATGTTGTTTACCCTAACTTGCTAAGATTAATTAAAAAGTGGTCATTGCCTATTCACCCCCCTCTAGTCAACCATATCGATCCTTTCATGCCTAATACCACCACAGTTCTGACCTGGGCCAGATTCCCGTTTTCAGATGTTGGATTCCTACGTTGTATTAGGTGAACATGCACGTCCCGACAGTATTAGTCTATTAGAGAATCATCTGAGATAAAGGCAGGGCCTAGACCTGGGAGATAGATATTCCCTAGGCCATCTTTGGTAACCTAATAAGCCGAGCCTGGCTAACTCAGTCTGGTTCAAAAAATCGACATTGTTTGATTGTCCACATCTAGTTATATTGCATTAAGGATAGCTTGGTGCATGGTGTTTGCTGGCATTCATTGTTTGGACTCACACATGAGCATGTTGTTTGGTTGCGCGCACAGTGCACGATGTGTTAACCTTGTATCTTATATGGTGAGGTTATCTTACACATGATTATATCTACCACATCAACTCCAGAACATTGCAATGGTGACGAACTACATAATGATGATAAAGTTTTTCAACCCAAAGTGTGGCGTCGCCTTGCCAACTACAATGTTGCCAACTTCAACCTTGCATGCATGTCTTTGCGCATATTTGGTATAAGCATCTTCTGCTACCTGTCTAGTCTTAAACCCTCTCTGACTGTTGTTCCTGCACGCTGAAACTTGTTCATTGAAATTTTCCCATGAACCGTAAACCTCTGGTGCCCTCCCGATGAACACTGCATACTATTTGTCCTAGTAGTGCACAAGAGCAACAATTGAAGCAGCAAGCAAAGGAGCAATCAATCAACAAACAGTGGAGCAGGAGTAGTAAGCATGGATGATCATATGGTATAGCAAGTTCAACCTAGCACTAATATGGTGTCATCCTACCACTACATCCAAAATAGGGTGTCATCCGCAAGTTCACGATCATCATGAGGGGTTAGTATATGCCATCTCAACAAAATATAAAGACCATCAAATAGTTTTCAAGCCCTAGCTACACAAAATATATGACGCCATCGCCATCGCCGTTGCCGTCTAGGATCATGCACACGGTAACCAGCAGCAAGCTCTAGTAGTAGTGCTTGTCCAGTCAGCTCCCGAGCCAGAGCATCATGTGGGCGTCTGCCATGGCAACAAACCCAACGCCCTAGGACTTGTTATCTAGTAGGTGGCTCAGAGCTGCCATGAGAGCCTCGTCGCTGAAGCCACCTTGCTCCATGACGGCGTTGTACATGTCATGGTGGACCTCGAGGAACTTGCTCTCCCTAATGGCGGTTGTCACCTCCTTTACGATCTTAGTCATGCTGGTGAATACACTAATCTCCTTTATCAGGCCACCCTTCTTCCTCTTCCTATCGACCACATGGACATGCTCAAATGGCTTGTCGGGGCCATCAAGGACAACTTCTATGTTCGGGGTGCTTGGGATGTGTCGGGGATATACCCCACGGTGTAAACCGACTTGAAGTATGGCCCGACTGGGCTGGGCGACTCACTAGTGACCCGACCGAGCTTGGCGACTCACTGATGACTCGATACGTGGGTTAGACGAATGACAAGACTGAAGGCCCAAGGCCCGACACCCCGCATAAGGCGGCTCGTGGAGAGGCCAGGAGGGCCGGCTCACAAGAGAAGACCCAAGAAGAGGAAAGACTTCCCCGAGAAGGAAACAAGATCCGGATTAGGATTCAAGAGAGACTAGTCCTAGTTCTACTCCTAGTAGGATTCTACATGTAAAACCTACCCCTTGCACCTATATAAGGAGGGGTAAGGCGCCCCAAGAGGGATAAGTCCAAGTAATTTGAGATAGACAGATTAGACACACTCGAGATTAGAGGTAGCGATTCCGCACCTTTGTAATCGAGATCATCCTCCTCATCAATGAAACACAAGCAGGACGTAGGATTTTATCTCCATCGGAGGGACCGAACCTGGATAAACTCGCGTCTCTCGATTCCGACCAACGCCCTCTCAAGCCGCCACATAGTTGCGATGACCTCACCCTAAGTTCTATCACGAGAACATATGCCGTGATAAAACCATGACATTTGGTGTCCACTGTGAGGCTTGCGCACGGTGGTGTTATGTTTTTAAGGAAGCCCTTCGAGGAATTGAAAAGTTCACATTGGCCAAGATGAAGAATATTCGGCACCAAAAGATCACGCATGATAAACCCGGGGTGGTACAATTTTGGGCCGGACCATTGACAGTACAAGATTTGAGTTGAAAATAAATTAGGCTACAACTTGTGCACAGTCATTGACGTCTCTGTGATCCGTCAATTCGAAGCAGGGATCAATGTTTATGCGGAGCCGCACGTTAGCAAGACCGACATGGTTTCCGTTTGTCCGATGTGCAAATCACCAAAAGATACAATCCTTTTTAGCCTGATCCAATGAATTGCTGGTATTGGCTTCAAACCTCGAGAAGATGTTCAGCGGTGCGCTATGCGATTCTACAAGGCGAGCAAACTGTTACAATTATTTCTGTGGATAATCTCCACGTTGCAATTAGGAGGCGGTTAGCCATATGCTAACCGACGCATCCCTCTCTCCCATTCTTTCCAAACGTCGGATCCGATGGATGCATCCTTTCAGAGGATATATAATGTAAATCATCACCAATGAAAAGTGAGTTTGATCATTTGTTCCATTCGATCTAAAACACGTTATCAGCACGCTCCCAGCGAAACCGACTCCGGCGAGATCGATTCCGGCGAGAACGGTTTAAGAAAGAAAAGGTGAGATGCCTCGCCTACCATTGTACCTTCGCCCCTTCCTCGCCCGCCGTACCCGTCGCTCGACATGCACCGGCCAGGGCAACCGCCTTCACCATGGGCTCCGACGTCAGGACCTTGACGAGCGACCCCACGGCGCCTCCGTCTCCGCCACGCGCGGATGTCGACGAGCCGCGCCTGGCATCTCCAACTCCGGCCACGCTCCCTCCTTCACCGCGAGCAGGCGCTCGCCGCCGCCTCCTGGCCCTCGGCCTCCCGTTGGCCAGCCCGTCGGCGGACTCGCCAACGAGCAGCCGCGGCCGTCGCGCTAGCACTTGGAGCCCAGACGGGCTCGGACTCGCGAATGGCGCCTCCAATGGCGTTGCCCCGGGGACCCGGCTCCCTGGGGATCCTCCGACAAGGACGAGGAAGAGGGCAGCCGGAGCGCCGCTCGTCCATGGTGAACTCCGTTGCATCAGCAGCCCCGGAGGACTTCGCGTGTGGTCGTCGTTGTTGCTGTTTCAGTAGAGAAGATTGGGGATCGAAGGATTCCTACCTTATCCTCTCGTACTGAAGTACAGGCAAGTACTGAAATATCTAGTGGACAGTCCAACGTTGACAGTCCAGGCCCAACATGGAACGCCACATGCGACCTCTCTCTCTCAGCTTATTTAACTAGTTGATTGATATGTTAGCATATTAGCAAATTAACAGTATCTCCTAGCAGTATTTTGCTTCCTGTTTTAGAGATTGTTGATTTCAGTACAAATTTTAGTACTGTTTGTCAGTCGAGTACCATGTGTATTCCTGAAAATATGTGATTAAATAAATTTCCATGTTTTCTACATGTTGAGATTTATTACCTCTATTATTTGCAATTGAGATTTTCAATTTCTTGCAAATAAAAATCAATTCATCGTCTTAATTGAGCCGTTGTCTTAATACGAGCACGAGTTGATATGCAAAATTCTAAGTGATTTTTTTCTTTTCAAATTGATGTTTTGGGACCACAAAGTAGTGTGTTGATCTACTGCATAGCAGATTATCACCACTACGGTTTAAGCCTACATTTTATCATATTGACATTATGATTGCTTAACATTGTGCTCTCCCATACATTTTATTAAGTTATGACATAAGGTACTAGAAACATGAGTATCTACTGATTTCATCAGATTATACTCTCTAGTGCTGAGAGACGGACCCCAAAATTTTCTTTTGGGGCGTATCTACAATATGTCAAACTTAACAATTTGAAATTCACACTAATGATTTCAAGCCCACTTCTTGAAGTTATCATTAATTTTGCAACGTTCAATACAACATAACCATGACGGTTTTAATTTACCGAGTGTAAATTAATAATCTCTGGTTTACCCATGTAGGTAACCGATGGCTGGAAGAGAGTTCGATGCACTCGACCTCAATGGCCACAACTACCCTACCTGGGCCATGGACATCAAGATCGCTCTTGCATCCCGTGGATTAGTGCGTGCAATCCAGACTCCGGAGGATCCTCTTCGAGATGGAGTCATGCCGCTGAGAGATGAACAGAAATATGCTGCCTTATACATCATAAGGCACCATATCCACCCAGATCTCAAATCTGAGTATTTGGAGGAGGAATCCCACTTACTCTGTTTCAGGCCCTCAAGACGAGGTATGAATAGCAAAAGGCAGTTGTCCTGCCGGAAGCACTCCATGATTGGACGCATATCCGACTCCAGGATTTCAAATCCATTGGGGCGTACAATCACGAGGTTCATAAGATGTGTTCCAAATTACGCTTTTGTGGGAAGGAACCTACTGATGCGAAAAAGATAGAAAAAACTCTGTCTACCATGCTCCCATCTGAAAGGGTCCTCCAACAATAGTATCGCGCTCGTGACTACCAAGTCTATTCCGACCTCATTCATATCCTACTTCAGGCTGAAAAGCATGATGAGCTACTCGCTAAGAATGGCTCTCAGCGCCCAGTGGGTTCCCAACCTCTGCCTGAAGTTCATATGAATGTCGTGAACGGACGAAAGTTTGATGGTGCCTTCCATGGCAAGCCATCGAACTTCAAGGGTAAACGCAAGCGCAACTGGAACAGAAAGCCTAGAAACTCGGACCGTGGGAAAGGCACCGCAAAGCCCAAGTTTGACAAAACTAAGCTTTGTGACAAGTGTGGATGCTACACGCATCCTACTAATAAGTGCAAGACCCCGAAGCATCTGGCAATTCTGTATCAGCAATCTCAGGGACGCAAAGTACCTCAAGGGAAAAGGTTTGAAACCAACTTCAACATTCATCCAGATGGCACCAATGGAGCTGGTTGTTCGCAAGACGTTCCTCCCGGACCTAGCAACACCATGACCCTCCAGACATCAGAGGACCCTATGGACACGGAGAACATGATGGTTGAGTACGCCTCAACCGACATGTTTGGGAGACTTCGATTAGTCCCATTATCTCCTTAGTGATTGATTTATTAAATAAATCATATCCATGTGTGTTGATTGTAATAGAACATAAGTATTGTTGTCATTTATATTGTATCAGCACTTTGATATAATAATATCGTATTCTATGTATTGAAATAAGGTTTTCTTATTCAAAATTCCTCATTTTTATATATAGATCCTCATTTTTCAGAATGTTAATGCATTCCAAACTTGGCATGATCGCGTTGGCCATCCCAGTGTTGGGATGATGAGGAAAATTACTAGCAATTCCATTGGTCATAATTTGCTTGAGTCAAAGTTTCCTCAGTCATCAGACTTTGTGTGCACATCATGCGCCACAGGGAAGCTAATTTTAAGGCCATCACACCTTAAAATACAAGCTGAACCACTTCAATTCCTTGAACGCATTCAAGGTGACATTTGTGGCCCTATCCAACCATTATCTAGACCATTTCGATATTTCACGGTTCTGATTAATGCATCTACACGATGGTCACTCGTGTGCCTTCTATCCACATGAAACCATGCATTTGCCAAGATAATGAGGGAAGTAATTAAGTTACAGGCCCATTATCCAGAAAGTCGAATTAAATCAATTCGCATGGACAATGCTGCAGAATTCTCTTCACGTGCTTTCAATGACTATTGCATGGCCTTGGGGATTGAAGTTCAACACTCTGTTCCATACGTCCAAACTCAAAATGGTTTGGCCGAATCTCTAATTAAGAGGATCAAACTCATTGCAAGACCTTTGTTTATGAATTGTAGCTTGCAAACCTCGTGTTGGGGTCATGCAGTTTTACACGCTCCTGACCAAACTGCATAATATTATTCCCCTTTATCTTTGATACGTGGAAATCTACCAAGTATTTCCCATCTGCGGTAATTCGGTTGCATACCGATATCACCACCCGGCATACATCATTGGCCCCTCAAAATATAGTTGGGATCTATGTGAGGAATAATTGTATTACCGTCAATACCTCAAACCCCTCACATGGGGAGTTATTCAAGGCCAGTATGCTGATTCAATGAGGAATATTTCCAGGCATTAGGGGGAGAATTCAAGTACCATAAAGAATGCCAGGAAATTAGTGGAATGTTCAACACATTTCTACCTCAAATCCACGTACTCAAAGATCTGAACCATGCGTTCAAAAGATTTGCAACACATAGCAAATAACCTGCCAGACTCATTTACTGAATATAATGGTGTCACACAATCCTACAATCCTACAAAAGTACGCCTGAAAGAGTGGAGGTACCAACAAAAACCACTCCAGTCCCCGTTCGATGCAATATGGAGAGATGTATGGCAAAATTACATTAGGATTCAGTTTCTTTGCAAGAAAGGATATCAAGGCCTATGAATCAGAAAATGCAAGTCAACTTCATGTTGACAGACACCTAATGGGTAGTACACCCAGTGGATGGGAAACCTCCACCAACCCTGGTCATAGTGCACACAATGACCGGGACATCGAAATACCCGACTCAATCGCATTGGGAAAACATGAGTAATCACCATGTGTAACGATATTTCCATCAACTATATATTGATATATAGATTCTGGAGAATCATATAACCAGAAGTCTACAATTGTCAACATACATTTTTCAACTAGATTGCAAAACCTTTCACATGATTCGGATCCAAAGACCATGGCCATGGCAAAGTGTGAACAACACTCGGACTGAACTCAAGCAAAGGGTATTATCTAGGTAGAAATGATCTTTCTCAATAATGGAAAGGTATTCATAAGCAATACCTACACCAGTTTCTTCTGGAAACAGAATTGGGAACAAAAAGGTGGTGAAACAAAGAGCAAGTATTGTAGCACAAGGGTTCATGCAGATACCCAACTATTCTCTAGAGGTGGAATCTCTTTCCGATAACTTATATCATTGGCAGTATAAAATCATCTATGTGTGCAGTTGGTAGATGTAGTAATCACATATTCATGTGGATCACTAGATTCAGACATATATGATTGATTCTCAATGGAATCTCACTTCTGAATCGAAATGCAAAATGCAACATACATTGTGTAAAAATCAGTAAGTCACCATACGACTTATTGTTGTCGGTATATATGGTACAACTGACGTAGTGAGTTCCTTATACACAAGGATTACTCCTACAATGATGATTATCCATGTTTGTGGGTCTCCAATGACAACGCATGTAATCATCTAAATGACGGAGTTTAAAATGAAGGATTTTGGTAAACCAAAATACCACTCGTTACTACAACTTGAGCACCTTCATTCGTACATTATGGTATACTATGTTGTATATATACGAAATATATTGGAGAAATTCATTATGGACAAATCTTATCCATTCATAACTCTCATGGTAGTTCATTCTCTAGACGTAGAGAAAGATTTTTTTAGACCAAGAGATGATGAAAATGAGATATTGGGACTTAACGTTCCATAATGTCATTGGATCCACCAAACACAATTGATTGGTACTCAAGAATATCTTTCGATATCTCCAAGGCATTAAACATCTTGTCCTCGTTTCTCAGTTTCACACAAATGTGAACACCGATATTATTGGATACATCAATCACATCCCAACTATGTCGGATCATAGACAAGCTTAGTGTTCCTACTAGGTGTAGTAGCCCTCTCATGAAGAGTCTTCGAAATAGACCTCATGACTACATCCACTAACTATTATCTCAACGATAATGTTTCTTGTGTTGCCCGGATGCCAACATGTTACACAATAAGCAATATCACTATATTGCATATCTTGCAAATCAAATCATGTGACTGATTTGTTCATGAAGTCTCTACCAAAGTTTTACATTCCAGAAATATGTTCATGGAGTTGGTATGTGACGACTCCGAAATTTGCAAGAATCAGGGGGAGTATCTTCCTGAATTGTTCATGTTCAATGCATCATATTATACTCTTTTTTCCCTCCATGAGTTTACTATATAGGTTCTCATGAAGGTTTTTAATGAGGTAATATAAACATGAGCACATATGTCACACTTTCAGTTTTCCCCACCGGGTTTTTTAGGAAAGTTTATACGACATATTTATTGTTTTCTTGATTCTATGAGTTTTCTCATATTGAGTTAAAGGAGACAATAACCATTATATGTTGCGACATTTTCTCCTTATTTTTCCCACTGGGTTTGAAGGAGTTTTGACAACATATCAAACACTATACTCCTTATATTTTTCCCAAAGGGTTTTTGAAGGAGTCTCTAATCAAGATGATGATTCTAGACGGACAAGTGTAGATTAGGGGGAGTGTTACAATTATTTCTATGGATAATCTGCAAGTTGTAATTAGGAGGCGGTTAGCCATATGCTAACCGAGCATCCCTCTCTCCCATTCTTTCCAAACGTCGCATCCGATGGATGCATCCTTTCAGAGGATATATAATGTAAATCATCATCAATGAAAAGTGAGTTCGATCATTTGTTCCATTCGATCTGAAACACAAACATCAACTAGTACAAACTTACCATGGCAGAAAATTCATCTATGGGGTACTACATCTAATACACGTCACCTCACCTACCAGCAGATAAATCTACTACCACTAAAAAAACAAAAGAAGGCAGATCCAACTCTAAATATGGACCCTCTAAACACTTACTCAACGGTCTGGATACAACTGGCGACCTGCACAACCCCGGCCGCATTCTCCCTCTCCCCCCCCCTCCGCACAATCGCCCGCGTTGGTCGCCGCCCCCTCGCCCCGCCCGCCCGTGCCGCCTGCTCGCCCCGCACCCCGCGCGCCCCACCCGCTCGCCCTGCACCCCGAGCACCCCGCGCTCCCCGCCCGTGCCCCCCGCTCGCCCTGCTCGCCCGTATAACGCTCGCGTCCGGTGCGCGTCTCCTCGTGCCCGAGCTGCAGCAGCCCGCGTCTCATCCGCCCCACCAACGGACAGCCTCCACCGGCGTCTCCTCCTTGCCCAGCGGCCGCGGCACATTCGCCCTCCTCCTCCGACGGACCACCATCGACGCGCGCGCACAAGATTTGTTCCTTCCTTCCATTGTGGGATATAGGATAAACATACATCGAGGTCGGTTCTCACTGACTTTGGTCGTCGAACAAGGTTCGTTCCTTCGGTTGTGGGATAGGTAAACAGACACTCAGGTCGGTTTGACTTGGGTCGTCGAACTAGGTCTACCAGTAAGAGCGATGGACTCGGGGAAGAGAAACTGAGTGTTATCTACATAGAAATTAGGAGAAAGGAAAGGGTAATGGGTACTATAGTATAATTAGAAAAGGCAAATAATTATAATTAGGGTGCAAAGAGTGGCAACCAAATGTGAAGATGATCAACTTTCTCTTCCATTAATCATGTTAACCTTCTCATTTGGTGCACACAGCTCTGCTTGATTTGAGTGCCATGGATATTATTATGTTACCGTCCTTTTTTATATATACAAAGGCTCATTTTCAATCGAGGAGTTGGGTGCTTTGGGTGATACAGGAACAGGTGTGTTGATTATACCAAGACAGAAGGAAATTGGGAAATGAGTAAGGCCGAGAACATGTTCTCGCTTCTTAATCTGGATGGCGAAGATGATGGAGGGAATGATAGCCAAGTGACCCAAACATCTTCTAGCAGCGTAGAAGAAACTGCTGCGAGCAAACTTGGTTGGTACTTCATTTCTTCTAGGATGTAGCTCCAAAGTATTAGATTACCTCAATTTTGTTCCTTTTTTTCTGCATAGGGAATCGAACTTTAGTTGAAGCAGTTAGTTTCTTTGTTGTTTAGCTTGGTTCACTGAGCCTGTTTTAACCCGTATTGAAGAAATTACTGCATACCTACTATTGCCAAGAACATAACCACCTTATGACGTGATACTACCTCCCTGGGCTTAATTAATGTTCTGTTTTATGGCCATTCACTGTTTAATTTCCTGGCGTGGTTATTCTGAAAACATGAGATGTATTACATTTTTGTTTTATAATTTATTTATCCATGCTTGATTGGGATGTCATGTCACATTTTGGATTGTGGATCATTTAGTCATTTCTAAAGAAGCTTGTCGGGTGGTTCAATGATATAATATCTATCCTGGTTATTTCGTCTAAATGTGCATGTGCAACATTCGGAAATGTGGACGATAATCTGTGTGCCATGACCACACCTGCAGTGGCGGAGCCAGGATTTGAATATGATCGCTGATACGGGGGCCAAGTACATATGTACTAGCTCATATAAATCAAATATACACTATATACTTCAGGTTTTATCGATCGTTAGGGGGGGCCAGGCCCCTGCTCGTCCCCCCTGTCTCCACCCCTGCACACCTGGTTATGCCACTGCCCGATGCGTCGTGCCTGGGTATGCCGATGCCATGGGTAAGGGCATAGCATGATTAAAAGCCCAGCTCCTCCTGCTGCTCATTGAGGCCGGAGCAGCTGTTGGCTCTGAAACCAAATTGGAACAAATTAGGTAACTAACATCATGACTGGGGACTCGGGGAGAGTTGCCGTTGCCGCAAGAGGTCATACCGCCACTGTTCAGTGCAATGTATCAGTTTTACCTCTGTTTGTTGTTGGGGCCGCCCCTACAGTTTTCAGTAGATTGTAGTGTGACATTTTTGCCTTCAGGGTACACATGGCTTCTTGCCCCACATCATGGTGCGCGATGACATTCAGATCGATCCCGGGCACGAGAGGTGTCACGGGTTGAACCACCCGGGTTCACCCTATATGCCAAGTCACCAAACTTGGTCATATCACTACTTCCATAATAACTCCTTTTTATCACATCTCACACACACTTGGTTTATGCGGAAACAACTGGACATAGTTTAAGCAGCACCACCCAACTGTCCTTGACCGTGGACATGGCTATTCGAATAGTTTTACACTCTACAGAGGTAGTACGCTGGACCCACGAGATCCGGGAAACTTCTGTGTCATCCACGACTCGCGGTATATAACATACCCGAGGTAAGTACCCGATCAATGCATTTCTTCTGACGATACTAGCCAAAGATGTCCACTCGATTGGTACCAAGCCCACATGTTCTACGTCTTACAAGCACCGACTCCGGATAGTATCAACCATGCGGGGACCAACGGTGTGTCTGGAACACGTAAAAACGGCATAGTTGCCCTACCTGGCACGACCCCGTCACGAGAGTGACCACACATCACTCCCGCCACTAGTAATGTGGCTCTTTGCTAGCACCGACCAGAGTAATCAACACAACCCCATCCCATAATTGGTAACGTGGTCGTACATGTAAGGTTGGGACGGTCGACACATCATAAATCTAATCCCATTTCTGAAACCATACTCACAAAAATAACCGGTGCACCACTTCACCAAAAGTGGCCACCCAACTCAACACCACCCTCGGGTATTAGTGGCAGCCGACGGGGTTTTCATAAATCTTTGATTTATACCAACAACATGCTCATGCTAATATTACTCTAACTTTACTTGTCAACATGATACTAGCATGACCCTCATAGGTGGTAGGATCAAGCTCAATGCATGTGCTCCGGAGGAGCTATCGGTAACATCACATCAATGATTTACCGGCACTTATGATCATATGCAACGGAATTATTTGTTGTACTTGCATGCAATATAACATATGCTCAGTCATGGTCAAAGGGTTGCTTGCCTTGGTCAGCTAGGTATCCGGGGTCTTCAGGTCTTTGATACGTCTCCAACGTATTTATAATTTTTGATGGTTTCATGCTATTAACTTGTCAAACTTTGGATGTTTTGTATGCCTTTTATATCTTTTTTGGGACTAACTTATTAACTCAGTGCCAAGTGCCAGTTCCTGTTTTTTCCTTGTTTTTGACCCTTTTCATAGGAGGATTTTAAACGGAGTCCAAACGGAACGAAAGTTTTAAAAAGATTTTTTTCAAAACAGAAGAAGATCGGGGAACGTGAGAATCAAGGCAGGGGCCACTAGGGACCCCACAAGCCCCCTAGCCGCGGCCAGGGGGGCCCACGCCTCCCAGGCTTGTGGGCTCCCTGGGCCACCTCTGCCCTAGGTCTTTCGCCTATATATTCCCTAAAATCCCAGAAAAAATCAGGAGATCATCGAAAGTACTTTTCCGTCGCCGCAAGCTTCTGTCTCCGCAAGATCCCATCTGGGGCACGTTCTGGTGCCCTGCCGAAGGGGGGATTTGGATACGGAGGGCTTCTTCATCAACACCATGACCTCTCCGATGATGCGTGAGTAGTTCACCATAGACCTACGGGTCCATAGCTAGTAGCTAGATGGCTTCTTCTCTCTCTTGGATCTTCAATACAAAGTTCTCCATGATCTTCATGGAGATCTATCTGATGTAATCTTCTTTTGTGGTGTGTTTGTCGAGATCCGATGAATTGTGGTTTATGATCAGATTATCTATGAATCTTATTTGAGTTTCTTCTGATCTCTCTTATGCATGATTTCATATCCTTGTAATTCTCTTCGAGTTGTGGGTTTTGTTTGGCCAGCTAGATCTATGATTCTTGCAATGGGAGAAGTGCTTGGTTTTGGGTTCATACCGTGCGGTGACCTCACCTAGTGACAGAAGGGGTAGCGAGGCACGCATCGTGTTGTTGCCATCAAGGGTAAAAAGATGGGGTTTTCATCATTGGTTTGAGATTATTGCTCTACATCATGTCATCTTGCTTAACGCGTTACTCTGTTCGTCATGAACTCAATACACTAGATGCATGCTGGATAGCGGTCGATGTGTGGAGTAATAGTAGTAGATGCAGAAAGTATCGGTCTACTTGTGTCGGACGTGCTGCCTATATGCATGATCATTGCCTTAGATATCGTCATGACTTTGCGCGGTTCTATCAATTGCTCGACAGTAATTTGTTCACCCACCGTGATATTTGCTATTGTGAGAGAAGCCTCTAGTGAACACTATGGCCCCCATGGTCTACTCCACACCATATTTTCAGCCTTACACTTTTTACTTCGTTGCACTTTCCGCCTTCAGATCTCACTTTGCAAACAATCTTGAAGGGATTGACAACCCCTTTGAAGCATTGGGTGCAAGCTTGTTTGTGTTTGCGCATGTACTCTGGACTTGACGAGGCCCTCCTTTTGGATTGATACCTTGGTTCTCAAATTGAGGGAAATGCTTACTGCTCCTGTGCTGCATCACCCTTTCCTCTTCAAGGGAAAAACCGACGCAAACCAGAGAAGTAATAAGAAGAATCCTTAGCGCCAAGGAAGGACTTTTGTCGCCGTGGCACCTCTTTTCATTTTTTTCTCATTTTTTTGTGGGCATCTTTGTCCTTTTTTTTTATTTCCTCACATGGGACAATGCTCTAATAATGATGACCATCACACTTTTATTTACTCACAACTCAATACTTAGAACAATGATGACTGGAAATGCCTCCGGCAGTGTACCAGGATGTGCAACGATCTAGCTTAGCGTATGACGTTGAAACATCTCGCTAGCTATCTTACCATCATGCAATGGCAATGTGAAAGTGACATCACAAGTCATGAGACGGAATGGTGGGAGTTGTATGGCAATATATCTCGGAATGGCTATGAAAATGCCATAATAGGTAGGTATGGTGGTTGTTTTGAGGAAGGTATATGGTGGGTTTGTGCACCGGCGAAAGTTGCGCGGCACTAGAGAGGCTAGAAATGGTGGAAGGTGAAAGTGCATCTATACCATGGACTCACATTAGTCATGAAGAACTCATATACTTATTGCGAAAGTTTTATTAGTAATCGAAACAAAGTGCTAAACGCATACTCCTAGAGGAAGGGTTGGTAGGTATTAACCATCGCGCGATCCTGACCGCCACACAAAGGATGACAATCAATAAATCAATTATGCTCCGACTTCCTAACATAGCGGTTCACCATACGTGCATGCTACGGGAATCACTAACTTCAACACAAGTATTTATAGATTCACAACACTCTACTAACATGACTCTAATATTACCAAATCCATGTCTCAAAACTAATTGAGAGGAATCAAACTTCGCTTTACTAATTGTGACGCCCTCCGTTTAATTGTACGCTAATCATACACGCAAATGCGTACGATCGAACTCAAGGACTCACGTGAAGATATCACAACACAACTCTAGACACAAATAAAATAATACAAGCTTCATATTACAAGCCAGGGGCCTCAAGGGCTAGAATACAGAAGCTCGATAAACACACAAGTCAGCAGAAGCAACAATATGTGAGTACATACATAACATGGGGTGCCTTAGAGAAGGCTAGAACAAAAGAAACACGATCGAACGAGGCGAGGCCTCCTGCCTGGGAACCTCCTAAAGTACTCCTGGTCTTCAGCGACCTCCACGATGAAGACACCATCGGGATGGCACATGTCGGCAGAAAACTCCATCTCCTGGGCTCCATCATCTGGTCGCAGCAACGGATCAAGGGGACAAAGGGGGAGCAAAGCAACAGTGAGTACTCATCCAAACTACTCGCAAGTCTTACATCAGAACTATTCTAAGTATGCATCAGTATCAAAGAAGGGGGGTGTTTATTTGTGGACTCACTGCAGCAATGCGAGAAATAGAGAGAAAGGCCTAGTCCTATCGAAGACTAGCATCTTCAGGGTCTTGCAGCAATAGACGAGAGTAGAACAGGTGTAACACAATTAATAGTCATATTTTTGCAGCAATATTAAAATGAGGTCACGCCCAGAGATCCTCCCTCGACTCCCTGCGAGGAAGCAATTCCGAGGCAACTAAATCCAGTTAAGTAACAATTGCAGTTGTATAATATCATGGCACAACTCCAAGTCGTCCTGTAACCGTGGACACGACTATTTGAATAGTTAATTTTCAGCCCTGCAGGGGTGCACCACATTTCCTCTCACGCTCGATAACACTCTGGTCGGACACACTTTTCTGGGTCATGCCCGGCCTCGGAATTTTGACACGTCGCAGCCCCACCTAAGACTCAACAGAGAGGCCAGCCCGTCGGTCTAATATGCCCTAGAGGCAATAATAAACTAGTTATTATTATATTTCTTTGTTCATGATAATTGTTTATTATCCATGCTATAAATTGTATTGATTGGGAACACAATACTCGTGTGGATACATAGACAAAACACTGTCCCTAGTAAGCCTCTAGTTGACTAGCTCATTGATCAAAGATGGTCAAGGTTTCCTGACCATAGATAAGTGTTGTCACTTGATAACGGGATCACATCATTAGGAGAATCATGTGATGGACTAGACCCAAACTAATGAACGTAGCATGATGATCGTGTCATTTTGTTGCTACTGTTTTTCTGCGTGTCAAGTGTTTATTCCTATGACCATGAGATCATATAACTCACTGGCACCGGAGGAATACCTTGTGTGTATGAAACGTCGCAACATAACTGGGCGACTATATAGTGCTCTACAGGTATCTCCGAAGGTGTCCGTTGAGTTAGTATGGATCAAGACTGGGATTTGTCACTCTGTGTGACGGAGAGGTATCTCGGGGCCCACTCGGTAATACAACATCACACACAACCTTGCAAGCAATGTAACTTAGTGTATGTCACGGGATCTTGTATTACGGAACGAGTAAAGAGACTTGCCGGTAAACGATATTGAAATAGGTATGCGGATACCGACGATCGAATCTCGGGAAAGTAACATACCGAAGGACAAAGGGAATGACATACGGGATTATATGAATCCTTGGCACTGAGGCTGAAACGATAAGATCTTCGTAGAATATGTAGGATCCAATATGGGCATCCAGGTCCCGCTATTGGATATTGACCGAGGAGTCCCTCGGGTCATGTCTACATAGTTCTCGAACCCGCAGGGTGTGCACACTTAAGGTTCGACGTTGTTTTATGCGTATTTGAGTTATATGGTTGGTTACTGAATGTTGTTCGGAGTCCCGTATGAGATCACAGACGTCACGAGGGTTTCCGGAATGGTCCGGAGACGAAGATTGATATACAGGATGACCTCATTTGATTACCAGAAAGTTTTCGGCATTACCGGGAATGTACCGGGAGTGACGAATGGGTTCCGGATATTCACCGGGGGGAGCCCATAGGCCTTAGGGGTGCCGCACCAGCCCTTAGTGGGCTGGTGGGACAGACCAAGAGGCCCTATGCGCAGGAGAAGAAAAAAATCAAAGAGAAAGAAAAAAAAGGGGGAAGTGGGAAAGTGGAGAAGGACTCCACCTTCCAATCCTAGGTTGACTAGGATTGGAAGGGGAGGACTCTCCCCCTTGATTCGGCCGACCCCTTGGGTCTCTCTTGAGCCTCAAGGCAGGTCCCTCCCCCTCCCTCCTATATATACTGAGGCATTAGGGCCAATTTGAGACAACTTTTGCCACGGCAGCCCGACCACATACCTCCACGGTTTTTACTCTAGATCGCGTTTCTGCGGAGCTCGGGCGGAGCCGTGCTGAGATAAGATCACCACCAACCTCCGGAGCGCCGTCACGCTGCCGGAGAACTCATCTACCTCTCCATCTCTCTTGCTGGATCTAGAAGGCCGAGATCATCGTCGAGCTGTACGTGTGCTGAACGCGGAGTTGCCGTCTGTTCGGCACTAGATCGGAATGGATCATGAGATGGAAATCAAGACGGTTCGTGCAACGGATCGCGAGATGGTTCGCAGGACGTATCATGGGACAGATCGCGGGACGGTTCGTCGTACGGTTCGCGGGGCGGATCGAGGGACATGAGGACATTCCACTACATCAACCGCGTTTCTTAACGCTTCTGCTCTGCGATCTACAAGGGTACGTAGATCGGAAATCTCCTCTCGTAGATGAACATCACCATGATAGGTATTGCGTGTGCGTAGGAAATTTTTTGTTTCCCACGCGACGTTCCCCAACAGTGGCATCATGAGCTAGGTGCATGCGTAGATGTCATCTCGAGTAGAACACAAAAGTTTTTGTGGGCGGTGATGTGCAATTTGCTGCCCTCCTTAGTCTTTTCTTGATTCCGCGGTATTGTTGGATCGAAGCGGCTCGGACCGACATTACTCGTACGCTTACGAGAGACTGGTTTCATCGCTACGAGCAACCCCGTTCTCAAAGATGACTGGCGAGTGTCGGTCTCTCCAACTTTAGTTGAATCGGATTTGACCGAGCAGGTCCTTGGATGAGGTTAAATAGCAATTCCTATATCTCCGTTGTGGTGTTTGCGTAAGTAAGATGCAATCCTGCTAGATACACATGGTCACCACGTAAAACATGCAACAACAATTAGAGGACGTCTAACTTGTTTTTGCAGGGTATGCTTGTGATGTGATATGGCCAACGATGTGATGTGATATATTGGATGTATGAGATGATCATGTTGTAATAGTTAATATCGACTTGCACGTCGATGGTACAACAACCGACAGGAGCCATAGGGTTGTCTTTAAACTAATGTTTGTGCTTGCAGATGCGTTTCCTATATTGCTAGGATGTAGCTTTAGTAGTAATAGCATGAGTAGCACGACAACCCCGATGGTGACACGTTGATGGAGATCATGGTGTGGCACCGGTGACGGAAGATCGTGACAATGCTTTGGTGATGGAGATCAAGAAGCACGTGATGATGGCCATATCATGTCACTTATGAATTGCCTGTGATTTTAATCCTTTTATGCACCTTATTTTGCTTAGAACGATGGTAGCATTATGAGGTGATCTCTCACTAAAATTTCAAGCCCAAATTGTGTTCTCCCCGACTATTAACCGTTGCGACAGTTCGTCGTTTCGAGACACCAAGTGATGATCGGGTGTGATAGACTCAACGTTCACATACAACGGGTACAAAACAGTTGCACACGCGGAACACTCGGGTTAAGCTTGACGAGCCTAGCATGTGCAGACATGGCCTCGGAAAACATGAGACCGAAAGCTCGAGCATGAATCGTATAGTTGATATGATTAGCATAGAGATGCTTACCACTGAAACTATTCTCGACTCACGTGATGATCGGACTTGAGATAGTGGATTTGGATCATGTATCACTCAAATGACTAGAGAGATGTACTTTTTGAGTGGGAGTTCTTAAGTAATATGATTAATTGAACTAATTATCATGAACTTAGTCTAATGGTATTTGCGAATTACGATGTAGCTTGCACTATAGCTCTACTGTTTTTATATGTTCCTAGAGAAAATTTAGTTGAAAGTTGATAGTAGCAACTTTGCGGACTGAGTGTGTAAACTTGAGGATTGTCCTCGTTGTTGCGCAGAAGGCTTATATACTTAATGCACCACTCGGTGTGTTGCACCTCGAGCGTCGTCTCTGGATGTTGTGAATATCCGACATACACGTTTCTGATGACTACGCGATAGTTCAGTGCAAAATACTTAATGGCTTAGAAGCAAGGCGCTGAAGACGTTTTGAAACGTCACGGAACATAAGAGATGTTCTAAAGAGATGAAATTGTGATTTCATGCTTGTGCCCTTGTTAAGAGGTATAAGACCTCTGACAAGATTCTTCGCCCACAAAGTAAAGGAGAAAAGCTCAATAGTTGAGCATGTGCTCAGATCGTCTGAGTAAGACAATTGCTTGAATCAAGTGGGAGTTAATCTTCCAGATGAGATAGCGATGGTTCTCCAAAGTCACTGCCACGAAGCTGTGAGAGCTTCGTGATGAACTATAACATATCAAGGATAGATACAATGATCCTTGAGCGATTCGCGATGTTTGACATTGCAAAAGTAGAAATCAAGAAGGAGCATGAATAGTTGATGGTTATTAAAACCACTAAGTCTCAAGAAAGGCAAGGGCTAGAAGGGATACTTCGTGAAACGGCAAAATAGTTGCTGCACTAATGAAGAGACCCAAGATTAAACCCAAACCCGAGACTAAGTGCTTCTATTATGAGGGGAACGGTCACTGAGGCAGAGCTACCCTAGATGCTTGGTAGATAAGAAGGCTGGCAAAGTTGAAAGAAGTATATTTGATATACATGATATTGATGTGTACTTTACTAGTACTCCTAGTAGCGCGAGGGTATTGGATACCGGTTCGGTTGCTAAGTGATTAGCAACACGAAATTAAAGCTACGGAATAAAGGGAGACTAGCTAAAGTCAAAGTGACAATACATGTTGGAAGTGTTTCCAAGGTTGATATGATCAAACGTCGCACGCTCCCTCTACCATCGGGATTGGTGTTAAACCTAAATAATTGTTATTTGGTGCTTGCGTTAAGCATGAACATGATTGGGTCATGTTTATTGCAATACGATTATTCATTTAAAGAGAATAATGGTTACTCTATTTGCTTGAATAATCACCTTCAATGGTTTATTGAAATCTCGATCGAAGTGTTACACATGTTCATGATATTGGTGCCAAAAGATACAAGGTAATGATGATAGTACCACTTACTTGTGGCACTGCCGCTTGAGTCATGATGGTATAAATTGCATGAAGAGGCTCCATGCTGATGGATCTTTATACTCACTTGATTTTGAATCACTTGTGACATGCAAATCATACCACACGAGCAAGGCCTTGTTTTCATTGAGATGAAACAAGATAGTAACTTGTTGGAAGTAATACATTTTGATGTATGCAGTCCAATGGATGCCGAGGCACGCAGTGGATATTATTATGTTCTTACTTCAATGACGATTTCAGTAGATACATGAGTATTTACTTAATGAATCACAAGTCTGAAATATTAAAAAGGTTCAATTCTGTTTCAGAGTGAAGTTCGTCGTAACAAGAGGATAAGCTGTCTACAATATGATCATAGAGATGAATATCTGAGTTGCGAGTTTTGGTACACAGTTAAGACAATGTGGAAGTTGTTTCGCAATTCATGCCACCAAAAGCACCATAGTGTGATGGTGTGTCCGAACGTCATAGCCACGACCTATTTGATATGGTGCAAAATATGATGTCTCTTATCGAATTACCACTATCGTTTATGGGTTATGCATTAGAGACAACCGCATTCACTTTAAATAGGGCACCGCGTGTTTCCATTGAGATGACACAATATAGACTATGGTTTGGAGAAACCTAAGTTGTCGTTTCTTGAAAGTTTGGGGCTGCGACGCTTATGTGAAAAGGTTTCAGTCTGATAAGCTCGAACCCAAAGCGGATAAATGCGTCTTCATAGGATATCCATAACAGTTGGATACATCTCCTATCTCAGATCCGGAAGCAAAATGTTTGTTTCTAGAAACGGATCCTTTCTCGAGGAAAGGTTTCTCTCGAAAGAATTGAGTGGGAGAGTGGTGGAACTTGATGAGGTTATGGAATCGTCACTTCAACCAGTGTGTAGCAGGGCACGGGAAGTTGTTCCTGTGGCGCCTACACCAATTGAAGTGGAAGCTGATGATAGTGATCATTAAAGCTTCGGGTCAAGTTACTACAAACCTCGTAGGTTGACAAAGGTCATGTACTACTACAGAGTGGTACGGTAACCCTGTCTTGGAGGTCATGTTGTTGAGCAACAATGAACCTACGAGTTATTGAGAAGCAATGGTGGGCCCGAATTCCGACAAATGGCTGGAGGCCATGAAATCTGAGAGAGGATCCATGTATAAAACAAAGTGTAGACTTTGGAAGAACTACTTGATGGTAACAAGACTATTAAGAAAAGATAGATCTTTAAAAGGAAGATAGACGATGATGGTGATAGGTCACTATTAAGAAAAGCTCGAGTTGTCGCAAAGATGTTTCTGACAAGATCAAATAGTTGACTATGATGAGACTTTCTCACTCGTAGCGATGCTAAAAGTCTGTTGGAATTATGTTAGTAGTTGCTGCATTATTTGTGAATATTGCACATAGGAAGACAAAACATTGTTTCCTCGACGTTTTCCTTGAGGAAAAATTGTATGTGATACAACCAGAAGGTTTTGTCGATCCTAAAGATACTAAACAAGTATGCAAGCTCCAGCAATCCTTCAATGGACTGGTGCAAGCATATCGGAGTTGGAATATACACTTTGATGAGATGATCAAAGATTTTGGGTTTGTACAAGGTTTATGAGAAACTTGTATTTCCAAAGAAGTGAGTGGGAGCACTATAGAATTTTTGATAATTATATGTGGTTGACATATTGTGGATCAGAAGTAATGTAGAATTTCTATAAAGCATAAAAGGTTGTTTGAAAGGAGTTTTTCAAATGAATACCTAGATTGCGCTACTTGAACGTTGAGCATCAAGATCTATGGAGATATATCGGAACGCTTAATAGAGGTTTCAACAAGATGCATGCCTTGACAAGTTTTCGAAGGAGTTAAAAATAGATCAGCGAAGAAGGAGTTCTTGGTTGTGTTGTAAGGTGTGAATTTGAGTAAGGCTCAAAACCTGACCCCGGCAGAATAAAGAGAATAGGCGAAGGTCGTCTTCTATGCCTTAGCCGTAGACTATAAAGTATGCCATGCTGTGTACCGCGCGTGATGTGTGCCTTGCTACAAGTCTGTTAAGAGGTACAGAGAGTGATCCAAGATTGAATCACTGAACAATGGTCAAAGTTATCCTTAGTAACTAATGGACAAAGGAATTTTTCTCGATTATGGAGGTGGTTAGAGAGTTCATCGTAAAGGGTTACGTTGATGCAAGCTTTGACACTAATCCGAATAACTATGGGTAGTGAAACGGATTCATATAGTAGAGTAGATATTTGGAGTGATTCCGAATAGCACGTAGTAGAAACATCTATAAGATGACATAAAGATTTGTAAAGAACACACGGATCTGAAAGTTTCAGAACCGTTGACTAAAACCTCTCTCACGAGCAAGACGTGATCAGACCCCAGAACTATATGGGTGTTGGATTCGTTGAAATCACATGGTGATGTGAACTAGATTATTGACTCTAGTGCAAGTGGGAGACTATTGGAAATATGCCCTAGAGGCAATAATAAATTAGTTATTATTATATTTCTTTGTTCATGATAATCGTTTATTATCCATGCTATAATTGTATTGATTGGAAACACAATACTTGTGTGGATACATAGACAAAACACTGTCCCTAGTAAGCCTCTAGTTGACTAGCTCGTTGTTCAAAGATGGTCAAGGTTTCCTCACCATAGGCAAGTGTGGTCACTTGATAACGGGATCACATCATTAGGAGAATCATGTGATGGACTAGACCCAAACTAATGAACGTAGCATGTTGATCGTGTCATTTTGTTGCTATTGTTTTTCTGCGTGTCAAGTATTTATTCCTACGACCATGAGATCATATAACTCACTGGCACCGGAGGAATACCTTGTGTGTATCAAACGTCGCAACGTAACTGGGTGACTATAAAGATGCTCTACAGGTATCTCCGAAGGTGTTCGTTGAGTTAGTATGGATCAAGACTGGTATGTGTCACTCTGTGTGACGGAGAGGAATCTCGGGGCCCACTCGGCAATACAACGTCACACACAAGCCTTACAAGCAATGTGACTTAGTGTATGTCACGGGATCTTGTATTACGGAACGAGTAAAGAGACTTGCCGGTAAACGAGATTGAAATAGGTATGCGGATACCGACGATCGAATCTCGGGCAAGTAACATACCGAAGGACAAAGGGAATGACATATGGGATTGTATGAATCCTTGGCACTGAGGTTCAAACGATAAGATCTTCGTAGAATATGTAGGATCCAATATGGGCATCCAGGTCCCGCTATTGGATATTGACCGAGGAGTCCCTCGGGTCATGTCTATATAGTTCTCGAACCCGCAGGGTCTGCACACTTATGCTTCGGCGTTGTTTTATGCGTATTTGAGTTATATGGTTGGTTACCGAATGTTGTTCGGAGTCCCGGATGATATCACGGACATCACGAGGGTTTCTGGAATGGTCCGGAGACGAACATTAATATATAGGATGACCTCATTTGGTTACCAGAAAGTTTTCGACATTACCGGGAGTGACGAATGGGTTCCGAATGTTCACCGGGGGGGGGGGGGGGGCAGCCCACCCGGGGGAAGCCCATAGGCCTTAGGGGTGCCGCACCAGACCTTAGTGGGCTGGTGGGACAGCCGAAGAGGCCCTATGCGCAGGAGAAGAGAAAATCAAAGAGAAAGAAAAAAAGGGGGAAGTGGGAAAGTGGAGAAGGACTACACCTTCCAATCCTAGTTGGACTAGGGTTGGAAGGGGAGGACTCTCCCCCTTGCTTCGGCCGACCCCTTGGGGCTCTCTTGAGGCTCAAGTCAGGTCTCTACCCCTCCCTCCTATATATACTGAGGTATTAGGGCTGATTTGAGACAACTTTTGCCACGGCAGCCCGACCACATACCTCCACGGTTTTTCCTCTAGATCGCGTTTCGGCGGAGCTCGGGCGGAGCCCTGCTGAGATAAGATCACCACCAACCTCCGGAGCGCCGTCACGCTGCCGGAGAACTCATCTAACTCTCGTCTCTGTTGCTGGATCAAGAAGATCGAGATCATCATCGAGCTGTACGTGTGCTGAATGCGGAGGTGTCGTCTGTTCGGCACTAGATCGGAACGGATCGTGAGATGGATCACAAGACGGTTCGTGCAACGGATCGCGAGATGGTTCACGAGACGGATTGTGGGACGGATCGCGGGACGGTTCACGGGGCGTATCGAGGGACGTGAGGACATTCCACTACATCAAGCGCATTTCTTAACCCTTCCGCTGTGCGATCTACAAGGGTACGTAGATCGGAAATCTCCTCTCGTAGATGAAAATCACCATGATAGGTATTGCGTGTGCGTAGGAAAATTTTTGTTTCCCACCCGACGTTCCCCAACACAAATAAATAATCTCCCAGGGAAAACTACGGCACCAAAAAATAAAATAAAGATGCCCCTGGTCATAAGAAATTATGACCTATTTGAATAAAAATAAAAGGAATTTTTGGAGCATGTAAATATTTACAAAACAGAATTAATGGATCTGTTTTGTGAATATTTGCACCACTAAAACGTAGTTTCAAAACACTAAATGCATAGCATCACATCCACCACAAAACATACTAAAACATGGGCATTTTTGAAACAGGAATGGAACAAGAGAATCTTGAGCTTGAGATAAATAGAGAAGGGGGAAGTTTTGAATCCTATTGCAAACCACATAGTGCTCCTTACTTACAAATACTCTATTCCACAACATATCACTTAGTCACACCTATCATCACACGTCATCACATCACATACCACTACTCCACATGGATTCACAAAGGCAACAAACACAAAGACATGGAAATAATGATGCATGCATGCAAAGCAAAAACATGACAAGGTAAGCATCACATGAAGTAACACATGCATTGATCTCTCATGGCACTGACAAGATGGACCCACATACAAGAAGGTTCCAAATATGGCAAGTTACACTCTTGGGTCATTACAAACTCTTCCAAAGTACAAAAAGATCTCCACCCGAGATCTAAGACTGAAAGAACTCTGGGAATTCAGAACGGAGGTGATCCTCGCGTTCCCAAGTGGCCTCTTTATCGGAATGGTGTGACCATTGCACCTTGAGAAATTTGACAGTCTTGTTGCGGGTCTTGCGCTCAGTCGCCTCGAGAACCACAACTGGATGCTCACGATAGGATAGGTCGGGTTGAAGGTCGGTGTCTTGAAGATGAACAGTGCGCTCGGGAGTCTTGAAGCATCTCCGGAGCCGAGAGACATGGAACACGTCATGCACATTTGCAAAATTTGACGGGAGCTCAAGCTGGTACGCAAGGTCGCCTCTCTTGCCAACAACTCTGAAAGTACCAACGAAACGAGGTGCAAGCTTACCTTTGATGCCAAAGCGTTGTGTACCCTTCATAGGGGACACCCTGAGATAGACGAAGTCATCAAGCTCATAAGACATGTCACGATGCTTACTATCATTATAACTCTTCTGACGGGACTAAGCTGCTCTTAGATTATTCCGAATGACCCGACACATCTCTTCAGCTTCTTCTATCAAGTCATTCCCAAAAATCTGACGCTCGCCGGTCTCGGACCAGTTGAGCGGGGTACGACACTTCCTGCCATAGAGAATCTCAAACGGAGCTTTGCCTCAACTAGCTTGATAACTGTTGTTATACGAGAACTCAGCGAAAGGCAGGCAGTTTTCCCACTTCATGCCAAAAGAGATAACACATGCTCTCAGCATATCCTCAAGGACCTGATTGACTCGCTCCACTTGACCACTAGTCTGAGGATGAAAAGTTGTGCTAAATCGTATCTTCGTGCCTGATGTCAGTTGTGCTTCCTTGGCAACGGTGCCAAGAATAGTCGTGTCGACGGCACCAGGAATCCTTCTGCTGCGGCTACGCCTTAAGAGACTTCCTAGGCAAATATGCAAAGGATTTCCCTCGTGGCCTTGGAGCCTTGCGTTGGTGTTCCCTCGAAGCGGAAAGGGTGATGTAGCACAACGGTGGTAAGTATTTCCCTCAGTTTGAGAACCAAGGTATCAATCCAGTGGAGGAGTATCACAAGATCCTATACAAACACAAAGAACCTGCTCCCAACGCTATGAAGGGGTTGTCCATCCCTTATAGATTGTTTGCCAAGTGAGAACTGAAAGCAACAAAGTAACAAAGCAAAGTAAAAGCGGAGGTGTAAACGATGGATGTGAATAGACCCGGGGGCCGTAGTGTTTACTAGTGGCTTCTCTCATGAAAGCAAGTAGACGGTGGGTGAACAAATTACTTTCGAGCAATTGATAGAACCGCGCAAAGTCGTGATGATATCTATGGCAATGATTATATCTATAGGCATCACGTCCAAAACAAGTAGACCGATACTTTCTGCATCTACTACTATTACTCCGCACGTCGAGCGCTATCCAGCATGCATCTAGTGTATTAAGTCCAAAAGAACAGAGTAACGCCTTAAGCAAGATGACATGATGTAGATGGACAATCTCATATCAACGACAGAGCCCATCTTGTTACCCTTGATGGCAACTACTTAATGTGTGCCTTGCTGCCCCTACTGTCACTGGGAAAGGTCACCACATGGTAGAACCCAAAACCAAGCACTTCTCCCATTGCAAGAATCATAGATCTAGTTGGCCAAACAAAACCCAAGACTCGGAGAGACTTACAATGATATCAAATCATGCATATAAGAAATCAGCAAAGACTCAAATATATATCATAGATAATCTGATCACAAATCCACAATTCATCGGATCTCAACAAACACACCGCCAAAGAATATTACATCGGATAGATCTCCATGAAGATCATGGAGAACTTTGTATTGAAGATCCAAGAGAGAGAAGAAGCCATCTAGCTACTAACTATGAACCCGTAGGTCTGAAGTGAACTACTCACGAGTCATTGGAGGGGCGATGATGATGATGAAGAAGCCCTCCAACTCCAAAGTCCCCTCGGCAGGGTGCCGGGAAGGGTCTCCAGATGAGATCTCGCGGAAACAGAAGCTTGCGGCGGCGAAAAAGTATTTTCGAGGCTCCCCTGATTTTTTGCTGATTTTTAGGGAATATATAGGCCAAAGATCTAGGTGAGGGGGCGGCCAGGGAGGCCACAAGTCCTGCCACCACCGCCTCCCCCTAGTGGCGAAGTGGGGGCTTCTGGGCTCCCATGAGCCCTCCTGGCTTGGCCCACACGCCCCCTGATCTTCTTCCGTTCGAAAAAAATCATTTCGGGATTTTATTCCGTTTGGACTCCGTTCCAAAATCAGATCTGAAAAGAGCCAAAAACACAGAAAAAACAGGAACTGGCACTTGGCACTGAGTTAATAAGTTAGTCCCAAAAAAGATATAAAAGGTACATAAAACATCCAAAGATGACAAGATAACAGCGTGAAACCATCAAAAATTATAGATACGTTTGAGACGTATCAGTGCCCATCGCAAACTGAAAAGAGTCCCGGAACTTGGAAGTGAAGATACTTTCGCGATCCGAAGAAACCATCATAGGCACGCCGTGCAAAGACACTATACTAGAAGTGTACAATTCTGCAAGTTGATCTGCGGAGATGGATTCCTTGACTGGGAGAAAATGAGCCACTTTACTCAACTTGTCAATGACGACGAAGATGGCATCATTACCCTTCTTAGACTTCGGAAACCCGGTGACGAAATCCATCTCAATATGGTCGAACTTCCACTGAGGAATGGGCAATGGATGCAAAAGACCTGCTGGACGTTAATGCTCTGCTTTCACCCTTCGACATACATCACATTCATTTACGAAGATATCACAACACAACTCTAGACACAAATAAAATAACATCAACTTCATATTACAAGCTAGGGGCCTCGAGGGCTAGAATACGAAAGCTCGATAAACACACGAGTCAGCGGAAGCAACAAATATCTGAGTACAGACATAAAACATGGGGTGCCTTAGAGAAGGCTAGCATAAAAGATACAACGATGGAACGAGGCGAGGCCTCCTGCCTGGGAACCTCCTAACTACTCCTGATCATCAGCGGCCTCCACGAAGAAGACACCATCGGGCCGGCACGCGCCGGCAGGAAACTCCACTCCTGGGCTCCATCATCTGGTCGCAGCAACGGATCAAGGGGACAAAGGGGGAGCAAAGCAGCGGTGAGTACTCATCCAAAGTACTTGCAAGTCTTACATCAGAACTATTCTAAATATGCATCAGTATCAAAGAAGGGGGTTATATGTGGACTGACTGCAGCAATGCGAGAATAGAGAGAGAAGGCCTAGTCCTATCGAAGACTAGCATCTTCAGGGTCTTGCAGCAATAGACGAGAGTAGAACAGGGGTACACATAAATATTCATATTGTTGCAGCAATATTAAAGTGAGGTCACGCCTAAGGATCCTCCCTCGACTCCCTGCGAGGAAGCAATCCCGAGGCAAACTAATTCCAGTTAAGTAACAATTGTAGTTGTAAAAGATCGGGGCACAACTCCAAGTCGTCCTGTAATCGTGGACACGGCTATCCGAATAGTTAATTTTCATCCCTGCAGGGGTGCACCACATGTCCCGTCACGTTCGATAACACTCTGGCCGGACATACTTTTCTGGGTCCTGCCCGGCCTCGGAATATCGACACGTCGCAGCCCCACCTAAGACTAATCAGAGAGGCCAGCCCGCCGGTCTAAATCCTAAGCACAAAGGGTTCGTGGGCCCAGTTCCCCTTCACGCTCCTGCACGTGGCGTGGGCGGCCGACGTCAGTCCTAGCATCCCTTAATCACAAGCGCGATGCATCTCGGGACCACTCGGGCGCGCGCCGCTACATTGCTGGCATCTGAAAAGCTTCGGCTGATACCGCGACGCCGAGTACCCATAATTCTTCCCGCGTAGCCGGTTAGTGCGATAAGGTCTCCGACCAACCCAGATCAAATACCCAAATCCATTAACATTTTAATTAGGCCAATAACACAATCTCACGGGAATCCACCCGTCTTACAACTAATCACCCATGATCCCAGTAACATGGTCGAGTAACTGTGTGGTTGTAACATCGGGGGAATCCGAGGTATCACCCTCGTTGGATTCCGAACGATGTACCCGTCAAGGGGGGCTTAGAGGAATCACCCTCGGGGGTCCCACACTCGCGGGGTTGCACGATAGGGGCGTCATCGGGAATGGTGAAAGAGGAATCACCCTCGATAACCACGACCGACTAGCTATACTACAGAGATATCATCAGGAGTACTTAGCGAGGTGTCACCCTCGGTACCCGATAGTACCCCTGTAGCGTCGTACAACGAAGGGGGGGTGAATGTGCTGTGTCGGGTCTGGCTCGTCGATCAGAGATCGAGATTTGAAAACAAGCGGGGCAAATGATCTACGGGGTCACAGGGGATGACTGCTCCACCTATACTAGGCATTTTAAAGGTACAGGACTGAAAGTAGCAGTTCATCAAAAATAGGCTATGCATCAGACATAGGAGCTAACTACAACAGTAGCAAAATACTAATGCAAGCAGTAGGAAGAAAGACATAGGCGATATAGGAATGATCAAGGGGGATTTGCTTGCCTTGCTGCTCTGCGGCAAAGGACTGATCGGCAGGGTCGTAGATGTACCCGGCAGCAGCGTCAGTCTCGGGGTCTACCGGTAAGAAGAGGGGGAAGAAACAATAAATAATAGCACCGATGCAACACAAAGCATGACATGGAAAGATGCAGGCTAGGCATGAGCTAACGTGGTAACATCCGTCATAGACGGGTCGGAAGAATATCTGACGATATTTTCCCGGGTCTCGGGCTACTACCGGTTATACTCGAAACGATGGAAAAGTTCCATGTTTGCTATGCTAGGGACGCGTGACAGACGAACGGGCCGTGTATCCGGGTTCGTCTCGCTTTGCTGATCAACTTTCATGTTGAAAATATCTCGATCTGACTTACGGATTATTTAATATTAATTTTCAAAGTTTTATTAATTATTTAGGAATTAAAAACAGATTTAAAAGATTTAATAAAATCCCATTATGACATCATCACGATGTCAGGGTGACATCAACATTTGACCGGTCAACTGACCAGCGGGTCCCGAACGTCATAGGCACAAGTTTTATTTAAGATTAAATATTATTTAATCAGATTAATTTAATGGGGGACCCGCGTGTCATACTCTCATTATGTTAATTAATTATTTTAACTAATATATCCTTTTAACTAATTCATTAACTCATTAATTTATTATTATATCTATTTATTTATTTATTTAATAAAAACATTATTTTTATTATTTATATTTTAACTATCGCGTGGGGCCTCCCTGTCATAGGCAGCGGGTGCATTGGCCCCACCGGTAAGTGACCCAAGGCCATTTACTCATTTTATTAATCACAAATACATAACCATACAAATGTCATCTTTCTCCACATGCCTATATACGTAAATACATACGTAAATACGGGTATCAAATACATACATACATACGGAATACAACATTTGTTTTTTTCTTTACTTTTAACTCTCAACACTCATCTCTCTCGCTGTTAACAGACAGAGAACATCTCTCTGCTAACTAACATAGAAGAACCTAAACTTCAATCCCTCCTACCGGAGTCTACCGTCGACGGATCGAGGTCCCGTTTGCCGGAATGGATCCGGGGCGGTGAGGAGATCGACATGGTGGGAGGAGCCCGAGGAGGGGCTCACCGACGGTGACGAGACGGGCCGGTGAAGCCGGAGTTCGCGGGAAGGGGCGGAGGAGACGGCGTGGTTCCGGTGGTGAAGGGGACGGTGATGATGGTGATGACGCGCCGGCGAGGGGGAGCCGGCCGGATCCGGCGTGGTGGAGATGTCTCCCTGCCCGGTCCATCCTGGACCGAGCGGGAGAAGGCCGACGGGGGCGGCAGGTGGTAGGCCGGCGAGGTTGGAGGGCCGAGGTGGTGCTGCTGGCCGGCGCGGTGGAGGTGGGGGCTCGCCGGCCGGGAGAGGGGAGGGGCCGCCGATGGAGGAGGAGGCCGTGAGGGGGGGCGCCGGGGGAGGAGGAGGCGATGGAGAGAAGGACCGGCGGGGGAGCTCGCCGGCGGGAGGCAGGGGGCCGAGGGGCGCCGGCCGAGGTGGGGCGAGGTGGAGGCCGAGGGTCGTGGGGAGGGAGAGGGGTCTGCGGGAGGGAGAGGGGTCGTGGGAGGGAGAGGGGTCGTGGGAGAGAGTCACGGGAGGTGGGGTTCTCTCGTGGGGATGAGGGCTCTCGTGGGCAGTGCGAGAGGGGAGGGAGGCGCTGTCGGCGGGGGGGTGGGGCCGAGAGGGAGCGTGGGGAGGGTGGCGGCGCTGGGAAAAGCGTGAGGGGGGGTGGCGGCGCCCAGGGGGGAGGGAGGGAGTAGCGAGAGGAACCAGGGGGGCTCTAGGGTTTGGCCCCCCCAGTTGGGCCGGTCGGTGGTGGCCAGCTCGGCCACCACGCCCAGCTGGGCCGGGGGGGAGGGGTTGGTCCCTTTTTTTTTCCTTTTTGTTGTTTTTTTATCTTTTATTATTATTATTTATTCTAATCCCTTTTATTATTCTATTCTTATTTACTTTCTTTTATAATTTATAACTTATACTTTTAGTCCTTTCTTTTGTTTATTTATTTTCATTTACTATATTTCTTTACTTATTTTGTTAAAGCTCCTTTCTTAATATATCGGGATCATCAATGATTCCAAAAGTACCCGACTTGATATTATAATCTGTTAGGGAATCTTTATAACTCCCCGACGTTGTTATCTCAACAACATAAAAAAATCTTTTCACGTTTGACTTAATCCCGAAGCTTCGAATTATGATTCGGTTTCAACCATCACGAGAACATTGATATAGTTAACGATGACGTGGCATCATTAGCGTAGGATCACTGTCGCTTGACTACAGGAGTTACTGTAGCACCAATCCGAGGATGTCACAACTCTCCCCTACTAACAAGAATTCTCGTCCCGAGAATTAAGGGGTAGAAGGCAAGAGTTCGGGGTATTCATCACGAAGATGATTCTCGCGTTCCCAAGTGGCTTCAGCTCTAGAATGACTTGACCACTGCACCTTAAGGAACTTGGTGACTTTGCGACGAGTCTTACGTTCGGCTTGGTCGAGAATGCGGACCGGATGCTTCTTATAAGAGATGTCTTGTTGCAGCTCAAGCATACCATGATCCACTGCTCGAATAGGATCCTTGAAGCAGCAACGGAGCTGAGGAACACGGAAGACATCGTGAACCTGAGAAAGGTTCGCCGGCAGTTCCAATTGATAAGCCACTCTTCCACGCATTTCGAGAACAGTGAAAGGACCAATATAGCGAGGAGCTAACTTGCCCTTGATTACAAAACGGTGTGCACCTCTCATTGGGGTGACACGAAGATGTGTTTCCGCCAGGTTGATAGACCATATCCTGAGGATGACGGTCATACTGACTTTTCTTACGAGACTGAGTAGCCTTCAGATTCGCATGAATAATGCGGACTTGATCTTTAGTATGTTGAATAATATCCGGACCAAAGAGTGATCGGTCCATTGAACGGTGCCTCGAGAATTTCATACGAAGCCAAGTGTAAAGGATACTTTGGAGTCATAGATGTACAGGAGAGTCAGGTTTCAATCCTGTGGAACTTTGGGTTATAGGTCCACCATGTGGGCCGAGAGTAGACAGAGGGGTGATATATTACATGGTCTTGGTAACAAGACATGTCAGAGGATAACCTGCCAGTTATGTTGGCAACATCGTCGATACCAAGGGCGGGGAACGAATAGAACCATTTTCCTGCTCGTTGAAACGAGGCGGGCCAATAGGCAAGGTTCTGTCCACCGGCGGCTACCGGTATGTTATCCACAATAGTAACACGGTCTTACTGACAGAGTTGTACACCAAGAATTTTACCTAAGCAGGGAATTAACACTGCTTAGATAAGTTATGCCACAATAAAAATCAAACAGACCAATGGGAAGGGAAAATGTGTTCACACACACAAGCATTAGAGTATACCATTCCCGAGGAAATCATAGAGTATGGTATACATGATAGGTCATCCAGTACATTACCATCTTGGTAAAGAGACAAAAAGAATCATCATGTTTATCCATACCATGTGGGTTGGATAATTGATCAGGAACAATTTAGCATCGCGCTTCCAATGTTCCTGTTGAATTTAGAGTACCACATCCGTGCTTTGGGGTAGCATCGACATGGTCATCAGATAAAGGTTGGACTTATGGATATACAAAGAGGAACCAGGAGGGACAACTTACAAAGCTAAGTCATACAATTTCCTCATGGTAGAATGGCGAACCTTACATATGGAAGGATTTATAACAATAGGTCCTCCGACCCAGTGTGCCAGACAAGACATCACTGTACCGGTTTACCTAAAGACCAAAGTTATAATTATTGGGAAAATGTCACAACCATCATATCTGCCCGAGATTCCAATCTGGTTGGTGTTAGGATACCTCAGACTCAAGATGTCTGAGAAGAAAAATGAAGATGTAAGATTCTCAGGGTATGAACTTCACAAGTAATCCTTGAATCATGAGTTTGATTGTAAGACACATGAACAGCATGTCAAAACATTCGTGCCCACGTGAAATTCTTATCTCAAAAGGCAACTGGGTTCTCATTTTGGGAACCATCATCGAGGATGACAAGGTTCCATGTGTAAGTCTGGACTAGCTCTTATGAAAGAACTTATTTTCCTTGATCAAATCAGTCGGTGGCTTGGCGTGCTAAGAGAAATTATATCAAGTGAAGATAACAACTCTTCAAAACATATAACACTTGCACATACGTGAATGATTTGGTATTTCACGAGAGGAAGCGAAACAAAACTTTCCATATTCACGGCGGAAAGAGTGCACGTGAACTTTGGGAAATACACTCCTACTATCCACATATTCTTCATGAGCTAGGCACAAGGGTAATGATTTCAAGAGCTTCATCGTGGTACATAGAGAAGTTGAGGGTGTGGCTGATAGGCTCAACAGCAATCCCTCAAGGTTTTGCCAGTGTTGAACTTCCAAAATTTATAATATTAAGGAGATAGCATTTGTCAAATCAAATGGTATAATGTCGTATGCTCGAGGGAACAACAACAATTAAACATTGGTCGAAGGGTGCACTCGGAAATACGGGTTGAGTAGCACAACCAATGCTAAAATGATGAGTCAACACCCAACACACCAAGAAGGAAACAATCAGTTGTTAACCTCAAGGGGATAGGGTTGACAGAAGTATGGGAATCACACATCAGAGTTCATTTGTCGGTATACCGGTTAGAAACAACACGGGACCAAGAAATGAATGGTGATGGCAAGAAGTATTACTATATCAAGAATTCTTAATACGCGTGCAATTTTCACGACATTCTTGACATACCAGATAGTAATACTCCAAGGTAGAAGATAACATAAGCTGGACAGTGAGTAACACAAAGGACAACATAAAACATGAACACGTTTGTGTTGGAGGGAAAGCAACACGGGTGTCGATGATAATACAATCATCGAGGGAAAGGGGATGGTATTTCTCAACATGCATTCAATTGATACCCTCCAAGAGCTCCGAATGCTGATGGTGATCACGACACATTTTTCGAGAAATTTCATGAAGATGTAATCGTTTAGCGACGACATCAAGCAAGGGAATGATGAAGCAAGAGGTTGTCGGAAACACGGATAAGACTGCTCGCTTAGAATTGAGATTGCCTTTCAAGACAACCAACATGATGTGGAAAGCTCGATGCAAGCTTAACACACAGTTGGAATTGTGTTCCAGGGATGAAGGGTATAGATAGCAAGGTCGAGCTACAACATGACGATGATGATGTAGCTTAACAGCTTGGAATGACAAGATCGGGTACAAACTCGTAAACAAGGAAGATTACTAAAAATTGTTGAATCGCAATGCGTATTCGATTCAGATATCGATGTACTCGCGTGTCCAACAACTCAAACACGAGGCAACTGGAATTAAGGAAAATATCATAGTTGATGAGGAGCTCACAAGAAGTTCCATAGCTCCGCGATATCCTCGAGCTACAAGGAATAATACTCGGAGGTAGATCAACTTTACGGTTTGGACCGGCGTGTTGATCTGAAGAAGACAAGTACTTTAATATGTCTGAGAATAAAGTCAAGGTAGGAAAACATGGTCGGAACCATGATTGTAAAGGGCGAGGTCACAGATCCCATATTTAAACTACAGAATGAATTGATTATTTATACGAGAAGTTTCTACGATAGGATCAACGTCGTTTCCATGGGCATGAACACAAAGTTCAAGGTCGACTCCCACTTCATCAATGCATCACCTGCCATTTATACCTCGTCTTTGATCAGGTTGTAGCTTTGAAAGAAGATCCGGCATAACACCAGAAGAGTAAGACTCATGAAAACTTTTCGAGTCATATTGATTTAGGAAGGCATAGGTTCAACCCATCGGGGCATCTTAGGAACACATACCATACACTCCAAGAGCAATTAACACATGCTTGAAGGGCATGGCTGACAAAAGCGTAGGGTACAACTCATCAGAGGGAGAAGACACAATTTACCAATGGCATCATGTGTCAGGTGAAGCAATCACAAGAATTTTCTAAAGCAAAGGATGTCGTCGGATAATAACTCGGAATGAGTCTGGCAATCCACCAATGATCTGATGTGAGTAACGGTACTCAATCAGAGGGATATAGGATGCAATGCATCGTGTTAATAGAACATCTGAAAAATACCGATACTTAATTACCAAAGGAATTATGATTTCCAGGTTGGTGTATCATAATCAGATGCTCCAATCAAATACAAGTAGGTTGAATGGACTTAGATGGACAACCCACCAAAAATTGATTTGTCGAGAACCAACTCGGTCTGGAAGGACGTCTGAGCCGGTAGATAATTTATGAGTCACAACAGATGATCGTGTGCATTCACAAGAAGGTAGAATCAATAAAATCACAGGAAAATCACAAAGGATTTTAATGAATGCTGCTAGACATATGGGTTTAACCATAATGCAAGCAGGTGGGAAAGGTCATGAACATGTGGCTACGGAGGGTTTCGGAAGACCGAATAGTAATTCAGAGAGCTATCAGAACCCATGACAACTGATGACGGACAAATCCCCGATAAGGTAATTCGTTGCATCTCGTAATAACAAGAACAATTGGAGAAGAAAGTATGAACGACATATGTATGTAGTCATCCATAGTGGTAGTCGGAGGAAAGGAAATCGCAAGAGCGATAGGCACTAGTTCTCGAGATAACATGAGAGAGCAACTTCGGAATCTTCTGATGGATCAAGCCATCGTCTAAAATACGAGATTCCCCGGGAGGAAATATTTACGCGAACCTAATGTTAGAGTTAGTAAAATCTTTAACCCGGAAGAGAAGAGAGAGTAGAGCCCAGGGTATAGGAAAGGAGTAAAAGATACTAATACCACCCAATTGAGATGTGGGCCCGTAAGCCACAACATCAGTGTTAGTAAAGTTTTTCAAACACTAGACTCAACTTCGGCCAAGGAGTTGGAAAGGGGGCTACCTACAGGCAGCTGGCTCTGATACCAACTTGTGACGCCCTTGATTTAATCGTACGCTAATCATACACGCAAATGCGTACGATCAAACCCAAGGACTCACGGGAAGATATCACAACACAACTCTAGACACAAATAAAATAACATCAGCTTCATATTACAAGCCAGGGGCCTCGAGGGCTAGAATACGAAAGCTCGATAAACACACGAGTCAGCGGAAGCAACAAATATCTGAGTACAGACATAAAACATGGGGTGCCTTAGAGAAGGCTAGCATAAAAGATACAACGATCGAACGAGGCGAGGCCTCCTGCCTGGGAACCTCCTAACTACTCCTGATCATCAGCGGCCTCCACAAAGAAGACACCATCGGGCCGGCACGCGCCGGCAGGAAACTCCACTCCTGGGCTCCATCATCTGGTCGCAGCAACGGATCAAGGGGACAAAGGGGGAGCAAAGCAGCGGTGAGTACTCATCCAAAGTACTCGCAAGTCTTACATCAGAACTATTCTAAATATGCATCAGTATCAAAGAAGGGGGTTATATGTGGACTGACTGCAGCAATGCGAGAATAGAGAGAGAAGGCCTAGTCCTATCGAAGACTAGCATCTTCAGGGTCTTGCAGCAATAGACGAGAGTAGAACAGGGGTACACATAAATATTCATATTGTTGCAGCAATATTAAAGTGAGGTCACGCCTAAGGATCCTCCCTCGACTCCCTGCGAGGAAGCAATCCCGAGGCAAACTAATTCCAGTTAAGTAACAATTGTAGTTGTAAAAGATCGAGGCACAACTCCAAGTCGTCCTATAACCGTGGACACGGCTATCCGAATAGTTAATTTTCATCCCTGCAGGGGTGCACCACATGTCCCGTCACGCTCGATAACACTCTGGCCGGACATACTTTTCTGGGTCCTGCCCGGCCTCGGAATATCGACACGTCGCAGCCCCACCTAAGACTAATCAGAGAGGCCAGCCCGCCGGTCTAAATCCTAAGCACAAAGGGTTCGTGGGCCCAGTTCCCCTTCATGCTCCTGCACGTGGCGTGGGCGGCCGACGTCAGTCCTAGCATCCCTTAATCACAAGTGCGATGCATCTCGGGACCACTCGGGCGCGCGCCGCTACATTGCTGGCATCTGAAAAGTTTCGGCTGATACCACGACGCCGAGTACCCATAATTCTTCCCGCGTAGCCGGTTAGTGCGAAAAGGTCTCCGACCAACCCAGATCAAATACCCAAATCCATTAACATTTTAATTAGGCCAACAACACAATCTCACGGGAATCCACCCGTCTTACAACTAATCACCCATGATCCCAGTAACATGGTCGAGTAACTGTGTGGTTGTAACATCGGGGGAATCCGAGGTATCACCCTCGTTGGATTCCGAACGATGTACCCGTCAAGGGGGGCTTAGAGGAATCACCCTCGGGGGTCCCACACTCGCGGGGTTGCACGATATGGGCGTCATCGGGAATGGTGAAAGAGGAATCACCCTCGATAACCACGACCGACTAGCTATACTACATAGATATCATCAGGAGTACTTAGCAAGGTGTCACCCTCGGTACCCGATAGTATCCCTGTAGCGTCGTACAACGAAGGGGGGTGAATGTGCTGTGTCGGGTCTGGCTCGTCGATCAGAGATCGAGATTTGAAAACAAGCGGGGCAAATGATCTACGGGGTCAGAGGGGATGACTGCTCCACCTATACTAGGCATTTTAAAGGTACAGGACTGAAAGTAGCAGTTCATCAAAAATAGGCTATGCATCAGACATAGGAGCTAACTACAACAGTAGCAAAATACTAATGCAAGCAGTAGGAAGAAAGACATAGGCGATATAGGAATGATCAAGGGGGATTTGCTTGCCTTGCTGCTCTGCGGCAAAGGACTGATCGGCAGGGTCGTAGATGTACCCGGCAGCAGCGTCAGTCTCGGGGTCTACCGGTAAGAAGAGGGGGAAGAAACAATAAATAATAGCACCGATGCAACACAAAGCATGACATGGAAAGATGCAGGCTAGGCATGAGCTAACGTGGTAACATCCGTCATAGACGGGTCGGAAGAATATCTGACGATATTTTCCCGGGTCTCGGGCTACTACCGGTTATACTGGAAACGATGGAAAAGTTCCATGTTTGCTATGCTAGGGACGCGTGATAGACGAACGGGCCGTGTATCCGGGTTCGTCTCGCTTTGTTGATCAACTTTCATGTTGAAAATATATCGATCTGACTTACGGATTATTTAATATTAATTTTCAAAGTTTTATTAATTATTTAGGAATTAAAAACAGATTTAAAAGATTTAATAAAATCCCATTATGACATCATCGTGATGTCAGGCTGACATCAACATTTGACCGGTCAACTGACCAGCGGGTCCCGAACGTCATAGGCACAAGTTTTATTTAAGACTAAATATTATTTAATCAGATTAATTTAATGGGGGACCCGCGTGTCATACTCTCATTATGTTAATTAATTATTTTAACTAATATATCCTTTTAACTAATTCATTAACTCATTAATTTATTATTATATCTATTTATTTATTTATTTAATAAAAACATTATTTTTATTATTTATATTTTAACTATCGCGTGGGGCCTCCGTGTCATAGGCAGCGGGTGCATTTGCCCCACCGGTAAGTGACCCAAGGCCATTTACTCATTTTATTAATCACAAATACATAACCATACAAATGTCGTATTTCTCCACATGCCTATATACGCAAATACATACATAAATACGGGTATCAAATACATACATACATACATACGGAATACAACATTTGTTTTTTTCTTTACTTTTAACTCTCAACACTCATCTCTCTCTCTCTGTTAACAGACAGAGAACATCTCTCTGCTAACTAACATAGAAGAACCTAAACTTCAATCCCTCCTACCGGAGTCTACCGTCGACGGATCGAGGTCCCGTTTGCCGGAACGGAACCGGGGCGTTGAGGATATCGACATGGTGGGAGGAGCCCGAGGAGGGGCTCACCGACGGTGACGAGACGGGCCGGTGAAGCCGGAGTTCGCGGGAAGGGGCGGAGGAGACGGCGTGGTTCCGGTGGTGAAGGGGACGGTGATGATGGTGATGACGCGCCGGCGAGGGGGGGCCGGCCGGATCCGGCGTGGTGGAGATGTCTCCCTGCCCGGTCCCTCCTGGACCGAGCGGGAGAAGGCCGACGGGGGCGGCGGGTGGTAGGCCGGCGAGGTTGGAGGGCCGAGGTGGTGCTGCTGGCCGGCGCGGTGGAGGTGGGGGCTCGCCGGCCGAGAGAGGGGAGGGGCCGCCGAGGGAGGAGGAGGCCATGAGGGGGGCCGCCGGGGGAGGAGGAGGCGATGGAGAGAAGGACCGGTGGGGGAGCTCGCCGGCGGGAGGCAGGGGGCCGAGGGGCGCCGGCCGAGGTGGGGCGAGGTGGAGGCCGAGGGTCGTGGGGAGGGAGAGGGGTCTGCGGGAGGGAGAGGGGTCGTGGGAGAGAGTCACGGGAGGTGGGGTTCTCTCGTGGGGATGAGGGCTCTCGTGGGCAGTGCGAGAGGGGAGGGAGGCGCTGTCGGCGGGGGGGTGGGGCCGAGAGGGAGCGTGGGGAGGGTGGCGGCGCTGGGAAAAGCGTGAGGGGGGGTGGCGGCGCCCAGGGGGGAGGGAGGGAGTAGCGAGAGGAACCAGGGGGGCTCTAGGGTTTGGCCCCCCAGTTGGGCCGGTCGGTGGTGGCCAGCTCGGCCACCACGCCCAGCTGGGCCGGGGGGGGAGGGGTTGGTCCCTTTTTTTTCCTTTTTGTTGTTTTTTTATCTTTTATTATTATTATTTATTCTAATCCCTTTTATTATTCTATTCTTATTTACTTTCTTTTATAATTTATAACTTATACTTTTAGTCCTTTCTTTTTTTATTTATTTTCATTTACTATATTTCTTTACTTATTTTGTTAAAGCTCCTTTCTTAATATATCGGGATCATCAATGATTCCAAAAGTACCCGACTTGATATTATAATGTGTTAGGGAATCTTTATAACTCCCCGACGTTGTTATCTCAACAACATAAAAAAATCTTTTCACGTTTGACTTAATCCCGAAGCTTCGAATTATGATTCGGTTTCAACCATCACGAGAACATTGATATAGTTAACGGTGACGTGGCATCATTAGCGTAGGATCACTGTCGCTTGACTACAGGAGTTACTGTAGCACCAATCCGAGGATGTCACAGCTGGCTTCAACTGCCTGGAGGTATAAGCAACCACTTTCTTCTCTTGCATTAGAACTGCACCAAGACCTTGAAGAGAGGCGTCGCAGAACACTTGGTAAGGTTTGGAATCATCAGGAGGAACCAAGACTGGAGTAGAGGTGAGCTTCGCTTTGAGTGTGTCGAAGTCCAACTGACACTCTGGTGACCAAGCATACTTCACACCCTTCTGAAGAAGACTTGAGAGAGGCTTAGCAATCTTGGAGAAGTTCTCAACGAACCTTCTACAATAGCTTGCAAGCCCGAGAAAGCTTCGAAGCTGTTTCACATTCTGCGGAGGCTCCCACTCAACAATGGCCTGCACCTTCGACGGATCAACTTTGATGCCCTCGGCAGAGATGATGTGCCCAAGATGGACGACTTCTTTCAACCAGAACTCACACTTGGAAAACTTGGCATAGAATTTGTGCTCTCTCAGCTTATCAAGCACCAGCCTGAGATGTTGTTCATGTTCTTCCTCAGTTTCTGAAAAGACCAGAATATCGTCGAGATACAGCAAGACGAACTCATTCTTGAACGGAGAGAATATGTAGTTCATCATTTGACAAAATGTCGGAGGAGCATTTGCCAGACCAAAAGACATGACTGTATACTCATCCGAGTCAAAACTAGTCCTGAAAGCAGTCTTCGGAATATCCTCTTCGCGAATGCGAATTTGATGATAGCCCATTCTCAGATCAAGCTTGGAGAAGATCTTAGCTCCTTTCAACTGTTCGAACAGCTCATTTATGTTCGGAAGTGGATACTTGTTTCTGATTGTCTTCTTGTTCAATGGACGGTAATCAACACACAATCGGTCTGTGCCATCCTTCTTCTTGACAAACAGAACTCCACAGCCCCACGGAGACGAGCTCGGTCTGATTAGACCCAAACGCTCATGCTCATCGAGTTGCCTCTTAAGTTCCTTCAACTCTTCTGGACCCAATTTGTACGACCGTTTCCACACAGGCTCATTACCTGGTTCAAGCTCAATAACAAAATCAACTTCCCGGTGCAGAGGCATTCCTGGCAGCTCTTCGGGAAACACATCTTCATATTCGCAGACCACTGGAACTTGTGAAGTAGGATTAATCTCACCCTTTTCATTCAACGAGAACAGACGGATGGTGTCATCGCGCGCCGCGAATATAATCACGTCCTCCGAAGAGTGAGTAAGCTTCACTTCTTTAGCTTCACAATCAATCGATGCCTTGTTCATGGCCAACCATTCCATACCAAGGATCAAATCAATGTCGGAATTTCCCAAGACATACGGAGAAGCCAGAAAAGAATAACTTCCTATGTTGACAGAGATATCAGGAACTATAGAATTTCACCTCATCTACGCACCCGGAGAAACAACACCCAAAGGTCTATGCAAACTTGTCGAGGGGAAATCATGCTTGATGAAAAATGACTTTGACATAAAGCAATGCGAAGCACCAGAATCGAACAAGACTTTAGCAGGAAAATCATTGACTGAAAGGTTACCCATAATCACATCTGAGGTGTTGTCTGCTTCAGCTGCATTCACCATATTGACTCGAGCAGACCTGGGGTTGAACTTGACGATAGCATTGCTTGGAGGTTTGCCTGGAGGAGGAGGCGGAAGACGTAGCTGAGAAGTGCACTTGTTGGCTTAGTGACCCTTCTGCCTACACTTGTGACAAGTAACATCTACTGGCTGACGGTACTGTGTCTGAGGAGGCCCTTGCTTCTGCTGCTGGAATCCTTGCTGGAAAGCTGGGGTGGGTGGGTGGGAAGAACCACGGCCACCAAAATGCTTGAACTGTTGTGTGTGCCAAGGAGGAGGAGGAGACACCCAATACTTATGTTGCTTCTGAACCACCTGAGTTGAGGAAGACGAGCTGGAATCTCTGAAGCGCTTCTTAGAATTCTCCACCCTGAGAAAAGCTGCCTCAGCCCTGAGAGCTAAGTTGTAGAACTTATCGAACTCCTTAGGATCGTGCAAAGCGAGAGCTAACTGCAAATCTTCTTTCAAGCCACCTCTGAACTGATAAATCTTGCTCTTTTGATCAGGGATATCCTGCAAGGCGTATCAGGCTAGCTCGTGGAACTCGACGTTGTACTTGTACACGGAGTTACCACCTTGCTTCAAGCGCCTGAACTTTTCACGCATCTCCTCCACGAAGCTGGACGGAATGTAGTGGGATCTGAAGTCATGGCAGAACTCATCCCAAGTGATCACTCTAGCACCCGTGGAATCCTTTAACTGTTGTCACCAGATAGATGCTTGCCCCTTCAGCTGGAATGTTGAAAACTTGACAAAATCCTCAGGATGAACATTGTTGCATTCAAAGTGCTTGTTCATGTCGTGAATCCAATCCTTAGCATCAAACGGCTTGTCACAGGAAGTGAAAGTCTTTGGCTGATTTGACAGGAACTGACTCAGATTAGCAAACTGATTGCCACCATGCTTGAAGTTGCCTTGCTGCTGATTAGTCCTCTCTTGCAACAACTATATCAGCATCTGAGTGTTTGCATTTGTAGCAGCCATCACCGCTTGCCAAGCCTCTGCAGGAGGAGGAGGCGGCGGAGGAGGTGGTGGCGGCACATCCTCACGACCTGGATTCTGATGAGTTGGTGGAGTCATCCTGAAGACGGGCAACACATTAGCCCACCGAATAAATTGAACGTATAGCTAGATCAAAAAGGCAGGAATATCTGAACAGGACTAATAGCAATTGCACTCGAACAAAATAGTAAGAATGCTTCCTCAAAGTGACTATCGACAAAATTCTGATTAAGACGACTTGCAAACAAGTATGAGCTAGAACTGCTCGGAACAAACGTATGATCAAGATTTCATCCGATATCTTCGTGGATAAGATCGCACGGGCTCGAACTTACAGTAGCCATCCTGTGCAAGGTAGTGCACACGACTTACGAAGTATCCCCGAGTCGTAGCAAGCTACAAGGACTCTTTAAGACACAACGAGAACTGCTCTAAGACTACCGTGAACAAACATACCCACTGAATGTCGAACCCCAACCTCACATCATGCATCTGTAGGAAGATTGTCCTATAAGTCACTACTTGATATCCCACCTATGAATTCCCGAAATATCTGGTCATGCAATCTGGTACACGGATACAAGGAGTAATATTCACACAACTCCTATACTAACCCGTCCACTGTATCACATCCGTCAACACATAACCAGAATCTCAGACCTTCATCTACAACAGACCCTTGTGATCACAACGATACAAAGTATGGTAGTACTCCCGAACAATCTGCACCAATACTGGGGACATCGGGGTTATCTCGCCACTACTAGTATTGAAGCAATTACGAACATCCTTCGTTCTGAGATACTCAGAAATCTGAATGATGGCGATGTGCACAAGAATCCCCTGGAGCTCAACTCCCCGGAAGAAATCAAGGCAGACAGGAGGCACCAAGACAGAACTCCGTCACATCAAAATCATATAGATTTCAAAAATACCCGCGTGATCCTAATTTTTTTTTTGAGCGAGAAGAGGAGTAGAATTAAGATTTCCTAAGTTGGGAACCTCACCAGAGCATGGAAGAGGAGAAAAAAGAATCCTACTCTCCGATATAACTAAGACTCAAAACATTTTACTAGACTCGACTCGGCCAAGAACGATCACACAAAGGATCCTATGGTCGTAAGGCTCTAATTACCAACTTGTAACGACTAAGATGCGGTCCTTTCCGATTTAGGGAACGGGGCCCCAAAATTGCAAGAAGCGCATCTAAGCGTTTCGCAAGCACGGTAACATAGCACATACATAATAATAGAATGACAAACAGGGAATCATCTGCCATCTCATAGATAATATTAGAGTTTACATCACACATTTATTCAGACAAGGTAGTTCCTCTACGGACTACATAACATCAGAAAAAGGCTATGCTACCCTACATGCTTGCCCACGATCACGATCATGCCTCAGTCTTCTGGGTAGTTCACGTACAGGCAGTCGTTCTCCTCATCGTACTGCCACGCCAGCTGCGTGCCATCGGGATCACCTGTGTCGGGCATACCTGTACCTGTTGGTGTGTTGAAGTAATTTGTGAGCCACGGGGACTCATCAATCTATGACCTCGGTGCCAGAACTAGCCAAGTTATTAGGTAAGGAAGGTTTAGTGTTTAGGTTGCAGCATCGTAAGCATTTATGGTGGCTAACTTACGTAGAACAGGTATTAATGGTGGTCTACGCTAGCGGGCGAAAACTAGTTGATCACTAAGTGATCTTGAACACCTACTTACGTCAATCATAACCCCACCGTGTTCCCGATCGAAGAGAGGTCTTCAAGAGGGACAGTCACGGTTACGCACACAGTTGGCAATTTTATTAGATTAGGTTCAAGTTATCTATAACCGGATGTTAACAAATATTCCAAGTTGCCACATAACCGCGGGCACGGCTTTCCGAAAGATTAAACCCTGCAGGGCTGCTCCAACTAGTCCATCACAAACGGTCATGGGCCACAAAGTAATCCCCTATCACAAATCTCGTGATCTCGTCGGATTCCTTAGAGGAAAACCTCAACTCTGGGGAGAACCAAAGCTTCACCGGGATTCCTATACGCAAGATATATCGCTAAGGTAAGACAAGACTAGCAGGACCTCCCGACGTTTCGACGACCCTGATAAGAGCCGCGTATCTCAGTCTCACGACACGCCGGATAAGCGAAGCGTAAAGTGGCCAGAGAAATCTCCCGAGTTGCCCCGGGATGGCCTCGAACGGTGGTCTAGTTTGGACCAACACTCATGAGGAGCACTGGCCCGGGTTGTTGATTAATTCCTCGGGGTATCTATTCCCTATGCATATTATTATTAAGTAATTACCAAACTAACACCAATGTTGGGTCCTGCCGGACAAGTCTGAACAATACACGATTTATCAAGGGGGTCCCCATAACAACCCCGAACGTGTTAGGAGCGATCAGTTAAGGAATCAAACACCGGTAGCCGGAAACTATGGTGGCAATAACGGAACAAAACACCCGGCAAAAGGCTAGGCCTTCTGTTATTTACCAAGTATATAGGTGCATTAATTAAATAACATATTTAACATAATGATATCAAACTCATGTTATCACATGAGACAAAGGCACCTGCAACTAGCAACGCTAACATTAGAAGTTGAGCAAAGCCTACTTAGCCATTCAATATTTGCGAGGAGGGGAAAATGTTTGGGTTTCATGCAATATCAGGAGGCAATTATTTCAGTGGTAGGCAGCAAGCATATGACAAAGGAAATGTGAATCTAATATAAACAATCTAGAGATGGAATCAAGGTCATATCATCTTGCCTGTGATGTCCTCAGCTTGGAACTGCTCCTGTTCATCCTGCAGGTACTCTCCCGGATCCACGTACTCGCTCTACGATCCCGGTGCTACCCAACATAAAAATAGCATCCAATTAACAACAGCACCACAAGATGCAACAAGCACATGATGCATGAGATGAAAATGAACATGCATCTCTATTCTAGTCACTTGCACGTGCATGAGAAGAAAATACAAGCTTCTGGACAGAACTGCACTCTAATCTATCTTGACTTGCATGAGGATGACATGAACAGATGCGTCATGCGAAAACGATGCAAAAACATATAAAGAATGTTACGAACCGAGCTACGGATCAACCGGAAACAACAAAACAAGAAATGGAGTCCTACGTACCAAATCCATCACAACGCACTCCAATGCATACTTCTGGTATTCCCAGGTTGCCAAATCACAAAACAAAGAAGTACGGATTGGGTGGTGCAAGTAATATCACCACAACATCAACTATGCACTCACAAGCATCAAAACATCAAAACTATACAATCTGTCACAAACAGCAACATAGCAGTTTGAGAGCTACATGCAAAGCACCTACAACCACCCAAATGTGCCAAATAAGATATGTGGCAGAAGCTTTCAAGAGATCTACAAGCATGAGCAAAAAGATAATACAAATGAGTTTCACACATAAAGTTCTACAGCTGCTAACTTGGACAAAAATATCAGTTTTCAGGGACTTAGTGAAATTCTCAGATTCTCACTAGTTGTTTATGCTCCGAAGCATTTTGACAGCACCCAAAACAATATCTACAGGAAGCCAAATGGGATGAAAATTGACAGAGAGCTAGACAAACACAAAAGCTACAACTTCTCGGTTGATTGCAGGGGCTGATTCCCAACACATAAACTTCTGCAAGCACAACTACAAGGGAAGAAAATAAAAGCAGCTTCTCAGACTTAGTGAAAATCACATATTTACACTAAACTGGAATTTTCAGCCACATGCCTACTTTGACTAAGCACAACTTGCACATGAAAACTCCTAAGCATGAAACACCACCACCATGCAGTAGAGGGATTCACCCTCTATTGCCACAACAAGGATTCAACCTCTTGGGCTCATCACATCACATGGAACCAAGCTCTCAACATTGAACAAAACAAAAATATGACATTCCCAGAAAGTGTTCCAAAGGGAAATCTGATTCCACCATTAGATTCTTGGGATGATTCTACCCCAAAAACATATATAATACCTAGGTACTTGCATAGAACAAAAGGGCACAAGGCTAAGAAGAAAATATACATGGAATCACATGAGGTGAATAGTGCTTCATCACATGTGCTTCTCACTAGTTCATCACCTCCACATGCACTTGCAAACTAACATCTCTCCATTGATGCACATGAGGGGTAGACCTCATGTTCATGTGCCTTAGCACACCACCACACACACATACATCAAGCACAACATAAAACAAGCACCTACACATGCTAGTTGGAACACACACACTACTTACACTCACATCATGCATTTCTACACCTATACATACCAACTTGCACATAGATGCTTATCAAGGCACACCATGCCTTGGGCATGTGTGACACACACACACATGCACACACACTCACACACACCACAAGATCACATCACTACACACAAAGTATGTGGGGGGGAAAACCCACACACACACACATACACACACTTGCACTAACTAATGCTCAAGATCATCACTCATGAGCATAAGTAACACACACACATGCACACTATCCTAGTGCAAAACACACATACTATTACACACACACACACATGAGCTAGCTCACACATGCACACATATGGTATTCAAAGTCCTACACACACATGCAAAAATACTAGAGGCAACCTACTGGTTGTGAGGAGGAAAAATACCTCAGAAGGTAACCAAGCAAGATGTAGCAACTATTCAATCAACCAAGTGCAAAACAGAAAAGGAATGGCAAAAAAAATAACAGGGGCTGGCCTGGGAATCGATCCCAAGACCCCCTGGTCCAACAAACCACCACACACCACTATGCTAAGTCTCTCTGGCTCGACAGAACCAAGGAGGGAAGCAGGGTAAGCTACTCCCTGCAGCTACTGTGCCAAAACCAGCAATTAAAAAGGGGTGCTGCCGTTGGGACTCGAACCCACACCCTCAAACCAACACACACACGGCAAACCACTGGGCTACGAACGGAGACTCGACAGAATAGAGGGATTCTACAAGGTAACACAAACAAGGCCGCTCTACTCTGCTCTGCACAGAGAGACGACGGCAGATACACTCACCGGAATGTGGTCTCCACCGCTACTGCTGCGCCAGCGGGGAATCTTATCGCTACTACACCTGCGCGAGGGAAGTCGCTGGCCTGAGCACCGGGACGAGCAGAGCACGCACATGCAGCACACCACATGATCGGTCGTTCTCTTCTCTGATAAGAGAAGCACGACAACGAGCACCTAGGCCGATCTAACGAGGGGGAAGGGAGGAAGGAGCACGCCTCACCGAGGGGAAGGAGTGGAGAGGGTGCCGATCGGAGGAAGAAACTTGAGGAGGACGCGGAAGCCGATCTGATGCAGAACCGAAGCAGGGGTACGGTCCGCCGGGAACACGCCGGAGACAAGGTCCTACCCGTCGATGTGGTCGTGCCCCGACCTCAACGACGACGGGAATGGAACGCGGAGGCCTTCCCCGAGCTCCCTGACATGCTGGCTAGCGCCGGAGGCGATGGACGCACGACCGACGACGGCGGTGATCTACTGCTGCTCTCTGCTACCCCGATCTATAGCAAGCTTACCTGGGGGAGGAAGAAGGAGATGGAGGGGAAGTGGCGGCGCTAGGAGGGGGACGCGGAACCCTAGGCACTAGGTCACGCACGCTGAAGCTATATGGGCCACGGATGGGACGGCGTCGTCAATCCCTCTCGCACTCTCTCTGAAGCTACTGACGGAAAGCAAGCACGGGGACGACGCCGTCAGGAGAAAGAAGATGGAGCGCGCGGTGGGCTGCCGCTGGGGAAACAGAGAGAGATGGGCCTCGGGAGGGGGGAAAGAGGCCCCTGCTGGCGACAGGTAAGGGAGAAAATACTCCTGGGGGTTTTCTAATTAAAATTACACCAGCATATAAATAATCTCCCAGGGAAAACTGTGGCACCAAAAAATAAAATAAAGATGCCCCTGGTCATAAGAAATTATGACATGTTTGAATAAAAAGAAAAAGGAATTTTTGGAGCATGTAAGTATTTACAAAACAGAATTAATGGATCTGTTTTGTGAATATTTGCACCACTAAAACATAGTGTCAAAACACTAAATGCATAGCATCACATCCACCACAAAACATACTAAAACATGGGCATTTTTGAAACAGGAATGGAACAAGAGAATCCTTAGCTTGAGATAAATAGAGAAGGGGGAAGTTTTGAATCCTATTGCAAACCACATAGTGCTCCTTACTTACAAATACTCTATTCCACAACATATCACTTAGCCACACCTATCATCACACATCATCACATCACATACCACTACTCCACATGGATTCACAAAGGCAACAAACACAAAGACATGGAAATAATGATGCATGCATGCAAAGGAAAAACATGACAAGGTAAGCATCACATGAAATAACACATGCATTGATCTCTCATGGCACTGACAAGATGGACCCACATACAAGAAGGTTCCAAATATGGCAAGTTACACTCTTGGGGCATTACAGTCGAGGACCTTTCTCTTTCTTTTTTCCTTTTCTTTTTACTTTCTTTTATTTATTTTTATATAGTTTCCATTTTAAATATATAGGGGTTTTAAACAACTTCAAAACTGCCCGAGTCACATTTATAATTTATTAGGAAATTTTTATAACTCCTCCGATAATTTTAATTTAACATTTGAAACTTTTCTTGTTTTGATTTTATTTTAAACTTGAATTTGGATCGGTTTGAAACTACGCGAGACTACCCATAGTAGTCCCGATGACGTGATACCATTAGCATAGAAGATCAAAACACGGATCATAGATAATCTGATCATAAATCCACAATTCATCAGATCTCGACAAACACACCGAAAAGAAGATTACATCGGATAGATCTCCATGAAGATCATGAAGAACTTTGTATTGAAGATCCAAGAGAGAGAAGAAGCCATCTAGCTACTAGCTATGGACCCGAAGGTCTGTGGTGAACTACTCACGCATCATCGGAGAGGCAATGGTGTTGATGAAGAAGCCCTCCGTGTCTGAATCCCCCCTCTGGCAGGGCACCAGAACGTGCCCCAGATGGGATCTTGCGGAGACAGAAGCTTGCGGCGGCGGAAAAGTATTTTCGTGGCTCTCTTTCGTGGTTTCAGATTTTTAGGGAATTTATAGGCGGAAGAACTAGGGCAGGGGAGCCACAGGGGGCCCACAAGCCCGCTAGCCCCCCCCCTAGGTCGGGCATGGGTGGCTTGTGACCTCCTCCGAGGTCCCCTGCCTTGGTTCTCAAGTTTCATGTCTGTCTTTTGTTATGGAAAAATCATTCCGCAGGTTTTATTCCGTTTGGACTCCGTTTAATATTCTCCTCTAAAAAGGTCAAAACACGGAAAAAACAGGAACTGGCACTTGGCACTGAGTTAATAGGTTAGTCCCAAAAAAGATATAAAATATCATATTCATGCATACAAAACATCCAAAGTTGACAACATAATAGCATGGAACCATAAAAAATTATAGATAAGTTGGAGATGTATCACCTCCCGGCGCGGCTAGAGGGCAGGCCGCGCCCACAGGTCGCCTGGGGGCCCTGTGGCTCCCCTCTGGCCCATCTTCTGGCCCATGGTTCCTCCCGGTACTTGGATTTTCTCTATTTTTATGGGAATTTTCCGGGACCTCTAAATATCCATTTTCCTACGCAGAAGAAAACCATACAAGCAGCTCTGCTGAAAACAACGTCAGTCCAAGTTAGTTTCATTCAAAACATGCAAGAATGAGGCCAAAACAATAGTAAAAGTGTTTGGAAAAGTCGATATGTTTGAGATGTATCAACTCCCCTCAAGCTTAGCATATTGCTTGTCCTCAAGCAATTCAGTTCAACGAACTGAATGCGACAAAGAAAACTTTGACAAACTCTTTTGCTTCATTAGATGTATATAAGCATGCACTACGAACAAGTCCAACAAGTATTGAAGTAATGCTACAAAGATAATGGATGAAGCAATCCTTCGATCATGTGGAGAGTTTAAAACAACTAAGAATGAATAATATGTAACAAAAAATCATAACGAGATCACAATGCACATGACTTGGACATACTAGAGTGGTATCTCGCTAGCCCCCATGAGTGAAGCAAAACATAAATGCAGACGCTCCTTCGGAGTCTTAAAGGAGAATAGAAATAAATATTTCAGAATAAGTGATATCACAATCATACAAAAGACAATGTGGTACTTTGGGACAATGCACATTACACTCGGAATGACAATTATGCTCTCTATAGTTGGTGCTTTTATGGGAAGAGGATGACTCAACAATAAAGTAAAATAGATAGGCCCTTCGCAGAGGGAAGCATTGATTTGCAGAGGTGCGAGAGCTTGAGCTTTAAAACAGAGATAAATCAAATTTTGGGTGGTATACTTTCATTGTCAACGTAACAACTAAGATATCTCAATATCTTTCATGCTAAATACATTATAGGCGGTTCCAGAACAGAATAGTAAAGTTTTTACTCCCCCTCTACCAATCGATCACACTCCACGGCGGGCCGAATCCTCGGGTACCGTCCACAGAAACAACAATTCTGGGGGAGTTTTGTTTCATTAAATTTGATTTGACTTTGAGCATGGAACTGGGCATCCCGGTTACGAGCCACTTTCTCATGAATGATAGTGACTCAACACATATCTTGAGAATAACCTACTTAGCACGGAAGATACTGATAGCCCCTAGTCGTTACATGAGCGATTCGGGCATACAAAACAAAATATTTATTTGAAAATTAAGAATACGGCACATGCAAATTTACTTAGGACGGCACATAAGTACCGCATATAGGTAGGTATGGTGGACTCATATGACGCAACTGGTTTCAAGGATTTTGATACACAAGCAGTTAGTCCGCTTAGTACAGGCAAAGGCTAGCAAAAGACGGGGAAGCAACCAACTAGAGAGCAATAACGGTCATAATCATGCAGAGAGACAAAGCAACATTGAATCAGGCATGAAAGCGATATAACTATTCTGAAATAAAAAGATTGTCAAGGCATGATAGACTTCTAGCCATAACATGTGTAAGCATGTGCCAAGTCAATCCAAAAACTCTTCGAAGGGAAATACCACTCTAATATGCCACACCATGAACAATGCAATGCATGCTAAACATTTCAGTAACACATTATGCACTCCAGCTATTTGAGACTAGTCACAAAGAGAGCATGAACTACTGGAAAAGCATTGTAATAATAGCACTATGTCGCTACAAGCTGGTCTCTAGATCATAAGTACATGCATATGTACAAAAGTAGAAACAAATGAAGTTCATACCGGCTTTCCTTGTTGCATTCCTTCCGTCAATCTTCGTCATTATTGCATCGTTACTTGCACGATCGAACGTAGAAAGATATAATCAAGTGCAATTACAACCATGGACGTGAGCTGAACTCTGCAAACAAAGCAAACTAAAGAGAGAAAAGAAAACTTTTTGGGTTTTTCAAAGGTTAAACGAAAGCAAAAGAAAAGAGAAATATTTTTGTTGTTTTTGCAAAGAAAGAACAAAGAAGAACAGGCAAAAACTCTGGAAAGATTAAAAAGGGAAACTACAGATGATACAATGGAAGGGGAGAAGGATACGTACTCCCCCAAGCTTAGGATTTTGTCCCAAGTTGAGCTCGGCTACTGCGGGCTCCAGGAGCTCCCTCCGGCTCCGGAGTGGTATGGGTGGCTCCAAGAATCATACGAGGCCTCGGGCGCGTACACTGATGCTCGGCTGGCCTCCCAAGAAGAAGGCTCTTCTTCCTCGAGAACAACCTCCTCCATGTGGTTGTGGAACTGTTGCTGGATCACGAACTCGTACAGCTCAATCGAGGTGAAAGACCACCCATTCCTGCTAGTGTAATCAAACAAAAGTGGTGCACGTAGATGGATCTCGCGAGTAGTAAGCTCGCCAAACCTCATAATATAAACAAGGTTACCAAACTTGGAAGTCATAGTAACAAACTCATGCCTCTTCATAGCGGTAAGATCAAAGCTTATGAATGAAAAACGCGTATCATCCGTGCGCACAGTGCGCCCGAGGTGCTCGAGGATAAGCCTGGCATAAATGCCACCAAAGTGAGGCCTTTTGCCGCTGTTAGCAATGAAGCGACGAGCAATCAAAGCACCAATATTATACGTGTTATCTCTTAAGAGGGCGGCTGCCAAGATAGCGAGATCCGGAGCCGAAATGTTGCTCGTGTTGTCACGAGCTAGCACCCCTCGAGCAATATAGTATGTGAAATACCAGATGTGGGGAAACAAGATGCTGGAGATCTTCCCTCGGTGAATTGCTCGCGGGTCCTTACTGCAAAGGGAAGTGAATAGAGATTTCAGATCGTAGGGCTGAACATTCATTTTGGTCGTCTTCCCAACATTCCGCACACCTATAACATCACAAAATTCTGCCAAAGACATAGTGAAGACATCCTCATATAATCTAAATTCAATCATGGAGGTTTTATCATTATATCTAAACCAGTTGACAAAATAATAGGTGAGTTTTGGATATTGTTGCACACGTCGTGTTACGAGACGTGTCAAACCTGCAACTGCACACACGTTATCAAACTCATCCTTAATACCCGGCTCATAAGGAAATCTGAACACGGGTATGCCATGGCACGTGTCGTGTCCGTCTCGTGGAACAACTCCGGTGGCACGATATCATCATTGTAACTTGTCCTCACAGTAGAGGATGAAGTTACAGCTCTAGTTAGTCTATCGATAGGTTCGGGTCTCTTCTTCCAAAGCCATCCTTTTGCTTTTCCAAACAAACTCATTTCTGAAATTTTTGGTTCATCACAAAAATGGAGGTTTAAGAAAAAATGGGTTGGAGCAAACTATTCTACTCACTTCCCTGATGCATAAACATGCATCAAAACTTCACAAATAAATTTCTAAACATGCATGCAAGCTCATATGAACAACACCAAGAACTCCTAAATACTCACAAATAAGATCACCAATCAAAAATTTAATTGGAGGAGTGGAGGAGTCACATACCAGGGAGCAAATGCTCAAATTCTTAATGCAAATGATGGGATGTAGAGAGAGATCGAAATTTGCCACCAAGAACAGCAAGAAATCGAGCTCCAAGAGAAAAATCAGGATTTTTTTAGTGAGAGAGAGAAGGGAGGAAGAAGTACCTGGAAACGAGCCCAGGTGGGCCCAGGCGACCTGTGGGCACGGCTAGGGGGCAGGCCATGCCAGCTGGCCACCTGGACCAAGGGTGGCCCCCCTGGCTGGCTCCAGGTGCCCCTGCATCTCTTATTTGATGGAAATTTTCATTATAATTTTTCTGGCAACTTCACTTTTGAAAACAATTCGAAATACTGAAAGCTGCAAAACTTCCGGAAAGCTCGAAACAATGGTTAAATATATGAAGCTTCAAAAACATTAAACTTTGGTACAACAAGGATGATGAAAGATAAAGGAAATGAAAACATAATAAGCTTCTCTTTTTACTCCTATAAAACATATTTTTTAGCAAGGTTGATCAAGTTTTACTACCAAACAGGTGTTATATTTGAGAAAAAAGTTTCACTTCTTATAAAGCAATCATGGTACCTTTATTTCAATGGATATTGTCCCCACCATAATGGTTTTGTATTTGTGGTGCAGATGTAGAGGACAATCCCACTCTCCAACCTTCACGGTCTCAATATTCTCAATAGAATTAAGGCCATGCCTTTTATCAATCTTCTTCGGAAAATATACCGTGTGCTCCTTCTCATTAACATTGAAGGTCACCTTTCCTTTATTGCAATCAATAATAGCACATGCGTTGTTAAGAAAAGGTCTACCAAGAATAATAGACATGCTCCCATCCTCGGGCCTGTCAAGCACAACAAAGTCAGTAAGGATGAAGCAATTAGCAACTTCAACGGGAACATCCTCACAAATACCTACAGGAACGGTTGTTGACTTATCAGCCATTTGAAGAGAGATATTTGTAGGGATTAGTTTATCTAGACAAAGCCTTTTGTAAAGAGAGAAAGGCATAACACTCACTACTACACCAAGATCACATAAAACAGTTCTAACATAATTATTCTTTATGGAGCAAGGGATGGTGGGTATAGCTAGATCAACAAGCTTCTCAAGAATCTTGCCACTGAAAGAGTAATTAGCAAGCATAGTAGATATTTCCTCATGAGGAACTTTTCTTTTATTAGTAACAATATCTTTCATATACCTCGAGTACGGAGGCAACTTAATAGCATCGGTCAAAGGAATTTGAAGAAAAAGAGGTTTCGTCCATTCACAAAATTTATTATAATGCTCTTCTTCTTTGGTTTTGAAAGACTTGCCTGGGAAGGGCATTGATTTCTGTACCCATGGTTCTCTTTCCTTCCCATGTTTTCTTGCAACAAAATCTTCTCTAGTATATCTGTTGCGCTTGTCGGGTGCTTCTGCTTCCCGTATCTTAGGAGGATCAATCTTCTCATTATCTTTATCAGGTTCAGCACCATCTTCAGTTTCAGCATCGGAAATAGATATACTATTAGGATCAACAATAGGTTCTTCATAAATTATGGGATCATTCCTTGTGTTTCTTCTTCTTCTTCAGGGAGCTGACAACGTCTTCTTCCTGCAATTGAGAATCTTGCTCGATCCTCTTCGGATGCCCCTCCGGATAAAGGGGGTCCTGGGTGTGTGTACCACCTCGGGTCTTTATACCATATGCATGTGTATCAACTTGTTTGGCATTGTTAGCAAGCAATTCTTTTTGCACATTAGAAATTTGTTCAAGCTGAGTTTGAACCATATGAAAATGCTTAACAAGACCTTTAACATAATTAACAGTTCTACTTAAAACATCAAGCAAACTTTTGATAGCAAGGGAATTATCATGCAATTGGCTTTGAATCCTCTCATTAAAGTGATTTTGCTTGACAATAAAATTATCAAGCTCATCTAAACATTGATCAGGGGGCTTACCATGAGGGATGCCACTTGCATTGAATTCTAAAATAGAGTGTACCTCTACCATAGGTGGGTGAGTGGTAGGCTCACATAATTGCTCAATAGGAGGTAGATTGTTCACGTCTTCAGCTTTAATACCTCTCTCTTTCGTAGACTTCTTGGCTTCTTGCATAACTTCGGGGCCCAAGAAAAGCATGACCCGCTTATTAGGTGGTGGAGATGGTTCGGGAACGGACCAATCATCATGATTTTTAGCTATCTTGCCCATTAGTTCTTCAGCATCGTCTGGTGTTCTTTCCGTGAAAACACAACCAGCACAACTATCCAGATAGGTTCTAGATTCATTGGTTAGACCAGCATAAAATATATCAAGCAATTCATTCTTAGGGATTCCATGTACCGACCTAGCCTTAAGTAAAGAGTAATACCTCCCCCAAGCTTTAGGGAGGTGCTCATCCTGCAACTGTTTAAAGTTATATATTCTTTGTAAAGCAGCATATTGCTTATGAGCAGGAAAATATTTAGCAACAAAAGATTGAGCTAAATCTTGAGGACTCTTAGTGGAACCACATGGTAGTGCATCATACCATGCTTTAGCATCTCCCTTCAAAGAGAAAGGAAGTAGCTTAGTAACATAATAGTTTCTCTTCCCGTCCTCCGTAGTGAATAAGCCACCCAACTCAGTGAGTTTAGTAAGGTGTGCACTAGCATCGTCATTTTCTCTGCCATAAAAGGGGTCAGCTTCAACTGTCGATATAAGTGAAAGATCGAAAGAGAAATCAAAATCAGCATCCTCAATGCAATAGGAGATGAAGCAAACTTAGGATCACGAGTAAACTTGTTCTTCATAGAATGCTTTTCAAGCAGCTTCTTAACAGAAGCAGGGTCAGAGTCAGCACACTCTGTAAGCTCCATGCATAAATCATCATCAAGTTCAATATAATCATCATCAAGAATTATTTGCTTGACACCACTCAAGTCTGGGTAACCAAAAGATCTACCAATGGGGTAGCGTGTAACAGGAAGTTCAATTCCAGACTGCTTAGCAGCCTTAGCAATTTGAGACTCGATAAAATAACCAAGTAAACCAGGCTCATCAAAAGTAGTACAAGCATCATCAAAAGTATCAGGCATAGTGACAGACTCGGTAGAAGCAGCATGTGGTGGTGGTGAAGCAAACTTACTCATAACGGAAGGTGAATCAAGCGTAGCGCTAGTGCTGAGAACAGTACCTTTTCTCGTAGTGGATGGTAAAATTGGAACCTTGGGGTCTCCTTTCTTACCATAGTGAATTAATTGCAGCAAGCAAAATAACTCTAAGTAGACTTGTAAATAAAGCTATGCTCCCCGGCAACGGCGCCAGAAAATGGTCCTGATAACGCACAAGTGTAGGGGATCGCAACAGTCTTCGCGGGTAAGTTAACCCAATTTATTGATTCAACACAAGGGGAGCCAAAGAATATTTATAAGCTTTAACAGTTGAGTTGTCAATTCAACCACACCTGAAAGATACTTGCTTGGCAACGAAATATTAGTAGCAACGGTGATATGGAAGTGATGGTGGCAACGGAAATAATAGTGGCAAAGCAACGAAAGTAAAACAGCTAAAGTAAAGCAACATAGAAATGGATGGTTGGTCATGGATGAGAGATATCATGTATTTAACTTGGGGCAAGCCACATAGAAAAGTAATGATCATCTAGGCATATATCAAACATTAGGCATGTATCCCATGGTAGTCGTGCGTGCTTGCAATAAGAACTTGCACAACATCTTTTGTCCTACAATCCCGCTATCAACGGGGCCAAAAGGAACTTATGGAGATTAAGGTGCTCCTATCAAAGAGCACCGGTACAAATCATTAAAAATCAATTGATACATGGAATCCTCAAACTATAGTCTATCCCCTTTGGTGTCCCAAGCTGTCACCATTGGGATCGCCGGTTCCGGACTATAATAGGTGCATACTACTCATAGATAGGATCTAGAACACAAATATATTCATGAAAACATAAGGTATTCAGATCTGAAATCATGGCACTCGGGCCCAAAGTGACAAGCATTAAGAGTAACAAGTAGTAGCAAAGATGATAAACACCATAGTAGATGATAGGCAACATGCCCCCAACAATCCGATGAACTATTACATGATCTAACTCATCCAATCTCTCCCATCCCCTTCACCTACATCAGGGAATTACTCACACATGATGGGGGAAGCCATGGGAGGATGATGGAGAGGTGATGGTGATGACGATGGTGACGATTTCCCCTCTCCGGAGGCCAAAGCAGCCTCCAGATTAGCTCTCCCGAAGAAGAACCGAGGGTGGCGGCGGCTCCGCATCGAGAACTTGTAAAATGACTTCTGTTCTGGGATTTTTGCGTCACGGGTAAAAATAGGAGCGAAAGTAGGGCACCAGAGGGGGTGGCCCCCACCCAGGCGGCCTCCCGGCGTGGCCAGGGGGCAGGTCGCGCCCATAGTTCGCGTGGGGGCCCCGTGGCTCCCCTCTAGCCCATATTCTGGCCCATGGTTCCTCCTGGTGCGTGGATTTTGTCTATTTTTTATGGGAATTTTCCGGGACATCTAAATATCCATTTTCCTGCGCACAAGAAAACCATACAAGCAGCTCTGCTGAAAACAACGCCAGTCCGGGTTAGTTCCATTCAAATCATGCAAGAATGAGGCCAAAACAATAGCAAAAGTGTTTGGTAAAGTCGATACGTTTGAGACGTATCAAGTCCGCCATGGCAAGGCCGTGCAGCAAAAGGAGAAACCTGCGAGAGGCCGTGAGAAGAAAATAGAAGATGACGTGAGTGGCGATGAAGAGGACTCTAGTGACAGAGAATTCCAGAAGGTGGCCGATGCCATGTGTGTTGACGGGTGTGCATCCCTGCACTCCTCTGGCCGCCACCTCAAGCGGTGGGTACACAAAGTTAACACCATGGAGCCAGCGGCAAGGTCTTGAAGACCGCTCAAATGGTCCCACACGCCTATCATCTTCGACGAAGAGGATCACCCTGGTCGCATTACTGTGGTCGGGTGTGTACCGTTGTTGGTTTCTTCGATAGTCCGCAACCTCAAAGTTAGTAAGATGCTAGTTGACGATGAGGCAAGGTTGAACCTGATTTCCCTCGAGGTGGTCTAGAGGCTGCAAATCCCTGACAGCGAGCTCAAGCATACGGGTTCATTCCAAGGAATTAACCCTAATAGAGGCCAACCCAAGGGGAAGATAACTTTGCCCATTACGTTCGGCAGAGAGTTCAACTATTGGACCGAGAAGGCTGTATTTGATGTGGTCAAACTCTCTCTATTGCACAATGGAATTCTTGGTCGCCCAGCCTTGGCAAAATTCATGACAGCATCCTACTATGCTTACAATGTTTTGAAGATGCCAGGCCCCATGGGATTAATCTCCATCCCGTCCGACAAGAAGGACACAGTCATTTGCGTGGACCAAATGTATCGAGATGTGGTAGCATCTGAAGCCGCGGAAGGACCCGCTCCTGCCAGGAGCCAAAAGAGGGAAAAGAAGTCTAGCGGGAACACCAGCAAGGACTCCGAGAAGCGCTCCTCCGGGGAGTGCGCTGCGCCCATCGATGACCTTCCGGAGAGTCCCACTAGAAGGAAATCCAAGGTCTCCTACCCTGTGACGAAGAAGGTCCCAACAAGGGAGGATGGACCTGATGGTACGTTTACCATCCGTGCCACCCTTAATGACAAATAGGAAAGCATGCTCGTTGCCTTTGTGTGGGCGAATGTCGATGTGTTTTCCTGGCAACCTTCCAACATCCCCGGTGTTCAGGTAATTGAGCACCACCTTGCTGTCTACCCTCATGACAGACCTGTTAAGCAGAAGGTTAGGAAACATGCCTTGGAGAGGCAACAATTCATTGTTGAAGAGATCAACAAGCTGGAAGCAACTGGTTTGGTCTAAGGAGTACTGCATCCAACGTGGTTAGCTAAACCGGTAGTGGTGCGCAAGGTAAATGGGAAATGGAGGCTTTGCATTGATTTCAGTGGCTTAAACAAAGCGTGTCTGAAGGACCCATTTCCCTTCTCGTGGATTGATCAGATAGTTGATGCCACTTCCGGGTGCAATCGGCTTTCCTTCTTGGATGCATATTCCGGATACCACCAGATATTCATGGCCAAAGAGGATGAGGAAAAGACCGCGCTCATAAATCCATGTGGCACGTACTACTTTGTACGAATGCCCTTCGGGTTAATGAGTGTTGGTTCTACCTTTGCCACAGCCGTGCAAATTGGATTTGGACCCCAGTTGCACAGAAATGTGGAAGCTTATATGGATGACATAGTGGTCAAGACCAGAGACGAAGCTAATCTTGTACAAGACCTAGAAGAGACCCTTGCAAACCTGTGCAAGATCAACCTGAAGCTCAACCCTGAGAAATGTGTGTTTCGTGTCCCGTCCAGCAAGCTACTTGGGTTCTTTGTGCCTCAGCACGAAATTGAAACCAATCCCGACAAGATCAAATCCATCGATCAGATACAAGCACCCAAGACAGTCAAGGACGTGAGACGCCTGATTGCATGCATTGTCGCATTGAGTAGATTCATCTCCAAACCCGCTGAACGGGCCTTGTCGTTCTTCAAATCCTGAAGAAGGCCGGCCCAGTGAAGTGGACTCCGGAAGTAGACGTGGCGCTGCAAGATCTGAAAGCATATCTTTCTTCCGCTCCCACCTTGGTCGCTCCCAAACTGCAAGAGTCGTTGTTGCTATACCTGGCAGCAACGAATCAAGTGGTTAGCGATGCCCTGGTGGTGCAGCGGGAGGTAGATGAAGGTACATACATCATAGCAGATGTTGCCGGGGATGAAGCCAAGGTATCTGCGGCAACACCCAACACAGACTCAGCAGAACCCCAGCAAGCTAGCAGAGAGAACACCAAAGAGCTAGTGAAGAAGAAAGTGGTGCAGCGACCAGTGTACTTTGTCAGCTCCATGTTGCAGGGGGCTAGGTCAAGGTACTCTAGAGTGCAAAGACTAATCTTCGTCCTCATCATGGCCTCGAGGAAGCTGCGCCACTACTTTCAAGCCCATGAGATCACGGTTGTTACCCGTTTTCCACTGCAACGCATCCTGAGGAACCCCTAATCCACTAGCGGGATAGTCGAGTGGGCGTTGGAGCTATCAAGTTTGGGGTTGAATTACGAAAGCATTTCCAGCATTCAGAGTAGAGCAGTGGTAGAGTTCATAGCCGAATGGACGCCCACACCAAACAAAGAGATCCAAGAAACCATTCTCCCTGGCAGGGAAGCACCTAAGGAATGGGTCATGTACATTGATGGTGCCTTCTCACTCGAGGGTGCCGGGGCAGGTGTACTCCTCCTCGCCCCCACCGGAGGGCACCTTAAATATGTGGTCCAAATGCATTTTCCCTGGGAGGAGGCTACCAACAACATCGCCGAATATGAAGGACTCCTTGTCGGACTCAGAGTCGCGGTGGAGTTGGGAATCAAGAAGCTGGTCATCAGAGGAGACTCTCGGCTCATGGTGAAGTAGGTCAATAAAGATTACGAGAATCCGTTGATGGAGGCTTACGTATAGGAAGTGAGCAAGCTGGAGGAACACTTTGACGGATTACACGCAGAACATGTGCCACGTGCAGAAAACAACATTGCCGATCACCTGTCAAAGTGTGTTACGCTGAAACTTCCTGTGGAGCCAGGATTTTTTGTCCTTCACCTCACTCAACTTTATGTATCCCCTTTGACGATGATCAGAAAAAAGAAGAAAACTGAACTGCAACAAATATTTCCCAGCAGAGCTTCCTGAAGCCCCTGGTAGAGAAGTTGTCGGAGGCGGTTCCGTTTCGCCTGGTGAGCCGCTCCCTTCCACAGAACCCCAGGTTCTCGCGGTAGAGGTAAGTGCTCCCACAAATGAGGAAACGCCTTTAGTCCTTGCCGTCGAGCCATAGGCTCCGTCTTGGGTGCATCATATTGTTCAGTTCCTTCAAATAAGAGAACTTCCCAAAGAACAAGAAGAGGCCGAAAAAGTATCACGTCGGTCTAGTATGTACCAGTTCGTCGACAACACCCTGTACAGAAGGAGACCCAACGGTGTGAAATTAAGGTGCATCTTTCGAGAAGAAGGACTAAAGTTGTTGGCAGAGATTCAGGGAGGCATGTGTGGTCACATATAGGATCAAGGGCCCTTGTCGGGAAAGCTTTCCGGTAGGGTTTCTATTGGCCAACAGCCCTCCAAGATGCAACTGAGCTAGTCACCAAGTGTGAAGCATGCCAATTCCATTCCAAGGACATTCATCAGCCAGCGCAAGCCCTCGAGAAGTATGCAAGGTTCTGTCATTTTTCTTTTTTTCCTCCTAGAAGGACTAGGTGCATCATCATTAATTCTTTGCGAATCTTGTTTAGTTCTTTTAGGATGACCTTCTGGATATAGTGGATCTTGATTCATTGTTCCTCATCTAGTCCTTACTCTAACAACATGATCATTCATATTATTAGTCATTTCATGAAGTAGCTCATTTTGAGATTTAGAAACCTGTTCTAATTGGGTTTGAACCATAGGAGCATGTTTTCCTACACCTCTTACATCATTGGTGATTCTAAATAACAATTCACTTAAGCGAGCAATCATATTCGAGTTTTGTTTAAATTGTTTCTTGACATAAGAATTGAAATGATATTGCTTTATAATATAATTATCAAACTCATATAAGCATTGACTAGGATGTTTATTGTAAGGGATGTCTCCTTCATCAAACTTTAGAAGAGAATTTACCTCCACTACGTGTGGTGATGTTTGGAGACCATGTATTTTCTTTGATAGGTGGTAAATTCTTGACATCTTCAAATTTAATGCCCTTTTCCCTCATACATTTATTTGCCTCTTGCATAGTTTCACGACTCAGGAATAAGATACCTCTCTTATTTGGAGTAGGCTTAGGCGATGGTTTAGGAAGTGTCCATTCATCATAGTTCTTCAATATATTAGTCAATAATTCCTCATCTTGTTCGGCAATTCATTCTGTGAAAACACAACCAACACAACTGTCTAGGTGGTCCCTAGAAGCATCGGTTAGTCCATTATAAAATATATCAAGTATTTCATTTTTCTTAAGAGAATGATCAGGTAAATCACTAAGTAATTGGAGAAGCCTCCCCCAAGCTTGTGGGAGGCTCTCTTCTTCAATTTGTACACAGTTAAATATTTCTTGTAAGGCAACTTGTTTCTTATGAGAAGGAAAATATTTTTCAGAGAAGTAGTAAATCATATCCTGGGGGCTACACACACAACCAGGAGCAAGAATATTGTACCAAATCTTAGCATCACCCTTTAATGAGAACGGAAATAATTTTAAGATATAGTAGTAGCAAATTTTCTCATCATTAGTAAATAGGGTGGCTATATCATTTAGCGTAGTGAGATGTGACACAACAGTTTCATTTTCATGGACATGAAAAGGATCAGATTCAACCAAAGTAATTATCTCTGGGTCGACAAAGAATTCATAATTCTCATCGGTAACAAAGATAGGTGAAGTAGCAAACTTAGGATCATATTTCATTCTAGCATTCAAGGATTTTTCTTTCAACTTGCATAGTAGTTTCTTAAGATCATCTCTATCCTTACAAGCAAGAAAGTATCTAGCAATTTCTTCATCCGTAACATAACCTTCAGGTATTTCAGGCATTTCAGTTCTAGGATAGTCATGGCTAAAAGGTATTTCAATATTTTCAGTAGCAAAGACTTCATCAGTCTCAATAATATCATTAATTTCAGCGTGCTCAGTTTCTTTAGCTCTAGCAAGTAGTTCATCAAGAAATTCACCTAGTAGCACAGTATCATCAAGCAAGGTACTAGCATCATCATAAGAATCATTCATAGCAGAGGTAGCATCATCAATAACTTGCGACATATCAGGATTAATAGCATGTGGTCGTGGTGTTACAAGTCTACTCAAAAGAGAGGGTGAATCAAGTGCAGAGCTAGATGGCAGTTCCTTACCTCCCCTCGTCTTAGAGGGAACAATCTTGGTTCTTGTATATTTCAGATTCTTCATAGTGATTAATAAATAGAAATCCCAAGCGGCTCGGCAAATACAGAAATGCTCCCCAACAACGGCGCTAGAAAACATTCTTGATAACCCACAAGTATATGGGATCACGATGGTTTTCGAGGGTAGAGTATTCAACCCAAATTTATAGATTTGACACAAGGGGAGCCAAAGAATATTTGTAGGTATTAGTAGCTGAGTTGTCAATTCAACCACACTTGGAGATTTAGTATATGTAGCACAATGATCAGTAGCACAGTAATATGATATTATTCATAGTAGTGGTAAAAACAGCAGCACTAACGGTAATAGTGATAGCGGTTTTGTAGCACTTGTAACAGCAGTGGCAACAGTAGTAACCTAGCAAGCACAATATATGGAAAACTCGTAGGAACTGTATCGATGATATTGCTGGATAATATTCGTCATATAAAAGTTACAACACAGGGCAACACAGAACTAGCTCCCGTTCATCGATATAATGTAGGCATGTATTCCGTAAATAGTCATACATGCTTATGGAAAAGAACTTGCATGACATCTTTTCTCCTACCTTCCCGTGGCAGCGGGGTCCGTAAGGAAACTAAGGGATATTAAGGCCTCCTTTTAATAGAGAACGGGAACAAAACATTAACACATAGTGAATACATGAACTCCTCAAACTACGGTAATCACCGGAAAGAATCCCAATTATTGTCACTGTGGGTATGCGGATCCTAACACGTTGTAGGTGCATATAACTTGCAAGATCAGATCAGGAACATAGATATAATGGTGAAAACATAAACGGTTCAGATCTGAAATCATGGCACTCGGGCCTAGTGACAGGCATTAAGCATAGCAAAGTCATAGCAATATCTATCTCCGAACATAGTGGATACTAGGGATCAAGCCCTAACAAAACTGACTCGATTACATGATGAATCTCATCCAGCTCTTCACCGATGAGCATCATGGAATTGGCGATGGAAGAGGGTTGGTGATGATGAAGACTAAAGATTCGCCTCTCAGGATCCCCAAACAGACTCCAGATTAGGCCTCCGATGAAGAACAAGAGGTGGCGACGGCTCCGTATCGTGAAACACGATGAAACTTCTTCTCTCATTTTGTTCTATGAAAATAGGAATTTATACCGTTCGAATTAGGGTCAGCAGAGCCATGTGAGCCCCACTACACACCAGGTCATGTCAGGGGGCCTGGCACGCCCTGATGTCTAGTGGACGCCTATGGCCTCCCCTCCGATGGATCTTGGTTCCAATATATTTTTATGTATTCCAAAATAAATCTCCAAAAAGTTTTGTTCCATTCCGAGAACTTTTATTTCTGCACAAGAACAACACAATGGTAGTTATACTGAAAACAACGTCAGTCCGGGTTAGTTTCATTCATATCATGCAAATTACTGCCCAAAACAAGAGCAAAAGCGTTAGGAAAAGTAAATACGATGGAGACGTATCACATCTGCATGCACTACATTGCTTCTTGGTGTTTCAATAAGGGTCTACGCTACCAAATGTGAACATGTTTATAAAGATTCCAGAGGTAGCAAATCAAATTTGAACGTGTTTACTAAGATTCAGAGGCAACAAATCAATTTGTTTTTATCAAGTTCTAATCAACACTTCACCATAGTAGGTTTTTAGTTCTTTCTCACTTACCTTTTGAAATACTTGGAAAATGATTAATGGTGATGATTTGTAGCAATCGCTCTTCATGTATAATTAAGTGTCTATTCTGTATTCTTAATCATGAATGTATCAGGCATAATTGAATGTGTCAATTGTTATTAAAGCAACTTATATTATTAGGAGGCCAAAGACAACATATATACACATACATGAGGGTGCCAAAAGGCTACACGAGGATGCCAAGAGACTAGAATGCAAAAAGACAAAAGACATCTGTGAGCACCCGAGACCAACGCTCCAGAAGATTCCCCTTTTATTTCGTTGTTGTCATGCGATTAGATTGTCTATCATATTCATCATCGCATCATGCGCATCATCTGCATTGCATCGGCATTCTATTTCCACCAGTTTTTAAAACTTGCATCCATCATTAGTTGCCGGTAATCTCCGTTTTGCCATTGACCGTTTTGAGACCAACCACACACGCATGCGCCAACAACATCGATAAAATATATTTTTTTAAAGTGCGTATAAAATATTCACGGATTGGGTTGAAACTTTGTGCACGGTCTTAATATAGTGTAGATAGGTCGCGTGCCAAATTTCGTTGCAATCAGAGTCCGTTTGATACCCAAACGATCGACCGTAGCGGCACCGTCATCGGTTTATCGTCGGATGTTTTCCGGTGTTTTAAAAATCTCATTGTCGGGCCAAAAACCTCCCTTTCTTACCCATCTAGCCTATTCTACACAGCCCAATACCATCCACCGAGCCTACCGCTCCGTTTCGGACCGTCCGATTCAGATCTGACGGCCCGAAAACGGTGCAAAACTGCTAACCCTAGCCCCTGTCTATATATAGACAACCATCCCTACCTAATTCGGACCCAAACCCTAATCCACCTCATTTCCCGTGCTTCCCAGCCCCTAACTATGCAGCCTCTCCTCCCACCTCAACTGTCGGGCCCGGATCTGCCGTTGTTCCCCGCAGCTAGGAGGAGAGCTCCTCCTCGATATAGATCGGAAGGGAGCCTCGAGACCCGCGCCTCCCGCTCAGCCCCGCCATCCCTGCTGTTCGCCGACAATTGCCGAAGGGCCACTAGCCTCGCCGGGCCTAGGCACCGCCCTCCTTCCTCCCTCTACCTTCTTTTTCCTTCCTTCCTCTCCCCTCACTGGATCTCTTCCTCTATGCTCGTACGTGCTCTGCCATGGATAGCCACCGAGCTTGCGTTGCGCCTTGTCACCGGAGTTCGCCGGGAACGGACGGATCTGGGCAGCCCCGCCCCGGATCTGCGCCTCGCTCGCGCCTTGTCCCGCCTTGCCGTCCTCCCCGTAGCGCCGCCGACGTAGCAACCATAGCCTCCCTCCTCTGTTCGCGGGAGGAGGATGATGCACTAAAGCCATGCAGCCGCTCGCCTAGCGTGGTGGGCCTCGCCCCCACGTGGCCCGGCAGTCGGCCCAACCACTGCCTCTTCAGGCCAGCGCGGCCTAGCGGCTCGCCTCGCCGACGAGGCCGCCGGCCAACCTCTTCTTCCTGGGTCGAAGCTCACTGTGGTGAGCTACCTGCTACTGCGACAACAGACCTTCCCTGGCAACGGCGCCAGGAATCCTGCTGCTACGGCTACGCCTATAGGGACTTCCTTGGAAAATATGCAAAGGATTTCCCCGCGGCCTTGGAGCCTTGCGTTAGTGTTCCCTTGAAGAGGAAAGGGTGATGTAGCACAGCGGCGGTAAGTATTTCCCTCAGTTTGAGAACCAAGGTATCAATCCAGTAGGAGAAGAGTTCAAGTCACAAGTACCTGCACAAACACAAAGAGCTTGCACTCAACGCTATGAAGGGGTTGTCAATTCCTTATAGATTGTTTGCAAAGTGATAACTGAAAGCAAAAAGTAATCAAGCAAAGTAAAAGTGAAAGTGGAAACGATAGTTGTGAATAGACCCGGGGGCCGTAGTGTTCACTAGTGGCTTCTCTCATGAAAGCAAGTAGACGGTGGGTGAACGAATTACTGTCGAGCAATTGATAGAACCGCGCAAAGCCGGGACGTTATCTAAGGCAATGATTATATCTATAGGCATCACGTCCAAAACAAGTAGACCGATACTTTCTGCATCTACTACTATTACTCCACACGTCGACCGCTATCCAGCATGCATCTAGTGTATTAAGTCCAAAAGAACAGAGTAACGCCTTAAGCAAGATGACATGATGTAGATGGACAATCTCATATCTACGATAAAAGCCCATCTTGTTACCCTTGATGGCAACAACATGATGTGTGCCTTGCTGCCCCTTCTGTCACTGGGAAAGGTCACCACACGGTATGAACCCAAAACCAAGAACTTCTCCCATTGCAAGAATCATAGATCTGGTTGGCCAAACAAAACTCAAGACTCGGAGAGACTTACAAGGATATCAAATCATGCATATAATAAATCAGCAAAGACTCAAATATAATTCATAGATAATCTAATCACAAATCCACAATTCATCGGATCTCGACAAACACACCGTCAAAGAGGATTACATCGGATAGATCTCCATGAAGATCATGGAGAACTTTGTATTGAAGATCAAAGAGAGAGAAGAAGCCATCTAGCTACTAACTACGGACCCGTAGGTCTGAAGTGGACTACTCACGAGTCATTGGAGAGGCGATGATGTTGATGTAGAAGCCCTCCAACTCCAAAGTCCCCTCCGGCAGGGCACCCGGAAGGGTCTCCAGATGAGATCTCGCGGAAACGGAAGCTTGCGGCAGCGGAAAAGTGTTTTCGTGGATGCCCTGATTTTTTCTGGGATTTTAGGGAATTTATAGGCCAAAGAGCTAGGGCAGGGGAGCTCCAGGGAGGCCACAAGCTTGGTTTGTGCGGCCCCCCTGGCCGCGGCAACAGGGCTTGTGGGCTCCCTGTGGGCCCCCTGCCTTGGCCCTCAAGCCTCCCGATCTTCTTCCGTTCTAGGAAAACTTATTTCGGGGATTTTATTCCGTTTGGACACCGTTCCAAAATCAGATCTGAAAAGAGTCAAAACACAGAAAAAACAGGAACTGGCACTTGGCACTCGATTAATAAGTTAGTCCCAAAAAAGATATAAAAGGTAAACAAAACATCCAAAGTTGACAAGATAACAGCGTGAAACCATCAAAAAGTATAAATACGTTTGAGACGTATCAAGCATCCCCAAGCTTAACTCCTGCTCGTCCTCGAGTAGGGAAGTGATAAAGAATGAATTTTTTATGCTTTCATGCTACCTAGCATAGATATCCTTTGTAACTCCTCTTATGTGACGTGAATGTTCAGATCCATTAGATTCAAAACAATAGTTTCCTATTGACGTGGAGACAATAATAATTCAAGCAAACTAGCAAGGTAATCATGAACTTTCAAAATAACAAGGCCAAAATAAAGTTATCCCTACAAAATCATATAGTCTGGTATGTTCTATCATCCTTGCACAACGAATTTAAATCATGCACAACCCCGGTATTGGCCAAGTAATTGTTTTCACACCTTTACTTTCTCAAACTTTTTTGACTCTTATGCAATACATGAGCGTGAGCCATGGTTTTATCACTATAAGTGGTGTGGAGTGTGGTGGAGGTTGCAAGGCAAACAAGGAGAAGATGGTCACATTGACTAGGCATATCAATGAGCTATGGAGATGCTCATCAATAGATATCAACGTGAATGAGTAGGGATTGCCATACAAATGATGCACTAGAGCTAAAAGTATGTGAAAGCTCTTAAAGAAAACTAGTGGGTGTGCATCCAACTTGCTTGCTCACGAAGACCTAAGGCAATTTTGAGGAAGCCTATCATTGGAATATACAAGCCAAGTTATATAATGAAATTTTCCCACTAGCTATATGGCGGTGACAAAACGAGAGACTCTCAATCATGAAGATCATGGTGCTTAATATGCACAAGTGTGGAAAGGTGGTAGCATTGTCCCTTCTCTCTTTTTCTCTCTTTTTTTGGTGGGCTCTTTGGCCTCTTTTTTTGGTGGGAATCTTTGGCCTATTTTATTTCCTCACATGGGACAATGCTCCATCAATGATGATCATAACACTTACAACTCAAAACTTAGAGCAATGATGACTCTATATGGAATGCCTTCGGTAGTGTACCGTGACAATGATCTAGCATGGCATAGACATCAATGGAAACATCATGCTAGCTATCTTACGATCATGCAATGGCAATGTAGAAGTGGTGGCACATGTCATGGTGGTAGTCGTATGGCAATATATCTCGGAATAGCTTTGAAAAAGCCATAGTAGGTAGGTATGGTGGCTGTTTTGAGGGAGGCTATATGGGTGGTTTTGTGCACCGGCGAAAGTTGCACGGCACTAAAGAAGATAGTGATGGTGGAAGGTGAAAGTGCATCTAAACCATGGACTCAACATTAGTCATGAAGAACTCATATACTTGTTGCAAAAAATTTAGTAGTAATCGAAACAAAGCATTCAACGCATACTCCTAGGGGAAGGGTTGGTAGGTATAAACCATCGCGTGATCCCGATCGCCACACAAAGGATGACAATCAATAGACTAATCATGCTCAGAATTCATCACATAGCGGTTCACCATACGTGCATGCTACGGGAATCACTAACTTCAACACAAGTATTTCTAGATCCACAACACCTTACTAATATAACTTCAATATTACCACAACCACAACTCAAAACTAATTGAGATGAATCAAACTTCTCTAACTATTCAATGCAGATGAAGGTGGAAGTTTTCATATCCTTTTGGATAACTACCCCTTTTGAGACTACTATCAAAGCATAGATCAACTACCAAGCCACGCACCACTGTGCTCTAAAAGATATAAGTGAAGCACATATAGCAAAAGCAGCTAGCTCAAAAGATATAAGTGAAGCACATGTGAGTTGAATTGTCTAACCAGAGGATATAAGTGAAGTTCGACAAAATCACGGTGAGTGCATGTATCTCTCTCTAGGTGTGCAGCAAGGATGATTGTGACACAACAAAAATAAAAGACTCCTACGATACAAGACGCTCCAAGCAAAACACATAACATGTGGTGAATAAAAATATAGCCCCAAGTAACGTTACCGATGGATTGAAGACGAAAGAGGGGATGCCTTCCCGGGGCATCCCCAAGCTTAGGCTTTTACAGCATCCTTGAATAAACTTGGTGTGCCTTGGATATCCCCAAGCTTGATCTCTTGCCACTCTTTATCTTTTTGTCCATAAGAACTTCACCCAAAACTTGAAAACTTCACAACACGGAACTTAAACAGAAACTCGTGATAACATTAGTATAAGAAAGCAAACCACCACTTCCTTAGGTACTGTAGAAAACTTAAATTCTACTTATGTTGATGTTGGGTTACTATATTTTCAATCTTCCATGGCTAGTACCCCCCCCCCCCCGATACTATCCATAGTTTCATCAAAATAAGCAACCAACTCAACAAAAACAGAATCTGTTAACAGCAGACCAGTCTGTAGCAATCTGTATACTTCGTATACTTCTGGTACTTCAAAAATCTGAATAATTACGACAGTCTAAAGAATTGGTGTAGAAATCAGCAGCAAAAATAATCAACTCAAAAGCTCTTACAGAAAAAAAATGAAAAATCTTTTCGTGAGCAGAAAGTTTCTGTCTTTTCCAGCATAACCAAACGATCATCCCCAAGATTAATCATAACGGTTTTGCTTGGCACAAACGCAAAAAGAAACACAAAAAACACAATCATAACAGAATTATGAAAGTGTGGAAAACGCAAAACAGAAAGAAAAAGGGTAGATTCGTTGGGTTGCCTCCCAACAAGCGCTATTATTTAACGCCCTTAGCTAGGCATTGATAATTCAATGATGCTCACACAAAAGACAAGAACTGAAGCACAACGAGAGCATCATAAAGCATGTGAAAATCACATCTAAGTCTAACATACTTCCTATGCATAGGCATTTTATAGGAAAACAGATTGTCAAGACAACCAATAGTTTCCATATGCAAGGAAGAAGAAAGAGACAATAGCAATCTCAACATAACGAGAGGTGACTTAGTGATATGAAAGTTTCTACCACCATATTTTCCTCTCTCAAAATAATTACATGTGGGATCATATTCAAATTCAACAATGTAACTATCACATAGGATATTCTTTTCATGATCCACATGCATGCAAAGTTGATGCTCTTCAAAAATAGTGGGATTATCATCAACTAAAGTCATGACTTCTCCAAACCAACTTTCAATAGTATTGCAAATATCATATTCATCATGAGGCTTAAACAAATTTTCAAGATCAAAAGAAAAATCATCGCCCCACTCATGATCATTGCAACAAGTAGTGGACAAAGCAAAACTAGCATCCCCAAGCTTAGGGTTTTGCATATTTTTAGCATGATTGTCACTAATAGAATTTATAGTGAAACCATTGCAATCATGCTTTTCATTCAAGGGGGTCCTCGTGACTCACTTCGTAAATTTCATCACGATTTTCAGATTCACGCATCTCAAGCAAAACTCCATAGAGAAAGTCAATTGCACTCAACTCACTAGCAATTGGATCAACATAATTGGATCTCTTAAAGAGATTAGCAAGTGGATGAGGATCCATATCACTAGATTCTTAGCAAGCAAAGATGCAAGCAAATAGGAGGCACATGGCAACACAAGCAAACAAAAAGCAAGCGAGAGAACTGGCAAAGGAAAATAGCAAAAGGCAAATGAAAATGGCAAAGGAGAAAGGCAAATGAAAACGGAAAATGTGAAGTGGGGGAGAGGAAAACAAGAGGCAACTGGCAAAAAAGGTAAATGCAAGAGATGAGTTTGTGACACCTACTTGGATAGATCTCCTCCCCTACAACGGCGCTAGAAATCCTTCTGCTACTGCGACAATAGACCTTCCCTGGCAACGGCGCCAAGAATCCTGCTGCTACAGCTACGCCTATAGGGACTTCCTTGGCAAATATGCAAAGGATTTCCCCGTGGCCTTGGAGCCTAGCATTGGTGTTCCCTTGAAGAGGAAAGGGTGATGTAGCACAACGGCGGTAAGTATTTCCCTCAGTTTGAGAACCAAGGTATCAATCCAGAAGGAGGAGAATTCAAGTCACAAGTACCTGCACAAACACAAAGAGCTTGCACCCAACGCTATGAAGGGGTTTTCAATCACTTATAGATTGTTTGCAAAGTGAGATCTGAAAGCAAAAAGTAAACAAGCAAAGTAAAAGTGAAAGTGGAAACGATAGTTGTGAATAGACACGGGGGCCGTAGTGTTCACTAGTGGCTTCTCTCATGAAAGCAAGTAGACGGTGGGTGAACGAATTAGTGTCGAGCAATTGATAGAACCGCGCAAAGTCGTGACGTTATCTAAGGCAATGATTATATCTATAGGCATCACGTCCAAAACAAGTAGACCGATACTTTTTGCATCTACTACTATTACTCCACACATCGACCGCTATCCAGCATGCATATAGTGTATTAAGTCCAAAAGAACAGAGTAACGCCTTAAGCAAGATGATATGATGTAGATGGACAATCTCATATCTACGATAAAATCCCATCTTGTTACCCTTGATGGCAACAACATGATGCGTGCCTTGCTGCCCCTTCTGTCACTGGGAAAGGTCACCACACAGTATGAACCCAAAACCAAGCACTTCTCCCATTGCAAGAATCATAGATCTGGTTGGCCAAACAAAACTCAAGACTCGGAGAGACTTACAAGGATATCAAATCATGCATATAATAAATCAGCAAAGACTCAAATATAATTCATAGATAATCTGATCACAAATCCACAATTCATCAGATCTCGACAAACACACCGTCAAAGAGGATTACATCGGATAGATCTCCATGAAGATCATGGAGAACTTTGTATTGAAGATCCAAGAGAGAGAAGAAGCCATCTAGCTACTAACTACGGACCCGTAGGTCTGAAGTGGACTACTCACGAGTCATTGGAGAGGTGATGATGTTGATGTAGAAGCCCTCCAACTCCAAAGTCCCCTCCGGCAGGGCACCGGGAAGGGTCTCCAGATGAGATCTCGCGGAAACGGAAGCTTGCGGCGGTGGAAAAGTGTTTTCGTGGATGCCCTGATTTTTTCTGGGATTTTAGGGAATTTATAGGCCAAAGAGCTAGGGCAGGGGAGCGCCAGGGAGGCCACAAGCCTCGTTGTCGCCCCCCCAACGGTCGTGGCAACACAGCTTGTGGGCTCCCTGTGGGCCCCCTGCCTTGGCCCTCAAGCCTCCCGATCTTCTTCCGTTCAGGGAAAATTTATTTCGGGGATTTTATTCCGTTTGGACTTCGTTCCAAAATCAGATTCGAAAAGAGTCAAAAACACAGAAAAAACAGGAACTAGCACTTGGCACTGGATTAATAAGTTAGTCCCAAGGAAGATATAAAAGGTAAACAAAACATCCAAAGTTGACAAGATAACAACGTGAAACCATCAAAAATTATAGATACGTTTGAGACGTATCACTGCCCCTTTCCCTATTCCTCGCCATGTGCGAGATATAATTATCTCGCGCGTGACCCTGTTTCAGCCCATTACTAGATTTGGCCCGTTCAATTTTTTTAGGTCTTGCGAATTTAGTTTTTTCAAAAAAAAATGCATATTTCCAAACGCCCGTAGTTTTTAAACCGTGCATCGGATCGCGACAAGTTATAGATGTAAATGTGTAGAATTTTGCCTAGATTAACATTTTCCAACTCTCATGCATATTTAAAACTATTTTACATGTTATTTGCATCGGTTTGCGTATCGGCGTGATAGAAACGGTTTAGGTCATAGTTAATTAATCGTAGCTCCGTTGGAGATGAGCCATATATGTAAATGAACTAGACCGACGAGTAGAATCACGTGAACCACTTTGTTTTTCCATTTCACAAACATAAATTGCGGTTAGGACAAATCTGGACTGGTTACAAAGTTAACGTATGGGGTCAGTTCAGAGACGCAATATGTCGTTTCCGACCTCACTTAAAATGCCTAGATAGGTAGTTTAATTTGTGCTTCACCCCTTGCCATGTTTATTAACATTTAGTATCGCCCTGTAAATAAATGAGAGTGAACTAAATAATTAAGTGTGGAGTTTCGTCAATATGCAACTCGTTGCATATTGAGCTTCACTTAATGTGTAGCTTTTAACAATTGTGAATTGCCATGCTCTGCCTTGCATATTTGAAACTGATCATGCATCATATGTTAATTGCATCATGTCATGCATGTGTCGTGGTGAATATCGTGTGTTGATTCTTGTTTCCGGTTTGCTTCGTCTCGATAGAGTTCCGATCCGCTTCGGAGTGTGAGGATCCGTTCGACTACGTCGGCTCGTCTGCTTCACCGAGTCGTTCTTCTTCCAAGCGGGATCACAAGCAAGATGAACATTTCCCAAGATACCATTACTATCATTACCATGCTAGTTGTCTCGTTTCTTTCGCTATGTCTCACTGCCTACCACCTGTTAAATGTCAGCCTCCCAACATTGCCATGAAAACCTCTAACCTTTCCACAACCCATCAAACCACTGTTTGGCTATGTTACCGTTTGCTCAGCCTTTTGTTAACGTTGCTAGTTGCAGGTGCTTCCATGTGCCAACATGAGTTCCTTGTTATATCACCACATTATTGCTAATTAATTTAATGCACCTATATACTTGGTAAAAGGTGGAAGGCTTGGCCTTCTAACCCGGTGTTTTGTTCCACCTTTGTCGCCTTAGTTTCGGTTACTGGTGTTATGTTCCATAAATGAGCGCTCCTCACATGCTTGGAGTTGTTATGGGGATCCCCTAGATTCTCGTTTTGGGATAAAGCTCGTTTGGCAAGGCCCGACATTGGTACTATATTTGTCCAACATAATAATTCTGTTAATACTGAAAAACATAGGGTGTCATGAACCCGAGGAGTAATTCAACATAATACATGGGGCCCAGTGCTGCTGGTGCTGGTCCAAACTAGAGCCGTTTGCGGGGCCAACCCGGGGCAACTCGGGAGATGTCTATCAGGCCACAGTACGATGTGCTTATCCGCCTTGTCATGAGAACGAGATACGCGGACTATCGGGATCGTCGACACGTCGGGTGGACTTGCTGGACTTGTTTTACCTTTCTCGAGCATCTTGTGCGAGGGACTCCGAGGATGCTTTGGGTTATCTCGAGGTTGAGGTTTTCCAATAGGAACCCGAGGAGATCACGGGTTTTGCCTAATCGAGGTCATTCCATCGCGGCGTGTGGTAGTTTGTGATGGACTAGTTGGAGCACCCCTTCAAGGTTAAATCTTTCGGAAAGTCGTGCCCGCGGTTATGTGGCAACGCGGAAACTTTGTTTAACATCTGGTTCTAGATAACTTGAAGTAAGCTTAATTAAAACTTGCCAACTGAGTGTGTAACCGTGATTGTATCTTTCGTGAGTTCCCTCTTCGACCGAGGACACGGTGGGGTTATGTTTGACGTAAGTAGGTGTTCAGGGTCATTCATTTGATCATCAGTAGTTCACGTCCTCTATGCGTAGATCATCCCCCTCTTTTATTCTTGTACTTGTAAGTTAGCCACCTCAAATAAATGCTTAGTCGCTTGTTGCAGCCTCACCACTTAACCATACCTCACCCGTTAAGCTTTGCTAGTCTTGATACCTTTGGAAATGAGATTGCCAGTTCCTATGGCTCACAAATTACTACAACACCAGTTGCATGTATAGGTAAAGAGTTACTATGACGTGAGCGTGCTGATTTTGTTATTTGGAGTTTCTTCTTCTTCTTCTTCGATCTAGGATGGGTTCCAGGCCGGCAGCCTGGGATAGCAAGGATGGATGTCGTTCTTTTATCGTTTGTTTCCGTCCGTAGTCGGACCCTGCTCTTCTTCATGATGACTGTATATGGTTGTATTGATTTGACTCTGATGTAGCTTGTGATGAGTGTAAGCCAACTCCTTATACTCATATTTTCAGTAGATGTACTTGTAACGATATCCACTCGTGCGAAAATGACGAGATGTTTTTCTATCCCTCTCGAGGCCCTCGTGCCAAAATAAGGTTATGACCGCATCTTGGGTGTTACAACATCACTAATATAACTCTAACACCCCCCTCAAACTCATGGTGGATCCACAATATTGAGTTTGGAAAGGAGAAATCCATGTTGTGCTCTAGTCTGGGCCTTCATGAAGAAGTGTGCTAGTTGTAACTCAGAAGGCACATACTAAAGAGCAATAACATGATCTTGCACAGCAGCGCGCACATAAGAAGCGTCAACACCAATATGCCTGGTAAGCTCGTGCTTCACGGGATCCCGTGTAATACTGATAGCACGAGTGCTGTCTGACAAGAGGGTGGTAGGCATAGTAACAGAAACACCAAAATCCTCCAGTAACCATCGTAACCAAGTCACCTCTTTCGTCAGAAGAGACATAGCTCACAACTCAGCCTCTGCACTTGAATGGGAAAGTGCAGTCTGTTTTTTGTCTTCTAGGCAATGAGAGAACCACCAAGAAAAACACAGTAAGAAGAAAGTGAACGGAGATCCATAGGATCGCTAGACCACATAGCATCTAAATAGGCTTGGAGTTCTAACGATCTGGAGCGGGGAAAGAAGAGACGGTGAGAGATCGTGCCACGAAGATATCATAAAACATGGAGAAGGTGACTATAGTATATCGAAGTGGGAGAAGAAACAAACCGACTCAAGATTTGGACATGATAGGAGATATCCATACGAGTGACAGCGAGATAGACAAGACTCCCAACAAGATGATGATAACATGTCGGATCAGACAAGGGCTCACCATCACAAGCGCGAAGGTGAACATTGAGCTCCATATGAGTCCCAATAGTGCACTCATCACTAAGAGTCGCATGAGTAAGAAGACCCTACCATTCTTGGGAAATAAAAAAGGCATGAGAGGTGGAGGAGACCTCAATCTCAAGAAAGTAACGAAGTGGACCAAATCGGATATAAGAATTTGCTCACTGAGATGGGCCTTGACAAAGGCAATGTACTCACGGTCGTCACTAGTGATGATCATGTCATGAGCATATAGAAGAAGAAGAGTCTGCCCACGAGCTCAAAGGTGGACAAACAACGCCACATCATGAGAACTCGTTGAAAAACCAACGGCGGTCACCACAGAGGCAAAACGGTCAAACCAGACGTGAAGGGCTTGCTTAATACCATAAAGAGAGCGGAGAAGACGACATACCATGCCATCAGGAATAGAATACCCAGGTGGTGGATGCATATAAACCTCCTCACGCAGCTCACCATTAAGAAAGGAATTCCTAACATCAAGCTGAGAAACAGACCAATGGCGAATAGAGGCCACAACAAGAAGTGTGCGGATAGTGGTCATATGGGCCACAGGAGAAAATGTCTCATCGTAATCACAACCATGCTCTTGCTGAAAGCCACGAGCCACAAGACGAGCTTTGTAACGCTCAAGAGAACCATCGGAGCGAGTCTCAACCTTATAGACCCACTTAAAAGTGATAGGGCAAACACCGGGAGGAAAATAAACAAGATAACATGTGTCAGTGCACTCAAGAGAAGCAAGTTCCTTCACCATTGTAAACTGTCATTCACGATGAACAATAGCATCACGATAAGAGGTAGGCTCAAGTACAACCGAAAGACCATATCGACTAGGAGTGTAGCGGTTAGGGGGAGGACGAGGCCGAGCCCGAAGACCATAAGTTGGTTGGGATGAGGTGGACGATGCACCAGAAGTAGATGGCACGTCAGTGGATTTATCCACAACACATGGACGGTGAGTATAATGGAAAGGAAAGGAGGGAAGAGGTGGAATCACTCGAGGTGGAGACGGGGAATGTATCAATGATGAAGGTAGAGAAGGGGAAGTTATTAGTGATGAAGGTGGAGAAGGGGAAGATATCGATGATGAAGGTGGGGAGTGATGCGATGCGGGAGGAGAAGCATCCATAGGAGAGGACGACGTCAAATCTGCAAGAACAGGACGAGGAATAGGAATACTGGGCACAAAGAGAGGTGTATCCGGAAACGTAAGAAAAGAGATGTCTTCCATTAAGAAAGCCGAGGAGGATGGACGCGGATAAAAGGGACAAGACTCACCAAAAGTCACATCCCGAGAAATACGCATCCAACAACCGACAACATCCCAACATCGATAGCCCTTATGCTCATCACTGTATCCAAGAAAGACACACTCAACAGACTGAGCGGTCAATTTGGTGTGTTCACGAGGGGAAAGCAAAACATAGCAAACGCAACCAAACAAACAAGTCGCCGAATAATCACAAGGATGACCAGAAAGACGCTCGAGAGGAATACCACCATGTAGAGCAGTAGAAGGTTGAATGCTGATGACATATATGGAAGTGGTAACATCCTCACCTCAAAAGTGAGACGAAAGAGAGGCGGCGATCATCATTGCATGTGCCGTCTCAAGAAGGTGACGATGCTTGCGGTCAGCCACACCATTCTGAGCATGAGAACGAGGGCAAGAGAACTTAGTAAGAGTACCCTGCTCAGCAAGAAATACTCGTAGTGCATGAGAGATATACTCACCAACTGAATTTACGCGGAAAACATGAATATGAGTGGAAAACTGGGTATGAACCATGGCAGCAATGTTTTTGTATATAGATAAGACCTCACTACGAGAAGACATGAAATAGATCCAAGTGTACTGAGAAAATCGTCTATAAAGATAATATAGTAGCGATGACCCCCTTTCAAAGCAAAAGGAGTCGGGCCGTGAACATCAGAGTGAACAAGATCAAAAGGATGCTCAGACACTGACTCACTGTGAGGGTAGGGCTGCTGAATCTGCTTACCAAGCCTACGACCTAGACAATCCAATGAAGCGTTACCATAGACAGACCCCAGAACACCGCGATGAACCAAAGACAAGAGACGAGAACCACATAAATGGCCAAGACAATGATGCCACTACTGAAAAGAGCTCGTAGATGCAGCTAGAGGGGTTGCGAGACTAGTGGCGGTGGCAGCGGAGGGAAGACGAAGCCAATCAAGCTCCCAGAGACCATTAGAGCGTCGAGCGTCAGCACCAAGCCGAGTTCCCGTGTGAGGTTCCTGAACAGAACACGAATCAAAGTTGAGAATGACCCTACAACTAGAGTCAACAATCTAATCATCAAGTATGAGCTGCATGGTAAGTCGAGGAACATGAGCGACAAAGGGAACATGAAATGAAGAAGTGCTAAGAGTTCCTTGACTAGCTACATGAAGGGAGTGCCATCAGCCGTAAGAACACGAACTGGAGACTCGACGAGTCGAACGTAGGTCAAAGTGGATGGATCATAAGTCATACGAAAAGACGCTCCGGTATCAATAATCCATGGGGATGTACCTGAATGGGTAGATGGTGGTTTCTCATTTCCAAAAGAGTCAGCCACAGAAACTGCAGAACCTGTCGGTGAAGAATCCCAAGAATTAAGCATGCATCGCAACCACGCATTCGCACACGCAGACAGGGACATGACCGAAGATGTTGAGCTAGAAACATCTGTTGACGATGAGTAGTCACCACCACTCATGAAAGCCACGTGTATAGTTGACCGAGAGTAGCGAGTCAACGTAGAACCACATGTGGAACCCACTCGTGGAGTCGACATAGAGAGGTCTTCATCGTGCGCGAAAGTCACGAGAGGAGTCGGTGTAGGACGACAATCACCAGGTGAAGAAGTCGTGGGAAGAGTCGCTGAAGAACGACCAACACGAGCCCGCAGAGGTGGTGCAGTTGCCAAAGGAGTCAACGTAGAGTGGTCAACAACAACGTCGGAAGTCGCAAAAGGTGTTGAAGTAGAGCAACAACCACCACCTCCAAGCGGGTGAGCACCAAGCACCGAGAGATCATGCATGTGTGAGACATGATCAATATACGGAATACCGTCGGGAGACTTTTTTGCACTTTTTTATTATGCTCATAGACTAATCAGAACACGAAGGAAGCACGAACGCTAAACCGTTCACTATCCAGATCGAGTCTGGTCCCCTCAAAAGGTAAAAAAACTCCAGATCAAGTCTGGCAACCCACGAGAGAAGCAGCCTATAGGAGAAGCACCACGCACGGAGGAGCCCAACTGTAGGCTGCCGGAGAAGCAGCATCACGCTGGCTCATAAACGAGCGCACACGCGTGATGCAACACGTCAAGGTCCGGCGTGGCCGGCGGATCAGCCAAACGGAAGCAGGTGCGGCTGCGGGGCCACAGCATGGAGGAGGCACCGAGCGTCGGAGCAGTCGTGGCGGGCCACGGACAAGAGGAGGCGGCGATCGACAGAGAGGGTCGCGGCTTGGAGGAGGCGGTGGCTGACGGAGCAGGCACAGTGGGCGTTGGCCTTCAGATGTTCTTGTGCTAGGAATTAGGGGTTGAGAAAGCCAGCGATCACCGGGCGAAGAAGGCAACGGCGGTGCCTGAGGTTGGATGAGAGGCAAGTTGCAATGCCAAAAAAATTCTAAATGTAGGCTCATGATAGCATGTTATGAAAGCAATTTATATTATTAAGAGTCCAAACCAATATATATACACATACATGAGGATGTCAAAAGAGGATATCAAGAGACTGGGATGCAAAAGGACAAAAGATATCACTAATATAACTCTAATATCAATGAAGAATAAAAGGTGTGTACTACTTTTCCCACTTAAAAAGATTTTTTTCTTAATATAAGTTTCTGAACCCATGGTTCCCTTTCTTTACCATGCTTCCTAGCAGCGAAGTCATTCTTATCATATCTTCTATTCTTAGGTTGTGGGTTATCAAGATCAACAGGTTCAATCTCCACATCCTTATCATTGCTAGGTTGAGCATCAACATGAACATCACTATTGATATTATCATTAGGCTCATGTTCATCACCAGATTGTGTTTCAGCATCAGAGACAAAGGCATCGTTTGGACTCTCAGGGGTAGCAGCAACAGGGTTGCTAGCGTGTAGGTTCCTATCATCTTTCTTCTTCTTTCTAGGATGACTAGGTGCATCAGTGCTAACTGCTTGAGACTCTTGTTCAATTCTCTTCGGATGACCCTCAGGATACAGAGGTTCCTGGGTCATTCTACCGCCTCTAGTGACAACTCTAACGGAATTGTCATTCAACTCATTGAGCAAGTCATTCTAAGCTTTAAGTACTTGTTCTACCTGAGTAGTAACCATAGAGGCATGCTTACTCAGAAGCTTAAGATCATTGACATTTTTGTCCACACAAGCACTTAAATGACTAAGCATACGAGCATTCTTTTCCAATTGTCTGCTAACATAATCATTGAAACTTTGTTGTTTGGCAACAAAGTTATCAAATTCATCCATGCATAAGCTAGCAGGTTTATCAAAAGGAATATCACTCTCATCAAACCTACGCAGAGAATTTACTTCTACTACCTGTATCGGGTTATCGAGACCATGGATCTCTTCGATAGGTGGTAGATTTTTGACATCTTCAGATTTAATGCCTTTCTCTCGCATAGATTTCTTGGCTTCTTGCATATCTTCGGGACTGAGGAATAGAATACCTCTATTCTTTGGAGTTGGCTTAGGAGGTGGTTCAGGAATAGTCCTAGCATTCTCATTGCACAAGATGTTATTCAACAGAATCTCAGCTTGTTCTACGCTTCGTTCCCTAAAAACACTACTGGCACAACTATCTAGGTGGTCTTTAGAAGCATCGGTAAGTCCATTATAGAAGATATCAAGTATTTCATTCTTCTCAAGAGGGTGATCAGGCAAAGCATTCAGTAGCTGGACGGGCCTCCCCCAAGCTTGTGGGAGACTCTCTTCTTCAGCCTGAGCAAAGTTGTATATTTTCTGCAAGGCAACTTGCTTCTTATGGGCAGGGATATATTTTTGAGAGAAGTAGTAGACCATATCTCGGGGGCTACGCACACAACCAGGAGCAAGAGAAGTGAACCAGGTCTTAGCATCATCCTTTAGCGAGAAAGGAAACAACTTGAGCATGTAGTAGTGGCGGATCTTTTCCTCACTAGTGAATAGGGTGGCTATATCGTGCAGTTTGGTAAGATGGGCTACAACTATTTCAGACTCGTAACCGTGAAAAGGATCAGATTCGACAAGAGTGATTAACTCAGGGTCGACAGAGAATTCATAATCCTTATCGATCACAAAGATAGGTGAACTCGCAAACTTCGGGTCGTATTTCATCCTAGCGTTCGGAGATTTTTCTTTCCACTTGCGCAGAAGTTTCTCAACATCATAGCTATCCTTACACGCAAGAAAGTCCTCATCTATCTCTCCCTTCATAACATAGCACGTATCAGGCATAACAGGCATAGTAGCAGGTTCTACTTCAATAGTATCAGCAGTTTCAGAAGTATCATCACGTCTAGCAGCAACTCTAGCAATATGTGCATCAAGGGCACCAAGTGGCAAAGCAGTATCAGGCATAGTATCTAGCATAGCATCATCAGGCATAGTATCGAGCATAGCATCATAAGCATCATGGGCAGCAGAAGTAGCATCATCAAGCACAGGCGACATATCAAGATTTCTAGTAGGAGGCGAAGTCTCAAACTTACTCAGAACTGAAGGTGAATCAAGTGCAAAGCTAGATGGCAGTTCCTTACCTCTCCTCGTAGTGGAAGGTAGGATTTTAGTTCTTGGATCTTTCGGATTCCTCATAGTGATCAGCAGACGTCAATCCCAAGTGACTCAGAGAATATAGTTGTGCCTCCCCGGCAACGGCGCCAGAAAAAGCCTTGATGTCCCACAAGCGTATGGGATCGCAACAGTTTTCAAGGGTAGAGTATTCAACCCAAATTTATTGATTCGCTCACAAGGGGAAGCTAAAGAATATTCTCAAGTATTAGCAACTGAGTTTTCAATTCAACCACACCTGAAAGAATAGTGTTTGCAAGCAAAGTATCAGTAGCAAGGTAGTATGATAGCAACGGCACCAGAAAAAGCTTTGGCAATTCTGTTGGGGCATAGTTTATGCCTAAGTAATTTTGGTGATTGATGACAATACCGCAAAGTACTAACCGTGTGTGTGATTAAGATTTCAGATAACACACGTCAATGGCACAAGACGACTCGCCCCCTCATTCGTGGAACAGAAGGCCGGCGTTCTCCACGATTCTCTTTATTTGAGTCATAGGAAAGCCGTACTATTAAGAGGGGAACCGTAGTGGAAAGGTTTGGGTGGAATCAATCTTGCACGCGCACACTTCACCTCTTTTCTCCCTTGCCGGCAACTTTGGAGTGGCTCCCGCCTTGGTTTTTCTTTCTTCTTTGCAAATGGTCCCCCAGCGGTAGTACCGCTGGCCCTAGCGGTAGTATTGCTCGAGTACTAGCGGTAGTACCGCTAGCTGGCGGTAGTACCACCCCTGGTCAGCGGTAGTACCGCTCCAGGAGCTTAGTACCGCCTGCCTAGCGGTTGTACGTGGACGGACCTTTTTGCGAAGACTTTCTTGGCGGTGGTAGTTCTTATGCACTACCAGGGGGCCAGCGGTAGTACCGCTGCAGCCAGCGGTAGTACCGCTGGAGAGCCAGTGGTAGTACCGCTGCAGCCAGCGGTAGTACCGTTGGAGTGCTAGCGGTAGTACCGCTAGACTCGGGCAAAGAGTGGGGAAAACGGTTAGATTTTCCCCCCACTATATAAAGGGTTATTCTAGCTGTGGAACCTTATCTCTTCCCCTCCTAAGCTCCATTGTTGCTCCCTAAGCTCAAAAGTGCCCGATCTGTCTCCCTAGCCAATCAAACTTGTTGATTCTTTAGGGATTGGTTGAGAAGGCCTAGATCCACACTTCCACCAAGAGAAAAGTTGATTCCCCCACCAATCCCTTGCGGATCTTGTTACTCTTGGGTGTTTGAGCATCCTAGACGGTTGAGGTCACCTCGAATCCACATTCCATTGTGGTGAAGCTTCGTGGTCTTGTTGGGAGCCTCCAAGCTTTGTGTGGAGTTTGCCCCAACCTTGTTTGTAAAGGTTCGGTTGCCGCCTTCAAGGGCACCTATAGTGGAATCACGGTACCTTGCATCGTGCGAGGGCGTGAGGAGAATACGGTGGCCTTAGTGGCTTATTGGGGAGCATTGTGCCTCCACACCGCTCCAACGGAGACGTACTTCCTATCAAAGGGAAGGAACTTCGGTAACACATCCTCGTCTCCATCGGTTCCACTTGTGGTTATCTCTAACCTTTACTTTGTGTATGCTTATGTTGTCGTCTATCTCTTACTTGTCTTAGTAGCTCTCGTTATTAGCTTCATTAGGGTTCACCCCATTGTTGTATTATTTGTGAACCCATATGTTGTTTACCTTAACTTGCTAAGACTATTTAAAAAGTGGTCGTTGCCTATTCAACCCCCCCCCCTCTAGTCAACCATATTGATCCTTTCAATTGGTATCAGAGCCACGTCTCTTTATTAAGGGTTTAACCACCCGAAGAGTATGGAAGGCGAAGAGGGAATTAACCATGGGCAACCCGAGGCCATGGACTTGACTTCGGTCGCAAGGGACGACTTGAATACGGCTATGGCCACCCTCAAGACGTCCTTGACGAACGAAGTCGAGACCATGCTTAAAGAGTTAATTGAGGGATTTAAAAGTTCTCCCGAACCGGCTATAGTGGTTAAACCCACCGTCATCGATTCGTATGCGACCTTCCTCATCTCACGAAAAGGATGGGACTGGAACATATGCCTCAGTTCCACCCCCCCCATGGTCTATGGAGGATCCATTCCCGCACCGCGTCTTAATCCTGTTGGTCCTCCTCCTAAGCTTGTAAAAGGTGACTTTGCTAACTGGGTATTTTCTATTAAGTCTCATTTGAATCACAGCTCAACAAACTTGTGGAGAATCATCGAGCAAGGATATTATCCCCATGATCCAAGCAACCTCACTCCAAGAGAAGATGCAGACAATCAATACAATCACTCCGCTTTGTTTATTCTCCAGTCCGCAGTGCCACCTGAAGATCTTCCTCACTTGCGTCCCTTCACATTGGCCAAGGATTGTTGGGAGCATATTATGGTGTTGTACAAGGGAAGCTCAAGCATTCAACGATCCAACTATGACGTGATACTTGATAAGGCCGATGAGTTTGTGATGAAGGAAGACGAGGACCCTCGTGATCTCTATCGGAGGGTGACTGCTATTGCTGTGGCACTCAAGGATCATGGGAGCAAGGATGTGGATGATACATGGGTCAAGCGCAAGTTTCTCAAAGCCATCATGCCTTTCAACAAAGCCATGTCATCTGTAATTCGTCAGCGGCCAGACTTCCACTCCTTGTCTTCCAGTGAGGTGTTGGATGAATTCATTGTAATGTCAATCATGAACGAAACAGCCGACAATGCACTTGCTCCTGTTCGCTCAAAGACAACTTCACCCAACCTTGTGTTGAAAGCAAAAGCAATGCTTGAAGAAGAAGAAGAGGATGATGAAGAGGAGAGCTGCCCTGAAGACACAAAGTATGCCTATCATGAGCACATGGCTCTTGCATCAAGGCAATTCTGGGGCAACAAGAGGAACTCAAGACCCACCTTCACCAAGAACAACTCGAGTGGATTCAAACCCAAACAATGAGTAAGGACATGTTATAACTGTGGTAACGTGAATCACTTCGTGGCCGAATGTCCCTATGAGAAAAGGGAAGACAACGGGTGCAAGCTCATTCGCAAAGACAAAACCAAATCATTTCCAATCAAGAACAACTTTGTGAACAAACCCCACCCAAAAGGGATGGTGGCCCTTGAAGAGTACCCTTCCGATGATGATGATGATGATGATACAGTGGCAACGACAACTGTTGCTATTGCCACTACCTCTCCCCAGAAGGTGTCTCTCTTCAACACCCCCAATGAGAACCACATCACCAAGTGCCTCATGGCAAAAGGTATCAATCAGGTAACTCCCATCATTAAGACCAACATCGCTACTGCTCCTTCATTGTTAAATTGTGTTGAAGATAGTGATGTTGGGGAACTTAATGAGCATGATCTTGACAAGTTTCTGTGCACTAGAAAAGGAGCGCACTCTTCGTTTGGCTCTTGAGGAGTCATATAACGATGACTGCGCTAAAATGCAAAAGAAACTAGATCATGATGTTGTTCTTACTCGTATGCTTAAGTCTGAAAAGTATGCTCTTGGGGTTGGCCATGACAGACTCAAAGAGGAGTTTGACACACTTGACAAGGCCCACAAGGTCTTGAAAGGTGTTCATTTCTCTCTGAAAGAGTCTCATGATCAACTCCAAGCAAAGCTTACCCAGGAGATCTCTACTTGTCCTCCCTTTGTGTTAATTGATAATGCTTGTGCAACTAATCCCTGTTGTGAGCATGTACATCTTGTGGAGGAAAATGCCAAGTTAAAGGAGAAACTTGAGAAGGGACTTGTGGCATGCATACAAGGTGAGAAGAGCCTGAACGACCTCTTGAGCACTCAAAAGGGTGTTGTAGGAAAGAAGGGACTTGGACTTACCTCCAAGTCAAAAGGTAAAAGGAGGAACAGGAACAAACGATCTCCTACCCTCATGGACATCTTTGTCAAAGAGGGTGAGGGGACTCAGAAGGTGAACAGGAACAAGGTGGACTATGGAAACCTCAAGAAGGGCAAAACCATCCCTACTAACACAGCTGACAAACTCAATTCTTCTTATGTCTTATGTTGTGCTAGTGATGGGCATGTTTATGCCAGATTTGTTGGTTCCTACGATGAGTATATTGAATGGGCTATCTGGGTTCCTAAGACTCTTGTCTCTAACATGAAAGGACCCATTAAAAAATGGGTACCTAAAACCAAGCCTTGATCTATTGCAGGAGTTTGCTTCCGGTGGGGTGTCATGGTTGCTCGATAGTGGAGCAACAAATCATATGACCGGAAGCAAGGACTTAGTGGTGGTTGTGCATCCTTCTCCATCTATGCCCACCCATGTCCAATTCGCCGATGCATCCTCGTCAAAGGTATTGGGATTTGGTAAGGTGGTCGTCTCTCAAGAGTTATCTATTGAGAAGGTCATGCTTGTTGAGTCACTTGCCTACAATTTACTTTCGGTTCGTCAACTTGCAATTATGGGGTTTTCCACATTCTTTAATCTTGATACTGTGGTCCTCCTGAGGAGCAAGACTCTTAAAGTACCCTATGTTGGATATGTCGAAAATGGTCTTTATGTGGTGAACTTCTCAAAGCGACCCCCTAAGACCGCGACATGTTTAATGGCTAAAGTTGATGTGGGTTGGCTTTGGCATCGCCGTTTAGCTCATGTCAATATGAGGTCTTTGCAAAGTCTTCTGACAGGGGACCATATTCGTGGACTAACAAATGTGAGTTTTGCTAAAGATCGTGTTTGCAGTGCCCGCATTGAAGGAAAGATTCATGAAACTGCTCATCATCCAACGACTCTTATCTACACTAAGAGGCCATTGGAGCTTCTCCATATGGATCTGTTTGGCCCTCCATCATTTGATAGTCTTGGAGGCAGAAAGTATTGCTTGGTCATTGTTGACGACTACTCAAGATATACCTGGGTATATTTCTTCAAAAAGAAGAGTGAAACTCAACAAACTCTCATCAACTTTGCTAATGAAGCCCAACGTCAACATGAAGCAAAGATCTTGATGATTAGAAGTGACAACGGCACCGAGTTCAAGAACTACACCTTGGATGAGTTTCTGGGTGATGAGGGAATAAAACACCAATATTCTGCACCATATACCCCTCAGCAAAACGCGCGTGGCAGAAAGGAAGAACCGGACCTTGATAGACGCTGCAAGGACAATGATGGCAGAATTCAAATCTCCATATAACTTCTGGGCAGAGGCCATCAACACAGCATGTCATGCATCCAATCGGCTCTATATCCGCAAAGGCTTGAACAAGACTCCGTATGAGATTCTAACTGGAAACAAACCCAATCTCAAGTACTTCCGGGTATTCGGTTGTAAGTGTTTCATTCTCAAGAAAGGTGCACGTTTAGCTAAATTTGATTCTAGAGCATATGAGGGCATCTTCGTTGGCTATGCTACAAACTCTCATGCTTACCGTGTCCCCAACAAGTCCACCGGACTCATTGAGGAGACGTGTAACGTGGAGTTTGATGAAAATAATGGCTCCCAAGTGGAGCAAAGTGGTCTTTGTGATGTAGGTGATGAAATTCCTCCCCAAACCATAAGAATAATGGGGATTGGTCAAATACTCCCCATTGAGGAACCCCTTGTGGCCGAAGGAGAAGGACAATGCTCTACTCAAGTGGAGCCATCACCTCCACAAGCCCCACACGCTTCCGATAAACAAAGAGAAGACTCTCAACAAAATGAACAAGCTCAAGGTCAAGATAAATTGCCCAACAATGATGATGTGTCTCATGATATTCAAGCACTCTCCCAAGACTCCGAACGTGCTCATGATCAAGATCAAGTGCAACCACGAGATCCAGACCAAGTAGAAGCACAAGATCCAGATCAAGAGCAACCACAAATACAAGAACAAACTAGTGAACCTGCTCAAGTCGAAGGACAAGATGATCAGGATACTGTCTCACAATTCCCTTCTGCAGCACCAACAGCCGGTGCCAAGGGAGGCTCAAGTCGCAAGGGCAAGCAAAGTAAACAAGTCGATGCTCCCCCGTTATCCAATGAAGAACTCTTGGAGCGTCGAGCAGCCAAGATTGCGAACAAGCTGAGAGTCAAGTCACATCTTATGAAGAACGTACTTGGCAGTTTGAAAAGGGGAGTATCCACCCGTCAACAGATTTGGAATTATTGTGAGCATCACGCGTTTGTTTCGTATTGTGAACCTCAACAGGTACAGGAAGCGCTCGATGATGAGGATTGGCTTATGGCCATGCATGAAGAACTTAACAACTTCGAGCGCAACCAAGTCTGGGATTTAGTGCCTAGGCCAACGGAGGAACATAATTTCATCGGGACCAAATGGATATTCAAGAACAAGCAAGATGCCAATGGGATTCTGATTCGAAACAAGGCAAGACTGGTGGCTCAAGGCTACTCCCAAGTCGAGGGTATCGACTACGGTGAAACCTTTGCCCCTGTTGCTCGTCTAGAATCTATTCGCATGTTGCTTGCATTTGCTTCTCATCATAACTTCAAATTACAACAAATGGATGTGAAAAGTGCCTTTCTTAATGGTCCTTTAAATGAGTTGGTCTATGTCAAACAACCCCCGGGATTCGAACATCCCAAGCTCCCAAATCATGTGTACAAACTTAATAAGGCACTCTATGGCCTTAAACAAGCCCCACGTGCGTGGTATGAGTATCTTATTGAGTTGTTACAAGATCGTGGGTTTGAAATTGGGAAGATAGATCCCACTCTTTTTACTAAGAGGGTTAAAGGGGATTTGTTCATATACCAACTATATGTTGATGATATTATCTTTGGCTCTCCTAACATTTCCTTCCATGAATAATTTGCTGCACTAATGACTGAGAAATTTGAGATGTCCATGATGGGAGAGTTGAAGTTCTTCCTCGGGTTCGAGATTAAACAAGGCCTAGAAGGGACCTTCATCAAACAAGCCAAGTACACTCAAGACATGCTCAAACGGTTCGAGCTCGAAGATGTCAAACCGGTCAAGTTCCCCATGCCAACAAGATGCAAGCTTGACAATGATCCCAATGGTAAAGCAGTGGATCAAAAGGTATATCGCTCCATGATTGGATCCCTCCTTTACCTTTGTGCATCTAGACCGGATATTATGTTGAGTGTAGGGATATGTGCACGGTTTCAATCCGCACCAAAAGAAAGTCATTATATGGCTGTTAAGCGAATCTTTCGATATTTGGCTCATACCCCAAACTTTGGTCTTTGGTATCCCAAAGGAGAAAACTTCAATCTAGTTGGGTATTCTAACTCAGATTGGGCAGGAGATTGTGTGGAGAGGAAGTCAACTTCTGGAGGATGCCAATTCCTTGGTCGCTCATTGGTAAGTTGGTCTTCAAAGAAGCAGAATTGCGTCTCTCTATCATCCACCAAAGCTGAGTATGTGGCAGCTGCAAGTTGTTGAGCACAATTGCTATGGATGAGGCAAACTTTAAAGGATTACGGTGTCACTTGTGACAAAGTGCCTCTTCTATGTGACAATCAAAGTGCTATTAAGATTTCCCTCAACCCAGTGCAACATAGCAAAACCAAGCATATTGATATTCGTCATCACTTCATTCGTGAACATATCAAGCTAGGTGATATTGAGGTTCACTTCATCCACACTGAAGAGCAACTTGTAGATATTTTCACTAAGCCTCTAGATGAAGCAAGGTTCCGGGAGTTAAGGCATGAGCTAAATATCATTGATTCAAGTAGTGTGGATTGAAGCTAGGCATGTTGCACCTCACTATGCATTCTATCTTGGTCTAGATGTAGGCATGGACATAGGGGGAGTGTTGTTCTCTCAATGAACTTTTCCTCCCCCCATTATGCATAAATCGATCTAGTCTTTCACCTTAGCCATTGTCAAATGGCACTTGTGCTTCAAAGACGAGCATTGGTCATGAACCCAAGGATAATTATTCGCGGTGTCATAGCTTTGTCTCAAACATAGGTGGCCTCGGCCCCCCCCCCCCACACCTTTCTCTCATATCGGAGAAAGGATATAAAATGACAAGTCAGTATATATTTCTGGTGCTATCTTCTTTTTCCACTTACTTGTCATTTGCCCACGTTCTTCTCTTCTCCTAGGTCCCGTTGTGACATTTGCAGCGGTACTACGGCTAGGGGTAGCGGTACTACCGCCAGGACCCCAGCGGTACTACCGCCAGGACCCTAGCGGTACTACCGCTAGGGACAGCGGTACTACCGCCAGGATCCCAATCTACCACGACCTAACTAGGAAATTTTTAGGGCTATCTCAGGGGGAGCGGTACTACCGCCAGGACCCCAGCGGTACTACCGCTGCAGCCAGCGGTACTACCGCCAGGACCACAGCGGTACTACCGCTGGCCCGTACCCCTTGGGCTATATAAAGGAGGGGGAGCCCATTTTTTTGCTACCTCTTTCTTCTTCCTCGCGGCTCCTCCCTCCCCAACCCCGAACTCCTCCTATTTCGATCTCTATTCGTGGAGCCCCTTCTCTCCGTTGAGTTGGAGGGTTTGCTTCATTTCTCCTTCCTCCTCCAAGTGCCATGGACCCCGGTAAAGCTCCTCTCCTTCTTCTCTTGGTTGATGTTCTTGTTCTAGGGTTAGGAGCATTGGTGGTTTGGATCCATGTCTTTGCCTTATTCTTGGATGGCATGAAGGAGATATTTGAGGGGAGTGTAGGTCTTATGAATCGTTGCTGTTTATTTTGCCATGCCCTAGGATTTACATGTTTTAGATCAAGCACTTGAACTATGTTTGGATTAGATGTAAAACTTGCTCTCTCTTGACTAGGCATGTGCTTATTTAGATGGTACTTGTGATCCTCATGTGATTAGGGCTGTGGTGGAGTTCTTAGTGTTCATACACAGCCCATGCCCCTCGTAAAATCCGTGTAGCCATATCTATGGGGTCTATTTTTATTACAGATCTGAAAATCAAACCCCAGCGGTAATACCGCCAGGGGTAGCGGTACTACCGCCAGAAGGATTCTCTGTGTATTCTTTTTCATATGCTTGGCAATGTGTGTTTACTTTTCTGCCTTCTCTTGTTCATTGCCTTGACTCCTTTTGTCGCTCTTTTTCGGTGTGCGTTTTGTGTCACAGGTGGTGCTCGCCGCTCGAACCCCCCACGGGACACACAGTCAAAGCAGTTTCGCAATCCAGAGGCTCCAGAGGGTTCCGCCACTTCAGGTCTGCAACCCAAAAAGCAGGCCTTCAAGAAGACCGCTCACAAGGACAAGGGGCTCAACGTTCGCACCATGCCCCCAAGGACTTTCTGCGGTTCTGCACTCAAAACCACTATCTCCAAGAGCGGGCTGTGATCAAGAATGTCGAGCATGTGTGGACAAGGGATCACTGCAGGATCTACCGTGATATCATCAACCATTTCAAGAAGAACTTTGTCCCCGTTCAGTGGATTGACCTGGCTCACCTTCAGCGGAACATGGACTACTTTGGTGATGCTCTCTCTCTGATTGACAAACTGGGCATCAAGGACATCATCTCTTTCAAGACAGACTTTGACCCCAATGTTGTTGCCCAGTTCTATGTCACGGTTCACTTCTCTCCAGATCGGTTCCTGGCGTGAATTCATGGCATTCCTCAAGGTTGAGTTCCAGGGAGCTGACACTCCACTTGGGTCGCGTCCTCATGCTGCAGCTTCCACTGATAGGGCCCCCGCCAAGGACAGATTGCAGCTACTCTATGTGAAGAAGGGTGTGCTCCCCAAGCATCTGGACATCATGCATCAGATCTTCCGCAACACCCTCTTTCCTCGCATTGGCAACTTCGACGAGGTACATGGCTCTCTGGCTGAGATGATACTGCTCTGTGAGGAGGCTATGACTAAGGAGTCTGCCCCTCTTGATATTTCTGATGTGATGTTCACTGAGCTCTGGAACTGCATCATGATGCACAAGGTTCCCATCTACAGGCCCTATCTGTTTGCTTATATCCGTCAGAAGTGGCAAGACACCTATACGCAGGAGGAGTTATACATTCAGGCTGACTACATTGTGCACGATCCTGTCAAGCTTCGCGTCAAGGATAAATGGGACAACCCATCAACTTCCTCTCAGCACATGGACACTGACACAGAGACTGCTGCTGACAGAGGAACCACCTCTCAGTCCTGCCCTTCTGTCATGCCATCTTGGGCCATCAAACTGCAGGATAAGATGAAGACTCTCTTCTGTATGCAGGCTAAGGGCCAGTACCAGACGCACGTGGCTCAGAAGGATAACCGTCAGAGGCACAAGCGTGTCCTAAGGACTCTTGATGTTGACATCTCCAGCGGATCAGAGGACGACATAACTCCAGAGGCTACTTGGATGCGGGCTCAAAGTTACCAGTGGTCTAGCGCTGAGGAGGAAGAGGAGGAACAGGACGATCCAAAGGGTACGGACGAGTCTGGCGATGCTGAGGATGAGGAGTAACCACCTGTGGCGTTAGGTGTGCCCCTTTTTGGTGTCTTGTGCCAAAGGGGGAGAGAGTTTAGGAGCTGGATTTGCTTTGAGAGTCGAACTTTGCTTATCTTTCGTGTTTTGCTTCGAACTTGGTTTGCTTCTATTTTGCTATCTTTTGTGAGACATGAACTTATGTGAGATTTATTTCCATCATATGTTGTGAGTCATATGCTCCTTATTGTCATATATCTCTATCTTTCAGTTCTCATATTATTCTCTGTGCAAATCCGGTATTGTCATCAATCCACCAAAAAGGGGGAGATTGTTGGGGCATAGTTTATGCCTAAGAAATTTTGGTGATTGATGACAATACCGCAAAGGACTAACCGTGTGTGTGATTAAGATTTCAGATAACACACGTCAACGGCACAAGACGACTCGCCCCCTCGTTCGTGGAACAGAAGGCCGGCGTTCTCCACGATTCTCTTTATTTGAGTCATAGGAAAGCCGTACTATTAAGAGGGGAACCGTAGTGGAAAGGTTTGGGTGGAATCAATCTTGCACGCGCACACTTCACCTCTTTTCCCCCTTGCCGGCAACTTTGGAGTGGCTCCCGCCTTGGTGTTTCGTTCTTCTTTGCAAATGGTCCCCCAGCGGTAGTACCGCTGGGCCTAGCGGTAGTACTGCTGGCCCTAGCGGTAGTACCGCTGGAGTACTAGCGGTAGTAACACTGCAGGCAGCGGTAGTACCGCTAGCTCGTGGTAGTACCGCCCCTACTCAGCGTTAGTACCGCTCCAGGAGCTTAGTACCGCGTGCCTAGCGGTTGTACATGGACGGACCTTTTTGCGAAGACTTTCTTGGCGGTGGTAGTTCTTATGCACTACCAGGGGGCCAGCGGTAGTACCGGTGCAGCCAGCGGTAGTACCGCTAGACTCGGGCAGAGAGTGGGGAAAACGGTTAGATTTTTTCCCCACTATATAAAGGGTTCTTCTAGCTGTGGAACCTTATCTCTTCCCCTCCTAAGCTCCGTTGTTTCTCCCTAAGCTCAAAAGTGCCCGATCTCTCTCCCTAGCCAATCAAACTTGTTGATTCTTTAGGGATTGGTTGAGAAGGCCTAGATCCACACTTCCACCAAGAGAAAAGTTGATTCCCCCACCAATCCTTTGCGGATCTTGTTACTCTTGGGTGTTTGAGCATCCTAGACGGTTGAGGTCACCTCGAAGCCACATTCCATTGTGGTGAAGTTCGTGGTCTTGTTGAGAGCCTCCAAGCTTTGTGTGGAGTTTGCCCCAACCTTGTTTGTAAAGGTTCGGTCGCCACCTTCAAGGGCACCTATAGTGGAATCACAGTACCTTGCATCGTGCGAGGGCGTGAGGAGAATACGGTGGCCTTAGTGGCTTATTGGGGAGCATTGTGCCTCCACACCGCTCCAACGGAGACGTACTTCCTGTCAAAGGGAAGGAACTTCGGTAACACATCCTCGTCTCCATCGGTTCCACTTGTGGTTATCTCTAACCTTTACTTTGTGTATGCTTATGTTGTCGTCTATCTCTTACTTGTCTTAGTAGCTCTCATTATTAGCTTCATTAGGGTTCACCCCATTGTTGTATTATTTGTGAACCCATATGTTGTTTACCTTAACTTGCTAAGATTATTTAAAAAGTGGTCGTTGCCTATTCACCCCCCCCCCTCTAGTCAACCATATCGATCCTTTCAAATTCCCAGCAACGGCGCTAGAAAAAGCCTTGTTGACGGGATGTTAACGCCAACAAAGTATTGCAACAAGTAACAGCGGAGTAGCAAGGAACAGTAGTAGCAGCAGCAAAGTAACAGCAGTAGTGACAGCAGCAAAGTAACGGCAGTAGTGACAGCAGCAAAGTGGTCCAATCCCTCTTGTAGCAAGGTACAAGACTAGGCAAAGTAATGTAGCGAGAACCAGTAGTAAAAGACTCGTAGGCAATGGATCAGTGATGAATGAGTATGACGGATGTGATTCATCATGTAACAACTATAACACGGAGAGATATGTAACTAGCTCCCGTTCGTCAATCTAATGTAGGCATGTATTCCGTATGTAGTCATACGTGCTTAGGGAAAAGAACTTGCATGACATCTATTGCCCATCCCTCCCGTGGCAGCGGGGTCCTAATGGAAACTACAGGATATTAAGGTTCTCCTTTTAATAAAGAACCGGACCAACGCATTAACATGCAGTGAATACATGAACTCCTCATACTATGGTCATCTCCGGGAGTGGTTCCGGCTATTGTCACTCCGGGGTTGCCGGGTCATAACACGTAGTAGGTGACTACAACTTGCAAGATAGGATCTAAAACACACATATATTGGTGACAACATAATAGGTTCAGATCTGAAATCATGGCACTCGGGCCCTAGTGACAAGCATTAAGCATAGCCAGGTAGTAGCAACATCAATCTAGAACATAGTGGATACTAGGGATCAATCCCCGTCAAGAACTAACTCGATTACATGATAGATCTCATCCAACTCATCACCGTCCAGCAAGCCTACGATGAGATTACTCACGAACGATGAAGAGCATCATGGAATTGTCGATGGAGAAAGGTTGATGTTGACGATGGCGACGATTTCCCCTCTCCGGAGCCCGAAACGGACTCCAGATCTGCCCTTTAGATGAAGAACAGGATGTGGCGGCGCCTCCGTATAGCAAAACGCGATGAAACCTTCTCTCTGATTTTTTTTCCAGGCGAAACGGAAGATATAGAACTGAGATTGGGGCGGTGGTGCCACGTGGGCCCCACAAGCCTGCATGGGCGGCCTAGGGGGGTGGCCACGCCGTGTGGGCTTGTGGCCCACTGGCACACCCCCTCACGTGTATCTTTGCGCAGGTATTTTCTTTTATTCCAGAAAAAATCTCCAAAAAATTTTAGGACCTTCCGAGAACTTTCATTTCTGCACAAAAACAACACCATGGCAATTCTGCTGAAAACAGCGTCAATCCGGGTTAGTTCCATTCAAATCATGCAAATTAGAGTCCAAAACAAGGGCAAAAGAGTTCGGAAAAGTAGATACGACGGAGACGTATCAGAGGCACGCGAACACTGGAAGCCCCCTGCTCCGCAGCCACCATCCGCCCCCAAAGAGCCAACCAGCATGAAGACGACCGGCGGAGGCCCTCCCGAGCCACCCGCGGCCCACCATGTCAAGACCCAATCGATCTATGAGGGAAGAATACATAGTATTTGGGGAAAGTTCATCTCAGATCGGAGGTATATTAGCTAAGGTATATGCTTTGCTCGATGGCAAGGTTGCAAGAATATTCGATACAGCTCAGCCACAGCCCGGCAGCGTATATATGTGAATGGGATTTTTACCGACAAGATAAACTACAGTACTCGCAAGTGAATTAATACAATAACTATCTAACGGCTACGGCGAAGCGGTACGTGAGGAGTAATCTCGACCGCTGCTTATCTGAACTTGTAACTGAACATCTCTGTCTGCACTTTGGTCCTGACATTGCCCCCTTCTGGAACACAACGTGTCCTCACGGTGTTGTCGCCGCCTGACGCCATTGCTGTTGGGGAACGTCGCATGGGAAACAAAAATTTTCCTACGCGCACGAAGACCTATCATGGTGATGTCCATCTACGAGAGGGGATGAGTGATCTACGTACCCTTGTAGATCGTACAGCAGAAGCGATGTGAGATCGCGGTTGATGTAGTGGAACGTCCTCACGTCCCTCGATCCGCCCCGCGAACAATCCCGCGATCAGTCCCACGATCTAGTACCGAACGGACGGCACCTCCGCGTTCAGCACACGTACAGCTCGACGATGATCTCGGCCTTCTTGATCCAGCAAGAGAGACGGAGAGGTAGAAGAGTTCTCCGGCAGCGTGACGGCGCTCCGGAGGTTGGTGATGATCTTGTCTCAGCAGGGCTCCGCCCGAGCTCCGCAGAAACGCGATCTAGAGGAAAAACTATGGAGGTATGTGGTCGGGCAGCCGTGAGAAAGTCGTCTCAAATCTGCCCTAAAAGCCCCATATATATAGGAGGAGGGAGGGGGACCTTGCCTTGGGGTCCAAGAGAACCCCAAGGGGTCGGCCGAGCTAGGGGGGAGGACTCTCCCCCCCCCAAACCGAGTCCTACTTGGTTTGGTGGGAGGGAGTCCTTCCCCCTTCCCACTTCCCCTCCTTTTTTTTTCTTTCTTTGATTTTTCTTCTTTGGCGCATAGGATTTGGTGGGCTGTCCCACCAGCCCACTAAGGGCTGGTGTGACCCCCCCAAATACCTATGGGCTTCCCCGGAGTGGGTTGCCCCCCTCCGGTGAACCCCCGGAACCCATTCGTCATTCCCGGTACATTCCCGGTAACTCCGAAAACCTTCCGGTAATCAAATGAGGTCATCCTATATATCAATCTTCGTTTCCGGACCATTCCGGAAACCCTCGTGACGTCCATGATCTCATCCGGGACTCCGAACAACATTCGGTAACCAACCATATAACTCAAATACGCATAAAACAACGTCGAACCTTAAGTGTGCAGACCCCGCGGGTTCGAGAACTATGTAGACATGACCCGAGAGACTCCTCGGTCAATATCCAATAGCGGGACCTGGATGCCCATATTGGATCCTACATATTCTACGAAGATCTTATCGTTTGAACCTCAGTGCCAAGGATTCGTATAATCCCGTATGTCATTCCCTTTGTCCTTCGGTATGTTACTTGCCCGAGATTCGATCGTCAGTATCCGCATACCTATTTCAATCTCGTTTACTGGCAAGTCTCTTTACTCGTTCTGTAATACAAGATCCCGCAACTTACACTAAGTTACATTGCTTGCAAGGCTTGTGTGTGATGTTGTATTACCGAGTGGGCCCCGAGATACCTCTCCGTCACACGGAGTGACAAATCCCAGTCTTGATCCATACTAACTCAACTAACACCTTCGGAGATACCTGTAGAGCATCTTTATAGTCACCCAGTTACGTTGCGATGTTTGATACACACAAAGCATTCCTCCGGTGTCAGTGAGTTATATGATCTCATGGTCATAGGAATAAATACTTGACACGCAGAAAACAGTAGCAACAAAATGACACGATCAACATGCTACGTGTATTAGTTTGGGTCTAGTCCATCACATGATTCTCCTAATGATGTGATCCCGTTATCAAGTGACAACACTTACCTATGGCCAGGAAACCTTGACCATCTTTGATCAACGAGCTAGTCAACTAGAGGCTTACTAGGGACAGTGTTTTGTCCATGTATCCACACAAGTATTGTGTTTCCAATCAATACAATTATAGCATGGATAATAAACGATTATCATGAACTAAGAAATATAATAATAACTAATTTATTATTGCCTCTAGGGCATATGTCCAACAGTCTCCCACTTGCACTAGAGTCAATAATCTAGTTCACATCACCATGTGATTCCAACGAATCCAACACCCATACAGTTCTGGGGTCTGATCACGTCTTGCTCGTGAGAGAGTTTTCAGTCAACGGTTCTGAAACTTTCAGATCCGTGTGTTCTTTACAAATTTTTATGTCATCTTATAGATGCTGCTACTACGTGCTATTCGGAAATGCTCCAAATATCTACTCTACTATATGAATCCGTTTTCACTACTCATAGTTATTCGGATTAGTGTCAAAGCTTGCATCAACGTAACCTCTTTACGACGAACTCTTTAACCACCTCCATAATCGAGAAAAATTCCTTAGTCCATTAGTTACTAAGGATAAATTTTGACCGCTGCTAGTGATTCAATCATGGATCACTCTCTGTACCCTTAACAGACTTTGAGTCAAGGCACACATCAGGTGCGGTACACAGCATGGCATACTTTAGATTCTACGGCTAAGGCATAGAAGACGACCTTCGTCTATTCTCTTTATTCTGCCGTGGTCGGGTTTTGAGTCTTACTCAAATTCACACCTCACAACGCAACCAAGAACTCCTTCTTTGCTGATCTATTTTGAACTCTTTCAAAAACTTGTCAAGGCATGCATCTTGTTGAAACTTCTATTAAGCGTTTTCGATCTATCTCCATAGATCTTTGATGCTCAACGTTCAAGTAGCGTAATCCAGGTACTCCTTTGAAAACTTCTTTCAAACAACCTTGTATGCTTTACAGAAATTCTACATTACTTCTGATCCACAATATGTCAACCACATATACCTATCAGAAATTCTATAGTGCTCCCACTCACTTATTTGGAAATACAAGTTTCTCATAAACCTTGTACACACCCAAAAACTTTGATCATCTCATCAAAGTGTATATTCCAACTCCGAGATGCTTGCACCAGTCCATTGAAGGATCACTGGAGCTTGCATACTTGCTAGTATCTTTAGGATCGACAAAACCTTCTCGTTGTATCACATACAATGTTTGCTCAAGGAAACCGTCGAGAAACAATGTTTTGACATCCTACGTGCAATATTTCATAAATAATGCATCAACAACTAACATAATTCTAACAGACCTTTAGCATCGCTACGAGTGAGAAAGTCTCATCACAGTCAACTGTTTGATCTTGTCGAAAACATCTTTGTGACAAGTCGAGCTTTTCTTAATAGTGACTTATCACCATCATCATCTGTCTTCTTTTAAAGATCCATCTTTACTCAATAGTCTTATGACCATCAAGTAGTTCTTTCAAAGTCTACACTTTGTTTTCATACATGGATCCTCTCTCGGATTTCATGGCTTCCAGCCATTTGTCGGAATCTGGGCCCACCATCGCTTTCTCCATAACTCGTAGGTTCACTGTTGCTCAACAACATGACCTCCAAGACAGGGTTACCGTACTACTCTGCAGCAGTACGCGACCTTGTCGACCTACGAGGTTTGTAGTAACTTGATTCGAAGCTCAATGATCACCATCATCAGCTTCCACTTCAATTGGTGTAGGCGCCACAGGAACAACTTCCTATGCCCTGCTACACACTGGTTGAAGTGATGGTTCAATAACCTCATCAAGTTCTACTACCCTCCCACTCAATTCTTTCGAGAGAAACCTTTCCTCGAGAAAGGATCCGTTTCTAGAAACAAACACTTTGCTTTCGGATCTGAGATAGGAGATGTACCCAACTGTTTTGGATATCCTATGAAGATGCATTTATCCGCTTTGGGTTCGAGCTTATCAGGCTGAAACTTTTTCACATAAGTGTCGAAGCCCCAAACTTTCAAGAAACGACAGTTTAGATTTCTCTAAACCTCAGTCTATACTGTGTCATCTCAACGGAAATACGCGGTGCCCTATTTAAAGTGAATGCGGTTGTCTCTAATGCATAACCCATAAACGATAATGGTAATTCGATAAGAGACATCACAGCATGCACCATACTAAATAGTGCGTGGCTATGACGTTCAGACACATCATCACACTATGATGTTCCAGGTGGCATGAACTGTGAAACAATTTCCACATTGTCTTAACTGTGTACCAAAAACTCGCAACTCAGATATTTATTTCTATGATCATATCGTAGACAGTTCATCCTCTTGTTACGACGAACTTCACTCTGAAACGGAATTGAACTTTTCAGTATTTCAGACTTGTGATTCATTAAGTAAATACTCCTGTATCTACTCAAGTCGTCAATGAAGTAAGAACATAATGATATCCACTGCGTGCCTCAGCACTCATTGGACTGCATACATCAAAAATGTATCACTTCCGACAAGTTACTATCTTGTTTCATCTCAATGAAAACAAGGCCTTGCTCATGTGGTATGATTTGCATGTCACTAGTGATTCGCAATCAGGTGAGTAAAGATCCATCAGCATGGACCCTCTTCATGCAATTTATACTAACATGACTCAAGCGGCAGTGCCACAAGTAAGTGGTACTATCATCATTAACTCGTATCTTTTGGCACCAATGTGTAACACTACAATCGAGATTCAATAAACCATTGAAGGTGATTATTCAAGCAAATAGAGTAACCATTATTCTCTTTGAATGAATAATCGTATTGCAATAAACACGATCCAATCATGTTCATGCCTAACGCAAGCACCAAATAACAATTATTTAGGTTCAACACCAATCCCGATGGTAGAGGGAGCGTGCGACGTTTGATCATATCAACCTTGGAAACACTTCCAACACGTATCGTCACCTCGCCTTTAGCTAGTCTCCGTTTATGTCGTAGCTTTTATTTCGCGTTACTAATCACTTAGCAACCGAACCGGTATCCAATACCCTTGTGCTACTAGGAGTACTAGTAAAGTACACATCAACATTATGTATATCAAATATACTTCTCTCGACTTTTGCCAGCCTTCTTATCTACCAAGTATCTAGAGTTGCTCCGCCTCAGTGACTGTTCCCCTTATTACAGAAGCACTTAGTCTCGGGTTTGGGTTTGGGTCTCTTCATTAGCGCAGCAACTGTTTTGCCGTTTCACGAAGTATCCCTTCTAGCCCTCGCCTTTCTTGAAACTTAGTGGTTTTCCAAACCATCAACTATTGATGCTCCTTCTTGATTTCTACTTTCGCAGTGTCAAACGTCGCGAATCGCTCAAGGATCATTGTATCTATCCTTGATATGTTATAGTTCATCACGAAGCTCTCAAAGCTTGGTGGCAGTGACTTTTGGAGAACCATCACTATCTCATCTGGAAGATTAGCTCCCATTTGATTCAAGTGATTGTCGTACTCAGACAATCTGAGCACATGCTCAACGATTGAGCTTTTCTCCTTTACTTTGCGGTCAAAGAATCTTGTTGGAGGTCTCGTACCTCTTAACAAGGGCACAAGCATGAAATCACAATTTCATCTCTTTAGAACATCATTTATGTTCCGTGACATTTTAAAACGTTTTCGGTGCCTTGCTTCTAAGCCATTAAGTACTTTGCACTGAACTATCGTGTAGTCATCAGAAACGTGTATGTCGGATGTTCACATCATCCACAGACGACGCTCGAGGTGCAGCACATCGAGTGGTGCATTAAGGACATAAGCCTTCTGTGCAGCAACGAGGACAATCCTCGGTTTTACAGACTCAGTCTGCAAAGTTTGCTACTATCAATTTTCAACTAAATTTTCTCTAGGAACATATAAAAACAGTAGAGCTATAGCGCAAGCTACATCGTAATTTGCAAAGACCATTAGACTATGTTCATGACAATTAGTTCAATTAATCATATTACTTAAGAACTCCCACTCAAAAAGTACATCTCTCTAGTCATTTGAGTGGTACATGATCCAAATCCGCTATCTCAAGTCCGATCATCACGTGAGTCGAGAATAGTTTCAGTGGTAAGCATCTCTATGCTAATCATATCAACTATACGATTCATGCTCGACCTTTCGGTCTCATGTGTTCCGAGGCCATGTTTGCACATGCTAGGCTCGTCAAGCTTAACCCGAGTGTTCCGCGTGCGCAACTGTTTTGCACCCGTTGTATGTGAACGTTGAGTCTATCACACCCGATCATCACGTGGTGTCTCGAAACGACGAACTGTAGCAACGGTGCACAGTCGGGGAGAACACAATTTCGTCTTGAAATTTTAGTGAGAGATCACCTCATAATGCTACCGTCGTTCTAAGCAAAATAAGGTGCATAAAAGGATTAACATCACATGCAATTCATAAGTGACATGATATGGCCATCATCACGTGCTTCTTGATCTCCATCACCAAAGCACCGGCACGATCTTCTTGTCACCGGCGCCACACCATGATCTCCATCATCATGATCTCCATCAATGTGTCGCCATCGGGGTTGTCGTGCTACTTATGCTATTACTTCTAAAGCTACGTCCTAGCAAAATAGTAAACGCATCTGCAAGCACAAACATTAGTTATAAAGACAACCCTATGGCTCCTGCCGGTTGCCGTACCATCGACGTGCAAGTCGATATTTCTATTACAACATGATCATCTCATACATCCAATATATCACATCACATCGTTGGCCATATCACATCACAATCATACCCTGCAAAAACAAGTTAGACGTCCTCTAATTTTGTTGTTGCATGTTTTACGTGGTGACCAAGGGTATCTAGTAGGATCGCATCTTACTTACGCAAACACCACAACGGAGATATATGAGTTTCTATTTAACCTCATCCACGGACCTCCTCGGTCAAATCCGATTCAACTAAAGTTGGAGAAACCGTCACTTGCCAGTCATCTTTGAGCAAAGGGGGTTACTCGTGACGATGAAACCAGTCTCTCGTAAGCGTACGAGTAATGTCGGTCCAAGCCGCTTCAATCCAACAATACCGCGGAATCAAGAAAAGACTAAGGAGGGCAGCAAAACGCACATCACCGCCCACAAAACCTTTTGTGTTCTACTCGAGAAGACATCTACGCATGAACCTAGCTCATGATGCCACTGTTGGGGAACGTCGCATGGGAAACAAAAAATTTCCTACGCGCACGAAGACCTATCATGGTGATGTCCATCTACGAGAGGGGATGAGTGATCTACGTACCCTTGTAGATCGTACAGCAGAAGCGATGTGAGATCGCGGTTGATGTAGTGGAACGTCCTCACGTCCCTCGATCCGCCCCGCGAACAATCCCGCGATCAGTCCCACGATCTAGTACCGAACGGACGGCACCTCCGCGTTCAGCACACGTACAGCTCGACGATGATCTCGGCCTTCTTGATCCAGCAAGAGAGACGGAGAGGTAGAAGAGTTCTCCGGCAGCGTGACGGCGCTCCGGAGGTTGGTGATGATCTTGTCTCAGCAGGGCTCCGCCCGAGCTCCGCAGAAACGCGATCTAGAGGAAAAACTATGGAGGTATGTGGTCGGGCAGCCGTGAGAAAGTCGTCTCAAATCTGCCCTAAAAGCCCCATATATATAGGAGGAGGGAGGGGGACCTTGCCTTGGGGTCCAAGAGAACCCCAAGGGGTCGGCCGAGCCAGGGGGGAGGACTCTCCCCCCCCCCAAACCGAGTCCTACTTGGTTTGGTGGGAGGGAGTCCTTCCCCCTTCCCACTTCCCCTCCTTTTTTTTCTTTCTTTGATTTTTCTTCTTTGGCGCATAGGATTTGGTGGGCTGTCCCACCAGCCCACTAAGGGCTGGTGTGACCCCCCCAAATACCTATGGGCTTCCCCGGAGTGGGTTGCCCCCCTCCGGTGAACCCCCGGAACCCATTCGTCATTCCCGGTACATTCCCGGTAACTCCGAAAACCTTCCGGTAATCAAATGAGGTCATCCTATACATCAATCTTCGTTTCCGGACCATTCCGGAAACCCTCGTGACGTCCATGATCTCATCCGGGACTCCGAACAACATTCGGTAACCAACCATATAACTCAAATACGCATAAAACAACGTCGAACCTTAAGTGTGCAGACCCCGCGGGTTCGAGAACTATGTAGACATGACCCGAGAGACTCCTCGGTCAATATCCAATAGCGGGACCTGGATGCCCATATTGGATCCTACATATTCTACGAAGATCTTATCGTTTGAACCTCAGTGCCAAGGATTCGTATAATCCCGTATGTCATTCCCTTTGTCCTTCGGTATGTTACTTGCCCGAGATTCGATCGTCAGTATCCGCATACCTATTTCAATCTCGTTTACCGGCAAGTCTCTTTACTCGTTCCGTAATACAAGATCCCGCAACTTACACTAAGTTACATTGCTTGCAAGGCTTGTGTATGATGTTGTATTACCGAGTGGGCCCCGAGATACCTCTCCGTCACACGGAGTGACAAATCCCAGTCTTGATCCATACTAACTCAACTAACACCTTCGGAGATACCTGTAGAGCATCTTTATAGTCACCCAGTTACGTTGCGACGTTTGATACACACAAAGCATTCCTCCGGTGTCAGTGAGTTATATGATCTCATGGTCATAGGAATAAATACTTGACACGCAGAAAACAGTAGCAACAAAATGACACGATCAACATGCTACGTGTATTAGTTTGGGTCTAGTCCATCACATGATTCTCCTAATGATGTGATCCCGTTATCAAGTGACAACACTTACCTATGGCCAGGAAACCTTGACCATCTTTGATCAACGAGCTAGTCAACTAGAGGCTTACTAGGGACAGTGTTTTGTCCATGTATCCACACAAGTATTGTGTTTCCAATCAATACAATTATAGCATGGATAATAAACGATTATCATGAACTAAGAAATATAATAATAACTAATTTATTATTGCCTCTAGGGCATATTTCCAACAATTGCTGCGTAGTTGCTTTGAAGAATTCTCGGAATGTGTATTTTATAAAATCTGGATCCTCCCATGTAGCTTCCTCTGGTGATAAATTTTCCCATTGAATCAACCATTGTACCACTTGAGTGTTCTGTCTGGGTATCTGCCTCACCTGAAGAACTCCGGCTGGCCCTGTCTTGATGGTGCCATCAGCATTGACCATTGGAAGATTGGGACTAGGTATAGAATGATCTCCCACATGCTTCTTTAGTTGACTGACATGAAACACCGAGTGTATTTTGACATGCTCTGGAAACTGCAGTTTGTAAGCCGAATTGCCCACTTTCTGAATGATGAGAAAAGGGCCATAGAACTTATTTTGGAGTTTGAGAGCTCCTCTGAAACCAAAAATTGCCAATCTATATGGACCCATTTTAAGATACACCATATCTCAAACTTGAAAAGATCTTTCCACTCTCTTCAAATCAGCATACTTCTTCATTCTGTTCTGTGCCAGCACCAAGTTGTTTTCTGAGTTGCTCCAACATCTGTTGCTTAGCTGCCAAAAAATCTTGTGCCTCACCTTCTTCAGGACCAGGAATAGCTAGCTCATTTATCAAGGGAGGAGGATAACCATATAAGGCTTGAAATGGAGGCATTTTGAGGCTTGTATGATAGGTGGAATTATACCAAAACTCTGCTAGTGCCAACCAAGAAAACCATTTGCTAGGAGCATTAGTTGTCATGCATCTCAAATATGTTTCCAAACATTGATCGATCCTTTCCGTTTGACCATCAGTTTGAGGGTGGTATGCAATGCTATACCTCAACTCTACTTTCAAAGCAGCAAATATATCTTTCCAAAACTTGCTGGTAAAGATTCTATCTCTATCTGAAATGATCAATTTGGGTGGACCATGCAACCTGATGATTTGGTCCACAAAAGCTTGAGCCACACTCAACATTGTATAAGGATGTGAGAGGGGAACAAAATGTGCATATTTTGTAAATCTATCCACCACCACCATAATAACATCATATCCTTTAGAAATTGGCAATACTTACACAAAATCCATTGATATATGTTGTCATGCCAGATCTGCTACAGGCAGAGGATCAAGTAGTCCTGGTTGGAGACAATTTTCATGTTTAGCTCTCTGACATATAGGACAAGAAGCAATGAATTCTTCCACTGTCTTTTTAATTCCAGGTCAGTAAAAAATGGACTTCACTCTCTGATAAGTGGCTCTGTTTCCAGAGTGTCCTCCTACTAGGAAACTATGTAATGTTGCCAACAACTTGTTTCTTAATGGTGGCACATTACCCACAAGTATTTTTCCTTTGTACCTGATAATACCAGAATGGAGTGAATAGTCACTATTTGTGTTATCAGGTTGTAAGAGGAGCTTTTCCAACAATCTTTTACTGTCCTCATCTAGTTGATAGCTGTTCAACAGTTCTTCAGCCCAAGTGGGAGTAGTTGTAGAGATTGCCATATATCCAGGAAGCACTCTAGAAAGAGCATCAACCACTTTGTTGTAGAACCCTTTTTTATATTGTATTGTGAAATTGAATTCTAGTAGTTTCATCATCAGTTTGTGTTGGATTCCTTCAGTCAACTTCTGATCTGTGATGAATTTGAGAGACTGCTGATCAGTTTTGATTATGAGAACATTTCCTAGTAGATAGTGCCTCCATCTTTTCAGTGCTTCCAGAATAACCAAAGCCTCTTTTTCATATGTTGATAATGCAGCATTTCTAGGACATAAGGCACAACTGTAATATGATATAGGTCTCCCTTGTTGCATCAAAACAGCTCCTATTCCTTTGCCAGAAGCATCAGTCTCTAACACAAAAGGTTGAGAAAAGTCAGGCAGTGCCAAAACTAGGGCAGAAATCAAAGCTTTTTGGAGTTGTCTGAATGTTGTATCTTGTGCTGTCTGCCAAGAAAATTGGCCTTTTTTTAACACATCATGAAGGGGTCTACAGATTACTCCATAGCCCTTGATAAATCTTTTGTAGTATCCAGCTAAGACAAGGAAACTTCTGAGCTTGGTGACAGTATGAGGCATAGGCCACTCAGCAATAGCAGAAACTTTCTTTGGGTCAATGGCTACTCCTTCGGCAGATATGATATGGCCCAGATATTCCACTTGTTGAGCAGCAAAGACACACTTAGATAGTTTAGCAAATAGGTTGTGTGCTTTCATTGTATCCGGTACAATTTTGATATGTTCCAAATGCTCCTTGAGATTTTTACTGAATATCAGGATATCATCAAAAAATACTAACACAAACTTTCTCAAATAAGGAGCAAATATGGTGTTCATTAATTCTTGAAATGTGCCTAGAGCATTGGATAGTCCAAAAGGCATCACCAAATATTCAAAATGGCCCAAGAAAGTTCTGAAAGCAGTTTTGTGTATATCTTCAGGCTTCATTCTGATTTGATGGTAACGTGATCTCAGATCTAGTTTAGAAAAATGTGTAGCTCCATGCAGCTCATCTAATAGATCTTCAATCATAGGTATAGGAAATTTGTTTTTAACTGTCAGAGCATTTAGCCTTTTGAAATCAGTGCACAATCTCATGGAGCCATCCTTTTTCTTCACTAAAGTCACAGGGGCTGCATAAGGACTTTGACTATGCGTGATGAAGTGAGCAGCTAACAACTTTTTGATTTGATCCTCCATTTCTTGCTTCTGGTGTTGGGGTACTCTGTAAGGTCTCACTTGAGGAGGAGTAGCCCCTGGTACTAAAGGGATAGTATGGTCCAATGTTCTATGAGGTGACAGAGTTTTGGGTTCCTCAAAAAGATCAGCATACTCCAATAGTAACTTTTGAACTTGTGGTGGAGTTTTGCAACCAGCAGGAGCATTGATCATAATATTCTGAATCTGCAATAAGAAAACTTCCACTCCTTTATCTAACAACGTATTCATTTTCTCTGATTTCACCTCTTTCACAGTAGCAGAGTTTGTAAACATGGCAGTAGTTACTGTCTGTTTTTCTTGTACAGTAAAACTGAATTGTTGCTTTGGTATGTCAAAAGACACAAGGCTCACAGTTGTAAACCAATCATACCCTAAAATAGCATCATGACTGGGTAGTGATATGAGTCTGAAATTATGTTGTAGCTTAAGTCTGCCCAACTGAAATTCACGGTTGGGGGATACTGCATCAGAAACTAGTGTTCCTCCAGCAGCTATAGATATGACCCTTGGTTTTACTGGTATTAACTAACAGTTAGCTTTGACTGCAAAATCTTGATTGAGGAATGAAGATGTGCTTCCAGAATCAAGTAGTGCCACAACCTTTTTCCCATTTATGTGAATCACTACAGTAGGAGTAGGTACAGTCATTTGGTGTCCCATTGCAAAAGCATAAATAAACATTACTTGCTCTCCTTCTGAAACGGTTTCAGGTTGATCCTGATTTTGAACATCTTCAATATCTTGTGATATTTGCTCTTCTGCTTCTTGCTGCATCATGTGTAAATTAGGCACTAGTTTGCACTTATGTCCATGCATCCACTTATCTCCACATCGCCAACATTCTCCCACTTTCCTGATCTTTTGATAAGAATCAGGTTGTTTTGTTGTATTTTGTGATCCAGTTGTTGCAGGCACAGTAGAGAATTGTCTCCCAAGTACTAGTGTTAGGTTTTTGATAGAAATTTGAGTAGGATAAACTAGTTCTCTTGGGCAAATTAGGAATAGGAGGGTGACAAGGTTCCACATCTTTGGCCAGCCAGTAAGCATTAGTGAGAGTTTGTGGTCTTAATGGTCTAATCTGAAACTTGATTCCATCTCTGAGACCATTAACATAGCATCTTACAAACCATAATTCACTAAGTTCAGGATTCTCCTCTTGTACATCAGCCATTAAGTCCTCAAACAGTTTGGTGTACTCAGATACAGTGTTGTTTCCTTGCTTAGCAGAATTAAATTTCTCTGTCAAATCATAAGATCCTTGTTTAAAAAATCTCTTTATCAGTTTAGCACAAAATTGCTTCCAAGTTAACTGTTTCTTGAGTATGCCAGATCTTCTCAACCAAGTATCAGCTTCACCAATGATATATAACTGAGCTAGAGATACTTTGTACTCTTCTGGAGCTGCTGACATCTGAAAGTACTTGTTGCATTGTCTGATCCATCCTACCGGATCTGTTCCCTCAAACATAGGAAAATCCATTTTTGGACCCTTTGTCAAGGATTTCATGAACTAAGCTTGCATGTCTTGTTCATATGTCCTGTAGTATCCTTGCCACATCTGTCTGTCTCTGTTGGCTCGATAAAACTTGTTGAAAACAGGTGTCTGACCTCCATCTCTAGCTGCCACAGGTGTTCCTATAGCACTAACATGCTTTGTTCTCTGTTGATTGTCATAACCAGGAGGTACAGTTTGTCTCTGCACCTTCAGAGGTGGCAGATGTTGTGTCTGGATGTCTTCCTTTTGTCTAGTTTTTTCCTTTTCCAGTTCCAATTGTTTCCTCAAAAATTCCTTTCCGAGCTGTTGTTCTTGCACATCTTCCTGATGCAGTGTAGGAGAACGAACTATCTGACTCGAACTTGCCTGATTTGTCCCCCCAAACTCTGCCCCGCATGTGGGATCAATGTTTGCAGTGCTTGGCTAATATTTGATAGTTGCTTACTCAGATCAATTACTGCCTTCTCAATGTTGCCTACATGTTTAGAGATGTCACCTTGTTTTGAGTCAATTGAGTGCATGTCTTCCTGCAACTTTGACACATCTACCCGCAAAACAACACTATCCTTCTGCAGAGCGCCGAATTCATCTCTCAGTGACAATATCTCTTGAACATCCGCATCATCAAGGGCTGCCTTACGACCCATCTCCTTGATCTAAGTTACTGGTTAGGAATTTTACCACTGATAGAACAACAACCCTTCCTGTAACTCACATCCTGCTGCCGCCACGCTCCTCGCCACCCGCCAACAGCATACAAATCAGTGCACAGACATGGAATTTTATTGACCGAACAGTGAGTTCGATCAACCACTCCTGCTCTACCGATCTATGCAGCGCCACCAGCATACAAATCAGCAAATCACCGCCACCAGCGCCACCAGAACCCTGCCGATTCGCAGTACTCCGCCGCCAGCGCCTCCTAGATCTCTCTCTCTCGAATTAGGGTGGGAAAAAGGGTGGGAATCCTAACTCTAATGAAGAATTTCATCCATGGACCTTCGAACACCGAGAATCGTTGGCTCTGATTACCAATTTGTCAAGACCCGATCGATCTATGAGGGAAGAATATGCAGTATTTGGGGAAAGTTCATCTCAGATCGAAGGTATATTAGCTAAGGTATATGCTTTGCTCGATGGCAAGGTTGCAAGAAGATTCGATACAGCCCGCCCACAGCCCGGCAGCTTATATAAGCGATATGATTTTTACCGACAAGATAAACTATAGTACCGGCAAGTGAATTAATACAGTAACTATCTAACGGCTACGACGAAGCGGTACGCGAGGAGTAATCTCGACCGTTGCTTATCTGAACTTGTAACTGAACATCTCTGTCTGCACTTTGGTCCTGACACACCAACGCCCAGATCTGGGCCAGGATGCGGCCACGGGCACGTAGCCGCTGCGATGCAAGCCGCCGCCCCCTGGACGCCGTCGTGCCGCAGCTCGTCGTCGACTGGAGCCACCGCCGCGGCGCCGCCAGGCCCCGCGCGCGCCTGACGCCTCCAATGGACCAGCCACCCCGCGCGCGCCTGACGCCTCCAATGGACCGATCATCCCGCGCCGCCCGCGTCCGAGCGGAGGAGGAAAAGAGCCCCCGCCGCCAGCCACCGCAGGGGCTTTGCCCCGACGGCTCCAGCCAGCGGCGTCGGCGGGGTGAAGGGGCGAGGGATGGGTGCGAGAGAAGGGTGGCGGCGGCGCCGCGGGACGGCGCGGGGGCGAGAGGATAGGAGCTCGAAACGTCTTTGACTTCTGTATGTTCTTCGTTTTACTAACGCAAAACTTGATTTGTGCAAGATCGTTTAGCACATCATTAAAGTAGGCTATGAAATTCATAAAGGTATTGAATTCTCAATTCATATTGAGATTAATTAACTTTCGTGTAATGGAAACTCTCTGAGATGAAGCTCAATGTATACTGCTCCCTCCATTTTAATATACAAACTAAAATGAGTGGACAAAAACACTAAGACGTGTATATGTACGTCCAATCCATACAGAAGTTAGAACATCTTATAGTCATGAATGGAGGGAGTGCTAAGCGTGTACGAGCATTGTCTGGATCAAGGCAATTCTGAATTCATATCCCAGAAATTTGATGAGGGGTGGCGGTGGGAGTAGAATATATGTCGTGCCTGATGATCCCCATGCCTCTCATAAAGTTTAATACAAACCCTATGACTTATCTTTTGATGATGTCATGTGAAGTTCTAGCAAATTAAAAAATCCCAAACCAAGAAATCAGAGTCATATAGTAAAGAATACAGGATGTCTAATTAATTTCTTGTGTGAACTTGAAAGGACGTATAATAGGTATAGTCATTGTCCATGTAAATATGACAGAGATGCAAACTTTGAATAAATATACTTAAAAAGTAGGTGTAATTTATCTCTCTTGGGGTTCAGCCTACATGTTAGCTTTGTAAGTTGAATCGCTGAACTCGAATACAACGCCGCTCGTGGGAGTCGGTGATATAGACATGGAGGGATTAGTCCAACTCCAGCTCGCGATCCCATCCGGACGTCCGTTTTGCCCGGATTCTGTTCGTTTGGGGCGGGCGACGGGGTCGTGTCCGGGCCATTTCTGGAATGCGGTGTCCGTGCGCCCAACGCGCGGACGCATCCTTGGCCGCATCCTGTCCGCCTCATTTTCAAACACAAACATTCGAATAGCCACGACCCATAGTTCGTGCAAAGCGGCCCTAGATCATGCCGGCAACACAGCCAGCCTACACGTCCTCGCCGGTAACACAACCGGCCTCCAAAAAAGAATAGGTTTTTCGCCGGGAACACAGCCAGTGGCCCGGCAACACAACCAGCGGCCGGCTCACCATGCCAGCCTTCAAAAAAAGAATGGCCACGACCGATCTGACGCCCTAGTTCAGGCCATCGGCGTCGAACATCTCTTTCTGCCGGGCCTCGAACCAGCTCCTTGTCTTCTCGCTCATCTTGCTCAAGTCCATGCTCATGATCGCCAGCGCCACCTCCTTTGCTTTGGTTGCGGCATTGGCGGTCTCGATGTCGAGCTGCCTCTGCCTGGCCGCCTCCTCCATGTTGATCTTCCCCTTCTTGTCCGCCTCCTCCATCTCAAGCTTCTTTGTTTGCAGCTCCATGTATTGCTTCATTTGCTCCTCCTTGCCTTGTCGCTTCTTCTCGTCCCTCACTTCCTTTTGAGACATCATGCCATGCAAAGTCTTATGCAAAGCATACGATGCCGCATCACGCTTGTCGTCCACCTTAGAGTTGGTCTTGCCCCTCGGCCTCTTCAACGCCTCACCATCTCCACCTCCGGCCAAGGCGGCCGCCTTCTTGCCTCTCTTCCTTTGAAGCTCACGGTATTGATCTTTGAACTTAGGGCAATTGTTGATGATTTGCCAACAATGCATGAGAGTGAATGGCTTGTCGTTATGCCGGACCTTGAATGCTTCCAAAGATTGAAATGCCTACATGATCAACAACAATTGGACATGCAAACACAATTAACCATAGAGGAGACCGAGGCACGGCCGTAGCAAAGGAAAGAGAAGAGGCCATACCATGTCCCCGATGCCAAGACCACTCACGGGACGTGCTTCAACGCTCTCAAGTGCGGCGCAATATTTGTTGCATTCTTTTTGGATGAACAACCACCTCTTTTGAATCGAGTTGATGTTACGATCACTCGTAAATTGGTAGGGCGGAAACAACTTTCTTTCATGGAATGTTTTGTGAACTCTTGTCCAAAAAACAATTCCCTTTTGTTGCGCACCAACTCTAGGACCTTGGCCAATCTCCTTCCAACTTTCGCAAATCAACTTGTCCTCATCTTGTGTGTATGATCCCGTACGAATGCTCTTCTTCCTGATTTGAGCTTCGCTCTTCGGTTAAGCTTGTCGATGAACAATGGCTCGCTCGCAATATCGACGCCCTCCTCTTCTTCTTCATCACCTTCGCAATATATGTCATCTTCTTCATGCCACGAGTCACCATGGTCGGCCTCAAAGTCTTCATCGGACATGTACTCGCCGCGGCCATCTTGACTCTGGGTCTCCTCCGGATCGAAGGTCCCGCCCTGCCCACCCGTCTGAAAGACCTCGTCACGGCCCTCAAAGATAACATTCTCCATGAACTGGTCGTAGAAGGGGTCCTCGGCCGTTGGCGCCGGTGTTGGCATTTCGCCGAACAGGACGCGGGGCGACGGCATGGTGGCCGTAGACGGCGTTCGGGCTTGCTTTCATTGCATCTCGATGGACGGGCGGCCACCGCTGCAGGACCCCGGCGTGACGTTGAGGTCGATGATGGCCGAGGGGCGTGACGTGGACGGCGCAATCACGCTGACTTCCGGCGACCCCGACAAAAGGATCTGGGCTTGGCACCTTGGCGGAGGGAAATCGGGCGACAATGGCGTGGTCGACGACGTCGGGGAGGGGCACTGTGGAGGCCGGACGAGCGACGAGCCTGTGCTCGCCAGCCCGACGGGCGCAGCCGCGAAGCTCGTCGGACGCACAACCCCATCATGAGGAGGGCGTGCGCTTTGCTGACGATGTCCTCCTTCTCTTGAGCATCGGCCTTCTGTCGCGTGGCCTCCACCGCAGCGAGCTCGATGGCGTACGCGGCCGCGGCGTCCTTCCTCTTCGCCTCCGCCCGCCGGTTCCGCCTCTTGGCCGATTCCGCGTCCAGCTTTGCGATCTCCTCCGGCGTGAGTTCTGACCGCGGCTTCTTCGTACACTGGGCCTTCTTCTTCTTCTTCGCCTTGGTGGCCGGGACGACGGCTGGGTCGCCGGAATTCGGCGGGGGATCGTCCATGGCGGGAGGGTGGCGGGCGGAGGGGAGGGCGGGGCGTGGGAGGGTTTTGGGGGGAAATGAAATGGAATGGGGCTTGGGGGCGGGAAGGCCGTGCTGCTTTGTGCCACCGTCGGGCGGGCCAGGGGAGGGAAAGCGCGCGTCCGCCCGTCCGCGCGGCGTCCACGCGCTGTCCGTTTCACCTCAAAACTAGACCAAGTTTGGGTCGGGAATGGGTCGAAAGCGGACACAAAACGGACAATCCGTTTTGACCCAAACGGAGCGGGCGGGCAGGATAGGGTCGCGCGCTGGAGTTGGCCTTAGCTTGATTGGTGGGATTAGCGGAAGGCGGGCGTGGAATATTCCTCTACAGGATAGGGTCGCGCGCTGGAGTTGGCCTTAGGACTTTTATCCAACTCTGACCTCTACTCTTTTTGTTTGTTGTGGATCACCATCCTTTTTCATACGGTGTTATACGATATATTACTTGGAGCATGACTTAGGGCTTGCAGGAATTGGTCCAGTTTCAGGACTCAACCTTGAACCTACCAGAGGTATTTCGACTTCAGTTGAGACCCAACTCTAATCATAGATTATATGCAGATTGAATTGGCTTTTAGATCTAGCCGTTTGGGGTCGCCAGCTGAGTTGAATTCATGATTGTGCCTCTCAGTATTCTTATCTTTCTATGATATGTCCTCATGAATGAAGTAGATTGATTAGCTATCACTTTCATCTATCATGGATGTACAACTGCCATGTCTTCCATTATCTAGATTTAAAATTTGATGATGAATGAACAAAGCTTCTTCACCTGGAAAGATCAAATATGAACATTAATTTGATTGCATTTGTTTTACTGTTTACCAACTACTTTTTGTTTGATGCCCATCATTGCACTATTTTGATGAATGCAATACTTATCTCTGTGGATATTAGTCGAGTTCACCTCATAAAAAAAATACTTGCAATTTCTTATTAAATCTTCCTTGAAATAAGTAAATTGCAAACTTTGATGATTCAATATACCAAAGTAAAATAAATTACAACAATTTATATGCACATGTTCCCACCGCAACGCGCCGGGAATAGTCTAGTACGCTTAGTAATTCCTTGCAAATGTTCACTCCTCTAGATCTTAATACATTGACGCGCAGAGCTCCTGCGGGTTCTGAAAAAAAAACTGTGGTGTGCTGGCTAGGGATCATGTCACGTGCAGTGACAACGAACCAAGCAAGTAGGAACGCACTGCAGAGAAGAACGACGGGAAACGCATATAAACTGGAGCATCTTACTGTTACACAAGCTTTAACCGGCGCAGGATCTTTCTTTATCTAGTAGAGTAGTAATAATAAGTATAAGAGGAGAAGCTCATCGCTGCTCATCTGCACGCAAAGAGTAGATCAAAACTAACTTCCTGCTCTGCCGTTTGCTATCCCTCCCGTACTGAAACCATCCTCTGCCTGATGTGGTCGGATTTTGTTTTAGGCACCATCTTCAGGGCTTCCTTCTTGCTCTTCTTCTTTGGCTTCTTCTTTTGCTTCTTCTTCCACCACCTCCTCCTCCTCCTCTCCCTCCTCCTCCTCCTCCTCCTCCCCCCCCTCCTCCTCCTCTGCGAGAGCTTCTTGTGACGCTGCAGATTCTGCTGGCCCAGGGCCTTCGTAAGGTCCATGCTTCTGCAGACTCCAGTACATGATGCTTGCAGTAAGAGTGAGGATCATCTTGGGATTTACCTGATACAACGAAATGAGAAAAGCCAATGTTATTGCTTGTTCCTTGACTGGCCCAATGTTACGATTCATCTCTCCAGTTAGCATGGTAAACATTTTTTTCATAGGCTACCTCCATTATGTCCTCTGGCAACCAGAATACGGTGCACCCGAGTTTCCTAGCAACAGTTATGATGTATGTTGCATTCATCTTCTTCTCCTCATCTGCAACCACAAAAACAAATGACAACGGAAACACGAAAAAATCTGAAACTGACTTAAGAATCAGAGCGAAGGTACACACCATCCTCCCCCTTCTTCACCATATTCCAGTCAACAACTCTACTTTGCACAGCGCTCAGAAGATCCAGGAAGAACATCCCGTTTGATAAGCTCTTATCCTAGAGAATTAATCAGCACAGTTGCTTAAGTCCATGGCCATTACAACACAAGTTAAACTTTAATAAAATGGGAATGTCGATCAACCTTGAAGCTTTCAATGTGAGATGTTGTTTTTCCTGATTCCTTGACCTTATTATTCGCCCAGATCAGAATGTCAGCATCTGTAATCTCTTTGTCTTTAGAGTGGGATCTCAAGTTCTTTAGCAGTTGTAGGATGCTGGTCCTCATGAGTTGCCACAGGAAAGCTGACAGGGTATTATTTGAAATCAAATATTGCATGGAATTCAAAATTAGAAACAGAAATAAGATCAAGCTAAAGCATAAGCGGGGATTTTTTTTTACCAAGGATTAGCTTCTTGTTTCCTTGAACAATGTCATTTCCTGCTACATTCACAAGAGAAAAATTTAACTCCTTCCCAATTTTGATAACCTGATTGCAGTTCTCAACCTTCCTAAACGGCATGATAATTGGAGGTTTCGATGCTTGCTTCCAGATAACTGATCCTGGAGATATTTTGTCAAGCACCTCCAGCAGAACCCATCTGGAAATTAACTTCTGTAAGATGCCAACAGTATATTTCAAGGCAAAGCTGGTGGTGGAAATGGGACTAACCCAGTCCTAACATCCTCAAATAAATTATTCACGTAAGTTGCAATTCCAAGACTGTTGATCCACAAGCGAAATGCTCTCTCTTCCCTCGAGGCTTCAACATCATCAGGAGTATCTTGGACGACAGGAGCCACCTTGTTCGATGATAGACCATTTCTGCACAGGTTTTAAATCATTTCATAATACAATATGCATTAACCTGGAAAAAATGTTTGAAACATCGACATCTCCACAGTTATATAGCTGTTTTGATTTATTTGTCTTTTAAGACAATTAACAGGTGGAGTTTGGCACAAGGACGGTGTCAAAGGAATGCAGCGCTGTTGCTGTAGCTTTTGGTTATTAGTGGCTGCGCTTGTGGTCGTGGGCTACACCCTTCTGGAGGGCAAGGGGAATGGGCTGGGTGGTGGACGCGATGCCGGAGCTGCGCATGGGGTGACTGAATCTCGATCCGTGTGGTCTGCTCGATCTGGCCATCCCATCGGAACTGGCGCCCGACGAGGCCGTCGTCGCCATGTGGTGATATGAGGCAGTCGGGCTCTCGAGGTGCTGCTTCAGTGGGGCTCCGGTGTGATGGTGCCGTCGCCATGGCCTTGGAGTTCATCTGCAATGGCAGATTTTGCGGCTTCAATGGTCTGCGGGGGACCTTTACCGGCTGGCTGTGCTGCTCTTCGGTCGGCCTCCGTGGTGGCCGGGAATGCCCTGCTAGCTGGCGGTTGGTGTCCGGGCTTCCGACCGGTGGAGGGGCTCGGGCGGCGGTTCATGGTCCTAGGGTTCCTCTTACGTCAAGACGAAGATGTGCCTGACGTCTGTCCTTCTGATCTGTTCGGAGTGTCGGGTTCCGGAAGGCTCCGCTTGCGAACTCCCATGGGCGTGTTATGCCTGGAGACTGCTGGATCGGGTGGGATTTGGTCGTGCCCATTGGTCCTCTATTAAAGAGAGAGCGGCGTGAAGCTCTGCTATCTGTTGCCATAAGGAGCTATGTTTTGCTCCATGGTGAAGTCAGAGGCAGAGAATGTCATGGAAGCCGAGGTTGGAGGATTGGTAATGGTGAGAGTCTATGATGCTGAGGAACTTGCTTGGAGTTTCGGGATTCGTAGCAGTGGTATGTAAGTGGGGGCGACATCACATGTGAATGTTTAAGATCTTACCTTTCAGGATGAAAATCCAAGGTCTGGTCTTAATTGGTTGTGCCTGGCAATGGCCTTGTTGAAGGCATTGTTTTTTGAGAGCGAGGACTATCTTCATGATGAAAAACAAGATCTACGATCGGGTGATGACGGCGCTTGTGCTCTGTTTCCTTCTTTGAGGCGTCGCTTTTTTAGAACTTAAACCTTAGGGGTTGTTTTGGTGGTGGTTGTACTGCTGCTGCAAGGACTGGAACTCTGTAGCAGGGCTTTTCCTTTTTAGCTACTTCTTTTTGTTTTGGCATCGTGCATCCGTAATGCTATTAGGGTATTGCGTTGTTGTAGAGTCTGGGTGTAATTGGTATCTTCGCGATATTAATATATTCCCTTTATCGAAAAGTTAACAGGTGGAACAAATCCTCACAAACTGATGATATTTCTTTTAGTTTCTTGCATTGCATACAACCCTAAGCGGCAAAACAGATTTATCAGAAGAGAGGACAAGGAGAGATCATTACCTTTGCTGGAATATTTGTGCGACAAATGCCAAGTTAAGATTTGCTGAACCCTCATTAATATCTTTAGAGGTTACATATCTTGTACAATCAAGCTTTTCGGCGGTTTCAAGTACTTTCTTTGCCCTTTCTTTAGGATCTGTAGTTTCTATCATGGTTGTTGAGCTATGCTCCGGAGCAAGGGCGCTGAGAAGGTAAGCATACGCTTCACCATCCTGCAAATACATCATACGATATAGCACAATGAAATATTTTGCATTAGCGTTTCTGAAAATGTCGTCGGAATCGTACAATGATTTAACAGATCTATATGAACATGCCATAAAAGTCACAATGTTTATTCCAAATAAAAAAAAGTCACAGTATTTAGCGTCGATATAAAAAAAACACCTAGAGGTTGTACATTTTTCAGGTCAGTTTTGTCTTATGATTAGTGTAATATCCATAATACAATTGATATACATACCTTAACATCAGTAGAGAAATTTGTTACAGTTTTTTTGTACCCTGCTTTCTTGATATGAAAGTTCATCCATTTGAGCAACATCTTGTCTGGTGCTAAGGTGACAAGCTCCTCTGCTTCCTGTATAACATCATGTAACATAATTATCCAGACTTTGCTAATGCATAAGCATGTACATACAAGTTCTCTTGATGATTCAAACCTTGCTGTTATCACCAGCCACCAACTCCAACAGCTGAGGTGTTTTCTTCAGATTCAAATCAGCTAAGAGTTGTATCTGAGAGAAGTCCAAAGAAACAAATTGAAGATAGAATTCATCAATTTTCTACGTAACACTATTGCTTTAAAATTATTTAGTAACTAACTCAGTAATGCTGGTTGTGGAAAACATACCTTTATGATTTGGGATAGCAAACCAAGAACTAGATGAGGCTGGAAAAAGAAAAATACTTCAGCAGTACAAAGTAAATAATTTAACAATAATAAATATATTGCTAGAATCTTTACTCTTGCATAAAATGTGAGTTGGCGATGGCACGCCATATCCCATCAGATTTTTTTTTCTACCATCCTAAAATTCTAGCAATCTAACTTACTGAGCACCCGCTCTTCCCCACCTTTCTGGAAACTTTCTGACAACAGAAAACCTAATTAAAACATAATGAAGCTTCTAAGAATTTAACAAAATAGGCACCCTTTTTCCCCCCTTCCCAAAAAACTGTAACAGTTAAGAAAACTAATTGAGACACAAACAAAACAAAGCTTGTTTGTATATACACAATTTAACCACCTCCGTGAAAAATCTTTAAATAAAAATGGAGCTGAGAACGTGTGCTTGCAGATACATTGTATATGAATCATTCTATGAACTGGACCAGGCCAATGACAATGCCGTAACACGACAGGCTATGTTTTTATCTGTTGCAAAGCACAATTATTTTTCTAGTAGAGATAATATTTTTTTCTTTCGAGAAAACGCAAAAAGCCTTTGCGTTTCATTGCATTGAAAAGAGAGGGGAGAACATCCTCCTAAGAGGTCAGTACATCAGTGTTACAAGCGGATCAATGGACGTCCCAGGAGGAAGGCAGGGTGACTCGAAGCCCTTTGGCTCCTGCCTTAGCCCAATTCCTGTACTCGTCCTTGATCGCAGCGTCTAGCTCGTCCATGAGATAATATTTTTCTGTCCAAGAATTTGTCAATACCAAAATAGTCCCTGAAGATTCACTTGATAAAATTTACAACTGCCTACATTGTGTACTTCAAGATATGCACAACCAAGTCCATAAATGTCGTTATTTATTAACCCTTCCGTGAAAGCCAACTCAACTTCTATTCTGTTAGGTGACTGGAGGTTACCAAAATCTCCTACCCAACATCCTGTGTCACTCCCGATGAAAACCCTTCTCCATCTTGGAGTCGACAATGGTGACGTGTATCATCGTTTCCCCTCCTGACAGAGCTGTCGTGGAACTTAGGTGTCCTAGGGTGTGTCATGGCATTGTATTCAGGCCTACCTGTATTATCTTTCGGTAACGTAGTCGCGTGCGTTTAGGTTGTATGGTTATCCTGGGATATGCTATGTAAGAGGGCTCTCTCACTACCTTGTATTGTTGGCCGTGTACTTTGGTTTGTGCTTTATCTATAAAGTGGATCTAGTTCAAACTTAAATAGGAACAGAAGAAAAATCATAGGTCGAGCTCAGTCATAACAAAAAAGAAATTGAGAAATAGCGTATAAACTGTGTTGATGCAATAAAAACGTAGAAACATACTCTAGCTTCAATCAGGTCCTGTGTCCCAATGTTAACTACAGTACAACCAATGGCCTTGGCAGAGTTGAGACAAAGAGTGTGGTTCTCATTTCTCTCCCATGGATTCGGATTCTTCTTTGTATTGATTGCTCTCTCGTCTATTGTGCCGGGAACAGAAACATTGATCAACTTGCTGATTCAGTATAAGGTAAGGGAATAACTGTCTTAGATAATTTGTTAACAGAAACTAACATTAAGAGATGCAGTGGTACTAAAAGAATACAATGAGCATTTAAAAGAACATCTCACCAAAGTAGCACACCATCACCAATAAGATTAAATAAATCATTTGATGTTGGATCCAATGGCAAGAAATTCTTCAGGAAAGGGTCCTCCCCGAGAAAATTATTGATATGATTGACATAAGAAGTTTTTTCAGACTCATTAATAACGTGCAAGAGAGTAGTAGTGGACGCCTTCAAAAATGACACTGATCCCTTCAATTTCTTTTTGCCTCCTGATTTGCTGGTTCCCTTTGCTTGAAGATTTAAGTACTCCTAACATATTGCAAGATTGCACAACTCATTAAACAAAACAAAAACTCATACATCAGTGAAAATATTTAAATCAACAAATTGTATGCCAGGATGATCCAATGTACCCTAAGGAATGGCTCAAATTCGATTGACTGGTCCATATCGGGGTAAGACTCGCTCAAAAAATTGGTGATCTCCTCCTCAGTTAGAACCTCCTGAATGCCCCTAAGCTTCTCCATCACCGACGGCAAATCTCTTACACTTACATGCTCGGCATCCGATCTCTTTGCAGAAGTGAACTATATCGTGGAACATAAGAGGTAGCATTGTAATTACACAATTATGGAAAGGAAACAACACATGTTTTTTCAAATGCATCAAGAGTGGCCTCCAGGAGTGCTTACTTTTGTTCGAAGCGTTCGGAGCTGCACTTGGGTGAACTGGCTCTGGAGCCATGGATCGGAGACAAGAACACCAACGCTAGACATTGTCTTCCGAATTCAGTTTCACTCTCGTGCTAAATTAATTCTTGCACTAATTCGGCAGTATTTGAGACCTACAATAAAAACAATCCAACCACGACCTTGAATCCCTAGGACTAATTAGCACAAACCTCTCTGATCAAATTCAGCACTATGTTTGTAGTATATGTATCAAGAAGAATAGGACCAAAACTGGTGGGATCATTACACTTGCAGGAAAATATCCCCCAATGAATCGTTACCAACCTTTGCGATGAAAAATTCTTTTTGAAAGGCTTTGATCTTCGTTCTTTCTGTCTTCCTTCCTTCAGCAAAACTATTCACTACGCATACATTGCTCCCAGCTCCGCAGCGAACCCCAAGAACTATGGGGAAGCGAACGTGTGGTTGGATTGCAAAGAGCCATAGGATAGGAAGAAAAGGGAGAAGCTAAAATGGTGGCTCCTTTTTCAGCCTCCCACTGATGCCTAGAATAGAAAAGCAGATAACTAATCTTAGAACGTGAAGCTTCCACGGACTCACTGCAGCTCTCCTCCTCTTCTCCCACGGAGACCACGGAGTAGTTCCATGTCTCTCTCTCTTTCTCCAGCATGCTCGTCTTTCATGGGCTTGGATGGCCCTGTTCCGCCACTCGGCTTTTGCTTGTCGCGGGAGCTATGTCTCGCCAAAACGTAATAGGGGAGCTCCTACTTGCCGCTCATTGCGGCAGGGAGCCCGTGCGACGCACAGGGGGCGCCCCGACTGGGCCGGCTCAGTTTAGTTTTTTTTTTTCTGTTACTTTTTTCCTTCTTTGTTTATTTTCTTTTTTGGTTCCTTTTTTCTTTCCTTTTTCCTTTTCGTTTTTGATTTTAAAAAACGTTTTTCGAATTTGAAGAACAATTTTTAAAAACGTGAACAAATTTGGAAGCGCGAACAATTTTTTAAAGCATGGACATTTTCAAAATCTTGAAAACAACATTTTGAAAAGGAGAACAATTTAAAAATATCATGAACAAATTAGAAAGCGCAAACACATTTTTAAAACACGATTTTTGTTTGTATTTTGAGAACAAATTTTGAAACAACAACAATTTTTAAAGAAGCGAACAAATTTGGAAGCGCGAACATTTTTTGTATCTTGATAAAAAAAATTTGAAAAGGAAAACAATTTTGAAAAACCCCGAAAAAGTTTGAAAGCGCGAACAAATTTTTAAAGCACGAACATATTTTGAATTTTGAGAACAAATTTTGAAACCGGGAATTTTTGTAAAAAACGCGAACAAATTTGGAAGCGCGAACATTTTTTTTAATCTTGAGAACAAAATTTTGAAAAGGAGAACAATTTTGGAAAACCCCGAACAAATTTGATAGGGCGAAGAAATTTTTAAAGCACGGACATTTTTTGAATTTTGGGAACAAATTTTGAAACCGAAAACAATTTGAAATAAGGGAACAAATTTGGAAGCACGGACATTTTTTGAATCTTGAGAACGAAATTTTGAAAACCCTGAACAAATTTGAAAGCGTGAACATTTTTTAAAGCACAAACATTTTTTGAATTTGGATATTTTTTTTGAAACTGAGAACAATTTTGAAAAAACGTTAATAAATTTGGAAGCAGCACGAACATTTTTTGAATCTTCGGACCAAAATTTTAAAAGGAGGACATTTTTGTAAAAGAAATCGAACAAATTTGAAAGCACGAAGAAATTTTTAAAGCTAGAACATTTTCTAAATTTGAAGATCAAATTTTAAAGCCGAGAACAATTTTGAAAAATCGTGAACAAATTTGAAAGCGCGAACAATTTATTAAAGCACGAACATTTTTTGAATCTTGAGAACAAATTTTCAAACTGAGAACAAATTTCAAAAACCCCAAACAAATTTGGAAGAACAATTTTTTTAAAGCATGAACATTTTTTGAATTTTGGGAACAAATTGTGAAACCGAGAATTTTTTTGAAAAATCCTGAACAAATTTGGAAGTGCGAACAATTTTTTAAAGCACGAATATTTTTTGAATCTTAAGATTGTTTTTTGAAAATGAGAACAAATTTTGAAACCGAGAACAATTTTTAGAAAATACAGAACATTTTTTAAAAAGTGAGAACATTTTTCAAAATCCAAAAATATTTTTTGAAAATCCAGAACATTTTTTGAAACAGAAACAGAAAATATAGAAAATAAACAGAAAAGCATAAAGAAAATAAAAAAACGGCTCAAGGAACCTTCTAAAAGTTTTCCAGAACCAAAAAAATTCGGCTGAAAACCTCTAAAAAGTTTCAAAACCGGGCAATGCAGCCCTCTACCGGGTCAGCCCGGTCCCTCTCATACTGTGTGCAAAGCCTCGACACCGCTTCACAAGAGCAGCAAATAGAGTTTTCCACGTAATAGGTCTTGCCTATAGCGTGGAGCTACTGGGCCGGCCCCATACTGCAGCTACGTAGGAGTTCTTTTGTGTGGTTTTCTTATTGATTATTTCATTGTTTTGCATCGATTTTCTTTATGTTTTGTTTGGTTTTTCCTTTTTATTTTGTTCTTTGGTTTTGTTAGTTTCTTTCTTCATTTTCCCTTTCCTTTTTCTTTTTTATATTTCTTTTTGAACACATGTCTAATTTTTGCATACACATTATGTATATATTTTATACACATCAATAAATTTTTTATACATGTTTAACATTTTTTAAATACCTGATTATCACTTTTCAAATATATGTCTTTGGTGTCTCATTTTTTTGTACACATCCCTTCAGTTTTTTATGCATCAAAAACATTATGGTTGTATGCATCGCCAGATGCACAGACCGGGGTCATCCTTCATTTCAAAAAAGAAAAAAGTACGTTTAAACCTGGGAAATTACAGGAGGAGATAGAGGACAGTAAGTAAAGAGCTAAACCTCCTAACAACTCTCTGCGGATACACATGCGTGCAACCTATGTATGTTACGTACTGCATATTCAAAGCCTTAGTGGATGACTCAGCACACTGTGTGCCAGGCCACAAAACAAGAACTAGTGACTGCTTTCAGTCCATTGTGGCCAATCAAACACGCATACGACGAAGAGCAAAGACTTCATATGTAGAATCTAGTCACAACAGAGTTGCTCAATTTGCTTCAGACGCCAACCACTGATCCTAAAGAACTTGCGCAACCGCTCACTATCGAGGATATGATCTTCGGCGCGAAGACAATCTATTGGATCATGGTGAAGACTTTGGCTCCCAAGAGAGGTGCATCACCAAATTGAAGGCGCCATGTGAAACTTATTGGTCTCTATCATGGGGTTCATGTGCTTCGATGCGGAGGACTTCTTTTTTAGTACAATTATAATTGTTGCACAACGGCCACTTATGTAGAAGCCATATGCAACATGGCTAATGCAGTTTATCATGAAGAACACTCAGAGGCAATTACACACAATGGTTGTGCATCACAGGTATTTTCTAGATGTTGAAGCTTCAGCTCCAGCTTCTATTCAAGCTCCACAAGCTAATGACTAAGAAAATTAGTTCCATCTGAAGCCGCTCCAAGTACAGTCCCTCTGCCCGACACGGCTGTTCCTGAAGCAAATCCTACTCCTCGTAATTGGCAGTTTTGTTCACCTCTCGATAGTGCCCAAATAGGTTACTATATACTGAAAGCAATGATCCCTCGGTTAGGCGCTCGGATGAGGGACCAAGGCCTCAAATTGAGAGCAAATCACGGTGGAGATGAAGCAGCGACAAGACAAATTCATCAAGTGGCAGAAGAAGCAGACATTCGATGTTCTCACTGAGTTGAATCTATTGAGGATTGTGCTCGACTCAATCGCTTCTATGTTTTTATCGAAAAGGAAGATGACCCCCGACCTATGCATCTGGAAGATGTATGCAATCATTTTATTAATTAATCATAAAGACCTTACAAATTAGTACATCGAAAAGTCTGAAGCCATCATCTTAGCAACATCTATCATTACTTACATCCACTTGATGAAAGGATGCCGATAGTCCGAGCCTAATATGATACAGGGCAGACCCGTGGGTGTCGATCTTCGACGAATTGGAGGGGAATTCCTCAAGAACACGAAGAATACGGAGATGAACGGGGAGAAATCACAAGGAAAACACTCAAGAACAAGACCAATCACACATCCACTAGACTCACCACACACAAGATCCACAGAGGTACATGAACAACAAAGGGAAAGTAAGGTACATGGTAGCGTTCATCCCAAATCCCATGGAGAGATGGGGCCTTGAATCCACCAGGGGATCTTCCCTCGTAAGGGGCCTTGGCATCCACTATGTGGTCTTCTCACATGGAGGCATCTCCATGGGAGGAGGTAGTAGATTGAGCTAAGTTCAACAAGTAATTGTCAATACATAGCTAACCCTAGAAAGAAGGTGGGAGTGGAGTATATATAGTGCTAGCCACAAAGGTTTATCTCCAAACGATCCAAAGCTTGCACGTATCCGATCATCTTGATCATGTGTGGGCTCAGTGGATCACCTTCCTCCAGCTTACAATCCATCAAAGATCGCTAGACGTTGAACCTTTTGGTCCTAGTGTGCACCTGAAACATGCTCTTGAGACTCTCGATCATACCGAAGAGCCGCAATGTCTTCGAAATGTTGTTGCAAATCGGGCTCCATACAAGCCAGCACGAGGCAGCTGATCTCGTTTGATTCATCAACGAGTTTATGGTAGGCATTCTTGGTGGTGGCATTAGCATTATTGGTAGGTACCTTTGGAAGTGGATCCTCTAGAACATGTTCCTTTTTATCGTGCTTGAGAACAGTTCTCAGATTTCTATACCAGGTGGTAAAGTTTGTTCCATTCAGTTTATCCTTTTTCAGAATTGATTTCAATGCAAAGTTTTGAGCAGGTGGTGCCATTGATCTACAACAGAAAATATGCAATCACTAAGCAATGTGTTTATGTAGAATAATTCATGCCTTAAATAGAACTACTCCCACTGAAGTCGGCATCCCTCCGTAAACTCTGAGTGATTCAGGATCCGGCTAGCGCGAGCGACTAGTGAGCTTTAGCATCACTGCTAGCCAATTTGCCTATTCGGTAAGCAACACCTTGCTAATCGTATCTCTATACGACTCTTGTCGGTTGGGTAGGTATCTTATGCCCCGGCTCCCAACCTTCTTTGCCACAAGGCCCAAAACCGTTTTGATAGCCTTGTCAAGTTAACCTGATGCAGTGCATGTTCGTGTCCGACATGAACCCTTCAGTTCAAGGACACCTAGTAGCACCTCAATTTTGTGAGCCCACCACTAGACGTACTTGACGTGCGAAGGTGCAATATTCGAAATGGCAATGTACTTGATATTAACGAGGGATCTTTCTACACTATAACATGAATAGAAAACAAGCAATATCAATCACATATATAAACATAAATATGTGAAATAGTATGGCTCCTTCATAGACGTCCTTCCAAGTCGGCTCCAACTCCGATGGCCAAGGCGGGACTCCATCCTGTTCGTCACACCGGGACGCCAAAACCTCGAACTTGATATCTGTCCTCCAACTACTACAACTAGTAATGAATTTATAGAGAATCACAAGTCGACACGCAGGCCGTTATACAATAAAATGGCAGCACTTTGGCTCCTGTCGGCTGGCAATCATGACACACAGGTAATGTTAAGTTACACACATGCATCACATACATATGAGCCATACTATTCACATCAAACCTGCAAAACAAACATATGCATAGAATCACATTCTATCTGTTTGTGTGACCGTGTACGAAATAGACGGCGCTACGCACAAGGCGGTCCCGATGGCGGAAATCAGAGATCGTATCTGTACTCCGATCACGCCGAATTTTCTGATCTGACCGATCTTATCGATCATCGCGAACCTGATTCGGATTTACGTTTCACTGTTAACCCCGATGGCGGAAACTGATCGGTAGGGGTAGGTTGTGTCACGACCTCATCGATTCCGTTTGACAGAAAACATTGCCTCAACGATCCCGTTGTGTAGTTGATCTCATCAACCGTGCACATAGCCGATCTCAAGAACGACGACAGATCTCATCAGCCGCCTCCACATATCAAATATGCATCCGATCTGAAACCAAAACCACTAGCAGAGGCTCCGATACCACTGTTGGATTCTGCCGTAGGTGCATCGCATGCGGATTAAAATTTTCCTAAGCGTAGAACATCCAAGAACATGCTACGGAGATGGATCACAGATCGTTACCACTAGACGCACAGTGTCGTGCACCGGAAGTAGAGTTGGGGCAGCACGTCCGCGTGGTACGTCTCCTCCTCGTCTGATCTCACTCGAACAGCCGGTCGCCGGATCCCACGTACAGGTTTGCCGAGCGACGCAGGTGCACGTGCAGGAGGAACACCGTGCGGGGGACTGCTAGGTCTGGATCACACAGTTGGCGACGGCGATGGAGGTGGCTAGGTGCAACACATGCACAAACCTAATGACGGTGCCGAAGCGATCAACTCGATAAGAGTCCCGCACCTCCACTATATATAGGCGTCCGACGCGGGCTCAACTCTTGGGCTTCGCACGGACCCTAAAGCCCATGTGTTCCTTCCCTTAAGCGTGCAACCCCTTAGGTTTTCGTTCACTTGATCGCGGTGTTGTTCCCCGGTTGGGCTTGGTTGACGCATGTGGGTCGAAAATATTGGTGTTAGCAGACTCGGAATTGTGTAACAATTGATATCGGAGCTCTGGTGCTCGGAATAAATCTCGGTGGACTCACGGATGGCCGGTCATGGTGGGTGGGCTGGAAACGCTGGTGTTAGCGGGCCCATTGGTGACCGATCTGTGAGGGAAGATTGTTGGATTTAGTCCCACATCGGTTGTTGATAGAAGACATGGTGTCCCCTCCTTAGAGCATCTCTAGTGGATGGTGTATATTTGAACGTGTATATCTTCATATACACGTCCGTATACACGGCGTGGAAATTATACACGTCCTAGTTTTTCAGTGGAACGTGTAAATTAGGACGTGTATATTCCCCTCATTCTTTCCCCCTCTGCAAGATAAGAGATTCAGTAGTGCACACAGGTTCAGAGAACAAGACAGGGGAGCTTCGCCGCATTGCAGCCGTCTCCCTCGTCGCCGGCAACCTTCCCCGTGGCATCCAAGATGTCCATGGACTCGAGGGTGCCTCCCTCGTTCCATTCCCATCGCTAGGGTGACCGGTGGGCCACCACAGCGACGGCCCCAACCTCGTCTCCGACGAGTACCCGGAGCCGAAGCCCTACAGCAGGAGGAGGAGCCCCCGTGCTCCAGCCAGCCATTTCGGCGCCCGACGCAGCCCCCCGTCCCGGCCTTGCCTGAGGAGGAGCAGCAACTGCGGGGCGGCCGGGAACCCTAGAGGCCTCGCACCTCCGAGATCCGGCCGAACTGGGGGTGAGGACGGCGCGGCCGGGCCGCAGGCGGCGTGGGCGGGACGGGCGGGCGTCCGGGCACAGGGAGCCCCGGCCTTGCTTCTCAGGGAGGAGGAGGCGGCGGTGGACCGGCGGGCGGCGGCCGGAGGAAGGGGGAGGGGAGACCGGAGGCGGCTGCGCGGCCTTGCTCCTCAGGGAGGACCCCCCCTGCTCCAGCGCCACCGCCAGCCCGCACCCCGCAGCGCCGCCGCCCCGCACCCCGCCGCCCCGCCGCCGCCAGCCAGCCCGCACAGCGCCGCCGCCCGCCAGCCCACACAGCGCTGCCGCCAGCCAGCCCGCCCGCCCGCACCCCGCCCCACACAGCGCCGCGAGCTCCACGAGTGTGGCTCGCTCGTGTTTATTTCCACGACGAGTAGCCTCGTGGATGGACGTGTATAACTTCCACGCCCGTATACACATTCCACTGGGAGGCATTTTTCTGTTAGCAACGTGTATATTTACCATCCACCTCCATATACACCATCCACTAGAGATGCTCTAACATGCTAGTCTTTTGGGGGGAGAGGGCACAAATCCTCTCAGAAGTCGATGTTGCTCTTCAGATGGGTCTGGTTGACGCATGTGGATCAAAAACGCTGATGTTAGCGGACCCGAGATTACGTAACAGTGATATGATGTACCTACCACAGTTTAATTACAACGTCAACAAGACACGTGGCTAACGGTTGAATTTCAAATCAGGCTCACTTGTCATGTCTAGTTATTCTACTATCTGGCTTGCTCCTATCTTTTTCTCGGTCATACTAGCCTGTTTCTTCAGAGTAAATTTATTTGTTTAGTTTGTCTTCTATTCAGCTATGCATTTTATGTTTGAGTGTACTATTTTTCTTCAAAGAACTTGCTTTTTCGAACAAATTGAGCCCTAGGATCAGTTGTTGCTCATCGTCGAGCCTTTTTACATTTTTTATCTTTGTGGTGTATATTTAGTTGTTGTGCTTGTTTTAATTATGTTTATTTATAGTTTACTTCTTTGATTTGCATAACCAAAGTAGATGTCACATGGAGTACAACATACAACCTTTCAGTCCGATGTGCATACATGGCATGCTTGGCACCGTGAGATGACTTAACAACAAATGTACGAACGGCTGGATAGGGCAGTATGATGCGTGTCGTATGAAAGAACGTTGGATGTAGTATCAATGTTCTATTGCATGGAAAACTGTTTGAATCGTTTTCTTTTTCAATACCGATAGCTCGTTGACGTTCTTTTAGAGAGGTAACGAGCGATCCCTACATCAGGCATGTTTGGGCAAACGCGCAGTCGTGGAGCGTTCCCACAGAAAACCACTTCCAGTGAACGCTCAGGATTTCCATGCTATAATAGGTATATTTGTCACGCTATTACACAAAGATTTGCCATGCTAGCAAAAATAATTGTTAAGAATTTTCCATGCTGCAGTAGAGTAAATTCCCGTGCGTTTTAGGGATTTTTCATGACGTAGTAAAGAGAATTGTCAGGCTAAAGAAAAAGGAAGACTTGCCCACATGTTAAAAAAATTGCCATGCTGCAACAGGCCGAATTGCCGTGTACAGAAGAGTTGTCATACATTCTTATAAGTAAATTGCCATGCTACATCGTAGGGTGCCACGCTACACATGGAGTTCTTCTCTCTGAATGGTGTATGTGAGCGAATGTTTGCATTGTTCCTTCCATAGAGTACATGGGGAATAACGAAAATTGTCACATGTCACTGCTTTGTGATTCGCACACGAGATCAAACATACCAGAGAGCATTCCCTAGAACAAAAAACACTTCTAGAGAACGTCAGCTCATTAGCTATTCCGGTTTTTCACGCGGAGTTCTGTTTGAACCCCTTGGAAAAGATCGCCGCAGGTAGAGGAAAATCAAATGTGACTGGTTCATCAGATAGCAAAAAATACCATACGTGGTGGAAAGAATCAAGGAAACGCAGCCTTTTGTTTTGTCAAGCACCACCAGCAGAACCGATCTGAAAATGAGCTTATGTAAGATGCCAACAATATATTTCAAGGCTAAGTTGCTGGTGGAAATGGGACTAACCTAGTCCTATCATCATCAGGTGTATCTTGGACGACAGGAGCCACATCGTTCGATGATAGACCATTTCTGCACAAGTTTTAAATCATTTCATAATATGCATTAACGTGGAGAAAATGTTTGAAACATCGACATTTCCACTGTTATAAAACTGTTTTGATTTATTTGTGTTTCATACTCCTTTGTACTAGCTCTAGTACAAAGTTATACTAAGCTTAAGACACTTATTTTGGGACGGAGGGAGTATATAACTGGTGGAACAAATCCTCACAAACTGGTGATATTTCTTTTAGTTTCTTGCATAAACCCTAAGGAGCCAAAACCGATTTATCAGAAGAGAGGACAAGGAGAGATCAATACCTGTGCTGGAATATTTCTGCAACAAATGCCAAGTTCAGATTTGCTGAACCCTCAACAATATCTTTAGATGTTACATATCTTGTACAATCAAGCTTTTCGGCGGTTTCAAGTACTTTCTTTGCCCTTTCTTTAGGATCTGTAGTTTCTATCATAGTTGTTGAGCTATGCTCGGGAGCAAGGGCGCTGAGAAGGTAAGCATACGCTTCACCATCCTGCAAATACATCATACGATAGCATAATGAAATCTTTTGTATTAAGCTATTAACATTGCCGAAAAAGTCGTCAATATCATAGAATGATTTAACAGTGCTACATAAAAGTCAGAGTGTTTATTCCCGCAAAACAAAGTCACAGTATTTACCATCGATATGAAAAAAAATTGCCTAGAGGTTGTGCATTTTTCAGGCCTGTTTTGTCTTATAATAGGTGTAATATCATTGAATACAATTGATATACATACCTTAACATCAGTAGAGAAATTTGTTACAGTTTTTTTGTACCCTGCTTTCTTGATATGAAAGTTCATCCATTTGAGCAACATCTTATCTGGTGCTAAGGTGACAAGCTCCTCTGCTTCCTGTATAACATTATGTAACATAATTATCCAGACTATGCTAATGAACAAGCATGTACATACAAGTTCTGTTGATGATTCGAACCTTGCTGTTATCATCAGCCACCAACTCTAACAACTGAGGTGTTTTCTTCAGATTCAAATCAGCTAAGAGTTGTATCTGAGAGAAGTCCAACGAAACATATTGGAAAGATAGCATTCATCATGTAATACTATATTGCTTTAAAATTATTTAGTAACTAACTCAGTAATGGTGGTTAGTAGAAAACACACCTTTATGATCTGGGATAGCAAACCAAGAACTAGATGAGGCTGAAAAAGGAAAAATACTTCAGCGGTACAAAGTAAAAGGATTTAACAGTAATAAATACTCCCTCTGTCTTAGTACAAAGTTGAGTCATTTTTGAGTCACTTATTTTGGGACGGAGGGAGTACTATATTGCTAGAATCTTTACTCTTACAAAAATGTGAGATGGCGATGGTACGCCATATCCTATCAGATCTTTTTTTTCCTACCATCCTAAAATTCTAAAAATCTAACTTACTGAGCAACCGCTCTTTCCCACCTTTCTGAAAAAATTGTGACAATAAGAACTAATTGAAACAGAAGAAAGCTTCTAAGAATAATAAAATAAGCATACTCTTTTTTCCACCTTCCTAGAAAAAATGTAACAGTTATTGCTGAACGAATATTTGGCACTATGGGTGAGGACTACGGGAGTGGAGCTGGACCAGAACGAAGGGGACTCGGTTACTTGGTCCTGCGGAATCAATGGAGAGTACTCGGTTAAGTCCGCATACGAAGCCAAATTCTGGGGGAGGCTGGTAGTTCCCACGGCGGAGTTCACTTGGCAATCCAAGGCACCACTACACTACAATGCAGGTTCTTTGCATGGCTTGCCATACAAAATAGATGTTGGACGTCCGACCGCTTAGCGAGACATGGTTTGGATCACCAGGACAGATGCTTCCTTTGTAACCAAGAGGAGGAAACAATAGAGCATATTTTGCTTCACTGCATTTTGCGAAGGAGGTGTGGACTGCTATCCTGTACTCTTTGGGGAAGCAGGAATGGATGCCAATGGCCGGGCAAGGGATATTGGACTGGTGCACAAGGGAGCAACTGGACAACACAAGAAAGAGGTCCGAACACTACTCATACTAGTCATATGGGGGCTATGAAAACATCGCAATGGTATAGTGTTTGCCGGAGCTACACCATCAAATAATCATGTCATCCTCAAGATAAGGATGGAGGAACGAGCCTGGAAGGAAGCGGGTTTGCTCAAAGGAAGCACGGAGGACTTCTTTCGAGCCGTGGAAGTGTGGGCTAGAGTAACAAGTTAGGCATAGATAGGGTGGCCTAGGACTTGATATGCATGTAAATTGTAACACTAACGTGTAGGGGCTCTTTTTACCCCCATCCTCTTCTTTATAATATAGTATGCACACGAAAAAAAGAGAGACACACCCCGCAAAAAAAAACTAACTGAGAGACAAACAAAACAAAGCTTGTTTGTATATAAAAACAATTTAACCGCCACCCTGAAATATCTCTAAATAAAAATGGAGCTGAGACCTTGTGCTTGCAGAGACATTGTATATAAATCATTCTGTGAACTGGACCAGACCGATGACATTAAGGACAGTATAACCGCACCTAATCCCAGCCCTCACAGCGTTTTGCGTTTTTGGCCGTCCATTTATACGATCTGGACGTTTCTGGCCGTTGGATTTGATGTTTAAGTCGATCTGATCCGCAGTCTGTTTAATCTAGCCCATCTGTCCTGTGGGCTGCTACTCCACGGGCCGAAAGGAAGGCCTCCGGTGCATTGGGCTTTCGCGAGCCGCTAGCCCATTTGAAGGAGCCCCAGTGCTGGGCTTGGGAGGCCTACGAGCGAGACCAGGAGAGCGTGAAGTCCATCCACTCGCGAACCCTAATCCCATCCCGGTGGAGGCGCAGGGGAGCGAGACGCGGAGGCCACCGCCGCCATTCTCCCCGGCTCGTCGCCACCGTCGTTATTATCTCTGGTTCGCCGCCACCGTCGTTATTATCTCTGGTTCGCCGCCACCGCCTCCACGGTCGACCAGTAGATGCCGCCTTCCTTCTCATATCTTTCCTCCCGCAAGCGCAGCGAGGAGGGGCTCCATCTCGTCGCGGATATGGGCTCCATGACCGGATCGTCACGCTCGCTGGTGTACAGAACCCAGCAAAGGTGCACATACTCTGGCCTGTTCCCTACGTACCCATTCCCTCCATTACTACTCCCCACACTAATGTGAATGTTCGTCTGCGCTGTCGCGGTGCCTGCCACTGCCTTCCTGCCTCCAGATTGCAGGAGAAATTGGGGACAATTTGTGCCAATGCATCCAAGAATCTCGTTTCAGCAACGATGGTGTATGGATGGGAGGCGCCAGATCTTTTCCGCCTCCACACCTCCTTACTCTCGTGATCCCTGTCTTTCTTCTTTGATCTGGCCTGGCCGTGGTCACCACTGGTGAGTATTTTTGTAGCACTTCATTCTTTCCATTCCAAGTTTTTGTGTTTTATATGTGTTGTGCCATTATTTCTTTGGTCTCCGTTGTAGAGAGAAGAATGAAAAAAATATTATTTATGCACCGAGTTTGCATCCAAATTCCAAAGCCACAAGGTTGATTTCTCTGTTGGGGAGTTGAGGTATCGTCTTCTTTACAGGAGTTCTTTCTTAGAGATAGAAGAAACATAACAACTAGCGTTGTTCAATCTGCTATCAACTCCTGCATATACCAATCTCACATTTGTGCAGGTGGTGCTCATCACTATTCCGGTCGATTTCTCTGTTGGGGAGTTGAGGTATCGTCTTCTTTACAGGAGTTCTTTCTTAGAGATAGAAGAAACATAATAACTGGTGTTGTTCAATCTGCTATCAACTCCTGCATATACCAATCTCACATTTGTGCAGGTGGTGCTCATCACTATTCCGGTCAACTAATTTGGGCAACTCTTCGATCCTGATTCTTACCGAGCTGCTGAGCTTCAATCCGGTCCAGTCAGTCAGATCGGGAGAGGAAAAAGCATAACGATTGATGCGGGGCAAAGGCGAAGCAAGGAGGTCCTGACTAATCGATCCGGCGCAAAGCGATGCAAGGCTCATTTTCTATTGGTTTTGTGGATGGTGGCGAGGGCCTCACTCGACTCTTCTGGAGTTGACATCACGCTCCTATGCGCCTCCGCACCTCTCTACTCGACAAAATATGAAGGTACCTCGTTCCCCCTTAAGGTTTGATTTTGTTGTATGATTTGTGAGTATCCAGTTTTCTTATCTGATCCACTTTCTGATTGTTGTAAGTGCAACCTTAATTTATTGTCTACAAGCTTTAACAGGACCTTGGCATAGATTGATTGGTCTGTTTGGTCGATGAGAGCACCGCAACAAGGTATGCAATATGGAGTTTGCCTAGCAAGCCATGTCGATGTGTCGCAGTAGCCTGTTGATCTTATATTCAGACTCTGAATGTAGTTAAGTTTTACAATTGATGATCTCCTGATTCTGTTGCCATGTGTTTAGTAGATGGATGTATCTTCTGAAACATGTGCTGGAGTCTTAATATGCTTCGGCAATGTCTTCATGAGTGAGAAATTGCTCCAGGCACTCGGTAATACTGAGAACAGATTTAGGATTCATGCTTCAAAACTTCTGTTAGAACAGTTTTAACTGAAATAGACCTGAGTACACTCTTTAGTCCAGTATAGGTAATCTAGGACAATAAAATTGTAGCTTCTTCTAGCTTTCTCACAAATATTTTGTCTCTATTTTACTTTGAAGCCACCCAGTAGTTCTATGCTGCTGCACCAATGGGTTGTGGTTTTTTGGACTGGATTTGGGTGATAGAATTACCGATTCTTCTGAATAGTGTTCTACTTGCTCATTTTTAAACTCATGGAATGAAAACATTTTCTCAACCAAATTAAAAAACTGGTGATGTTTTTTTTTTCCATTACCAATAATTTTCATCTCATATTTTGAACAAAAACAAATATTCTTTAAATTTCACCTTGCATACATTCATACACATAGTTCCTACTGTTCCCTATATTTTATAAACTCATATCCTTCAATTGGCAATATTGATGTCAACCTTAAGAGAGAATAAAGTTTTATTCGTAAGCCACTTTACTGAACTCGGTATGTTCTCTAGAAGAGTTGACAACCCTTTGCAGCTTCTCTTATTGTTTTGTTTGCAGCAACAACATTAGTCCCGCTGTGCATATATCAGCCCTTTCATTTGGGGTGCCCTTTCCATGACCCCTTTCAGGACTTCGTAACAATGATACGGTAATAATTCACCGCCAAATTTGTGTGAGAAATGTGAGACCTAGGTGCGATCAGCTTGTTATCTATACGTTTACTGATGCTTTAAGGTAGCTGAGATGGTTCAATGGATTGTAATATACACTATTCATATTTTCTTTCACCCTTTTACATAATATTTACAGTAATTCTTGCTTGTCTTTGCAGAAAAGGCAGGCACTACAATTTCAATCGTTATGCATGAACAAACCTGAATGTGACATGTTTTCTGAAATGTTGTCTTTTGAAGCTTTAATGTTTTTGTCTTACCAGAATTTGAATTATCATGTCAACCAGTTGACTTGTCAGAGAAAGTAAAGTAATTGGCCCTTGCACTTATTTGTGCTAGAGCCTGTTGTAGGAAACTGAAGGCCTATCACATGCTCTTTATAAAATCAAATCCTAAGAACGCCAGAGCAGCTAAGTCTTGTGTATTACTTAAGATCCATATGTTTGCAATGAATCATCCATATATTTACACCAACTACTATTATCCTATTGAAAAAATGGACGGGCGCAGCAACGCGCGCCTTCAATGATCTAGTGCCTTAACACGAGCGGCAATGTTTTGATCCGTTGCAAAACACAACTATGTTTCGAGTAGTGATAACACTTTTTTTGTCCAAGAATTTATCAATACCAAAATAGTTCAGAGCCAAAAAGTAGAATGCTCCCCAAAGAGTCATTTGATAAAGTTTACAAGTGCTTACATTGTGCACTTCAAGATATGCATAACCTAGTCAAGCAATGCCATTATATATCTACCCATCCATGAAAACCAACTTAACTTCTATCCATGAATTCTAGCCGCCGGGGCAGCCCTTCCTCCCTCCCTTTCTCCACCGCCTTCGCCGGGAGGCGCTGACGGGCAAAGCCTGGTTGGTGCGGTGGCGGTGGGGCCTCTCCTCCTCTTCGTTCGATGAGCGACCGACGTAGGATGGCTCCTTCAGGTGGTTGCACTAGCTGTCCTAGAGTTCTCGATCGTGCCAGCGGTCTACCTTGATCCATTTCTGCTGGCTCTTGGTGGCTGCAACGATCGACGGCGAGGCTGTGACGGTTCAGGTGGCGGTTGGCGTTCGATGGCAGGGTGCAGGTAGTGGTGGCATCCTCCCTTCTCCTAGGTCCGGGCCAATAGCGCGATGGAGGTGGTTTTAACCTAGGGTTTGTGCTCGAGCATGCTAGATCTATGCCCGAGGTGGGTCGGGGCTTCCACTCCGGGTAAATGAGGATGGGCTCGGTTCTGGTGGCGCGGTGGTAGCGTTGTTCGGGGTCCTTCGGGCGACGATGGGGCACTGCGCTGTTGTGGTTTGGCGGCGTTGTGATCCAGGTCGCTGCTGTCTTAAGAGGGCGACGCTGGTCTGGTTCATGGTGGTGGGCGATGTCCGACAGCGTGCAGGTACGGGAGCCTGCCTTGGTCCATTGGTTGTCTTCACATTATGCTCTTCTTGTCTATTGCCTGTTAGTGACGCCGGTCCGAGTTGGGCTCTCCGGGTTTTGCCGTGTCGTCGGATAGATCTACACCGGTGGCCACGGGGATGGTACGTTCGATCTTGCTCGGCGGCGATAGTCAACAGTCACTGGGTTATATTCCCCCCGATCCACCGAGACCGGTTGGGGAGGCAGGTGTGGCGCTTCCTAGCATGGAGGCACCGACCCAGACCCAGTGACTGATGCCATGCTAGGGTTGGAAGGAGATCTCTTTCACTCCTATCATGGTTGGGTGTTCATGACATGGATGGTTGGCAGTGTGTAGGGGCATGGGTGTCGGCCCCATATGGTGGTTCGCATGTTTGGCTCTTTTGCGGGCATCATGGCGACGAAGGTAGCTATGTCTCTTGGTCGTATGGGCTGCGAGCGGTGTAGCGGTGGGTGGCTGGGTGCGTTCTGTATCGCGGGTACTGACGTCACCCATATCTGTATCATGTGTCTTGTGCTCACCACGGCGGTTATGGGTACATCATGGTGGCATGGGTCAGCTGCTGAGTGAAAACTCCATGCTTTGGCGCCTACGACACCGAAGCCTGCAAGTGTTGCGATTCTCTGGAGGACGTCGTTGTGGTTCCTCTCTCCATGCCAGTATTCTGGGCGAAGACCCTTGTCCGTCTCGGACTCGACAACCGTGACGTGTAGCATCGTTTCCCCTCCCGACATTGTATTCATGCTTAAATATGTTATCTTTCGGTAACCTAGTTGCATCTTTTAAGTTGTCCCGCTATCCTGGGATTTATTGTGTATGATAGCTCCTGTTGAAATATATTGCCGGCCTCCCTCCATCAATTCGGACTTTTGGATGAGTTGGCTGGAGCATGAATTCAATATGGTATCAGAGCCAGGAGGTCTTGAGTTCAAGACCCTGCAGTATTAAAAACAAAAAATTCCGTGGCCTACATCAATCCCACGTCAAAGGACTAAAATGACCTAGACGTGAGGGGAAGTGTTGAAATATATTGCCCGCCTCCCTTCATCAGTCCGATGAGTTGACTGAAGCATGAATTCAATAGCTCACACACTACTTTGTATCGTTCGGCCGTGTGATTTAGTTTGTGCTTTGTCTATGAAGCGGAGCGAGAGCTTCGAGATTTCTATACCGTTTTACTAGTTCAAACTTAAATAGAAACATAAGGAAAATCATAGATCAAGCTCAATAGTAACAAAAAAGAAGAACTTGAGAAATAGAGTAATGAACTGTGTTGATGCAATAAAAATATATAAACGTACTCTAGCTTCAATCAGATCCTGCGTCCCAATGTTAACTACAGTACAACCAATGGCCTCGGCAGAGTTGAGACAAAGAGTGTGGTTCTCATTCCTCTCCCATGGATTCGGATCCTTCTTTGTATTGATTGCTCTCTCGTCTATTGTGCCGGGAACAGCAACATTGATTAACTTGCTGATTCAGTATAAGGTAAGGGAATAACTGCCTTAGAAAATTTGTTACAGAAATAAAAAAATTGAGATGTTGGGGTACTAAAGGAATACAATGAGCATTTAGCAGAACATCTCACCAAAGTAGAACACCATCCCCAATAAGATTGAATAAATCGTTTGATGTTGGATCCAGTGGCAAGAAATCCTTCAGGAAAGGGTCCTCCCGAAGAAAATTATTGATATGATTGACATAAGAAGTTTTTTCAGACTCATTAATGACGTGCAAGAGAGTAGTGGTGGACGCCTTTAAAAATGACACTGATCCCTTCAAGTTCTTTTTGCCTCCTGATTTGCTGGTTCCCTTTGCTTGAAGATTTAAGTACTCCTAACATATTGCAAGATTGTACCACTCATCAAAAAAATAAAATCATACATGAGTGAAAATGTGGAATCAACAAAAGGTATGCCAAGATGATCCAATGTACCCTAAGGAACGGCTCAAATTCGATTGACTGGTTCATATCAGGGTAAGACTCGCTCAAAGTGTTGGTGATATCCTCCTCAGTTAGAACCTCCTGAATGCCCCTAAGCGTCTCCATCACTGGCGGCAAATCTTTTATAGTTACATGCTCGGCATCCGGTCTCTTTGCGGAAGTGAACTATACCATGGAACATAAGAGGTAGCATTGTGATTACACTATTTCTTAAAATGCATCAATAATCGTCTCAAGGAGTGCTTACTTTTGCTTGGAGCGTTCGGAGCTGCACTTGGGTGAACTGGCTCTGGAGCCATGGATCCGAGACAAGAACACCAACGAAGCTAGACATTGTCTTCCGAATTCAGTTTCCCTCTCGTGTTAAATTAGTTCATCCACCAATTCACCAGTTATTTGAGACCTAGATTAAAGACAATCCAACAACAACCTTAAATCGCTAGATCAAGAAGAAAAGGATCAAAATTGGTGGGATTATTATACTAATTGTAGGGAAAAAAAAAACCCAACGGAGCATTACCAACCGTTGTGATGCAAAAATCGTTGTTAAGGCTTTGATCTTCGTTCTTCTTGTCTTCCTTCCTCCAACACCTGAAAACTACTCACTCTGCATGCATTGCTCACAGCTCTGAAGCGAACCGCAAGAACTATGGGGAAGCGGACGTGTGGTTGGGTTGCAGAGAGCCATAGGATAGTATGAAAAAGGAAGAAGCTAAAATGGTGGCCCCCTTTTTTGACCTCCCGGAGATGCCTAGAATAGAAAAGTAGATAACCAATCTTAGAACGTGAAGCTTCCACGGACTCACTGCATCCTCCTCCCTCTTCTCCCATGAGATGACGGTTGAGCGCTATCTCTCTAACGGCAGAGATAGAGCAACTTAACGGTATCTTCTCACCATCTATTACTCTCACACACGAATTCGAGTAGCAATTTAGGGATACAATCTCTGGATACACGAATTTGGGAGGAAGAAGGAGGAAGGGAAGATAGAGCCGCCGCAGGGTTCGTGCCGTGATCCACTGGATGCGTCTGCCTTCGGTGAGCGGTGGCTAAGTAGGCCACGGCTCACACCCACTCGGCGCCGTGATTCTTCGGGTTGGGCTTCTTGGCCCTGGTGGGCCGCCTGGTTGGCGAAGCTGTAGGCCTCGACCCGCCATTGGTCGTGACATCCCCTCCTTGAGATGAGGCTTGCCCCCAAGTCTCTGCATGAGGAAAGCCAGCTTGCAGTTCCGCTTTGCTTTCCCACTTGTCGTTGATGGAAGTAGGATCCGATCAGCGCACCAGAACTTGTTCCACCATGCGGCCATTCTTGCATCACCAGCGAGTGTCGAGGATGGACGCTGGTACTGTCGGAACATCAGAGCTGCTAGGTAGTTCAGATTGCAAATTCGTACCCGGGAGTACCGCGTGAGCGAGAGCGAAACATGGAACACCGGATGAACATTGGCCTGCGGTGGGAGCTCCAACTTGTATGCAACCTCGTTGATCTTGGCAATGATAGGGAAGGGGCCATAGAACCGAAATGACATCTTATGGTTAGCCCTCTTCAGGACTGAGGTCTGAACGTATGGTTGGAGCTTCCAGAACACTAGCTCCCCCACCGAAAACGACCGTTCGGAGCATCTCTTGTCGGCTTGGTGTTTCATACGCTGTCTTGCTCGCTGAAGATGTTGCTGCAGCAGGTCTTGCAGCACTGCCCGCTCATCCAGCCATGAGTGCAGTGATGGAACCGAACACGCTGACACAGGCGTGATGCCCCACTGCCGCGACTCATGGCCAAAGTTTGCATTGAAAGGTGTCATGCCAATAGTGGAGTGTGTAGAGGAATTGTACCAGAATTGAGCAAGCGGAATCCAATGACTCTACCGTTTCTGACACGCGTGAGTGAAACAACGGAGGAATGTTTCCAGGCATTGGTTGACACGCTCTGATTGCCCGTTGGTTGAGGGTGATTTGCTGTACTCATGCACAATTTTGTGCCTGCATAGCAGAAAAGCTCTTGCCAAAAGTGAGATGTAAAGACATGATCCCGGTCAGAGGCGGAGGACGAAAAAAAATTAAGGTGTGGTGAAGTCTTAAGGAAAGAATTCTTTTAATGCAAATCGAAAGAGTCAATACACATTACAAATAAAAACCAAATACAATAAAAATGTAAACATGTTTGAATAAAAAATAACTTAAAACATACCGATAATTAAGCTTTCAATGACGTCTAGAAGATCCAGGTAATGTCAATGCCCTACCCTCATTTTGAAAATCTTACTTAATTTTATCAAGTTCAATACTTTTGAAGATCTCTCGCTCAATACTCTCTCTGTCACGGTTTAGAGGGCACGCTTGAAAAATCACTGGGATCAAGGTAGTCACTGATTAGTTGTGAGATGTAGCAGGTGTAGATGCTAATGCGCCTAATCAACTGAGAAAATACTAGTACTAATGCTTGAGCAGCAAATTGGGATGAAACATGTATGAGTAGTACCAAGACTAATTAATAAGAATAATTGCTTTCGCACCTTAAACCTTGTTTATTTTAAAAACGCACGCAAGTTTAACCGTGTCTTCTGAACCGTGACGGAAGAAATATAACAAACCATCAAGTCATTAAGTCATCCAGCGATGTGGTGGGCATGGGGCAGGTACGCACCAAGTATCCAGGCTGGCCTCTTTTAATTGTGTTAATTGAGACATTGAGTCATTAGTTATTAGCACTACTAGTATTAATTTTTTTTTGCTCCAAATCAAGGTATGGCACTTGCCCACCGGGGAGCTCCGCCAGTGATCCCGGTCAGACACAATGGCGTTGGGAAACCCATGGATATGATATATGCGCTGTATTAAAAGGAGAGTGACCCGAGCTGAAGTGTATGGATGGGCTAGAGGAAAGAAATGGGCGAACTTTGTCATGCGATCAACCAAGACCCAGATGCAGTTGAACTGACCTGATTGCGGTAAGCCCTTGATAAAATAAGTCACCGACTTATAAGTTAAAAAGTGCAAAAAGTGACTTATTTTGTCAAAAGGGCCTAACTTATAAGTCACCCCAACTTATAAGTAATAAGTTGATATACCCCAACTTAAAACTTATAAGTCACTTACTTTTTGATGGGTCCCACCACTTTTTCAGCCGAACCTGTTCCCTCACGCATCCCACCCGTGCCCACCGCCCCATCCCACCCGTGACTGGCGGCTCGCCCCATCCGCTCCCCACCGCGCAGCGCGCCTCGCCGCCGCTGAGCTCCATCCCTCCCCACCGCGCAGCGCGCCTTGCCGCCGCCGAGCTCCATCCCCACCCACCGCGCAGCGCGCCTCGCCCATCCCTCCCCACCGCGCACCGCTGCTGCCCTCGCCGCCGCTGAGCTCCATCACGAGCTCGCTCGGCTCGCCCAGGCCAGAAGCGCGAGCTCCGCCTCGCCCAACGCCCGGATCGGCTTGCCTCCGCCCGGATCAGCTCGCCTCCTCCGCTCGCCGCCCGGTCTCCACCATGGCTGGTCGGAGCTTCGCCGCCCTTTTCCAGGATTCCCAAGGCGCCGACGAGGAAGAGGACTTCTTTGGTGACGGCTCCCAAAGAAATGGATTTGGATTTGTATTTGTATTTGTACGCATATCTGAAATGGATTTGTAAAATGAAATGGCGGGAAGAGAAGAATGCCGGAAAAATAAATAGGATGAGAAGGTGTGGTCAGGTGACTTATAAGTCAGGTGACAACCAAACAGGCGTGACTTATAAGTCACTGGTTTTAAGTCACCTGACTTATTGGAACCAAACAAGGTCTTAGCTTGCTCGCGGACTTGGCAACACTTCACATAATACTCAATCTGTGTCTTCATCTTGGGCCAAGCAAATAGTCGTCTCACATGCTTGTAAGTAGATGGGAATCCCGAGTGCCCCCCAACGACACTGTCGTGGAATGCTCCAATGATCTGCTGCTGCAACACTGTGCTGCCCCAACCATATGCGGTCGCGAAAACGGATGATGCCATGAACCAAGTTGAAACGATCCTTTGGATCAACTCGGATTGCGAGTTGTTCCAGGAGGTTCTCGGCGTTGTTGGCTTTTGAACGTGCGTATGCAGCTGTACAGGCGTGCCTACGTGATTCTTGCTTCGGCCGGCTACTTGACGGAACTTGCGTAACTAGCGACACGAATAAAACTGATCGATGGATTTGATGGCTAAAGGCCCGTGTCGAGCCTTTGCTTTGTATTGCTTTTCGTTTTTCTGGTGTTACAATCAACACCCCTAGGGTGTCTTTTATACACATCCACAAGGGACTATGGAAATAGACTAGGACTAGGAATCCTAATACTACTAGGACTCGGTTTGGCTTTCTTTCCTAATCCTAAAGAAACAACATGATTAACTTCTACATTCACCTCCTTAATCTTGTTGCTTGACTTCACTTCTTGCACTCCGACTTTCCTCCTCATCTCGATGAACTTCTGTCGACCGAGGGACTTGGTGAAAATATCGGCAAGTTGGTCTTTCGTGTTCACATGTTGAACCTCGATCAACCCTTCTTCAATGCACTCCCGGATGTGGTGAAACCGGGTGTCTATGTGCTTGCTCCTTTCGTGATGAACCGGATTTTTGCATAATGAGATTGCAGCTTGGTTGTCGATCTTCAACTGCACCTCCCACTTTGCAAGAATAGCTAGGAGTCTTCTCAGCCAAACTGCTTGACAAGCCGCCGTGCTTGCGGCTATGTATTCTGCCTCGCATGAAGACAATGCCACCACCTTTTGCTTCTCAGAATTCCAGCTAATCGGATTCGGGCCAAGGTAGAAAACCATGCCCGTTGTGCTCTTTCGGTCATCAACATCACCTGCCATGTCGCTATCTGAATATCCACGAAGGATCAATCCTTCCTTTCCCTTTTTGTACGTGCAACCAAGATTAATGGTGCCTTTTACATAGCGTAGAATTTGATTGAACGCGCTCATGTGCTCGGTTGTCGGATTCTCCATGAAACGACTCACGATCCCGACTGAATAAGCCAAGTCAGGTCGGGTATGCACCAAGTATCTTAGGCTGCCCACAATGCTTCGATACATTGTGGTGTCCACCGACGGATTTGAGCTACGCTTGCTCAACTTGTGACGTTGGTCCATTGGAACTTGTGTCTCGTAGCTATCTGACATGCCACACTTTTCCAATAACTTGACCGCGTAGGCCGATTGACATAGGGAAATCTCTCCGGAGCTTTGCTTCACTTCGATGCCCAGGTAATAGCTGAGTAATCCCAGATCACTCATGCTAAACTTGTTCTTCATTTGCGACTTGCAACGTTCAATTTCTTGTACGCTATCTCCGGTGATAATCAGATCGTCGACATAAACTCCAACTAGCAGGTTTGAGCCTTTGGAGTTCTTTGTATAGACTGCGTGCTCGAGGGGACATCTCTTGAACCCGAGCAAGACCAGACTTCGGTCTAACTTTGAGTTCCAAGCTCTTGGCGCTTGCTTCAACCCGTAAAGTGCCTTCTTGAGCTTGTAAACTTTCCCTTCTTCGCCTTTCTTCTCGTAGCCGAGGGGTTGTTCCACGTACACTTCTTCTGTGAGATCGCCGTTGAGGAAAGAGGATTTAACATCCATATGATGAACCTTCCAATCCTCTTGTGCTGCCAAAGCTAGGAGCACTCTCACCGTCTCGATTCGAGCAACTGGTGCAAACACCTCATCATCTTCTACTCCTTGACGTTGTACGTAGCCCCTTTGCAACGAGTCTTGCCTTGTACTTCACAATGGCACCCTCCGTGTCCTTCTTTAACTTGTAAACCCACTTCAAACCTATCGTCTTTTGGTTTGGAGGTCGGGTTACCAAAGTCCACGTGCCATTGCTCTCAATCGCCTTCATCTCCTCATCCATGGCGTGCGTCCAGCTAGGACTTTTGCTCGCCTCTACGAAGTTCGCCGGCTCCTCAACTCCGAAAAAACATAGTCCGGAGTATTCGAGCGTAACTGGCTTTGTGTACTTGTAGACTTTCTTGAGGGTCTTGTAGCGACGAGGCCCTGAGGAATCCGCTGTGGCTTGCGAAGGAGGCGACACAAATTGTGTCGGTGTTGATGCACTTGAGGAAGATAGCTGAGACCCGGGCGTGTCATCGACATCCGTGTCGTCGGCGTAGTCATCGTGACCGTGACCATCATCTTGATTGTCGTCGTCACTATGCGCCTCGTTGTCGATGTTGTCGTCGAGATCTCTGCCCGTGCCGTGCGCGTCGTTGTCGCTATCTCCTTGCGACCTATGTGCGTTTTCATCGGTGTCGGCACCATGATGATCACTACCATTGTGGTCACCTTGGTTGGGCGTCTTGCCAACCACCTGGACATCCTCCCCTGCATCATCATCAGTTGGAAATTCAACCGTGAATATGCTACCGTTTGGAGCACCGTCGGCTGCTGCACTCCAATTCCACACTTTGTTTTCTTCAAACACGACGTCGCGTGAAATCCGTAGACGCTTGGTTTGTGGATCATAGAAGAGGTATGCCTTGGTGCCGGAACTTCTCTCGTATCCGATGAACACCATCTTTGTGCTACGATCGGCAAGCTTTGAGAGGTGCGGCTCCGCCGTATTCACATGTGCCACGCACCCGAATGTCTGTAGATGAGACACATTCGGCTTACGTCCGTAAATTGCTTCATACGGAGTCTTGTCGATCACCGCCTTCGTTGGAGCCCGGTTGAGAAGATAGACCGCCGTCGAGACAGCTTCTCCCCAAAAAGTCCCTAGCAGGTTCTTGCTCTTGAGTAAACTCCTTGCCATGTCAACGACGGTTCGATTGCGCCTTTCAACGACCCCGTTTTGCTGCGGCGTGTAAGGTGCCGTGAGGAACCTCTTTATGCCAATCTTCTCACAGTAGTCGTTGAACTCATTCGACGTAAACTCTCCGCCGCGATCTGTCCGTAGAGCGCGAACCTTCAGCTTGTGTTCCATCTCCGTTGCAGCCTTGAGCTTCTTGAACGCTTCAAACGCCTCATCTTTAGATCGTAGGAGAATGACCCACATATATCTCGAGTAGTCGTCTACCACAAGGAAGAAATACTTCTTTCCAGCGTGAGTTGCCGGGGTGATAGGGCCACACAGATCACCATGGAGCAGCTCGAGTGCATCACTTGCACGATAGGTAGACTGAGCAAGGAACGGCCTGCGGTGCTGTTTTCCAACCAAGCACCCGTCACATACTCGATCAACATGGTCGATAAATGGCATCCCGGATACCATCTCCATCTTTGACATCTTCTTCAAGGCATAGAAGTTAACGTGTCTAAATCTAGCATGCCATAACCATGAATCATCATCACTCTTGGCGAGCCAACACTCCGGTTGAGATTGATCAAGGTTGAGGATATAGAGCCTATTCCGTGTGCGATTAACACGAGCTAGCACGTTTCGGAGGTTGTCGAAGATCGTCATCACTCCGTTCTCGATATTCACCTTGCATCCATTCTCGTCAAGCTTCCCAATAGAGATAATGTTGTTGCGAAGCCGTGGGATGTAGTACACTCCGGTGAGTATGCGATGTTCGCCTGTTAGACCCTCTAAGAGGACAGATCCTTGCCCGCAAATCTCCACAGCTGAACCATCACTGAACTTGACCGAGCCTTCAACATCGTATTCCAGCTCGAGGAATTTCTTCTTGCATCCCGTCATGTGGTTACTGGCACCCGTGTCGAGATACCACGACCCATTGTGATCCCCGGATAACTTAGGTGTCACATTCTTCTCATGAAGTAGCACCTTCCGGGTTGGTTTCACAACCACCGTTTTAGCGAGATCACAAACTTCGGCCATCAGAAGACCTGGGCCTTCGTCTTCCTGCTTTGCCAAATTTGCCTTGATCTCCCGCTTGTTAGGCTTCGGACAATCCTTTGCAAAGTGACCCATCTCGTTGCAGTTATAGCACTTAACCTCGGATAAATCCAAGTTCCGTAGCTTCCGCCCTTTAGATTGGTCCGCCTTACCACGACCTTGTGGCTTGCCTTTTCCTTTGCCTTTTCCGGTTTGTCCGTCGCGCTTCACGTTGCTTGAGCCTTCGCCACCATCACGCCTTCCTTTGCTACTTGGGGCCTCCCAATCTGCGCGCGAGTACATGAGTTGGTCGCTACCTCCTCCTTTGCCTTTCCGACAGCCACGAGCATTCTCTTCCCATGTCCGCAAGCGTCCGATTGCCTCCGTTATGGTCATGTCGTCGATGTCGTAAAGCTGCTCGAGTGTGCCGATGATGTACGTGAATTTATCAGTGACTGAACTGAAAAACTTCTCCACGATCTCGGTCTCATCGAGCTTTGCACCAAGCGCACGGATCTCTCCCACCCAAGTAGTAAGACGCATGGCGTAGTCATTCACCGAATCAGTTTCCTCCATCTGCAACTTGTGAAATTGGCGCTTCAACACTTGTGCCCTTGCCTTGATGACGCGATCTTCTCCGATCCTCATCTCCTTTAGTGCGTTCCACGCCTCTCTTGCCGTCTCGAACTCCGCCAATGTCATCAGCACGGAATCCGACACAGACTGGGCTATGGCGGCCATGGCACCTTCGTCGCGCTCCTCGTCGACGTCGTCGTCCGTGATGGCCTCCCACACTCGAAGGGATCGAAGAATAATCTTCATCTTCACCGCCCACACGCCGTAGTTGGCATCGGTGAGCATCGGGTACTGGATGGGGATGTTGCGATGCGCCTGGACGTTGGCGCCGCTCGTTCCTCCACCACTGGTTGCTGACTTGACGCCCTTCTTCACCTTGTCGCCGTTCTTGTTCGCCTTGGCACCGCCGCTGCCAGACTCGACCGACTCAGCGTCGCTGTCCGTCATCGTAGATCGTAGATCGTCGAGGCTCTAGATACCAATTGTTGGCTTTTGAACGTGCGTATGCAGCTGTACAGGCGTGCCTACGCGATTCTGGCTTCGGACGACTACTTGACAGAACTTGCGTAACTAGCGACACGAATAAAACTGATCGATGGATTTGATGGCTAAAGGCCCGTGCCGAGCATTTGCTTTGTATTGCTTTTCGTTTTTCTGGTGTTACAATCAACACCCCTAGGGTGTCTTTTATACACGTCCACAAGGGACTATGGAAATAGACTAGGACTAGGAATCCTAATACTACTAGGACTCGGTTTGGCTTTCTTTCCTAATCCTAAAGAAACAACATGATTAACTTCTACAGGCGTGTGGGTTGCTGTTATAGCTGGTTACAATATCTTCGAGCCATCCTAGCTGACATGCCGAAATGCTGAACAACTTCCAAGCCCGCGGTAGACGAGAGAGTGCATCAGCACCCGCATTATGTGTCCCCTTCTTGTAGATGATGCGATACTGTAGGCCCAACAGTTTCGTGAATGCTCTCTGCTGCCACGGAGTAACCAAATGCTATTCTTGCAAGTGGACTAAGTTGCGCTGATCAGTTTTGATGATGAACTCGTCGGTTTGGAGATAAGGGCGCCATTGATCGACTGCTACTATGATGGCCAAGTATTCCTTCTCGTAGGTCAACAGTCCCCTAAACTTGTTGCAGAGGGATTTGCTCATGAACACTACTGGATGACCATCCTGCTGCAGAATTGCTCCAATGCCCGTGTCACATGCATCTGTCTTGAGAATGTACTTGTTGAAATCAGGTAACGTCGGGACAGGAGCTATGGTCAGCCCCTTTTTGAGCAGCTGAAAGCTTTGTTCCGTGTTGTTTGTCCATAAAAAAGGGGACCCTTTTGTCGGCGTTCTGGGAATGGGGGTACCCAGACCTGCGTGTCTGTGGCCCAGGGTTGGCCCACTTCATCAAGCAAACACGATCAGGCGCGGCACCACTCAAGGCAAGGCCCTCGCGAGAGCCCGAGCCTCGCGAGAAGGAGCAGCACCAAGACCCGCAGGGGGCCTCCCTAGGACCCCTCCGGAGCAGCGGAGATACCGAGGCAAAACCTGGCCTCAGGAGTTAAGGATGACGCGGGGAAAGGATAGGTGAGCAGCGGGTTGCAGGACGGTGCAGTTTCCCCTTTCGTGTAAAGGAGGGAAGGACGTACGCGGGTTCCCGAAGCATCTTCCAAAGGTTTCCATTCTGGTGCAACAAGGCCACCACCGCCCGCCAGCAGGACGTATGTCACCCCTGGACCTGCCCCTGCAGCGCTGGCAGCCACTTTTGCAGGCGAAGACCACCTTTGGGCAGGGGGAGCATGTTCCCGTGTTCCCCTTCAAAATTGGCCATTGTGGGATTCCTTCCCGCCCTTGCGATAAGGGAAGAGGACCCAACCCGCTGCGATATATAGAGGATAGGTTACTTCATAGCGGAGGAATCCGATCCACCCCGATTCATTCATTCACACACCCACACCACTCGAAGGCCATCCAGCCTCCGGAAGCCCTCGAACATCGTACGAGTTCATCCACCAACCTCCACGAGAAGCAATCCACCAAAGCAGGAGTAGGGCATTACGCTTCTCAGCGGCCCGAACCTGGGTAAACTGCCGTGTGTTGTGTCTTCCTCACCATCGAGTAAATTATTGTCATCCCTTGCGAGTAGCGAGCTAGGTGAGGCAAGCCCGAGAGAAATCTCCGTACACGCCCTTAAGTTCGAATCTTCAGGGTTTTGCGGAGCCCGAAATCCGACATTTGGCGCGCCAGGTAGGGGCGTGTCAAGGTTTCCTCCAAGCTCCTCCTTCACCAAGCTTCACCGCTCCGATGGCTGACGCTCGCCGGGCTCGCGCCGAGCGCCGCGCCACCCTCGTTGCTTAGACGGCGCCAGTGGGCCCCGCCGGCGCGCGCCGGTCACATCACCCATGGCGAACACCGCCACGGGCCCCGACGCTCAAGAACAACAAGGTTCCTCCCAGCCGGCTACCGAGCAGGCCGATGACCGTACCGCCACTCCATCGCTCGTCCGGGCTTCCAGGTCGACCTCACGCGCTCGGCCGGAGATGCCGCATGGCCGGCGCGCGCTTGCCATGGCCACCGAGCTGCTCCATTACCGGCCCGCCCCGAACCGCCACAACGACTCGCTCCAGCGCATCGAGGAGCTCGTCGCCGCTGCCGGTGACTTCATGGCGTTCTCCTGCTCGCTTCGACCCCAATCGTCCCTTGTGAATGACGAGGTGCGAGACGCGCCACCCCCACCTCCACGGTGTGGCACGCACCCCGAGCCTAGGAAAGAAGCGCGTCCTCGTGACCGGCCTCGCGAACCCAGGGCGGGGCCAGGAGATGAAGCAAGCTGTCAGGTGGTTCCTCGGCTGCGCGCCGACGCGCGCGCTCCCTGTTGTACAAGTCCTGCGCCGCGAGTGTGCCCCGCTCGAAGCAGACCTAGTGGAGCACCAGGACGAGGTCACCCCCGCGCCCGCTTCACCCGTCAGGCCGGTGGGGTGCCTCGCCATCGCTCTTGAGCTCCACCCAACTGCATGGCCCTGCAAGTTAAAGCCCGACCTACTCCCGTGCTAGGACGGCACCCTGGACCCGACCGAGTTCCTGCAACTCTACACGCTGATTATAGGGTGGCAGGAGGGGGCGACAAGGTCATGGCGTGCTGGTTCCCCATGGTGCTCAAGGGCGGTGCACTACCTTAGCTCCTCAACCTCCCAAGGGCGTCCATCACCTCCTGGGATGATCTCCGCAAACGTTTCATCGTCAACTTCCAGGGCACCCGCGACCGCGCTCCCACCGTGAACGACCTGCGGCGCATCAAGTAGTAGGAGGGGGAGACCCTACACAAGTTCATATAGCGCTTCACGGCCATGCGCCTCTGTTGGGGAACGTCGCATGGGAAACAAAAAATTTCCTACGCGCACGAAGACCTATCATGGTGATGTCCATCTACGAGAGGGGATTTCCGATCTACGTACCCTTGTAGATCGCACAACAGAAGCGTTAGTGAACACGGTTGATGTAGTGGAACGTCCTCACGTCCCTCGATCCGCCCCGCGAACCGTCCCACGAACCGTCCCGCGATCCGTCCCACGATCTAGTGCCGAACGGACGGCACCTCCGCGTTCAGCACACGTACAGCTCGACGATGATCTCGGCCTTCTTGATCCAGCAAGAGAGACGGAGAGGTAGATGAGTTCTCCGGCAGCGTGACGGTGCTCCGGAGGTTGGTGGTGATCTAATCTCGGCAGGGCTCCGCCCGAGCTCCGCAGAAACGCGACCTAGAGGTAAAACCGTGGAGGTATGTGATCGGGCTGCCGTGGCAAAAGTTGTCTCAAATCAGCCCTAATTTCTCCATATATATAGGAGGAGGGAGGGGAGGCTTGCCTTGAGGCTCAAGGAGCCCCAAGGGCTGCGCACCAAGGGGAGGAGGAGTCCTCCTCCAATCCTAGTCCAACTAGGATTGGAAAGTGGAGTCCTTCTCTCCTTTCCCACCTCTTTTTTTTTTCTTTTCTCTTTGATTTTCTATCCTTGGCGCATAGGGCTTTCTTGGGCTGTCCCACCAGCCCACAAAGGGCTGGTGTGCCACCCCCAAGGCCTATGGGCTTCCCTGGGGTGGGTTGCCCCCCCCGGTGAACACCCGGAACCCATTCGTCATTCCCGATACATTCCCGGTAACTCCGAAAACCTTCCGGTAATCAAATGAGGTCATCCTATATATCAATCTTCGTTTCCGGATCATTCCGGAAACCCTCGTGATGTCCGTGATCTCATCCGGGACTCCGAACAATATTCGGTAACCAACCATATAACTCAAACACGCATAAAACAACGTCGAACCTTAAGTGTGCACACCCTGCGGGTTCGAGAACTATGTAGACATGACCCAAGTGACTCCTCGGTCAATATCCAATAGCGGGACCTGGATGCCCATATTGGATCCTACATATTCTACGAAGATCTTATCGTTTGAACCTCAGTGCCAAGGATTCATATAATCCCGTATGTCATTCCCTTTGTCCTTCGGTATGTTACTTGCCCGAGATTCGATCGTCAGTATCCGCATACCTATTTCAATATCGTTTACCGGCAAGTCTCTTTACTTGTTCCGTAATACAAGATCCCGCAACTTACACTAAGTCACATTGCTTGCAAGGCTTGTGTGTGATGTTGTATTACCGAGTGGGCCCCGAGATACCTCTCCGTCACACGGAGTGACAAATCCCAGTCTCGATCCATACTAACTCAACGAACACCTTCGGAGATACCTGTAGAGCATCTTTATAGTCACCCAGTTACGTTGCGACGTTTGATACACAGAAAGCATTCCTCCGGTGTCAGTGAGTTATATGATCTCATGGTCATAGGAACAAATACTTGACACGCAAAAAACAGTAGCAAAAAAACGACACGATCAACATGCTACGTCTATTAGTTTGGGTCTAGTCCATCACATGATTCTCCTAATGATGTGATCCCGTTATCAAGTGACAACACTTGCCTATGGTCAGGAAACCTTGACCATCTCTGATCAACGAGCTAGTCAACTAGAGGCTTACTAGGGACAGTGTTTTGTCTATGTATCCACACATGCACTGTGTTTCCAATCAATACAATTATAGCATGGATAATAACGATTATCATGAACAAAGAAAATATAATAATAACTAATTTATTATTGCCTCTAGGGCATATTTCCAACAGTCTCCCACTTGCACTAGAGTCAATAATCTAGTTCACATCACCATGTGATTCCAAGGAATCCAACACCCATATAGTTATGGGGTCTGATCACGTCTTGCTCGTGAGAGAGGTTTTAGTCAACGGTTCTGAAACTTTCAGATCCGTGTGTTCTTTACAAATCTTTATGTCATCTTATAGATGCTGCTACTATGTGCTATTCGGAAATACTCCAAATATCTACTCTACTATACGAATCCGTTTCACTACTCATAGTTATTCGGATTAGTGTCAAAGCTTGCATCGACGTAACCCTTTACGACGAACTCTTTAACCACATCCATAATCGAGAAAAATTCCTTAGCCCATCAGTCACTAAGGATAAATTTTGACCGCTGATCAGTGATTCAATCCTGGATCACTCTGTGTACCTCTTAACAGACTTGCCTCAAGGCACACGTCAGGTGCGGTACTTAGCATGGCATACTTTAGAGTCTACGGCTAAGGCATAGAAGACGACCTTCGTCTATTCTCTTTATTCTGCCGGGGTCGGGTTTTGAGTCTTACTCAAATTCACACCTCACAACGCGACCAAGAACTCCTTCTTTGCTGATCTATTTTGAACTCCTTCAAAAACTTGTCAAGGCATGCATCTTGTTGAAACTTCCATTAAGCGCTTTCGATCTATCTCCATAGATCTTTGATGCTCAACGTTCAAGTAGCGCAATCCAGGCACTCCTTTGAAAACTTCTTTCAAACAACCTTGTATGCTTTATAGAAATTCTACATTACTTCTGATCCACAATATGTCAACCACATATACTTATCAGAAATTCTATAGTGCTCCCACTCACTTCTTTGGAAATACAAGTTTCTCATAAACCTTGTACAAACCCAAAATCTTTGATCATCTCATCAAAGTGCATATTCCAACTCCGAGATGCTTGCACCAGTCCATTGAAGGATCGCTGGAGCTTGCATACTTGCTAGTATCTTTAGGATCGACAAAACCTCCTGGTTGTATCACATACAATGTTTGCTCAAGGAAACCGTCGAGGAAACAATGTTTTGACATTCTATGTGCAATATTTCATAAACAATGCAACAAGTACCAACATAATTCTAACAGACTTTCAGCATCGCTACGAGTGAGAAAGTCTCATCATAGTCAACTGTTTGATCTTGTCGGAAACATCTTTGCGACAAGTCAAGCTTTTCTTAATAGTGACTTATCACCATCATCGTCTGTCTTCCTTTTAAAGATCCATATTTACTCAATAGTCCTATAACCATCAAGTAGTTCTTCCAAAGTCTACACTTTGTTTTCATACATGGATCCTCTCTCGGATTTCATGGCTTCCAGCCATTTGTCGGAATCCGGGCCCACCATTGCTTTCTCCATAACTCGTAGGTTCACTGTTGCTCAACAACATGACCTCCAAGACAGGGTTACCGTACCACTCTGCAGTAGTACGCGACCTTGTCAACCTACGAGGCTTGTAGTAACTTGATCCGATGCTCGATGATCACCATCATCAGCTTTCGCTTCAATTGGTGTAGGCGCCACAGGAACAACTTCCTGCACCCTGCTACACACTGGTTGAAGTGATGGTTCAATAACCTCATCAAGTTCTACCACCCTCCCACTCAATTCTTTCGAGAGAAACCTTTCCTCGAGAAAGGATCCGTTTCTAGAAACAAACACTTTGCTTTCGGATCTGAGATAGGAGATGTACCCAACTATTTTGGATATCCTATGAAGATGCATTTATCCGCTTTGGGTTCGAGCTTATCAGACTGAAACTTTTTCACATAAGTGTCGAAGCCCCAAACTTTCAAGAAACGACAGTTTAGATTTCTCTAAACCTCAATCTATATTGTGTCATCTCAACGGAAATACGCGGTGCCCTATTTAAAGTGAATGCAGTTGTCTCTAATGCATAACCCATAAACGATAATGGTAATTCGATAAGAGACATCATAGCATGCACCATACCAAATAGTGCGTGGCTATGACGTTCAGACACATCATCACACTATGATGTTCCAGGTGGCATGAACTGCGAAACAATTTCCACATTGTCTTAACTGCGTACCAAAACTTGTAACTCAGATATTCATTTCTATGATCATATCGTAGACAGTTTATCCTCTTGTTACGACGAACTTCACTCCTGAAACAGAATTGAACCTTTCAATATTTCAGACTTGTGATTCATTAAGTAAATACTCTTGTATCTGCTCAAATCGTCATTGAAGTAAGAACATAATGATATCCACTGCGTGCCTCAGCACCCATTGGACTGCATACATCAAAATGTATCACTTCCAACAAGTTACTATCTTGTTTCATCGCAATGAAAACAAGGCCTTTCTCATGTGGTATGATTTGCATGTCACTAGTGATTCAAAATCAAGTGAGTATAAAGATCCATCAGCATGGAGCCTCTTCATGCAATTTATACCAACATGACTCAAGCGGCAGTGCCACAAGTAAGTGGTACTATCATCATTACCTCGTATCTTTTGGCACCAATATCATGAACATGTGTAACACTACGATCGAGATTCAATAAACCATTGAAGGTGATTATTCAAGCAAATAGAGTAACCATTATTCTCTTTAAATGAATAATCGTATTGCAATAAACACGATCCAATCATGTTCATGCTTAACGCAAGCACCAAATAACAATTATTTAGGTTTAACACCAATCCCGATGGTAGAGGGAGTGTGCGACGTTTGATCATATCAACCTTGGAAACACTTCCAACACGTATCGTCACCTCGCCTTTAGCTAGTCTCCGTTTATGCCGTAGCTTTCATTTCGTGTTACTAATCACTTAGCAACCGAACCGGTATCCAATACCCTCGTGCTACTAGGAGTACTAGTAAAGTACACATCAACATCATGTATATCAAATATACTTCTTTCGACTTTTGCAAGCCTTCTTATCTACCAAGTATCTAGAGTTGCTCCGCCTCAGTGACCGTTCCCCTCATAACAGAAGCACTTAGTCCCGGGCTTGGGTTTAGTCTGGGGTCTCTTCATTAGTGCAGCAACTGCTTTGCCGTTTCACGAAGTATCCCTTCTATCCCTTGCCTTTGTCGAAACTTAGTGGTTTTACTAACCATCAACTATTGATGCTCCTTCTTGATTTCTACTTTCGCAGTGTCAAACATCGCGAATCGATCAAGGATCATTGTATCTATCCTTGATATGTTATAGTTCATCACGAAGCTCTCACAGCTTGGTGGCAGTGACTTTGGAGAACCATCACTATCTTATCTGGAAGATCAACTCCCACTTGATTCAAGCGATTGTCGTACTCAGACAATCTAAGCACACGCTCAACGATTGAGCTTTTCTCCTTTACTTTGTGGACCAAGAATCTTGTCGGAGGTCTCATACCTCTTAACAAGGGCACAAGCATGAAATCACAGTTTCATCTTTTTAGAACATCTCTTATGTTCCGTGACTTTCAAAACGTCTTCGGCGCCTTGCTTCTAAGCCATTAAGTATTTTGTACTGAACTATCGTGTAGTCATCAGAAACGTGTATGTCAGATGTTCACAACATCTACAGACGACGCTCGAGGTGCAGCACACAGAGTGGTGCATTAAGGACATAAGCCTTCTGCGCAGCAACGAGGACAATCCTCGGTTTTACAGACTCAGTCTGCAAAGTTTGCTACTATCAACTTTCAACTAAATTTTCTCTAGGAACATATAAAAACAGTAGAGCTATAGCGCAAGCTACATCGTAATTCGCAAAGACCATTAGACTATGTTCATGACAATTAGTTCAATTAATCATATTACTTAAGAACTCCCACTCAAAAAGTACATCTCTCTAGTCATTTGAGTGGCACATGATCCAAATCCACTATCTCAAGTCCGATCATCACGTGAGTCGAGAATAGTTTCAGTGGTAAGCATCTCTATGCTAATCATATCAACTATACGATTCATGCTCGACCTTTCGGTCTCATGTGTTCCGAGGCCATGTCTGCACATGCTAGGCTCGTCAAGCTTAACCCGAGTGTTCCGCGTGTGCAACTGTTTTGCACCCGTTGTATGTGAACGTTGAGTCTATCACACCCGATCATCACGTGGTGTCTCGAAACAAAGAACTGTCGCAACGGTGCACAGTCGGGGAGAACACAATTTCGTCTTGAAATTTTAGTGAGAGACCACCTCATAATGCTACCGTCGTTCTAAGCAAGATAAGGTGCATAAAGGATTAACGTCACATGCAATTCATAAGTGACATGATATGGCCATCATCATGTGCTTCTTGATCTCCATCACCAAAGCACCGACACGATCTTCTTGTCACCGGCGTCACACCATGATCTCCATCAACGTGTCGCCATCGGGGTTGTCGTGCTACTCATGCTATTACTACTAAAGCTACGTCCTAGCAATATAGTAAACGCATCTGCAAGCACAAATGTTAGTTTAAAGACAACCCTATGGCTCCTGCCGGTTGCCGTACCATCGACGTGCAAGTCGATATTAACTATTACAACATGATCATCTCATACATCCAATATATCACATCACATCGTTGGCCATATCACATCACAAGCATACCCTGCAAAAACAAGTTAGATGTCCTCTAATTGTTGTTGCATGTCTTACGTGGTGACCATGGGTATCTAGTAGGATCGCATCTTACTTACGCAAACACCACAACGGAGATGTATGAATTGCTATTTAACCTCATCCAAGGACCTCCTCGGTCAAATCCGATTCAACTAAAGTTGGAGAAACCGACACTCGCCGGTCATCTTTGTGTTGGAAATATGCCCTAGAGGCAATAATAAATTAGTTATTATTATATTTCTTAGTTCATGATAATCGTTTATTATCCATGCTATAATTGTATTGATTGGAAACACAGTACTTGTGTGGATACATAGACAAAACACTGTCCCTAGTAAGCCTCTAGTTGACTAGCTCGTTGATCAAAGATGGTCAAGGTTTCCTGGCCATAGGCAAGTGTTGTCACTTGATAACGGGATCACATCATTAGGAGAATCATGTGATGGACTAGACCCAAACTAATAGACGTAGCATGTTGATCGTGTCATTTTGTTGCTACTGTTTTCTGCGTGTCAAGTATTTGTTCCTATGACCATGAGATCATATAACTCACGGACACCGGAGGAATGCTTTGTGTGTATCAAACGTCGCAACGTAACTGGGTGACTATAAAGATGCTCTACAGGTATCTCCGAAGGTGTTCGTTGAGTTAGTATGGATCGAGACTGGGATTTGTCACTCCGTGTGACGGAGAGGTATCTCGGGGCCCACTCGGTAATACAACATCACACACAAGCCTTGCAAGCAATGTAACTTAATGTAAGTTGCGGGATCTTGTATTACGGAACGAGTAAAGAGACTTGCCGGTAAACGAGATTGAAATAGGTATGCGGATGCTAACGATCGAATCTCGGGCAAGTAACATACCGAAGGACAAAGGGAATGACATACGGGATTATATGAATCCTTGGCACTGAGGTTCAAACGATAAGATCTTCGTAGAATATGTAGGATCCAATATGGGCATCCAGGTCCCGCTATTGGATATTGACCGAGGAGTCTCTCGGGTCATGTCTACATAGTTCTCGAACCCGCAGGGTCTGCACACTTAAGGTTCGACGTTGTTTTATGCGTATTTGAGTTATATGGTTGGTTACCGAATGTTGTTCGGAGTCCCGGATGAGATCACGGACGTCACGAGGGTTTCCGGAATGGTCCGGAAACGAAGATTGATATATAGGATGACCTCATTTGGTTACCGGAAGGTTTTCGTGCATTACCGGAAAAGTTTCGGGCTCATCGGTAGTGTACCGGGAGTGCCGGGAGGGGTGCCGGGGACCATCGGGAGGGGTGTCACGCCCCAAGGGATCTCATGGGCTATGGGAAGAGATAAACCAGCCCCTAGTGGGCTGGAATAAGTTCCCACTAAGGCCCATAAGGTTTGAGAAGGAAAAAACACAAGGTGGAAAGAGTTTCCAAGTGGGAAGGTGGAATCCTACTCCAAGTAGGATTGGAGTAGGACTCCTCCACCTCCAATTTCGGCCAAACCTTTAGGTTTTGAGGCTGCCTCCTCCCCTCCCTCCCACCTATATATACGGAGGTTTTAGGGCTGATTTGAGACGACTTTCTCACGGCTGCCCGACCACATACCTCCATAGTTTTTCCTCTAGATCGTGTTTCTGCGGAGCTCGGGCGGAGCCCTGCTGAGACAAGATCATCACCAACCTCCGGAGCGCCGTCACGCTGCCGGAGAACTCTTCTACCTCTCCGTCTCTCTTGCTGGATCAAGAAGGCCGAGATCATCGTCGAGCTGCACGTGTGCTGAACGCGGAGGTGCCGTCCGTTCGGTACTAGATCGTGGGACTGATCGCGGGATTGTTCGCGCGGCGGATCGAGGGACGTGAGGACGTTCCACTACATCAACCGCGTTCTCTAACGCTTCTGCTGTACGATCTACAAGGGTACGTAGATCACTCATCCCCTCTCGTAGATGGACATCACCATGATAGGTCTTCGTGCGCGTAGGAAATTTTTTGTTTCCCATGCGACGTTCCCCAACAGTGGTATCAGAGCTAGGTTCATGCGTAGATGTCTTCTCGAGTAGAACACAAAAGGTTTTGTGGGCGGTGATGTGCGTTTTGCTGCCCTCCTTAGTCTTTTCTTGATTCCGCGGTATTGTTGGATTGAAGCGGCTTGGACCGACATTACTCGTACGCTTACGAGAGACTGGTTTCATCGTCACGAGTAACCCCCTTTGCTCAAAGATGACTGGCAAGTGACGGTTTCTCCAACTTTAGTTGAATCGGATTTGACCGAGGAGGTCCTTGGATGAGGTTAAATAGCAACTCATATATCTCCGTTGTGGTGTTTGCGTAAGTAAGATGCGATCCTACTAGATACCCTTGGTCACCACGTAAAACATGCAACAACAAAATTAGAGGACGTCTAACTTGTTTTTGCAGGGTATGATTGTGATGTGATATGGCCAACGATGTGATGTGATATATTGGATGTATGAGATGATCATGTTGTAATAGAAATATCGACTTGCACGTCGATGGTACGGCAACCGGCAGGAGCCATAGGGTTGTCTTTATAACTAACGTTTGTGCTTGCAGATGCGTTTACTATTTTGCTAGGACGTAGCTTTAGTAGTAATAGCATAAGTAGCACGACAACCCCGATGGCGACACATTGATGGAGATCATGATGATGGAGATCATGGTGTGGCGCCGGTGACAAGAAGATCGTGCCGGTGCTTTGGTGATGGAGATCAAGAAGCACGTGATGATGGCCATATCATGTCACTTATGAATTGCATGTGATGTTAATCCTTTTATGCACCTTATTTTGCTTAGAACGACGGTAGCATTATGAGGTGATCTCTCACTAAAATTTCAAGACGAAATTGTGTTCTCCCCGACTGTGCACCGTTGCTACAGTTCGTCATTTCGAGACACCACGTGATGATCGGGTGTGATAGACTCAACGTTCACATACAACGGGTGCAAAACAGTTGCGCACGCGGAACACTCGGGTTAAGCTTGACGAGCCTAGCATGTGCAGACATGGCCTTGGAACACATGAGACCGAAAGGTCGAGCATGAATCGTATAGTTGATATGATTAGCATAGAGATGCTTACCACTGAAACTATTCTCGACTCACGTGATGATCGGACTTGAGATAGCGGATTTGGATCATGTACCACTCAAATGACTAGAGAGATGTACTTTTTGAGTGGGAGTTCTTAAGTAATATGATTAATTGAACTAATTGTCATGAACATAGTCTAATGGTCTTTGCAAATTACGATGTAGCTTGCGCTATAGCTCTACTGTTTTTATATGTTCCTAGAGAAAATTTAGTTGAAAATTGATAGTAGCAAACTTTGCAGACTGAGTCTGTAAAACCGAGGATTGTCCTCGTTGCTGCACAGAAGGCTTATGTCCTTAATGCACCACTCGGTGTGCTGCACCTCGAGCGTCGTCTGTGGATGCTGTGAACATCCGACATACACGTTTCTGATGACTACACGATAGTTCAGTGCAAAGTACTTAATGGCTTAGAAGCAAGGCACCGAAAACGTTTTAAAATGTCACGGAACATAAATGATGTTCTAAAGAGATGAAATTGTGATTTCATGCTTGTGCCCTTGTTAAGAGGTACGAGACCTCCAACAAGATTCTTTGACCACAAAGTAAAGGAGAAAAGCTCAATCGTTGAGCATGTGCTCAGATTGTCTGAGTACGACAATCACTTGAATCAAGTGGGAGCTAATCTTCCAGATGAGATAGTGATGGTTCTCCAAAAGTCACTGCCACCAAGCTTTGAGAGCTTCGTGATGAACTATAACATATCAAGGATAGATACAATGATCCTTGAGCGATTCGCGACGTTTGACACTGCGAAAGTAGAAATCAAGAAGGAGCATCAATAGTTGATGGTTTGGAAAACCACTAAGTTTCAAGAAAGGCGAGGGCTAGAAGGGATACTTCGTGAAACGACAAAACAGTTGCTGCGCTAATGAAGAGACCCAAACCCAAACCCGAGACTAAGTGCTTCTGTAATAAGGGGAACAGTCACTGAGGCGGAGCAACTCTAGATACTTGGTAGATAAGAAGGCTGGCAAAAGTCGAGAGAAGTATATTTGATATACATAATGTTGATGTGTACTTTACTAGTACTCCTAGTAGCACAAGGGTATTGGATACCGGTTCGGTTGCTAAGTGATTAGTAACGCGAAATAAAAGCTACGACATAAACGGAGACTAGCTAAAGGCGAGGTGACGATACGTGTTGGAAGTGTTTCCAAGGTTGATATGATCAAACGTCGCACGCTCCCTCTACCATCGGGATTGGTGTTGAACCTAAATAATTGTTATTTGGTGCTTGCGTTAGGCATGAACATGATTGGATCGTGTTTATTGCAATACGACTATTCATTCAAAGAGAATAATGGTTACTCTATTTGCTTGAATAATCACCTTCAATGGTTTATTGAATCTTGATTGTAGTGTTACACATTGGTGCCAAAAGATACGAGTTAATGATGATAGTACCACTTACTTGTGGCACTGCCGCTTGAGTCATGTTAGTATAAATTGCATGAAGAGGGTCCATGCTGATGGATCTTTACTCACCTGATTGCGAATCACTAGTGACATGCAAATCATACCACATGAGCAAGGCCTTGTTTTCATTGAGATGAAACAAGATAGTAACTTGTCGGAAGTGATACATTTTTGATGTATGCAGTCCAATGAGTGCCGAGGCACGCAGTGGATATCATTATGTTCTTACTTCACTGACGATTTGAGTAGATACAGGAGTATTTACTTAATGAATCACAAGTCTAAAATGTTGAAAAGTTCAATTCCGTTTCAGAGTGAAGTTCGTCGTAACAAGAGGATAAACTGTCTATGATATGATCATGGAAATGAATATCTGAGTTACGAGTTTTGGTACACAGTTAAGACAATGTGGAAATTGTTTTGCAGTTCATGCCACCTGGAACATCATAGTGTGATGATGTGTCTGAACGTCATAGCCACGCACTATTTGGTATGGTGCATACTATGATGTCTCTTATCGAATTACCACTATCGTTTATGGGTTATGCATTAGAGACAACCGCACTCACTTTAAATAGGGCACCACGTATTTCCGTTGAGATAACACAGTATAGACTGAGGTTTAGAGAAATCTAAACTGTCGTTTCTTGAAAGTTTGGGGTTTCGACACTTATGTGAAAAAGTTTCAGTCTGATAAGCTCGAACCCAAAGCGGATAAATGCATCTTCATAGGATATCCAAAACAGTTGGGTACATCTCCTATCTCAGATCCGAAAGCAAAGTGTTTGTTTCTAGAAACGGATCCTTTCTCGAGGAAAGGTTTCTCTCGAAAGAATTGAGTGGGAGGGTAGTAGAACTTGATGAGGTTATTGAACCATCACTTCAACCAGTGTGTAGCAGGGCATAGGAAGTTGTTCCTGTGGCGCCTACACCAATTGAAGTGGAAGCTGATGATGGTGATCATTGAGCTTCGAATCAAGTTACTACAAACCTCGTAGGTCGACAAGGTCGCGTACTGCTGCAGAGTAGTACGGTAACCCTGTCTTGGAGGTCATGTTGTTGAGCAACAGTGAACCTACGAGTTATGGAGAAAGCGATGGTGGGCCCAGATTCCGACAAATGGCTGGAAGCCATGAAATCCGAGAGAGGATCCATGTATGAAAACAAAGTGTAGACTTTGAAAGAACTACTTGATGGTCATAAGACTATTGAGTAAAGATGGATCTTTAAAAGAAGACAGACGATGATGGTGATAAGTCACTATTAAGAAAAGCTCGACTTGTCGCAAAGATGTTTTCGACAAGATCAAACAGTTGACTATGATGAGACTTTCTCACTCGTAGCGATGCTAAAGGTCTGTTAGAATTATGTTAGTTGTTGATGCATTATTTATGAAATATTGCACGTAGGATGTCAAAACATTGTTTCTCGACGGTTTCCTTGAGCAAACATTGTATGTGATACAACGAGAAGGTTTTGTCGATCCTAAAGATACTAGCAAGTATGCAAGCTCCAGTGATCCTTCAATGGACTGGTGCAAGCATCTCGGAGTTGGAATATACACTTTGATGAGATGATCAAAGTTTTTGGGTGTGTACAAGGTTTATGAGAAACTTGTATTTCCAAAGAAGTGAGTGGGAGCACTATAGAATTTCTGATAGGTATATGTGGTTGACATATTGTGGATCAGAAGTAATGTAGAATTTCTGTAAAGCATGCAAGGTTGTTTGAAAGGAGTTTTCAAAGGAATACCTGGATTGCGCTACTTGAACGTTGAGCATCAAAGATCTATGGAGATAGATCAAAAGCGCTTAATGAAAGTTTCAATAAAATGCATGCCTTGACAAGTTTTTGAAGGAGTTCAAAATAGATCAGCGAAGAAAGAGTTCTTGGTTGCGTTGTGAGGTGTGAATTTGAGTAAGACTCAAAACCCGACCACGACAGAATAAAGAGAATAGACGAAGGTCGTCTTCTATGCCTTAGCCGTAGAATCTAAAGTATGCCATGCTGTGTACCGCACCTGATGTGTGCCTTGACTCAAAGTATGTTGAGAGGTACAGAGAGTGATCCATGATTGAATCACTAGCAGCGATCAAAATGTATCCTTAGTAACTAATGGACTAAGGAATTTTTCTCGATTATGGAGGTGGTTAAAGAGTTCGTCGTAAAGGGTTACATCGATGCAAGCTTTGACACTAATCCGAATAACTATGAGTAGTGAAACGGATTTGTATAGTAGAGTAGATATTTGGAGCATTTCCGAATAGCACGTAGTAGCAGCATCTATAAGATGACATAAAGATTTGTAAAGAACACACGGATCTGAAAGTTTCAGAACCTTTGACTAAAACCTCTCTCACGAGCAAGACGTGATCAGACCCCATATGGGTGTTGGATTCGTTGGAATCACATGGTGATGTGAACTAGATTATTGACTCTAGTGCAAGTGGGAGACTGTTGGAAATATGCCCTAGAGGCAATAATAAATTAGTTATTATTATATTTCTTAGTTCATGATAATCGTTTATTATCCATGCTATAATTGTATTGATTGGAAACACAGTACTTGTGTGGATACATAGACAAAACACTGTCCCTAGTAAGCCTCTAGTTGACTAGCTCGTTGATCAAAGATGGTCAAGGTTTCCTGGCCATAGGCAAGTGTTGTCACTTGATAACGGGATCACATCATTAGGAGAATCATGTGATGGACTAGACCCAAACTAATAGACGTAGCATGTTGATCGTGTCATTTTGTTGCTACTGTTTTCTGCGTGTCAAGTATTTGTTCCTATGACCATGAGATCATATAACTCACGGACACCGGAGGAATGCTTTGTGTGTATCAAACGTCGCAACGTAACTGGGTGACTATAAAGATGCTCTACAGGTATCTCCGAAGGTGTTCGTTGAGTTAGTATGGATCGAGACTGGGATTTGTCACTCCGTGTGACGGAGAGGTATCTCGGGGCCCACTCGGTAATACAACATCACACACAAGCCTTGCAAGCAATGTAACTTAATGTAAGTTGCGGGATCTTGTATTACGGAACGAGTAAAGAGACTTGCCGGTAAACGAGATTGAAATAGGTATGCGGATGCTAACGATCGAATCTCGGGCAAGTAACATACCGAAGGACAAAGGGAATGACATACGGGATTATATGAATCCTTGGCACTGAGGTTCAAACGATAAGATCTTCGTAGAATATGTAGGATCCAATATGGGCATCCAGGTCCCGCTATTGGATATTGACCGAGGAGTCTCTCGGGTCATGTCTACATAGTTCTCGAACCCGCAGGGTCTGCACACTTAAGGTTCGACGTTGTTTTATGAGTATTTGAGTTATATGGTTGGTTACCGAATGTTGTTCGGAGTCCCGGATGAGATCACGGACGTCACGAGGGTTTCCGGAATGGTCCGGAAACGAAGATTGATATATAGGATGACCTCATTTGGTTACCGGAAGGTTTTCGTGCATTACCGGAAAAGTTTCGGGCTCATCGGTAGTGTACCGGGAGTGCCGGGAGGGGTGCCGGGGACCATCGGGAGGGGTGTCACGCCCCAAGGGGTCTCATGGGCTATGGGAAGAGATAAACTAGCCCCTAGTGGGCTGGAATAAGTTCCCACTAAGGCCCATAAGGTTTGAGAAGGAAAAAACACAAGGTGGAAAGAGTTTCCAAGTGGGAAGGTGGAATCCTACTCCAAGTAGGATTGGAGTAGGACTCCTCCACCTCCAATTTCGGCCAAACCTTTAGGTTTTGAGGCTGCCTCCTCCCCTCCCTCCCACCTATATATACGGAGGTTTTAGGGCTGATTTGAGACGACTTTCTCACGGCTGCCCGACCACATACCTCCATAGTTTTTCTTCTAGATCGTGTTTCTGCGGAGCTCGGGCGGAGCCCTGCTGAGACAAGATCATCACCAACCTCCGGAGCGCCGTCACGCTGCCGGAGAACTCTTCTACCTCTCCGTCTCTCTTGCTGGATCAAGAAGGCCGAGATCATCGTCGAGCTGCACGTGTGCTGAACGCGGAGGTGCCGTCCGTTCGGTACTAGATCGTGGGACTGATCGCGGGATTGTTCGCGCGGCGGATCGAGGGACGTGAGGACGTTCCACTACATCAACCGCGTTCTCTAACGCTTCTGCTGTACGATCTACAAGGGTACGTAGATCACTCATCCCCTCTCGTAGATGGACATCACCATGATAGGTCTTCGTGCGCGTAGGAAATTTTTTGTTTCCCATGCGACGTTCCCCAACACTTTGAGCAACGGAGTTACTCGTAGCGATGAAACCAGTCTCTTGTAAGCGTACGAGTAATGTCGGTCCGAGCCACTTCGATCCAACAATACCGCGTAATCAAGAAAAGACTAAGGAGGGCAGCAAAACGCACATCACCGCCCACAAAAATGTTGTGTTCTACTCGAGAAGACATCTATGCATGAACCTAGCTCATGATGCCACTGTTGGGGAACGTCGCATGGGAAACAAAAATTTTCCTACGCGCACGAAGACCTATCATGGTGATGTCCATCTACGAGAGGGGATTTCCGATCTACGTACCCTTGTAGATCGCACAACAGAAGCGTTAGTGAACACGGTTGATGTAGTGGAACGTCCTCACGTCCCTCGATCCGCCCCGCGAACCGTCCCACGAACCGTCCCGCGATCCGTCCCACGATCTAGTGCCGAACGGACGGCACCTCCGCGTTCAGCACACGTACAGCTCGACGATGATCTCGACCTTCTTGATCCAGCAAGAGAGACGGAGAGGTAGATGAGTTCTCCGGCAGCGTGACGACGCTCCGGAGGTTGGTGGTGATCTAATCTCGGCAGGGCTCCGCCCGAGCTCCGCAGAAACGCGATCTAGAGGTAAAACCGTGGAGGTATGTGATCGGGCTGCCGTGGCAAAAGTTGTCTCAAATCAGCCCTAATTGCTCCATATATATAGGAGGAGGGAGGGGAGGCTTGCCTTGAGGCTCAAGGAGCCCCAAGGGCTGCGCACCAAGGGGAGGAGGAGTCCTCCTCCAATCCTAGTCCAACTAGGATTGGAAAGTGGAGTCCTTCTCTCCTTTCCCACCTCTTTTTTTTTCTTTTCTCTTTGATTTTCTATCCTTGGCGCATAGGGCTTTCTTGGGCTGTCCCACCAGCCCACCAATGGCTGGTGCGCCACCCCCAAGGCCTATGGGCTTCCCTGGAGTGGGTTGCCCCCCGGTGAACACCCGGAACCCATTCGTCATTCCCGATACATTCCCGGAACTCCGAAAACCTTCCGGTAATCAAATGAGGTCATCCTATATATCAATCTTCGTTTTCGGATCATTCCGGAAACCCTCGTGATGTCCGTGATCTCATCCGGGACTCCGAACAACATTCGGTAACCAACCATATAACTCAAACACGCATAAAACAACGTCGAACCTTAAGTGTGCACACCCCGCGGGTTCGAGAACTATGTAGACATGACCCGAGTGACTCCTCGGTCAATATCCAATAGCGGTACCTGGATGCCCATATTGGATCCTACATATTCTACGAAGATATTATCGTTTGAACCTCAGTGCCAAGGATTCATATAATCCCGTATGTCATTCCCTTTGTCCTTCGGTATGTTACTTGCCCGAGATTCGATCGTCAGTATCCGCATACCTATTTCAATATCGTTTACCGGCAAGTCTCTTTACTCGTTCCGTAATACAAGATCCCGCAACTTACACTAAGTCACATTGCTTGCAAGGCTTGTGTGTGATGTTGTATTACCGAGTGGGCCCCGAGATACCTCTCCGTCACACGGAGTGACAAATCCCAGTCTCGATCCATACTAACTCAACGAACACCTTCGGAGATACCTGTAGAGCATCTTTATAGTCACCCAGTTACGTTGCGACGTTTGATACACACAAAGCATTCCTCCGGTGTTAGTGAGTTATATGATCTCATGGTCATAGGAACAAATACTTGACACGTAGAAAACAGTAGCAACAAAATGACACGATCAACATGCTATGTCTATTAGTTTGGGTCTAGTCCATCACATGATTCTCCTAATGATGTGATCCCGTTATCAAGTGACAACACTTGCCTATGGTCAGGAAACCTTGACCATCTCTGATCAACGAGCTAGTCAACTAGAGGCTTACCAGGGACAGTGTTTTGTCTATGTATCCACACATGCACTGTGTTTCCAATCAAATACAATTATAGCATGGATAATAAACGATTATCATGAACAAAGAAAATATAATAATAACTAATTTAGTATTGCCTCTAGGGCATATTTCCAACAGCCTCAAGATCCCCAAGGCATCGGACGAGGCCGTCATCTCGGCCTTCTCCGGCGGAGTCACCGGCCTCAAGATGAAGGAGGAGCTCGCCATGAGTGATGAAATGAGCACGACACTGGAAATGTTCAACCTGGCAAACAAGTGCACCAGGGCTGAAGAAGGTCGCCTATCGCTCCTCGGGCCTCAGGCGGTGGAACCAGAAGAGAAGAAGACCAAGGCCAAGGAGGCAAAGCGCAAGGCTCTGGTGGTGCTCGCAGCCGAGCCTGAGGCAAAGTACGACCGAGGGGGAGAGCGTCTGCCAGCAGGGGGGCCAATGTTCGTCTTCCACGGCACCAGCAGCCATGATACCTGTGAGTGCCATGAGCTCCGACAGGACCATGACGAGCACTTCAGCAGGCGCCCCGGACGGGGAGACAGAGGCCCTGCGCGCGGCGGTGGTCAAAGTGGAGGCCACTGGGATGACCGGGAGCCGCGTCAGTGGTAGCGTGAACAACCGCTTGATGACCGTTGGCGCGGACAGCCTCAGGAGGACCGCTGGCGCGACGACCCTCAGGAGGGGCAATGATGTGGTCGGCCTCGTGAGGTTCGCCCTTGAGAGGCTGGACTGCCTCCGCTACCTCCGCCACCCAGAAGGAGGGATGAGGACAGGCAGGATGATGGGGCTGGGGGCTTCCAGGAGGTCAGGGCGGTGGCCTCCATCCTGGGTGGCGCCCAGATCCCGGCCTTGAACCGCGCCTTCAAGCTGTTCGCCCGGGAGGTGAATGCCGCTCTCCCGAAGCCTGAAGCAATGCGCCCCCTCAACTGGTCCCAGACCACCATCACATTCTACCCAAGTGATCAGCTCAGGTGCTTGTTCATGGCCGGCAAGCTCCCCATGATGTGCACCCCGACCATCAGCCACGTCCTCGTCACCAAGACCCTTATCGATAGTGGAGCGGGGCTCAACATCCTCTCGGTCGAGACCTTTGAGACACTCCAGCTGCCGTATGAACAACTCATGCCGACCAAGCCCTTCTCAGGAGTCACAGAAGGGTCCACCGTGCCATCAAACAGGTGCATTTGCCGGTCACCATCGGCGAGCGCAAGAACTACCACACTGAGATCATCGTCTTGGACGTCGCGCACATCCACCTGCCGTACAACGCGATCCTTGGGTACCCGGCTCTCGCCAAGTTCATGGTCGTGACCCACCATGGCTACAACGTCCTCAAGATGCCAGGGAGCGGCGACATCATCACCATCGCCTGCGACGAGAAGGATGCCATCTGTACACTCGAGCGCGCCTACCGCGCCGCGGCGGCGGAACGCTCGAACGACGAAGAAGACGAGCAACCTCGCGAGGACCCACGCAAGAAGAAGAAGCAACTCCCCCCATGGAGCGCCATGGGACTTCGGGCTCCGTGCCCGGGGACGGGGTCATGCCTCCCATCGCATAGGAAGGTGCGCTTGGCGCCCCCTTGGGTCAGGCCCGGGGGCTCCCACCGGGGAGGTTCCCGGCCTGACTAGTGAGGTGAGGGTGGCGCTCGAACACAACCCAAGGGTGCACTCCGACTCGCGCCCGCCCAGGTCCTTTGAGTCCGTCATCAGAGCAATCCAAAAACTTCGAGGGGCCCAGGCCGAGCGAGGCAGGGACTGCCCTGTGTCACCAATCGCAGTCGCCGTCGTCGGCATGATCGACCGGTCCTGCATCTGCATCAACGCTCTCACAATCGACAAAGCCGCATCCCAAGGCCCCATCTAGCCCGCACGAGCTGACCATCGCTGGGTGTGCCCGGGCGCCGACACCCTCATGCCCTTCGGGCTGGGGAACGCGGCTGCCACCTGCCGGCGGCTCCAGCAGGTCATGCTCGTGCCTTGCTTGCTGGGGCATGGTGAGGAAGAGGAGGAGATGCTTGGGCCAAGCGAAGATCCCGAGCCTCGGGAGACGACAGACCCATGAGGGTCGCGATCGTGGAAGCAGGAGATCGGGTGACGACGGCGCCCTCGGCACTTCAGCGGCATGGCCGCCAGGTGACTTTTTGTTGGGTGCTGTCAGATAACTTTTTGGCTCACTCCATCCGACGGCGCCCATAGGGCCATGAGGCCTCCAGGAGTTCAGGGCACTCCTCAGCCGCCACTTTCATTTATGCATCCTTCAGTTGTTTCTGTCGCACCCACTTCAAACCCTAATGTTCTACCTTGCTTGCATCTTTGGGCGGTCGGCTTCCCGCTTGGGGGATCCGGCCGAAGCTTATCCTTGCAGGCCTCCTGAGTCAGCGGCCAACCAGCCTCACTCCCGAAGAAGAAGAAGTCAGCAGGGTTTACCAATGACCCAAAAGGAATCAGGCGCCTAATGCCTCGGGGGTAGGGAAACTCGCGAGGCCAAAGTGTCCTCGCGACCTCCCAGATACACCCCCACCGTGACGCTCTCACGTAATAACGAGTTGGGTTGTATATGCCCGGGGCCCCCCAAGGACGCGGAGAGGTCCCTCCCACGCCTAGTGGCAGCCCTACGCTCCGCGGTGGGGATAAGACGAAGGCAATCAACCCAGTCCGCCAGTGACTACGCCCACAGTTGGCAAGGAAATCAACACAGTCCACCAATGACTATGCCCACAGCTAGCCAGGAAATCAACCAAGTTCACCTGTGACCACGCCCACGCCCAGTGCGGGAACAGACAACTGGAGGTACGGAGCCGCTTACACGTCAAGGGGGACCCCTGAGCATCGCGACTAAGGATGACAATGGGTAGGGTATGGGCAGGGTAGAGCAATACCATACCCATATCCATATAGTTAATGGGTATAAAATTCTACCCGTATCTATACCCACGGGTATAAAACTTTACCCATACCCATACCCGATGATTACCTGTACCCATTGGGTACCCAACGGGTAGAACAAATAGTACACAAGTTGTTCACAATTTTACACTCACTGATAGCACATTTGACACAAAATTGAATTATCTTGGCTCGATAAGAGGTAGATGAGTACATGACCATGAGAAAAATTGAGAAATCACAACATACTCATAAGTTAATAGAAGTAGATGAGTCACATGACAAATTAATGATTAATTGATGATAACATACCATTAGTTCACAAATGGGTAGGGTATGGGTATACCCACGGGTACAAGGCTATACCTATACCCTACCCATGATTTAACAGGTAGGGTATGGGTACTACCCATGGGTATAAAAGTGTGCCCATACCTTGTCCATGCGGGTACGGTACCCGCGGGTAGCCGTACTCGTGGGTAAAATTGCCATCCTTAATCGCGACTCAGGGGCCTAACTGCGCCCGTAGCCCCTCCCCTCTTGGGCCGTCCTGGTTTCCGGTCGGTTCAACAACGGTGAAGGTACATGTGGGGCGGGCCCTACCGACGCAGAGCCTAGTGCGCTCAACAAGCCACTTAAAATCTCTCAGGGAGAACGCTAGAGTCACTCGTACGTCAAGGGGGACTCCTGAGCATCGCGACCCAGGAGCCTAAACTACGCCCGTAGCCCCTTCCCTCTTGGGCCGCCCAGGCAGTCCAACGGCAGTGGAGGTACGCGCGGGGCGGGCCCTGCCGATGCAGAGTGTCGAAGGAGTTCGGGAGTCTCAAATTGTGAGCTTCTTAGGAGGGACATTGGAGTCGCTCGCACGTCAAGGGGGACTCCTGAGCATCGCTACTCAGGGGCCTAACTGTGCTCGTAGCCCCTCCCCCCTTTGGCCCGTCCTGGTATCCAGTCAGTCCAATCGCGGTAGAGGTACGTGCGGGGCGGGCCCTACCGACGCAGAGCGCTGAAGATGTTCTAAAGTTTCAAAATCCTCATCGCGTTCCCCTCACGAGGGTTGCTCGCACGTCAAGGGGACCCCTGAGCATCGCGACTCAGGGGCCTAACTGTGCTCGTAGCCCCTCCCCCTTTGGGCCGTCCTGGTTTCCGGTCGGTTCACTGACGTCAGAGGTACACGCGGGGCGGGCCCTGCCGACACAGAGTATCACAACAAACATGAAAGAAACGAGGCGAAGAGAACATTTCCAGCAACCAGCCAGTAAATACAAGCTTTAACAACTTCTTGAAAACGCAAATGAGTTTGACGCCTCCACGAGGCACGATGTGCATTGCAGGAACAAGCAGGAGGGAGAAAGCAGGAGGAACCGTTGTCGCTGGTCGCTCCATCTTCAGGGGGCTTGTCGTCGGCGCCGATGGCGTTGTCTTCCCCATCATCGGCTTCAGCGGCATCCGGAGAGGAGGGAACTACGACGCGGGCGAACCTCTTCACCAACGCCTCCACGGGGCCCTTCACCGCCTCCGCAGCGCCGCCGCAGGCCTCAGTAGGGACCGACAGGATCACGGAGCTGAAGTCGAACCCCGGCTCATGAAGAAGAAGGTGACTAAAGACGCGTGTCGCGGCCTCAGAAAAGAGGTCGCGACACTCACTGTCCAAGACCTCGTCCACCTAGATGACAACATCCTCCAACGCCATGGCGAGCTCCGCCACGAGCCCGGTGAAGCCATCCTCCGGGGTAGCCACAGGCTCGTCGAACCTGCCCTGGCAGAGGGTGTGGATCACCGTGCAAAGCTTGAGCTCAACGTCAGGGAAACCCGACATCAGTCGCGTGACGCACGCCAGACCTGGCCCACAGGAGTTAAGGCCCCACAGCGCTTCAGGTCGCCCTCAAGGCTTCGCCAGGAAGCCAGCCGAGGCGCACCTTGGGCCCGGGGGCTACTGTCGGCGTTCTGGGAATGGGGGGTACCCAGACCTGCATGCCTGTGGCCTAGGTCTGGCCCACTTCATCAAGCAAACACGATTAGGCGCGACACCACTCAAGTCAAGGCCCTCGCGAGAGCCCGAGCCTCACGAGGAGGAGCAGCACCAAGACCTGCAGGGGGCCTCCTTAGGACCCCTCCAAAGCGGCAGAGATACCGAGGCAAGACCCGGCCTCAGGAGTTAAGGATGACGCGGCGAAAGGACATGCAAGCAGCGGATTGTAGGACGATGCAGTTTCCCCTTTCGTGCAAAGGAGGGAAGGACGTACGTCGGTTCCCGAGGCATCTTCCAAAGGTTTCCATTCTGGTGCAACAAGGCCACCACCGCCCGCCAGCAGGACGGACGTCACCCCTGGACCTGTCCCTGCAGCGCTGGCAGCCACTTTTGCAGGCGAAGACCACCTTTGGGCAGGGGGAGCATGTTCCCTTGTCCCCCTTCAAAATTGGCCATTGTGGGATCCCTTCCCGCCCTTGCGATAAGGTAAGAGGACCCGGGCCGCTGCGATATATAGAGGATAGATTACTTCGTAGCGGAGGGATCCGATCCACCCCGATTCATTCATTCACACACCCACACCACTCGAAGGCCATCCAGCCTCCGGAGGCCCTCGAACACTGTACTATTTCATCCACCAACCTCCACGAGAGGCAATCCACCAAAGCAGGAGTAGGGTATTACGCTTCTCAGCGGCCCGACCTAGGTAAACTGCCGTGTTCTGTGTCTTCCTCACCATCGAGTGAGTTCTTGTCATCCCTTGCGAGTAGCGAGCTAGGTGAGGCAAGCCCAAGAGAAATCTCCGTACACGCCCGTGAGTTCGAATCTTTAGGGTTTTGCGGAGCCCGAAATCCGACACCTTTCTTGAGTAGATTGAAAAGGGGGCGTGCTAGGATTCTGAACCGCCTGACGAAGCGGCGGTAGTACCCCGCTAGCCCCAAGAACTGACGCACTTCTTTGGCATTGGTTGGTGTAGGCCCTTGTTCCACTGCTTGGATCTTGGCTAGGTTGGTTGCTACTCCTTCACCGCTGATCACATGCCCCAGGTAGACAATGCACTGCTGACCAAAAGCACATTTGCTTAGCTTAACTTGCCACTGGTCGCGACGGAGTAGCTCAAAACCTGTCTCAAATGATCCACATGATCCTGTAGTGTCTTGCTAAACACAAGGATATCGTCGAAGAACACCATCACACAGACTCCAATGAGTGGGCTTAAGGTCGTTGTCACAGCTCCATTAAATGTGTCCGGCCCGCGTGCAAGGTCAAAGGAGACCACCCTAAATTCAAAGTGGCCCTAATGGGTTCTCTGGCAGGGCTTAGCCAAGCGCTGCGGAGGAGGAAGAAGAGAGAGGTAGAGCTGCGCCGTGGGAGAGAGATGAATAATTGAGTCTCAAAAATCCCAAACCTCAAGTATATATAGGGGGAAGGAGAGGGAGGGCTGCCTTTGCCCCTCCTCCAAGGAGGAGGAGTTCGGCCGAACTAGGGAGGAGTCCACCTCCCATAAGGGAGGTGGATCCCTTCCTTTTAAAACCCCTTTTGCCTTATCTCCTTATCCCTAGCTGCATGGGCCTTTAGGGAAGGTCTTGGCCAACCTAATAAGGGCTGGTCCACCTCCTCTAACAGCCCATGAACTCCTTTGGTCATCACACCCCTCCTGGGGGTCCTCCGGCACCCTAACGGCACTCCCGGTACACTACCGATGAACCCGAAACTTTTCCAGTGACCAAAACAGGACTTCCTATATATCAATCTTTACCTCCGGGCCGTTCCGAAGCTCCTCGTGACGCCCGAGATCTCATCCAGGACTCCTAACAACCTTCGGTAACCACACACTATTCCCTTTACAACTCGAGTGTCATCGAACCTTAAGTGTGTAGACCCTACGGGTTCGGGAGACATGCACACATGACCGAGACACCCCTCCAGTCAATAACCAACAACAGGGTCTGATATCCATGTTGGTTCCCACATGTTCCACGATGATCTCATCGGATGAACCACGATATCAAGGATTCAATCAATCCCGTATGCAATTCCCTTTGTCTACTGGTATGATACTTGCTCGGGATTCGATCGTCGGTATCCCCATACCTTGTTCAATCTCGTTACCGGCAAGTGTCTTTACTCATTCCATAACACATCATCCCGTGGCTAACTCCTTAGTCACACTGAGCTCAATATGATGATGAATTACCGAGTGGGCCCAGAGATACCTCTCCGTCACACGGAGTGACAAATCTCAGTCTGGATTCGTGCAACCCAACAGACACTTTCAGAGATACCCATAGTGCACCTTTATAATCACCCAATTATGTTGTGACGTTTGGTACACCCAAAGCACTCCTACGGTATCCAGGAGTTGCACAATCTCATGGTCTAAGGAAATGATACTTGACATTAGAAACGCTTTAGGAGACGAACACCACGATGTAGTGCTATGCTTAGGATGGGGTCTTGTTCATCACATCATTCCCCAATGATGTGATCCCGTTATCAATGACATCCAATGTCCATGATCAGGAAACCATGATCATCTATTAATCAACGAGCTAGCCAACTAGAGGCTCACTAGGGACACATTGTGATCTATATATCCACACGTGTATTACGGTTTCTGTTTAATATAAATTATAGCATGAATAATAGTCAATTATAATGAACTAGGAAATATAATAATAACCACTTTGTTGTTGCCTCTAGGGCATATTTCCAACACTTTGTTTGAACTTGTCTCACTCTACCTACACCCAATATCTACATGCTATGATTCACGGGGAGAGGTAATCTTACATATTCATCCTTTAGTGAGAAAGTTCTAAATTATCTTGGAGACATATCTATCATCAAATCATATTTTCTTATTTGTCTTCAATATTTTGGTACTTTTCAAGCTCTGAATCTTTACAATAGAGTATTTTTGTGTTATCTAACATTTGTTTTCCCAATTGTACTTCTATTGCTAAGACGCTCAAGAACCTCAAGGCAAGTATATGCATCATATCCTTGTTTGGGATGATTTGTTGTCTCTTGCACATACTGTTTGCAAGAGTGAGTCTTGAACGTGGAAGTTCTTCATTCAGATTTGTTTGACGCATATAGCCAAGATCTACATGACTTGTCTTGTCCTTCTACCATATGTGTGCCCATGCAGTCCAAAGTAACTATCCTTTAAAAAGGGATTGCACATATTTAGGGGGAGCTTGTACCCGTCATGTATCTTTCAAAGCTGTCATATTCTAATGCTTATCTTTATTTGAAGGTTTGTTTGTATGTTGTCATCAATTACAAAAAAGGGGGGGATTGAAAGCACATATGCTCCCTTGGTGGTTTTGATAATTCATGACAACATACATCGTCTGTTGGACTAACCCTTCGACCTAGTATGTTTCACGTATAGTCCACAAAGAGACTTGGCTATAGAATTGTGAGGGGAAGCGCCTTGATGAAGGAAAGGAATAGGATGGCTCAAGCTCCAAGAAAGAAGACTCTACATTTTACATTTGTGAGAAATCACTTTGAGTCCATAGGAAAGCCAATAGTATTAAAAGGGGGTGAGGTATTATGGTGAATTGGTTGCTCAAGTGCTTAGAGGTAGCCACCAAAAATATTGAGTCATTCTCCCACAAAATATATTTGTCCAAAGCCAAACTAGAAAAATCGGTGTCACCAACTTTTTCCACTCCGCCCTACCAATTTTCCACTAGACAGAACCTTTACCAAACCCTAATCTCTCAGTACCACCAACTTTCATAGAGGTGCCACCGAGAAGTGACCAACTTTCTGTTGAGAAAATTCCAAGAATCAGAATTTCCGAGATTGGAATCGGTCTAACCGAGATTTGGAAACTCGTCGAGCTCATCATATCGCTACCACCTATATTCATATATAGGTCTCACCGAGAATTCAAAAGTTGCCACATTTAGTGCAACTCGGTACCATTGAGATTCGTTTCGGTGTCACCGAGTTGGGCAATAATGTTGTAACGATTGTATTCTGGGGATGCCTATATATAGCCCTCCACTTCTTCTCATTTGCACAAAAAGCACTCAGAACACACTTACACCTGTGAGATCCATTTTGCTGAGAGAGAGACACCTACTCATGTGTTGATATCAAGAGATTCCATTCCAACCATTTGAAACTTGATCTCTATCCTCCCCAAGTTTCTTTCCAGAAGATAAATCTCTCCTACCCATGCCAAATTTGTGAGGGAGTGATTGAGTGTTGAGGAGACTATCTTTTGAAGCACAAGATCAAGGAGTTCATCATTCTACCGCATCTATTACCTTTTGGAGGGTGGTGCCTCCTATATTGGTTAGGTGTCACTTTGGAGCCTCATACTTCGTGTTGTGGCGTTGAACCAAGAAGTTTGTACGGGCAAGGAGATCGCCTACTTCATGAAGATCTACCGTAAGTGAGGCTAGTCCTGTGTGGACGAAAGCCATGGTGGAATAGACAAGGCCGCTTCTTCATGGACCCCTTGTGGGTGGAGCCCTCCATGGACTCTAGCAGCCGTTACCCTCGGTGGGTTGAAGTCTCCACTAACATGTACATACGATAGCACCACCTATCGGAACCATGCCATAAATCATCGTGTCAATCTCTTTGCGTTTGATCTTCCTAAATTCTACTCCTTACTACATGTGCAATGTCTTTACTTTACGCTGCCATATTTGTTGACTAGCATGTGTAGGGTGCACTAGACTTGTTAGAATTGCTAAAATCTGCCAACCATTAAAATTGGGAAAAAGGCTAGGACTTTAATTTTTGCAAGTAGTCTATTCACCCCCCTCTAGACAACCCTTCTATCGGTCCGACAATTGGTATGAGAGCAAGGTCTCCATAACCTTGGTTTAAACACCATTGGAGAAAGATGGATGTGCCTAGTTTGGGGACTATTAGTTGTAGAGTGCCTATTCTCGATGGGGAGTTTTATAAACAATGGAAAGATTAAATGGTTGATATATTTGATGAATTCCATTTGCGCAAGTATGTTGAATATCCCTATGAGCCTCCCATTGATCCTTACATCCTTCTCATGATGATGAACTTGATATGCTTGGTAATCTTAAAACTATAAATCTCATCATTAGAGGACTCCCAAGAAGTGTGCTTGATCAATAGCGAAATTTTGAGTGTGCTCATACTTTGTGGAACAACTTAGAGAAAAGATATCCCGTCTATTCCCTGAAAAATCTTGATATCATTTTCCATAAATGCATTGCCTTTCACAAAATGAAGCCAACTGATCCTAATTTTGATAATTGTCTATTTAAGCTTTGTGACCTCATGCGTGCTAAAGGACATGTCATTACCATTAACAATGTCATTGTTGGAGCCATTCGCATGCATAAACATGAAAATTATCATAGTCAAAATTCTGATGAAATTCCTGATCCTTATGACGAGGGTATTCCATCTGACGATGATAATGTGGAGCATGGATACTATGATGAAGATGATGAGTTTGACATCGAGTATGAGAAGACCATGAGGAACCTTAGTCTTATGGCGAACCTTAGAGACAACATGGCCGGAGTAAAAGATTGACGCTGGATGCACCAACCACATGACCCGAGATAAAGACATGTTCCATGAGATCGCAACAAATTGTGGACCTCGAAGGTATGTGACCTTTGGAGACAACTTCAAGGGTAAGGTACTTGGTCTTGGTAAGGTGAACATATCCCATGATAGTTCCATTCAAAATGGCATGCTTGTTGAGTCCCTTGGATACAATCTTCTTTCCGTATCTAGACTAGCAGACTTTGGTTTCAATGTGCTATTTACGAAAGTTGACTGGTGTAGTGCCCCAAGTGTAAAGCTTTCCCTTTTTGTAACCTTACATGTGGGACCACCTTGACTTTGCCATGAGAGCTATCTATGCATGTATGATTTCATGTGTCACCTAGTATTTCTTCTTTTGCATGCATGCATCCATGTCATACCATTCTTACCATGCCTTGTGTGCTTACTTCTATACCTTGCCATGCCTTGGAGTGGGCCTTGCAATTTCATGTGCTGATGTCATGTGATGAGGGTGTGTGGAGTGTAGGAGTGGTTTCTTGGGATTTTCAAAGCTCATTGCAATTTCAAACCCTTTCCCTTTCCTATTATCTCATGTTCAAGATTCCATCTTCCCAAAAGCTGTTTTAAAATGTCTTGTGTTTAGAGGTTATTGTGGAGATGATGATGTGATGATGTGGAGTTTTATTTTGGTCTTGAGGGTGAATATAAATCACAAAACAGTATAATTAATTGCTGTTTTGTATTTATTTAGTTGCCCCATAAAATTCCTTTAGCATTTTATTTAAAAAGCTTATGTATTTTCAGGCCCAGGGGCATTTTTGTTTTGATTTTATAATCAGTAGTTAGTCCTGTGGGCCTTTTCCTTTCTTTGCAATTTATCCAATTAGAAATAAATGTCCAGGGTTGTTTCTCTATTTTCTTCTCTGGTGGGCTTCCTCCCACTCAGAGAGGCCCAGTGCCTCCTCTCCCCCTCGCGCAGCGCAGCCCACCCGCGTCCTTCTTCCTCCTCCCGTCGACGTCATGCTGTACGACTCCTCCTCCTCCACCGATTTGCCATGGCTTGATCCTGTGGCTCAAGCGCTTCCCCCGAGGTAATATAAGGTGGAGGGAACTTTCCTCCTCCCCTAGGGTTCCCTCTCCTTCCCCAGCGCCGCCGCCACCTCCCTCCTTTTCTCCTCCCTCTCCCTGGTAAGTCCTCTGTAGAGTAGGAGCAGAGAGAGAGAGAGAGTTCGACCGCCGCGTCTACCCCGTCTACTCCGTCGAGCAGCGCCGGCAGCCATGTCCAGGGGCACGGGGATGGTGCCCGCGCCCCATTTTCGTCCCCAGTGAGGTCGAGGGTCGTCTACAACGCTGGCCAGGAGCACGTCAAGGCGCCGGTTCCGGTGATCTGCTCCGTCTACCTCCGTCGACATCAACCGGCAGCAGGGCCTTCTCCCGCGCGCCTCCCTCCTCTCCGGCCGGCCTCCTCCACCGAGCGGCTACTTCTTCTTCCCCGAGGTGAGCCAGCCCTCTCCTCCCTTATCCCTCGTTGGATCCGACGAGTCGGATGCAGGAAGTCCCTACCGTGCGGTAGCAGCAGGTGTTGGTGCAGTCTGGAGCGTTACATGTTGTGTGCAGTAGCAGTAGCAGTAGGAAGTTCTCCCTCCTCGTGGTGCAGCAGCTTAGCGTCTTGATCTTCCCGTCACACAGCAGCAGCAGCAGAGAAGCTGGTGCCCTTCCCTGTCGCCGGCGCATCTCTGGCGCGTAGGTGCAGAGCAGGAATCGAGAGGATGTGGTGGTATTCCTAGAAATACCCCCCCTTCTGCGAGTAGCCGAGTTGGAGCGCAGTGGTGGTGGTCTCTGTTTGTCCTCTGGAGGTGCAGGGATCGAATCCCCGGTGGTGCATCTCCCCCCTTTTTGTTCATTTTTTTTCTCTCGGTTGAAAGTAGTAGCAGCAGCAGAGAGGTTATCCCGTCATGTACCCCTCCTCTGTCGAGTGCATGGTGATCAGTGGAGTGGTAGTGGTGCTCTGGTTTACCAGAGGGAGTACTGGGTTCGAATCCCAGGAAGTTCCCCTTTTTTTTCTCTTTGCTGCTATATTAATTCATCTTTGCTTTGTAGTTCCTGTTATAATCATAGGTGGTCATGGCATCTTGTTTCTATTTTATTTTTCTTGCTGTTATATCTATGTTAGGTGATGTAGTGTGTGACTTGTGAGGATTGCATGTGTGTGTGAGGCCATATATATATGGAGTAGCCTTACATGTTGTGTGTGCATGGTGGTGTTACCTAGTAGATTATCCTAGGTAAAGCTAGCAAGTGAAGTGGTAACTTGTGTAGAATTTTCTTTGTTGTAGGTACTAGCAATTGATGTTTGCAATATGTTGTGTGTGTGGGGTAGCTTAGTGAGTAGGATTTGTGTTGGTTGATGTGCATGACACAAACATGGGGTTCAAACCCCCATGTCACTTTGTCATTGTGCACATGAACACAACCTTTGTAGTTGTTGTCTTAGTAGGAACTACATGAAATGATGCACTAATTACTAGGCATGATTTGGAGTAGTTCCTCTTCCTTAATTTGTGGCTACTTGTTCCAAGTAAGTGCTCACATGTTATATATGATTTTGGGGTAGAATCTCCCAAGGAATCCAGTGGTGAAGTTTGTTTTGCCATTAGGATACTTTATGGAGTGAACGTATTCAGATTTGTTGCAAGTTTGATATTTGATTCCTTGGAATAGGTGGAGCCCAAGGGCATGAGCTTTTGTGTGATAGTAGTAGGGGTTTTTCTCTACACCATAGTGGTGTAATTTATCACTTGGTGTTATGTGTGTGCAAACTATGCCTAGACAAAGTGGGCATGTGGCTGAAAATCCCAGATTAGTGAAAGCTGTAATTTCACAAAGTCTGGAATTCTGGAAACATTTTCTTCTCTTATAGATGAGGATGTGCTGGTCATTCTGTTGAGAACTAGCCTTAGTTCAGTGCTAGGATTTTGAACCTGGTATGTTTGTGAAGCTCCCTGTCAAATTTCAAATCATTTTGAGTCCAATAGGTTGTGTTTTGATTGCTGTCAAAAAGGCTTCAGACAGAGATAGAAACTCAGGTGCAAGAATTTTCACTAAGTCCCTGAGATCTGATGGTTTTGGGAAAGTTTGTGGCCTTGTATCTTCTAGAGTTTAATTCCTTTTGCTGTGATTCTTGCTGGTGCTTGTAGTGTTCTTGGTGGGCTACAACCACATATATTATTTGTCATGTTTGGAGGCCTGTAGCTATGTTGCATGTAGCTCCCAAATAGCTAAGATGCAGATTGTGGCAGATTATGTAGTATAGTCATTTTGATCAATGTGGGTGCTTAGTTGGTGTTGTGGTGTTCTTCCTTGCTCCATTACATTCATGTTGGAATGATACATGCCTTGGCAACCCGGGAATACCAGATTTGTGCCATTTGAGTGTGTGGTGTTGAATCCTCTACGTAGAGCTTCATATCTTGTTTCGTTGATTCCCGTTGATCCGTAGCTCCGTTTGCAATGTTCTTTATATGGTTTTGCATCGTTTTCACGAGATGCATATGATAATGCCATCCTCATGCATGTCAAGATGGCTTAGTGTACAGTCCTGTCCAGAAACTTGCAGTAGTTTAATTTGCTTGTGCTAGTGGTAGAATTAGTGCTGCATGCCCATTCTTCATCTCATGCATCATGTGATTGTTGAATCTTGTGGTGCTGCTGTTCATTGGCTGTTATTCTTATGTTGGGTAGCACCGGGATCGGAGAACGAATACGTGGAGTCAGGAGAGTACGTGCAGGACGAACCAGAACCATTCCAAGCTGAGGATATCACGGGCAAGATGATATGACCTTGATTCCATCTCTAGACTTGTTATGCTAGTTTTCGTTTCCATGTCATATTGCTCGCTTCCTACCACTGAAATTAAATTGCCTCTTCTTATGCCATGAGCCTAAATACCGTTCTCCTTCCTAGCAAACTTGTATGGCTAAGTAGGCTTGCTCAGCTACTAATGTTAGCGTTGCTAGATGCAGGTGCTTTGCCTCATGTAATAACATGAGCCTTGATATCATTGTCTTAAATTCTATTATTTAATTAATGCACCTATATACTTGGTAAATGGCGGGAGGCCTAGCCTTTTGCCGGGTGCTTTGTTCCGTTCTTGCCGTCTTAGTTACCGGTTACCGGTGTTTGATTCCGTAATGATCGCTCCTAACACGTTCGGGGTTGTTATGGGGACCCCCTTGATAAACCGCGTAGTGCTAAGGCTTGTCTGACAGGACCCAACATTGGTGTTAATTTGCTAATCACTTAATAATAAACTGCATAGGGAATAGCTACCCCGAGGATTCTAATCAACAACCCGGGCCAGTGCTCCTCATGAGTGTTGGTTCAAACTAGAGTCGTGTGCGGGGCCAACCCGGGGCAACTCGGGAGATGTCTATCAGGCCACTATACGCTGTGCTCATCCGGCGTGTCCTGAGACTGAGATACGCGGCTCTTATCAGGGTCGTCGACACGTCGGGAGGTCCTGCTAGCCTTGCCTTACCTAAGCGGTATATCTTGCGTATAGGAATCCGAGTGAAGCTTTGGGTTCCCCCAGAGTTGAGGTTTTCCTCTAAGGAATCCGACGAGACCACGAGATTCGTGATAGAGGATGCCTTTGCGGCCTGTGTTCGTTTGTGATGGACTAGTTGGAGCACCCCTGCAGGGTTTAATCTTTCGGAAAGCCGTGCCCGCGGTTATGTGGCAACTTGGAATATTTTGCTAACATCCGGTATTAGAGAACTTAAACATAAACAAATAAAACTGCCAACTGTGTGCGTAACCGTGACTGTCCCTTCGAAGATCTCTCTTCGATCGGGAACACGGTGGGGTTATGATTGCCATAGGTAGGTGTTCAGGATCACTTAGTGATCAAGTAATCCCGACCGCTAGTGTAGACCACCTTCACTTCTACTTTGCGTAAGTTAGCCACTTAATCAAGCTTAGGGTGCTACAACCTTATACACTTCACCCTTACTCTACCTAATAACATGACTAGTTCTGGCACCAAGGTCTTAGATTGCTGAGTCCCCCGTGGCTCACGGATTCCTCCGAAACTCCCAGCAGGTACAGGTACCCCAGAGATAGATGATCCCGATGGCACCCAGCTGGCGTGGCAGTACGACGAGGAGACAGACCGCCTCTACGTGAACTATCCTGAGAACTGAGGCGTGGTCGTGATCGTGGGCCTGTAGCAGGGTAGCATAGCATTTTCCATGTTTTGTAGTCCGTAGCGGAACTACCTTGATTGTATCTGTGTTGAACTCTGAGTTATTAATAAGAAGACAGTTGAATCCCGAATTGTTTATTTTAAATTTTATTTGTGCTATGTTACTTGCTTGCGAAACGCTTAGATGCGCTTCTTTCCTATTCGGGGGCCTCGACCCCAGATCGGAAAGGACCGCATCTTGGTCGTTACAACTGCCAAGTGTGCCGTAGCAACAATCATAACATGGTCTTTACTGGTTTTCCAAAGGTCATCTGTACATTGTTGATTTCACTAAAAAATCCAAACCCCGTACATGTCTTATTGAAAAATCTTCTAAAGGTTTGTTATGTCATAGAAGGCTAGGACATGTTGGTATGCGTAACCTTGAGAAGCTAATCAAAGGTGATCATATTCTTGGTGTTAAAGATGTTATCTTTGACCAAGATAGACTTTGTAGTGCCTGTCAAGAAGGAAACAAAGTTGGTGGAAGTCATCCCATGAAGAACATCATGACTACAAGAAGGCCACTCGAGCTGCTACACATGGATCTCTTTGGTCCCAATGATTACAAGAGCCTCGGTGGAAATTCTTATGGTTTAGTCATTGTTGATGATTTTTCCAGATTTACATGGATATTCTTTCTTGATGATAAGTCGCAGGTACAAAAGATCTTCAAGAACTTCGCTCGGAAAGCTCAAAACCAGTTTGAAGTGAAGATCAAGAAAATTTGGAGCAACAACAGAACGGAGTTCAAGAACACAAACACGGATACTTCTCTTTACGAAGAAGGTATCTCACATGAGTTCTCGGTGACGTACACACCTCAACAAAATGGAGTTGTTGAGAGGAAAAACCAGACTCTCATAGAGATGGCCAGAACGATGATTGACGAATACAAGACGCCAAGGCACTTTTGGGCAGAAGCCGTGGAAACACCTTGTCATGCCATAAACTGACTCTACTTACACAAGCTTCTCGGTAAAATGGCATACGAGCTACTCACCAATAACAAACCCCAAGTGGGATACTTTCGAGTATTTGGCTCTAAGTGCTACATTCGTGATAAACATCGTCGCACAAAATTTGCTCATAAATCTCATGAAGGTTTCCTACTTGGTTACAAATCAAATTCTCACACTTACCATGTCTACAATAGCTTCACTCAAAAAGTTGAAGAGACAGTATATGTGAAGTTTGATGAATCTAATGGTTTGCAAGTCAAAAAATTGCCAAATGATGTAAGAGAAAGGGAACCTTCGGAAGCCATCGGAGATCTACCTATTGACAAGATTCATCCCATGGAGGTGAGCGAAAGTACTTCATCAACTCAAGTGTAAGCTGCTACTTCACATCAAAGTGAACCACAAAATGACATGGAGGCATCCACAAGCGGTACACGACATTATGAAGAAGAGGAAGAAGTACATCATGATGATCCACCTCAACCTTCCTCACCACCACCTCAAGGAGATGACAACATCAATGACAACAAGCAAGATGATGATGATGAAGAAGCTCCACCATCCAACAAAAAGAAGCTGTCACGAGTTCGAGCAAGAGTGGACAAAGATCATCCGCTGAATCAAATCTTCGGTGACATGCAAACCGGGAGAATCACTCGCTCTAAATCTTGTTTAGCTAACTTTTGTGGGCATTATTCATTTATCTCTAGCATTGAGCCTTTGAAGGTAGAAGAATCCGTTCAAGTCCCGGATTGGGTGAATGCCATGCAGGAAGAGATACACAACTTCAAGAGGAATCAAGTGTGGAAACTCGTGGAAAAGCCCAAGGACGAGCAAAACATCATTGTTACAAGATGGTGTCGGTGTTCTAGGAATGGGGGTACCCAGACCTACCTACATGCGGCCCAGGGCTAGCCCACTTCACCGACCTAAAACCAACGGGCCCGACATCACTCAGGACAAGGCCCTCGCGAGGGGCCAAGCCTCGCGAGGAGGAGCAGCATGAAGACTCGCAGGGGGCCCCCTCGGGACCCCTCCGGAGCGGCGGATATTCCGAGGCGAGGCCCGGCTTCAGGAGTCAAGGGTGACGCAAGGGAAGGACAGGTGAGCAGCAGACAACAGAGCGGAGCAGTTTCCCCTTTGGTGCAAAGGGAGAAAGGACAAATGCAGGTTCCCAAGGCATCTTCTAAAGGTTTCCATTCTGGTGCAACAAGACCCTGGCCGCTCGCTGGCAGGACGAACGTCATCCCTGAGCCAGCCCCTACAACGCTGGCAGCTACTTTGCAGGCGAAGACCACTTTAGGACAGGGGAAGCATGTTCCCCTATCCTCCTTAGAAATTGGACGTTGTGGGATCCCTTCCCGCCGAAACTATGAGGGAAGAGGACCAGGGCCGCCGCTATAAATAGAGGTTAGGTTGCTTCGTAGAAGGCCCAAAAAAACTCTCACCCACGAACCCAAACACCACCAAGGCCATCCAGCCTCTGGAAGCCAAAGAACGGTGTATTAGTTCAACTGCCAACCTCCACGAGAGGCAATCCACCAAAGCAGGAGTAGGGTTTTATGCTTCACAGCGGCCCGAACCTGGGTAAACTGTTGTGTTATGTGTTTCCCTCACCATCGAGTGAGTTCTTGCTGTTCCCATCGAGTAGCGTGCTAGGCGAGGTTAGGCCGTGAGAGATCTTCGAGTACGCCCCTGGGTTCGAATATTTAGGGTTTTGCGGAGCCCGAAATCCAACATTTGGCGTGCCAGGTAGGGGCGTGTTTGGGTGTTCTCCGAGTTTCATCTTCCCTAGGCCCGCTGCCTCGATGGCCGGCGCCCAACTAGCTTCTTCGAGCCTCATCGAACTGGCATCCAACCACTACGTTACGGCAGCCAAAAGTGCGCACGCCGGTGTTGTGGTACGGAGCGGCTCGTACCAGATCGTCAACGTCGTCTCCACCGTCGCAACCACCCGCGCCACCCAGGCGCACAGCGGTTGGGTGGTGCCCCCGACACCCACGACACGCCGCATCAACTTGGGGGACCTCGGCTCGCACGATGCGTTGCATATGGTGAGCGAGATGCTCCGTCAACGACAGACGCCAGGGGGCTTCGAAGCCTGGGCATACCATGTCATGGAGCTGGTCGCCATCGCCCAGAGGGCCATCCAACCCCGCTCTTCTTCAAGGCCTCAAGCATCGGGCGCCGGGGGCTCGCACCCCATGCCATCCCCCGGGGCTACGAGCAAGGGGGCCCCTCCTATGCTGGGCGGGGCCGAGAGAGACGCGCCTTGTGCAACCCTTCTCCTCCTCCAGGTTCCGGCGGCCGACCCCGAGGCGCATCACGCTGATAACCACCAGGACGCAAATAGAACGGTGGAACGACCGATGCACACACCGGTGTGCATCACGAGGACTAGGTCGGCCCCTGATAGCCCGAGGCGGCCAGACATGAGCGCTCCCTCCGGCACAGCCAGCAAAGGGCGGAGGCGTCGGCACGGGCAAACTACAACAACGGAGGCATGCCGGGGCAGCAAGGAGGGAATCAGCACCGGGCGGCGCCGGGACCAACCAACGGCAGCAACAGTAACACGCAACTTCACGCGGAGGCTTATCGCAGGAAGATCTCCGAGTAGTACAACCGGGGGGATCCCACTCCACCATCGATAAGGACCGCCACCGTCGCAATGGTTAGCGGCCACGGAGGACGATCGAACGTCTACATGGAGTCGTACGTGCCGGAGTATGCGGCATCAACTGACCCTTCCGACGAGGAAGAGCTTCAGGCGTCCCCCCGGGCGCCTATCATCCTCAGGAGTGAGGAACGCTTCGAGGCCCCTCCTTGAGCCGGGCCCAAGAAGCGCGGACAGGGAGGCGCCCTCGAGCCACGGGACGCGTGATGACGAGTTGATGGATATACTTCTCGCCCTCGTTGGTTACCCCAAGTGGAAGGTGGAGATGTAGTCAGCCGCAGATTTCCCTTACATGAGGACTGTAAGGTTTATCTAACCAGGAGGACTTCGAGGATCAACAAGTAGGTGTCCGCTGCTCTGGCGCTAGCACAAGACGTGGACCTGTACTTTGCTCCCAACGAGTACAGAGATGTTGTCAATCTCTCCGGCCTTGTAGTTTGCAAAGGATCAAAACACAAGCGGGAATAGTGATAGTGATTGCAACGGAAAAGTAAATGAAAGCAGTAAATGGTGGAGGTGTAAGCAATGGTCGTAATATGGACCGGAGTCACATGATGTTCACTAGTGATGTCTCTCTCCCAAAAGATGGTAAACAACTATGCATGGGTAAACAAATTACACCTGGGCAATTGACAGAATTATAAACGCACTGCAATGCTAATTATGCTACTTGAAAGTTAGAGGCTCAATAGTAATGGGCAGTACGCCAAGACAGGTAGACCGTTTATTCATCAGCATCTACTTACTAATCACCCACCTTGAGATATCTATCCAAAACATCCCGCTGGTATTAAGTTGCGAGCCCCACCCAAAGTGTAAACTCAAAGCAACGGACAACTGCATTAACAAACTTTGCGTAAGGTAAACAATCCTTGCAACCACGGTCACAAGCACCGTTGTTTTCTCCCTGGTGTCAACAACACATCCCCTAGTCTCATGTTTCTGTCACTCAAGCTAGACATCAGGGGGCATGAACCCACAATCATGCATAACGCTCCCTCTTGGAGTTACAATCTACTACTCGGCCAAAGCAATAAAGAGCAATGGAGAACATCCATGAATCACTAAAGAACATAATATAAAAGGATAATCAAATATATAACTCATCATAATGTGAACATAATCTCCTAATCCATCAGATCCCAGCAAACCGAGCATAGCAATAGCAGAAAAATTACATAGATGCCTTGATCATGTAGGGAAGCTCACAAGAGCTAATCATTGAAGCACAAGATTGGAGAGAAGACATCACATAGCTACTGGTCATGGACTCATGGTCCAAGGAGGACTACCCACGGCACGTACGGGAAGCATCGATGGCTGTGGAGAAGCTCCTGGAGGTCAATCCTCCCTCCGATAGGGTGCCGGGCAGAGGTCTCCTGACGCTCCTGATCTCGGAAGCGCTACGACGGTGGAACGATGGAGAAATTCACGATTCTGGATATGATGGAAGGGTTTCCTATCGTAGGGGTAAATATAGGCCAACTAAGGGCGTCAGAGGAGGTGGGCCCCACCCAGGCGACCTGTGGGCGCGGCCAGGGGCCAGGCCGCGCAGGGAGGCCGCCTGGGTAGGCCTTGGCTCCCCTTTGGGCCACCTTTGGTGCTCCGGAAGCTTCTGTCATGCTGATTTTTATATATTTTTCACGGGATTTTTGGGACTCTGTAAATTGGCGTTAAAGTCCCTACAAAAAAGACATCAGTAGACAGAAACTGGCACTAGGTGCACTGAGTTAGTAGGTTAGTCCAAATATGTGTAAAAAGGTATGGAAGTGTAGCAAAACATATAACAATGTCACCCAAAAGATCATGGAACAAGTAAAAATTATAGATACGTTTGGGACGTATCAACATCCCCAAGCTTAATTCCTGCTCGTCCTCGAGTAGGTAAATGATAACCCAAATAATTTCTGTGGTGACATTCTAACACACATATAAGAACTTCAAAGTAAAGCAAGTAAGATATGCAATTGAAGTCAAGACAATAACAAGCAAGAGTCTATATTTAGTATTGAAAATAGCAAAGTAAGAACATAAAGGTGCAAGAGCTCTCGCTGTCCGTGACTCGAATGTCTCCAAATGGTGTTTGCGTGCAAGAAATGGGAGATGGGTTTAGAGCATAAAATTATTATTTTTAATTGAGAACTCAATCTACTAAAACATCATACTTGGTATCCTTCGGAATATTATTTTGACTCATCCCCAGACCACTAGTCAGGCACAAGTCAAAATGATCCTCTCCCTTTCGACTTTGAGCACTCATGCAATGGATGAGCGCAAGCAAGATATGTTGGCACTTAGGATGGCAAAGAGAATAATGATGGGTAAGGAAGACAAAAAGGTGTGAAAGGCTCACATCAATGAGGACAACCATAGGCGAGAGAAAGCCAAATGATAGATATGATGTGAGGAGTAGGGATTGCCATGCAACGGATGCACATATGAGCTAATGTAAGCTCTCCAATGGAACTAGTGGGGTGCATCCAACCTGCTTGCTCATTAAGACCTAGAGCTCATTTGAGGAGGCTCATCATTGGAATATACAAGCCAAGTTATATAGTGTAAGGGTCCCCACATAGTTATGCATGAATGATAATCTCTATGCAGTACAAATATAACAATGGAGTACGAGTGTGGATCTTTCAAAAGGAATAGTAGTGTTGCCCCCTTCTCTCTTTCTTTTTTATTTATTTTATTTTTACTTTTTTGTGGCCTCTTTGGCTCTTTCTATTTATCTCTCATTTGTCCTCTTTGGGATCTTTTCATTTGTCCTCTTTGGGATATTTTCCTCAGTTAAGGGAAACACTCTATGTTTTACAAGAATAAAAAGAAGATCATCACACTTTATAAGAAGTACTCAACATAAAGACACATGAAAACTATCATGATGTATGCAAATGTATGCCTCTGCCAGTGTAGCAGGATATGCAATGAAACAAGCGCGTCATGTAGCACGAATAAGGGCAAGGCCCAACTAGCATGCGGCTCCTCGATCAAGCAAAAGCATGTATGACATGAAGATCAAGTCATGAGATGGTGGATGTTGCATGGCAATGTATCTCGGAAAGGCTATGGAAATGCCTTGATAGGTAGGTATGGTGGCTATTTTGAGGAAAGATATAATGAGGCTTATGATGACACAGCGTATCATGCCAAGGGTTTGGATGCACCGGTGAAGTTTGCACCAACTCTCAAGATGAGAAAGGGCAATGCATGGTACCGAAGAGGCTAGCAAAATATGGATGGTGGAAGTGCCAACAATCGAATACTCGCATTAGTCCGAAGAACTCATACACTTATTATCGGTAACTCTCTATGTAGTCAGGAAATTCACAAAGAGACAAGCACCCCGAGGAGGAGTGTTTGGGGGTTTGGTTATCCTTGCGCATCCTCGACCCATGGTAACGTGAGGATACTCTATATATTCCAACCCCTCCAGAGGTTAGCGATCAATCTAGTAGCTAGAGTTCTCAACTAATATATTTTTTAGTTTTTGAAAAACACACGGATTTCGCAAAATACGACACCTATCACTAATAGGCTCAAGCTCTTGTCACCAATAGTCCAAACATTACTCAAATCAATACCTAAAACTATTGCAAGCTACTACTATACTTAAATAGCAACCTCAATTACCTACTCATGCAAGACACACAACTCAGTGCAACAAGCCAACTCTCTAAACAAGATAAACCTGATAACTCAAGAGAGTTCAAAAATCAACCTAAATAAAAGCTCTTAAAAATATAAAGCATCAAAACTAAGAGCTAAGCATGACATCAACTATGAAAACATAAAGAACACACAAAAAGATAAGCATGAAAACCTATGTTGTGTTCTAAGGTGGAGTGGAGCGTGTTTCTCTCGCTAACAAGGAAGGGTAGGTTCCAACTTGTTATGAACAACAAGCAAAACTAAAACAAACTAAAAAGTAAAGAGTGGGACGCTCCAAGCATAGCACATAACATATGAAGTGATAAAAATATAGCATGGAGATGGACGAACTGATGATTGTTGATGGAGAAGGGGATGCACGGGGGCATCCCCAAGCTTAGACACTTGAGTGTACTTGAATATTTCTTGGCGGTGCATGGGGCATCCCCAAGCTTGAGTGCTTGATACTCCTGGATCTTCTTTCATCATGTTCCATCATCTTCCATCGCATACTTGAAAACTCCCTTCATACGAAACTCATCATCAGCTGATTAGAGTGGTTAGTACTCATAATAAAATAATTTATTCCCTACTGGAAATAAACATTTTCATGAAGAGTTACCGTTCTCATGATTTCCAAAAGACTTTTGCAAAGGAAAAACAAGCTTAAGATTTGCAAAACGATGAAAATGCAAAACGTGGTAGAATCTGTGAAAAACATAACAACATGTAGTAAATGATTTTTTCGGGGCACTTCTGCAACGCAAATCAAAAAACTCAGAATAGATTCCAGAAATAAAATTATATATAGCATGATGTCAAAAAAAATTCAGATAAAAAATATGATCAGGTGATTTTTGGCGAATTGTTCCGTGAGGGAGACATAATCTGTTTCTGGACAACATGTCACAACTTTTGAACTTTCTTGCAATCGGAGGCTAAAACTTGGCACAAAGCTTGAAAATAAAGATACAATGATGTTTCTATAGTAGTAACAAGCATCAAGACAACTAAATCTTAAAGTAAAAACAAATTGGGTTGTCTCCCAACAAGCGCTTTCTTTTATGCCTTTGAGCTAGGCATGATGCAAAAAGATCAAGTATTATCAACTCCATAAGAATAACTTGCCCAAATAACGGACTCATAAGGTAACTTAATCTTATTTTGAGGGAAGTGTTCCATTCCCTTTTTAAGGGGAAATTGTAATCTAATGGTCCCTTCTTTCATGTCAATGACAGCGCCAACGATGCGGAGAAAAGGACGTCCCAAAATAATTGGACATGAGGGATCACAATCAATGTCCATAACAAGAAAATCAACAGGCACACAATTATCATTGACAACAATAAGAACATCATCAATTCTTCGTAAAGGTTTCTTTATGGAAGAATAAACAAGACGAACACCAAAAGAACATTGATCAAAATGTTTCAAATCAAGCATATCATACATTCTGTTGGGCATAACGGAGGCACTAGCTCCAACATCACACAAAGCAAAACAAGAGATATTAATCAATTTAATCTTGACCATAGGATCCCAACCATCTTCTAGTTTTCTAGGAATAGAAGTCTCTAGCTTGAGCTTCTCCTCGCTGGCTTTGATAAGAGCATTGGTAATATGCTCGGTGAAGGCAATATTGAGTGTACTAGTGTGGGGGTCTTTAGCCATTCTTTGCAAGAAAGTGATAACTTCGGAGAGACTACAATTATCAAAATCAAGATTACAACCATTAATTAAAGTTGTACTGATGTCATCTAAGCTCATTCTTTTGGTAGTCACTAAGTTCAAAGGACCTTCTTGTCCTATAGTTGAGGTATTAGCATCACCATTAATAGGTCCATTGGAACTAGGGGTGTGATGGTCAAAAGGATTGAGATGGACCTAGAGGGGGGTGAATAGGTACAAATCCAAATTTTAATAATTACTTAGCAATTTTAGGCTAAAGTGCGGAATATGAGTGTAAGCCTAATAATTGCTATGACAAAGAGTAAGCTATTAGGAGTGAAGTAAGACAAGCGGTAAACAATAATCAAATACAAGTATGTAATAAGGATTAACACAAGTAGAGAGTTAGGGTTAGGAATAATCGAAACTCCGAGAGAGACAAGGATGTATCCCGATGTTCACTTCCTTGGAGGGAAGCTACATCACCGTTAGAGGGGCGGATGTTACCACGAAGGCACACCAACGCCACGAAGGCTCACCCTATTCTCCCTTTGAGATAACTCCACGAAGGCGTTTCTCAACCACTAGTGGTAAGCCTTGAGGTGGCTTCCAAACCTTCACAAACTTTCCGGGGGATATCACAATGGTTTGATTCCTCTCCGAAGACTCCTACCGCCTAGGAGTCTCCAACCTCCAAGAGTAACAAGATCACGGGGATTGCTCAAAACTTGCTCAAATCACAAATCACTTTGGTGGGAAGGAGGAGAGGGAGATGATCTATCTTTTGATTGGAACAACACTCAAAAGGACTCACAAATGCTCTTGGGATCTAGGATTTGGTGTAGACAAGAGTGAGTGAGAGGAAAGGTGTTCTTGGGTGTATTCTAGCTGTGTTGAACACTCTTTCACGAGGTGGGAGAAGAGTATATATAGTGTGGAGTGAAATCCAGCCGTTGGAGGTGCTTAAGTCACACAGGGTCCGGACGTCCGACAGTTGCCGGAAGTCCGGGCGTCCTCGAGGGGCCGGACGTCCGACAGGGGTCGGCCGTCCGAGGCCTGTGGGCACGACTGGAACTCTTTTGAATTTATCAGCGACCGGACGTCCGACAGGGGTCGGTCGTCCGAGGCCTGCAGATACACTGAACCTATTTTGAATTTATCAGCGTCCGGACGTCCGGAGTAGACCGGAAATCCGTGTTATACAGCTCAACTACTAATGGTGGTAGTTACCGGATTTCCGACGGGGGTCGGACGTCCGGCGCTCGGACGTCCGGAGGAAGCCGGATTTCCGAGATATAGAACACAAATTCTACTGGTGCAGGCTTCCGGATTTCCGGGGCTTGGCCGGACGTCCGGCCCTCGGATGTCCGGAGGGAGCCGGATTTCCGAGTTATACGCCTCACAAACTTCTGGTGACGGGCTGCGGATTTCTGAAGCCAACCGGTCGTCCGGCCCTCGGACGTCCGGAGGGAGCCGGATGTCCGAGGCAATAGACCTGTTTTGCATGAGAACAAAGTGGAGATTGTGTGGAGTTTGGTATGATAGTAATGATGTGGTATGAGCAAGTTCATCGCAAAACGTGTGATCCCCTCTTAATAGTGCGGGATCCCTATACTCAATATCAGTAAACTCAAAAGACTACTCTACATCATCTCTTCTTAATCCCGAGCCTTCTCGAAATATAAATCACCAATCTTTTCAGACAACCTTTGGCACATAAATCTCAATCTACTAAAGTACTTGCCGTCCTGAGATACACTCAACAAATAGGATTAGTTTCCTATGTATGTGTTGTCATTAACACCAAAAGACGATTAGGGGCATAACATGCACTTTCAGATGGGTGCTAAAAGTTTTGAGATCCTCAACAACTTGTATAGTAGCAAGGGTAGTGTGTGTAGGAAGGCTCTTAATCCTATCTTCCTCTTCTTTTTCTCTAGCCCATCTATCCTTAAGTTTGGCTAGCATTTTTATGTTCTCATTAATTTGGACTTGGATATCATTCATGGGTGTGGTGTTCCTTTCCTCAAGGGGGAAGTTCTAATTTTAAGCATCTCTACATCATGAGCTATGTTGTCTACCTTCAAAGAGAGGCCATCTAATTTTTCTAATTTCTCTTCTACACTCTTGTTGAAGGCTTTTTGAGAAGTGATAAAGTCTTTAAGCATGCTCTCTAATTCAGAAGTGGAGTTTTTGGTGCTAGGATAAGTGTTGTTGTTCCCATAGTTGTTGGATGGAAACGGTCTAGGATTGCTACCAAAATTACTCCTATAAGCATTATTATTAAAGTTGTTCCTAGAAATAAAATTAACATCAACTTGCTCTCTTTCTTAAGAAACCAAAGAATTTAACGGAACATCATGAGGATCAATAGGAGCTTGCTTAGTAAGTAAAGTCATGATCATGTCAACCTTATCATTAAGGGAGGAGATGTCCTCAACAAAGTTTACCTTCCTACCCGTTGGAGCTCTCTCGGTGTGCCATTGAGAAAAATTTGCCATCATCTCATCCAATAGTTTCTGGCAGTACCAAGTGTAGTTGACATAAAGGTTCCTCCCGCGACCGAGTCTAATAGATTCCACGAGGTAAAGTTCAATCCTGCATAGAAAGTTTGGATAACCATCCAAGTAGTCAAACCATGTGTAGGGCAATTCTTAACAAGAGATTTCATACGTTCCCAAGCTTGGCCAACGTGTTCATTATCTAGTTGCCTAAAATTCATAATGTTACTTCTTAACTGGATAATCTTAGCAGGCAGGTAAGACTTCCCAATAAAAGCATCTTTGCACTTATCCCAAGAATCCATGTTATTCCTAGGCAAAGGCTGAAACCACACTTTAGCTCCTCCTCTCAAGGAGAAAGGAAAAAAGCTTAAGTTTAACAATATCACCATCTACTTCTTTATATTTTTTTCATATCACAAAGCTCAACAAAATTATTCAAGTGCAAAGCAGCATCATCTCCAGCATCGGAGAATTGATCTTTCATAACAAGGTTCAGTAAAGCGGGTTTAATCTCATAGGAGGTAGCCCCAGTGGCGGGAGCAACAATAGGAATGGAGATAAAGTCATTGTTGTTGTTACTAGTAAAGTCACACAACTTAGTGTTTTCAATGGAACCCATAGCAGCAACAACTAGCAAGAACAAAGCAACTAATTTTTTGTGGTTTTTGGTATTAGACTCTAAAGAAAAAACTAGAAAGCAAACTAACAAGACTAAAAAGCAAAGGTAAAAGATAGTGTGCAACTCCCCTATCTTGAAGACTGGAGTCCCCAGTAACGGCGCCAGAAATTTGCTTGATGACGAGTTGATGGATATATACTTCTCGCCCCTCGTTGGTTACCCCAAGTGGAAGGTGGAGATGTAGTCAGCAGCAGATTTCCCTTACACGGGGACTGTAAGGTTTATCGAACTAGGAGGACTCCGAGGATCAACAAGTAGGTGTCCGCTACTCTAGCGCTAGCAGAAGACGTGGACCTGCACACACAACAAATAACTTTGCTCCCAGCGAGTACAGAGAGGTTGTCAATCTCTCCGGCCTTGTAGTTTGCAAAGGATCAAAACACAAGCGGGAATAGTGATAGTGATTGCAACGGAAAAGTAAATGAAAGCAGTAAATGGTGGAGGTGTAAGCAATGGTCGTAATATGGACCGGAGTCACATGATGTTCACTAGTGATATCTCTCTCCCAAAAGACGGTAAACAACTACGCATGGGTAAACAAATTATAGCTGGGCAATTGACAGAATTATAAACGCACCGCAATGCTAATTATGCTACTTGAAAGTTAGAGGCTCAATAGTAATGGGCAGCACGCCAAGACAACTAGACCGTTTATTCATTAGCATCTACTTACTAATGATCCACCTTGAGATATCTATGCAAAACATCTCGCTGGTATTAAGTTGCAAGCCCCACCCAAAGTGTAAACTCAAAGCAACAGACAATTGCATTAACAAACTTTGCGTAAGGTAAACAATCCTTGCAACCACGGTCACAAGCACCATTGTTTTCTCCCTGGTGGCAACATCACATCCCCTAGTTTCATGTTTCTGTCACTCAAGCTAGACATCAGGGGGCATGAACCCACAATCATGCATAACGCTCCCTCTTGGAGTTACAATATACTACTCGGCCAAAGCAATAAAGAGCAACACAGAACATGCATGGATCACTAAAGAACATAATATAAAAGGATAATCAATTATATAACTCATCACAATCTGAACATAATCTCATAATCCATCGGATCCCAGCAAACTGAGCATAGCAATAGTAGGAAAATTACATAGATGCCTTGATCATGTAGGGCAGCTCACAAGGGCTAATCATTGAAGCACAAGATTGGAGAGAAGACATCACATAGCTAGTGGTCATGGACTCATGGTCCAAGGAGGACTACTCACAGCACGTCCAAGAAGCGTACATGGCGATGGAGAAGCTCCCACAGGTCAATCCTCCCTCTGGGAGGGTGCCGGGAAGAGGTCTCGTGACGCTCCCGATCTCGGAAGCGCCGCGGCGGCGGAACGATGAAGAAATTCGCGATTGTGGATATGATGGAAGGGTTTCTTATTGGAGGGATAAATATAGGCTAAAGGAGGGCGTTAGAGGAGGTGGGCCCCACCCAGGCGACCCATGGAGGCGGCCAGGGGCCAGGCCGCACAGGGAGGCCGCCTGGGCAGGCCCTCGCTCCCCTCTGGCCCACCTTTGGTGCTCCAGAAGCTTCTGTCACACTGATTTTTATATATTTTCTCGGTATTTTTGGGACTCTGTAAATTGGGGTAAAAGTCCCTGCAAAAAAGATATCAGCACACAGAAAGTGGCACTGGGTGCACTTAGTTAGTAGGTTAGTCCAAATATGTGTAAAAAGGTATGAAAGTGTAGCAAAACATATAACAATGTCACCCAAAAGATCATGGAACAAGCAAAAATTATAGATACGTTTGGGACGTATCAACACGAAGCGAGCCGCCTTCTCCGCGGAAGAACTACGTAGGGACAAACCCCAGGCCTCTGGAGGACAGGCCAAATGTGGCAACGAGACACAAGTGGCATGGGTCACCCACGGCAACCACGATGCAGGTGTGGCCACCGAGGGCCAGGCCTCGCGAGGTGCTAATCGGGCATGAGGAAGCTATTCGAGGTAATTTTTTGGATCTACTGCCTTAGGAAGTGTCTGCTGACCATAGGGACTTCAAATATTCAGGGCATGCTTCTGCCCGTCGTATCGTTTGCACAATCTTCTATAATTTCTGCTGCATCCACTTGGCGACCTGACACACTGCCTTGCTTGCATCTTCGGGCGATCTACCCCCTCGCTCGGGGGCTCCGGCCGGTGCACGTCGCCCCGACGTAGGGCTGGGGAAGCCCCACGGCTCCGAGGGCCGCAAACGACAAGATAAAATCAGAGTCACTTGAGCGTTAAAAGGGGGCTCCTGAGCACCGCGCCTTAGGGGCCTTACCGGTCACAAAGCCACCTGCCTCCCTTGATATGGTCCTCGGATATCCGGTCGTTATCAGGGGTGGCAGGGCTTGACCCCGTAGCTGAGATCGTTCATTCGGTCGCAAGCAGCGGCGGTCGGGAAATGTGCGGGACCGGGTTCTGGCGATGCAGAGTCGCTTGAACGTCAAAGGGGGCTCCTCAGAATCGCGCCTCAAGGGCCTTACCGGTCACAAGGCCACCTGCCTCCCTTGATATCGTCCTCGTATATCCGGTCGTTATCAGGGGTGTAGGGCTTGACCCCGTAGCTACATCCGTCCACTCGGTCACACGCAACGGTGGTTGGGAAATGTGCGGGACTGGATCCTAGCAATGTAGAGCCGCTCGAACGTTAAGGGGGGCTCCTAAGCGTCGCGCCTCAGGAGCCTTACCGGTCACAAAGCCACTTGACCACCTTGGTGCCGTCCAGGCTTGGTCGGTATCGGGGGATGTCGGGGCCGTGCCTCGTGAGGCGCCTCACGACGACAGGGAAATGTGCGGGACTGGGACCTGTCGACGTAGAGCCATAGAAAATCCCTTAACTGGCCTCCGGAGAGGAAGCGCGCAGGACCTGCATCGACCCGTCACACCTCTGCATCGTCCTTCAATCCTTCTGGAACCTACTTCATCCCGTGACACTCTCACGTAATAACAAGCCGAGGTTGTATACGCCCAGGGCCCCCCGAGGACGCGAAAGGGGTCCACCCCTCGCCTAGTGGAAGACCTATGCTCCGTGCTGGGTACAGATGGGGGAAATCAACACAGTCCACCAATGACTTTCGGAATCAGGAGCCTATGCCTCGGGGGTAGGGACACTCGCGAGGCCAGAGCATCCTCGCGACCTCCCATATACACCCCCACCGTGACACTCTCACGTAATAACGAGCCAAGGCTATATACGCCCAAGGTCCCCCGAGGACGCAGAAGGGGTCCAGCCCACGCCTAGTGGAAGACCTATGCTCCGCGCTGGGTGCAGACGGAGGCAATAAACTTGGTCCACCAATGACTATGCCTGCAGTTGGCAAGGAAACCCATACAGTCCACCAATGACTATGCTATCCTGAGTGCCGGACGTGGCGTTTGCTTGCTTTTCTTGGATTTTGAACTATCTTCCACCGAACTTAAACTTGACGATTTCAAAAGTTGGTTTCTAGTTCTTAGTGCCCGACGTTTGAAAAAGAAAAAGGGGGGAAATCTTTCTCTGGCGCTTTCTCATTTCACTGGCTTTAAAGCCACCGTCCGGAGGATATTTTTGGAGATGAACGCTCCGCACCACCCTAGGAGTCAAGGAGCATGAAAGCAAGGAATTGCGGCCCCAAGGGTAAACATTTTTCAGTAGTCAACCCCCGCTCGGGGGTCCGGACCGAAACTGGATACCACCACAAAGAGTCTCGGGAGGCCTCAGGACCCCATGGGGTGATGATCAAGGGAATGGAGTGCGGAATTGCTCGGGCGCCAGAAAGGGGGATCCTGGGTACCACCTCAAGAGCCTTACTGGTCATAATGCTACTCGACACTGTTGGCGCCGTCCGGGAGCTCCGGTAGGGGTCAGGAATGGCGGGGGCCCGCCCTATGAAGCGCGAGCCTAATGGTGGTGGGGAAATGTGCGGGACCGGGGCCTGACGACATAGAGCGGCTTGAGCGTCAAGGGGGGCTCCTGAGCAGCATGCCCCAGGAGCCTTACTGGTCACAAGGCCACCTGGCCTCCGGGTCAGGGCTTTGCCCCGTGAGGAACAACCTTGGTAGCGGGTTGCGCCTTACGGAGGCGGGGAAATGTGCGGGACCGGGACTTGCAGACATAGAGTGCCAAAAGGGTCTTCACCCAATCCCACTTACAAAACAGGAGCTACTCATGAGGGACTACACAAGGGACCGGTGCAAACCCGCAAGCTAAGTACCCCGCAGGCCCAGGCTGGGACCGTCTCGTCTCACGTCAAACTAACAATGAATTAAAAACATGCGAACTAACGAAAGGACGCAGAGCCTAAGGATTCAGGTGCGGCAAGGAAGGATTCCATCGACCGAGCGTGCAGCTACACGAGTGGTGCCTCGGGAGGACAGGACCTCCTGAGGGTCGCGGCCCTCGTCCTCCCCGAGCGGTGGCTGGGGCAGTGACGGACCCTAAACCTCGAAGCCAAGCCGCGACGACCACCGACGAGCAAGTCCTCAATCCAGGAGCAAAAGGAGAAAGGAAAGCGACGAAGGTAACGAACAAAAGTTTAATGCCCGACATGCAAGGTTCTTGATCCACTACTACAAGGGAAGGAGACGGAAGCTGAGGACACCTAAGGGGAGGGGCTGTCGACATCACCGACGACGTCATCAAGCTCGGAGTCGGGGCCCTCCTCCCCGCTCGAGGCGGGCACTTGGATGTACCGCTCCTCCAAGGCGTCCACACGCGGGCGGACTTCGTCCCAGAGAGCATGCCGGGACGCAGCAGGCACTGGCTCGACGATGCGCTGGAGATCGAGCTCTGGGACGAGGTGGCGCAGGTTGGGGAGGACGAGCGTCAAGGCAAGGCCCAGAATCTCGCGCGCGTTGGATGCGCTCTCCTCCACTCGGGAGATGCCGGCCTCCAGTGCCTCCACCACCTTCTCGAAGAAGGCGAGGTAACCCCCGTCGCTCCTCACATTGGGCAGTGTCGGGGCCTCTCACGCGAATCGACGCGTCGCGACAGCTGCCCGGCCGATGATGTCCGCGAACTGCTTGGCACGCTGTGATGCCATCAGCCGGGCATACGACGCCTTGTCCTGGGCGGCTTGGACAGCGTCGGTCGCCTCCTTGACCTGCCGCTGCAGCGACGCCAGCTCCGACCTTGCCTCCGCCTCGCCATGGCAGGCGACCTGCACGGCGGCCTCATCGCTATCCACCTAGGCATGCAGCCCCTCCACCTCCTCTTGAAGCTCACCAAGCTTGGGCTTCTTGGAGGAGAGCGCGCTGGGCAAGAGAGGAAATCAACCACCAAGCAACAGATAAAGCGGCAAGAAAAGGAGTTACGAGCAAGGGGCTTACTCGCCGGCCATAGCCCAGCGGTGACGGACACACATAGACCCCGAGGGCCCTCCACCGCCGCCTCCATGGGCGGACGAAGGCGCAGGAGGCGCCGCACAATTCCCCCAGCCAAGACCGTCCCCGAGAGACGCCATGAAGACGAGGAACGAAGGGGAGAAGAGGTTTTTCGCGGCGAGCAGAGGAAATAGAGAGGAAGCTCAAGATTGCAGTGCCACGCCCCTGGCGGGGGCGGGGCAGATTTATAGGCGAGCTACGGCCACCAACCGTCGTGGGAGCGCGAGCGTCGCACGCCCCACGAGGGTTGCGAGGTGGGTCGACTGGAGCGCTGCCGCCCACATCACCTCACTTTTCCACCAAGCAGCCACGTCTGCGAGGGCCGTTGGGTGTGGTCAGGTCGCACGTGTGCCATTCAATGGGAGCAATGATGTCCTGCACGGCTCTAGGAGATCGTGTCATCATGGCCTGGCGCACCCTGGACGCCTCAAGGAGCGAGAGGGTCACCACATGGCTGCACCACACGTATGTCGCCTGGCCCACAGGCAAATAGGACCCGCGACGCTTCAGGACGCCCTCCAGGCTTCGCCAAGAAGCCAACCACAGCGCGCCTTGGGCCCCGGGGCTACTGTTGGCGTTCTAGAAATGGGGGTACCCAGACCTGCCTGCGTGTGGCCCAGGGCTGGCCCACTTCACCGACCTAAAACCAACGGGCCCGACATCACTCAGGACAAGGCCCTTGCGAGGGGCCAAGACTCGGAAGGAGGAGCAACATCAAGACCCGCAGGGTCCCCCTCAGGATCCCACCGGAGCGGCGGATATTATGAGGCGAGGCCCGGCCTTAGTAGTCAAGGGTGACGCAAGGGAAGGACAGACGAGCAGCTGACAATAGAGCGGAGCAGTTTCCCCTTTGGTGCAAAGGGGGAAAGGATGAACGCAGGTTCCCAAGGCATCTTCTAAAGGTTTCCATTCTGGTGCAACAAGACCCTGGCCGCCCGCCGGCAGGACGGATGTCATCCCCGAGCCAGCCCCTGCAACGCTGGCAGCTACTTTGCAGGCGAAGACCACTTTAGGACAGGGGAAGCATGTTCCCCTGTCCCCCTTCAAAGTTGGACGTTGTGGGAACCCTTCCTGCCAAAACTATGAGGGAAGAGGACTAGAGCCGCCGCTATAAATAGAGGTTAGGTTTCTTCGTAGAAGGCCCCGAAAAACTCTCACCCACGAACCCACACACCACCAAGGCCATCTAGCCTTTGGAAGCCAAAGAACATTGTATTAGTTCATCCGCCAACCTCCACGAGAGGCAATCCACCAATGCAGCAGTAGGGTTTTACGCTTCACAGCGGTTCGAACCTGGGTAAACTGTTGTGTTATGTGTTTCCCTCACCATCGAGTGAGTTCTTGCCGTTCCCATCGAGGAGCGTGCTAGGCGAGGTTAGACCGCGAGAGATCTTCGAGCACGCCCCTGGGTTCGAATCTTTAGGGTTTTGTGGAGCCCGAAATCCGAGAGATGGGTGTTTCAAAATAAGCAAGGTGAAGATGGTTAAGTTGTACGCAACAAGGCGCGTCTCGTAGCCCAAGGATACACGCAAGTCGAAGGTATGGACTATGGTTAGGCCTATGCCCCCATTGCTAGACTTGAAGCCATTCGCATTGTTCTCGCTTATGCCAATCACCATGACATTACTCTTTACCAAATGGATATCAAAAGTGCTTTTCTAAATGGTGAAATTGAGGAGGAGGTTTATGCCAAACAACCTCTCGGCTTTGTGAATCCCAAGAGACCTAATCATGTTTACAAACTTCGTAAAGATTTATATGGTATCAAACAAGCCCCTAGAACCTGGTACAAATGCCTAACAATGTTTCTCATTGGTAAATTTGACGCAAATTTATTCACTAAAAGAGTTAATGGAGAACTACTTGTGTGCCAAATATATGTGGGATGATAATATCTTTGGTTCTACTAATCCACATTTGAGTGAGAAATTTGGAAGGTTGATGTCAGAGAAGTATGAGATGTCTATGATGTGTGAGTTGAAGTTCTTCCTTGGTTTGCAAATCAAACAATCGAGAGAAGGTACATTCATCTCTCAAACTAATTACACGAAGGACTTAATCAAGAACTTCAACATGCATGAGTGCAAAGGTATGATAACCCCCATGCCTACTAGTCCACATGTTGACCTCACTAAGGAGGACAAACCGGTTGATCAAAGGGTTGATCGATCAATGATCGGTTCATTGTTATACCTATGAGCCTCCCGACCCGATATCATGTTGAGTGTTTGCATATGTGACCGATATCAAGTGGCACCCAAGGAGTTTCATCTATTGGTTGGGCAAAGAATTGTGAGATACCTGATACAAACACCAAACTCTGGCATATGGTATCCCAAGGGATCTTCTTTTAATCTTGTTGGCTATTCTGACTAAGACTATACCAGAGACAAGGTTGATAGAAAATCCACCTCGGGTACATGTCAATTTCTTGGGATCTCTCTTGTGTCTTGGTCATCCAAGAAATAAAACTCGATATCTTTATCTACTACCAAAGAGAAATACATTGCCGCCAGGTCATGTTGTGCGTAATTACTATGGATGACTCAAACTCTTAAGGATTATGGCATTCATGTGAGACATGTTCCATTATTGTGTGACAATGAGAGTGCTATTAAAATTTCCTATAATCATGTGTAACATTCTCGAAATAAACATATACAAGTGTGACATCATTTCATTCGTGATCATGTTGGTAAAGGAGATATAGATCTCAAGCATGTTCGTACCTACAAATAATAGCTGATATCTTTACCAAACCACTTGATGAGAAAGTGTTTTCTCATTGGAGGAGTGAGTTGAACATCATTGATGCTTTAAGCATGAGCTAGAATCACTCGGATGCATGCAAGGGCATGAGCTTGATTGTCTATTCCATGATGCCATTGACTTGATACTATCTTATATCTTGGAAAACTATGCTCCCTTGTATTGCATCTAACCTTTTGTAAGTACTTGGAAGCACTAAACTCCACAAGATTGCCATCAACTCACATCAAGAGCAGTCTTATCGTAGGCAAGTATCAACAACCCCTTCTTTGGAGACGGAGGAAGAAGACAAGAAAATCATATCCTTGACCATTATATGATGATGAAATTCACTCACGTCATTTGGATATACTATGTTCTTCCTTGCATGACTAACCAATGTAGGTGAAAAGTGAACCAACACGACATGGATAGCTCCCAACTCAAGATGATCTTCATCAACTTTGAGCATTCACAACAAGTTCACCTACATGCCACGTCATCAACATCATTCGAAGGTATGCACTCATATCCTTGATAAAGCTTTGCACCAAGTTATGAGATAATGCAACTCAAGTGACATGAATATATTAAAAGCTTAATCGAAAAATGGTAACCCCATTTTGCTCTTAATGATGAGTATGACCTATGATCAATCATCCTTGCTTGACTCCTCAAGTCAATATACTCTAATATAGGTGACCTAGTCACTGCCCCACATCTAGATAGAGATTCTTGTATGGTTCACATTTGTCATTGCATGCTATCTTGGAACCATTCAACTCTCATTTGTATGTATGTATATATTTTCAAAAAAAACTATGTTTTCTCTTATTTCCTTTTAATCTTTGGATATTTCCTTTTTTCAAAGTGTGTGGATATTTTCTGTCTATTTTAAGTTAAGGAGTTGATATTTACTGCAACTCGGTCTCACCGATCTAGGAAACTCGGTCTAACCGATTTCTCGAGAGGCCTGCTATCATTCTCGGTTCTACTGAACCATATTGCCTCGATGACTCCGAATATTACCACTGCCTACGATTTTTATTTTTTCTGGATTTTTGCCTAGGGGGGGATGTTTTTAGTGATCCCAAGTATTATTATCTCATACGCTCTTATTTCACATTTCCAATTATGCCAAAGGAGGATATAATCTTGTTTCCCATAATTTTCAAGGGGGACAGATCCTTAGTGAACCCACAATATAAGAGGGAGAAACATCCATGGTCCCTAACATAGGGGGATATAGCTCAAGGAATTCTTATCAAATTCTTAAGGGGGAGGAAAGTCAAATTTAAGGAACCCTTATCAAGAGAGAAGAATCAAGGATCCCTTTCTCTTAATGAGCCCATACCCTCTGAACTTTTTGGAAATTAATGCCAAAGGGGGAGAAATATAATACCAAAGCTTCCAATAAGCTTCAGTCAAAGGGGGGACATATACACCTAAAGGGAGGTGTGCCAAAGGGGAGATCTGCCAAAGGGGGGATATGGCAAACCTTACATATTCACATGGAGAGATGCCTCTATGGGGGAGAGAGATAAAATTGTTTTATTGCTATATTGTTTGAACTTTTCTCACTCTACCTACTCCCAATATCTACATGTTATGATTCAGGGGAAGAGGTAATCTTACATATTCATCATTTAGTGAGAAAGTTCTAAATTATCTTGGAGATATATCTATCATCAAATCATACTTTCATACATGTCTTCAATATCTTGGTACTTTTGAAGCTCTTTGCATCTTTACAATAGAGTACTCTTTTGTTATCTAACATTTGTTTTCCCAATTGTACTTCTATTGCTAAGACGCTCAAGAACCTCAAGGTAAGTATATGCATCATATCCTTGTTCAGGATGATCTCTTGTCTCTTTCACATACTGTTTGCAAGAGTGAGTCTTGAACGTGGAGCTTCTTCATTCACATATGTTTAATGCATACAACCAAGATCTACATGACTTGTCTTGTCCTTCTACCATGCGCGCGCCCATGTAGTCCAAAGCAACAATCCTTTAAAAAGGGATTGCACACATTTAGGGGGAGCTTGTACCATTCATGTATCTTTCAAAGCTATCATATTCTAATGCTTATCTTTATTTGAAGCTCTATTTGTATGTTGTCATCAATTACAAAAAAAGGGGAGATTGAAAGCACATATGCTCCCTTGGTGGTTTTGAAAATTCATGACAACATACATTGTCTCTTGTACTAACCCTTCTACCTAGTATATTTCAGGTATAGTCAAATAGAGCCTTGGCTATGGGATTGTGAGGAGAAGCCCCTTGATGAAGGAAAGGAATAGGATTGGCTCAAGCTCCAATCAAGAAGACTCTACATTTTACATTTGTGAGAAATCACTTTGAGTCCATAGGAAATCCAATACTATTAAAAGGGGGTGAGGTATTATGATGAATTGGTTGCTCAAGTGCTTAGAGGTAGCCACCAAAAGTATTCACTCATTCTCCCACAAAATATCTTTGTCCAAAGCCAAACCAGCAAAATCGGTGCCACCAACTTTTTCCACTCGGCCCTACTGATTTTCCACCAAACAGATCCTTAGCCAAACCCTAATCTCTCAGTACTAGGAAATTTCATATGAGTGCCACCGAGATTCAGTGACCAACTTTCTGTTGAGAAAATTCCAAGAATCGGATTTTTTTAGATTTGAATCGGTCTCACCAAGATTTGGAAACTGGTCGAGGTCACCATATATATCAATCTCACCGAGATTTCAAAAGTTGCCACATTTAGTCCAACTCGGTACCACCGAGATTCGCTTCGGTGTCACCGAGTTGGGCAATAATGTTGTAATGGTTTGATTTTTTGAGATGCCTATATATACCCCTCCACCTCCTCTCATTCAGAGAGGAAGCACTCGGAACACACTTACACTTGCGAGATCCATTTTTCTGAGAGAGGGCCACCTACTCATGTGTTGAGATCATGAGATTCAAATCGAACCATTTGAAACTTGATCTCTAGCCACCCCAAGTTGCTTTCCCCAAGATCAATATCTCCTACCCATGCCAAATCTATGAGAGAGTGACTGAGTGTTGAGGATGTTGGGTAACGTAGCATAAATTCAAAATTTTCCTACGCCATATTCAGATCTTCCTATGGAAAGACCAGCAACGAGAGAGGGGTGAGTGCATCTTCATACCTTTGAAGATCGCTAAGCGGAAGCGTTGCTAGAACGCGGCTGATGGAGTCGTACTCGCGGCGATTCCGATCTAGTGCCGAACCACGACACCTCCGCGTTCAACACACGTGCAGCCCGATGACGTCTCCCGCACCTTGATCCAGCAAGGAGGAGGGAGAGGTTGGGGAAGATCTTCGGCAGCACGACGGCGTGGTGTCGATGGAGAGACGAAGTCTCCCGGCAGGGCTTCGCCAAGCACCGTGGGAGAGGAGGAAGAAGGGGGGCAGGGTTGCGCCGAGGGAGATGGAAAACTGTGTGCAAAACAACCCCAAAACCCCCCACTTTATATAGGAGGAGGGGAGGGGGTGCAACCCCTAGGGTTCCCCCCCTAGGTGGTGCGGCATCCCCCCCCAGATGGGAGGTGCGGCGGCCAGGGCAGGTGGAGGGGGTGGTGCACCCCTAGGTGGGCCTTAGGCCCACCAGCGCCTAGGGTTTCCCCCATCTCCACCTCCTCCGCCTTGGGCCTCCTTGTGGGAACCGCACCAACCCACTTTGGGCTGGTTGCCCTCCCTCTTTTGGCCCATGCTACCTCTTGGGGCTGGTGGCCCCTCCCGGTGGACCCGTGGGACCATTTCTGGTGGTCCCGGTGATTCCGGTACATTACCGGTGACTCCCGAAACATTTCCGGTGTCCAAAACCATCCATCCTATATATCAATCTTTACCTCCGGACCATTCTGGGGCTCCTCGTGATGTCCGGGATATCATCCGGGACTCCGAACAACTTTTGGTAACCTCGTATAACAATTCCCAATAACCCTAGCGTCATCGAACCTGAAGTGTGTAGACCCTACGGGTTCGGGAGACAAGCAGACATGACCGAGACACCTCTCCGGCCAATAACCATCAGCAGGGTATGGATACCCATGGTGGCTCCCACTTGCTCCACGATGATCTCATCGGATGAACCACAATGTCAAGGATTCAATCAATCCCGTATACAATTCCCTTTGTCCGTTGGTATGGAACTTGCCCGAGATTCGATCGTCGGTATACCTATACCTTGTTCAATCTCGTTACCGGTAAGTCTCTTTACTCGTTCCGTAGCACGTCATCTTGTGACTAACTCCTTAGTCACATTGAGCTCATGATGATGTTCTACCGAGTGGGCCCAGAGATACCTCTCCGTCACGCGGAGTGACAAATCCCGATCTTGATTCGTACCAACCCAACAGACACTTTCAGAGGTACCCGTAGTGCACCTTTATAGTCACCCAAGTACGTTGTGACGTTTGATACACCCAAAGCACTCCTACGGTATCCGGGAGTTGCACAATCTCACGGTCGAAGGAAAAGACACTTGACATTAGAAAAGCTTTAGCATACGAATAATACGTTCTAGTGCTATGCTTAGGATTGGGTCTTGTCCATCACATCATTCTCCCAATGATGTGATCCCGTTATCAATGACATCTAATGCCCATGATCAGGAAACCATGATCATCTATTGATCAACGAGCTAGCCAACTAGAGGCTTGCTAGGGACACATTGTGATCTATTTATTCACACATGTATTACTGTTTCTTGTTAATACAATTACAACATGAACAATAGACGATTATCATGAACAAGGAGATATGATAATAACCATTTTATTATTGCCTCTAGGGCATATTTCCAACAGTCTCCCACTTGCATTAGAGTCAATAATCTAGTTACATTGTGATGTATCGAACACCCATAGCATTATGGTGTTGATCATGTTTTGCTCGTGGAAGAGGTTTAGTCAACGGGTCTGCAACATTCAGATCCGTGTGTACTTTACAAATCTCTATTACTCCACTCTGGACATGGTCTTGGATGGAGTTGTAGCGGCGTTTGATGTGCTTCGTCTTTCGGTGAAACCTGGGCTCCTTGGCTATGGTAATGGCCCCAGTGTTATCACAAAAGAGTGTCATTGGACCCGACGCGCTTGGAACCACTCCAAGGTCGGTGATGAGATCCTTCATCCAAATTCCTTCATGAGCTGCTTCTGAAGCAGCTATGTACTCCGCTTCACATGTAGATGCTGCCACGACTTCTTGCTTGCTGCTGCACTAGCTCACTGCCCCACCATTCAAAACATATATGTATCCAGTCTGTGACTTAGAGTAATCCGGATCTGTGTCGAAGCTAGCGTCGACGTAACCCTTTACGACGAGCTCTTTGTCACCTCCATAAACGAGAAACATCTCCTTAGTCCTCTTAAGGTACTTAAGGATATTCTTGACCGCTGTCCATTGTTCCATAGCGGGATCACTTTGGTACCTCCCTACCAAACTTATGGCAAGGTTTATATCAGGTCTGGTACATAGCATGGCATACATTAGAGAGCCTACGACTGAAGCGTAGGGGACAGTACTCATCTTCTCTCTATCTGATGCCGTGGTCGGTGACTGAGTCTTACTCAATCTCATACCTTGCAAAACTGGCAAGAACCCTTTCTTTGAGTTTTCCATATTGAACTTCTTCAATATCTTGTCAAGGTATGTACTTTGCGAAAGACCTATGAGGCGTCTCGATCTATCTCTATAGATCTTGATGCCTAATATGTATACAGCTTCTCCAAGGTCCTTCATTGAAAAACTCTTGTTCAAATAGGCCTTTATGCTCTCCAACATCTCTATATTATTCCCCATCAATAATATGTCATCCACATACACTATGAGGAAAGGTACAGAGCTCCCACTCACTTTCTTGTACAGACAGGCTTCTCCATAAACCTGTATGAACCCAAACGCTTTAATCACCTCATTAAAGCGAATGTTCCAACTCTGAGATGCCTGCACCAGCCCATAGATGGAGCGCTGGAGCTTGCACACTTTGTTAGCACCCTTAGGGTCGACAAAACCTTCTAGTTGCATCATATACAACTCTTCCTTAAGATTCCCATTAAGGAACGTTGTTTTGACGTCCATTTTCCAAATTCCATAATCATAAAAGGCGGCAATTGCTAACATGATTCGAACTGATTTCAGCTTTGCTACGGGAGAGAAAGTCTCCTCGTAGTCAATTCCTTGAATTTGTCGAAAACCCTTTGCGACAAGTCGAGCTTTATAAACGGTTACATTACCGTTTGCATCAGTCTTCTTCTTGAAGATCCATTTATTTTCTATGGCTCGCCGGTCATCGGGCAAGTCCACCAAAGTCCATACTTTGTTCTCATACATGGATCCTATTTCGGATTTCATAGCTTCAATCCATTTGTTGGAATCCGGGCCCGCCATTGCTTCTTCATAGTTCGAAGGTTCACTGTTGTCCAACAACATGATTTCCATCACAGGGTTGCCGTACCACTCTGGTGCGGAGCGTACCCTTGTGGACCTTCGCGGTTCAGTAGTAAATTGATCCGAAGCTTCATGCTCATTATCATTAACTTCCTCTTCAGTTGGTGCAGGCGCCACAGGCACAATTTCCCGCGCTGCGCTACTTTCCTGTTCGAGAGGGGGTGTAATTACCTCATCAAGTTCTACTTTCCTCCCACTTTCTTCTTTCGAGATAAACTCTTTCTCTAGAAAGGATCCGTTCTTGGCAACAAAGGTTTTACCTTCGGATCTAAGATAGAAGGTATACCCAATAGTTTCCTTAGGGTATCCTATGAATACGCATTTATCTGCTTTGGGTTCGAGCTTTTCTGGTTGAAGTTTCTTCACATAAGCATCGCAGCCCCAAACTTTAAGAAACGACAACTTAGGTTTCTTGCCAAACCATAGTTCATACGGTGTCGTCTCAACGGATTTAGATGGAGCCCTATTTAAAGTGAATGCTGCAGTTTCTAATGTGTATCCCCAAAATGATAGCGGTAAGTCGGTAAGAGACATCATAGATCATACCATATCTAATAGAGTGTGATTACGACGTTCAGACACTCCGTTGTGTTGCGGTGTGCCAGGCGGCGTCAGTTGTGAAACGATTCCACACTTCCTTAGGTGCGTGCCAAACTTGTGACTCAAATATTCTCCTCCACGATCAGATCGTAGACACTTAATTTTTCTGTCACGTTGATTCTCGACCTCATTCTGAAATTCCTTGAACTTTTCAAACGTCTCAGGTTTGTGCTTCATTAAGTAGATATACCCATACCTACTCAAATCATTGGTGAGAGTGAGAACATAACGATAGCCACCGCGAGCTTCAACGTTCATTGGACCACACACATCAGTATGTATTATTTCCAATAAGTCGGTTGCTCTCTCTATTATTCCTGAGAATGGAGTCTTAGTCATCTTGCCCATGAGGCACAATTTGCATGTGTCAAATGATTCAAAGTCAAGAGACTCTAATAGTCCATCAGTATGGAGCTTCTTCATGCTCTTAACACCGATATGACCAAGGCGGCAGTGCCACAAGTATGTGGGACTATCATTATCAACTTTACATCTTTTGGTACTCACACTATGAATATGCGTAACATCACGATCGAGATTCATCAAGAATAAACCATTCTCCAGCGGAGCATGACCATAAAACATATCACTCATGTAAATAGAACAACCATTATTCTCTGAGTTAAATGAGTAGCCGTCTCGCATTAAGCAAGACCCTGATACAATATTCATGCTCAAAGCTGGTACTAAATAACAAATATTAAGGTTTAAAACTAATCCCGACGGTAGATGTAGAGGTAGTGTGCCGACGGCGATCACATCGACCTTGGAGCCATTCCCGACGCGTATCGTCACCTCGTCCTTGGCCAGTCTCCGCTTATTCCGCAGTTCCTACTTTGAGTTGCAAATGTGAGCAACACCACCGGTATCAAATACCCACGAGCTACTATGAGCGCTGGTAAGGTACACATCAATAACATGTATATCACATATACCTTTAACGTTGCCAGCCTTCTTGTCCGCTAAGTATTTGGGGCAGTTCCGCTTCCAGTGACCCTTTCCCTTGCAATAGAAGCACTCAGTCTCAGGCTTGGGTCCATTCTTTTTCTTCTTCCCGGCATCTGGCTTACCGGGCGCGGCAACTGGTTTGCTGTCTTTCTTGAAGTTCTTCCTACCCTTGCCCTTCTTGAAACTAGTGGTCTTGTTGACCATCAACACTTGATGCTCTTTCTTGATTTCTACTTCTACAGACTTGAGCATCGAGTACAACTCAGGAATGGTCTTCTCCATCCCTTGCATGTTGTAGTTCAACACAAAACCTTTGTAGCTTGGTGGGAGATACTGGAGGATTCTGTCAATTATAGCATCATCCAGAAGTTCGACTCCAAGTGAAGTCACACGACCGTGTAACCCAGACATTTTGAGTATGTGGTCACTGACAGAACTGTTCTCCTCCATTTTACAGCTAAAGAACTTGTAGGAGACTTCATATCTCTCGACGCGGGCATGAGCTTGAAAAACTAGTTTCAGCTCTTGGAACATCTCATATGCACCGTGTTGCTCAAAACGCCTTTGGAGCCCCGTTTCCAAACTGTATAACATGCCACACCTAACCAGAGAGTAGTCATCACTCCGCGTTTGCCAGACGTTCAGAATGTCCTGGGCTGCTGCGGGAGAGGGAGGGTCACCTATCGGCGCATCAAGGACATAAGCCTTTTTAGCTGCTTCAAGGATGAGCTTCAAGTTGCGAACCCAGTCCGCATAGTTGCTACCATCATCTTTCAGCTTGTTTTTCTCTAGGAATGCATTGAAATTGAGGTTTACGTTGGCCATCTACAATATTTATGAAGACAACTTTTAGACTAAGTTCATGACAATTAAGTTCATTTAATCAAATTAAGCATGAACTCCCACTTAAATCGACATCCCTCTAGTCATCTAAGTGATACATGATCCATGTTGACTAACCCGTGTCCGATCATCACGTGAGACGGACCAGTCACCATGGTGAGCAACTTCATGCTGATCGTATTCAACCATACGACTCAAGTTCGACCTTTCGGTCTCGCGTATTCGAGGTCATGTCTGTACATGCTAAGCTCGTCGAGTCAACCTAAGTGTTTCGCGTGTGTAAATCTGGCTTACACCCGTTGTATGCGAACGTTAGAATCTATCACACCCGATCATCACGTGGTGCTTCGAGACAACGATCCTTCGCAACGGTGCACACTTAGGGGAATATGTTCTCAAAATTTTAAGAGGGATCATCTTATTATGCTACCGTCATTCTAAGCAATAAGATGAAAAAATGATAAACATCAATATGCAACCATAAAATGACATGATATGGCCATTATCATCTTTGCTCTTTCGATCTCCATCTTCAGGCATACAATGATCATCATTGTCACCGGCGTGACACCGTGATCTCCATCATCGTGTCTCCGTGAAGTCGTCACGCTAACTACTACTATCACTACTACTATAGCTAACCGTTAGCAATGAAGTAAAAGTAGTAAGCACATGTCGTTGCATCTCATACAATAAATTAAGACAACTCCTATGGCTCCTGCCGGTTGTCATACTCATCGACATGCAAGTCATGAAACCTATTACAATAACATGATCATCTCATACATCATACATGCAACATCACAACTTTGGCCATATCACATCACATGTCAAACCCTGCAAAAACAAGTTAGACGTCCTCTAATTGTTGTTGCAAGTTTTACGTGGCTGATTTAGGTTTCTAGCAAGAACGCTTTCTTACCTACGTGACAACAACAACGATGATATGCCAAAGCTATTTACCCTTCATAAGGACCCTTTTCATCAAATCCAATGCGACTAGAGTAGGAGAGACAGACACCCGCTACCACCTTTATGCACCGTGTGCATGTCTGTCGGTGGAACCAGTCTCACGTAAGCGTACGTGTAATGTCGGTCCGGGTCGCTTCATCCCACAATACCGCCGGAAAATAATAAGACTAGTAGCGGCAAACAATTGACAAATCATCGCCCACAACCTTTTATGTTCTACTCGTGCATAGAATCTACGCATAGAAAACCTGGCTCGGATGCCACTGTTGGGTAACGTAGCATAAATTCAAAATTTTCCTACGCCATAGTCAGATCTTCCTATGGAGAGACCAGCAACGGGAGAGGTGTGAGTGCATCTTCATACCTTTGAAGATCGCTAAGCGGAAGCGTTGCTAGAACGCGGTTTACGGAGTCGTACTCGCGGTGATTCAGATCGCGGTGTGATTCCGATCTAGTGCCGAACCACGGCACCTCCGCGTTCAACACACGTGCATCCCGGTGACGTCTCCTGCACCTTGATCCAGCAAGGAGGAGGGAGAGGTTGCGGAAGATCTCCGGCAGCACGACGTCATGGTGTCGATGGAGAGACGAGGTCTCCCGGCAGGGCTTCGCCAAGCACCGTGGGAGAGGAGGAAGATGGGGGGCAGGGTTGCCCGAGGGAGATGGAAAACTGTGTGCAAAACAGCCCCGAAAACCCCCACTTTATATAGGAGGAGGGGAGGGGGTGCCACCCCTAGGGTTCCCCCCTTAGGTGGTGCGGCAGCCCCCCCAGATGGGAGGTGCGGCGGCCAGGGCAGGGGGAGGGGGTGGCGCACCCCTAGGTGGGCCTTAGGCCCACCAGCGCCTAGGGTTCCCCCCCCCTTTCCACCTCCTGCGCCTTGGGCCTCCTTGTGGGAGTCGCACCAGCCTACTTTGGGCTGGTTGCCCTCCCTCTTTTGGTCCATGCTACCTCTTGGGGCTGGTGGCCCCTCCTAGTGGACCCCTGGGACCATTTCCGGTGGTCCCGGTACATTATCGGTGACGCCCGAAACATTTCCGGTGTCCAAAACCATCCATCCTATATATCAATCTTTACCTCCAGACCATTCCGTAGCTCCTTGTGACGTCCGAGATCTCATCCGGGACTCCGAACAACTTTCGGTAACCTCGTATAACAATTCCCTATAACCCTAGCGTCATCAAACCTTAAGTGTGTAGACCCTACGGGTTCGGGAGACAGGCAGACATGACCGAGACACCTCTCCGGCCAATAACCATCAGCGGGGTCTGGATACCCATGGTGGCTCCCACTTGCTCCACGATGATCTCATCGGATGAAACACGATGTCAAGGATTCAATCAGTCTCGTATACAATTCCCTTTGTCTGTCGGTATGGAACTTGCCCGAGATTCGATCGTCGGTATACCTATACCTTGTTCAATCTCGTTACTGGTAAGTCTCTTTACTCGTTCCGTAGCACGTCATCATGTGACTAACTCCTTAGTCACATTGAGGTCATGGTGATGTTATACCGAGTGGGCCCAGAGATACCTCTCCGTCATGCGGAGTGACAAATCCCGATCTCGATTCGTACCAACCCAACAGACACTTTCAGAGGTACCCGTAGTGCACCTTTATAGTCACCCAGTTACGTTGTTACGTTTGATACACCGAAAGCACTCCTACGGTATCCGGGAGTTGCACAATCTCACGGTCGAAGGAAAAGACACTTGACATTAGAAAAGCTTTAGCATACGAACAATACGATCTAGTGCTATGCTTAGGATTGGTTCTTGTCCATCACATCATTCTCTCAATGATGTGATCCTGTTATCAATGACATCTAATGCCCATGATCAGGAAACCATGATCATCTATTGATCAACGAGCTAGCCAACTAGAGGCTTGCTAGGGACACATTGCGATCTATTTATTCACACATGTATTACTGTTTCTTGTTAATACAATTACAGCATGAACAATAGACGATTATCATGAACAAGGAAATATGATAACAACCATTTTAGTATGGCCTCTAGGGCATATTTACAATATAGGAGACTATCTTTTGAAGCACCAGAGCAAGGACTTCATCGTTCTACTGCATCTATTACCTTTTGGAGGTTTGTGCCTCCTAGATTGGTTAGGTGTCGCTACGGAGATTCCTACTTCATTTTGGAGTTGAACCAAGAAGTTTGTACGGGCAAGGAGATCGCCTACTTCGTGAAGATCTACCATGAGTGAGGCTAGTGCTGTGTGGACGGAAGCCATGGTGGAATAGACAAGGCCGCTTCTTCATGGACCAATTGTGGGTGGAGCCCACCGTGGACTCTCGCATCCATTACTCTCCGTGGGTTGAAGTCTCCACTAACATGGACTTACGATAGAACCACCTACTCAAACCATGCCAAAAATCGCCGTGTCAACCTCTTTGCGTTTGATCTTCCTAAACTCTACTCCTTACTACATGTGCAATGCCTTTACTTTTCACTGCCTTATTTGTTGACTAGCATGTGTAGGGTGCACTAGACTTGTTAGAATTGCTAAAATTTGCCAACCATTTAAATTGGGAAAAGGCTAGGACTTTAATCTTTGCAAGTAGTCTAGGGTGCACCCCTTCTATCGATCCAACAATCATCATAATTTGTTAGAATAATCTATGTGCTTCACTTATATCTTCTGAGCTTAGTAGTTGCTCTAGTACTTCACTTATATCTTTTTAAGCATGGTGGCATGTAGATTTTATAGAATTAATATGCTCTCGTTGCTCACTTATTTATTTGAGAGTTAATACATTATGACGGTAATTTGCATGGTTCATAAGACTAGGTAAAAATAATGAGTGTTCAATAAGTGATAATTAAAACCATCATGTAGCACATATAGAGAAATTGTGGTTAATGATATTGATGTGGTCATATGAAAAGGTGTGAGTGCATAATCATCAATTCAGATAGGTGTCGATATTAAGAGATGCTAAAACTTCTTGAAGACCTAAAATTAAAAGGACATGGTGATGATGTGTGAACATTTTTATTCCTCCTTGAAAACCTAGTGTTGTTTCGAGTCGGAGTCGCGCGATGGTTAATTCCTACCAACCCTCTCCCTCGGGGCATGCGAGTGGTACTTTGATTTGTGATAAGACTAATAAACTTTGCAATAAGTATGTAGGTTATTTATGACTAATATGACACCATGGACATACACAATCTCATCTCCTCATATTTGCTAGCCTCTCCAGTACCGCGCATAGCCCATTCTCACCTCTAGGATTGGTGCAACTTTCGCTGGTGCATCCAAACCCTATGACATGATACGCTCTGTTGCACATAAGACTTATTATATCATCCTCAAAAAAGCCACCATACCTACCTATTATGACATTTCCATAGCCATTTCGAGATATATTGCCATGCAAATTCCATTGTCACTTCACATGACTAGTTCGTTCATCATCATACTGCTTTGCATGATGATATAGAGCTGACATAGTATTTGTGGCAAAGCCACCGTTCGTAATAGCATTTGTGGAAAAGCCACCAATTATCATATGTTGAATACATGTCACGCTAGATCATTGCACATCCTGGTACAATGCCAGAGGCATTCATATTTGAGTCATGTTGCTTCGTAGTTCATCATACTGAGTTATGCATGAGTTGTAAGTAGATAAAAGTGTGATGATCATCATTATTAGAGCATTGTACCACTGAGGAAATAAAGATGGGGGAGGCCAAATGCTCCCACCATATATATATGGGAAAAAAGAGAAGGGACTTTGCTACTATCCTTTACCACACTTGTGCCTCAAAGTGGCACCATGTTCATCATATAGAGAGTCTCATGTTATATCATTCATATGCTAGTGGGAATCAAAAAAATTAGAAACTTGGCTTGTATATTCCAATGACAGGCTTCCTCAAATGTCTGAGGTCTTCATGAGCAAGAAAGTTGGATGCACACACCACCTAGCTTAAGTGGAGTTTTCATACACTTATAGCTCTATTGCATCATTTGCATGGCAATCCCTACTCCTTGTGTCAACATGTATCGATGGGCCTCTCCATAGCCCCTTGGTACGCCTAGTTGATACGAGACTATCTTCTCCACTTTTCAACCCCTTTGAAACCTACCACCTTATTCTATTCCACCTATATGTTATGTCCAATGGTTCACGCTCATGTATTGCGTGAAGAATAAAAAGTTGATGCATATTGAAAAGGTACGATCCAATTGCCTGACTTGGGTACCATGGTGCTTGACATTTGTAGTTATGTGGTGAAGATGGAGCCATGCCTTGCTAATATAATAAAGATAGATAGGGGTGAAACAATCTTTGAGGATCGTACACTTTAAAAAATTAATTGTTTTGCTCCTTATACTTATAAATATAGATGTGTTAATATTTGTAAATTTATTGTTTCCAAATGAGTATACATGCATAAGATTACATCATAGATAGCATGTCACATCAAAAATCTGTTTTTACCATTTACCTACTCGAGGACGAGCAAGAATTAAGCTTGGGGATGCTTGACGTCTCCGATGTATCTATAATTTTTTATTGTTCCATGCTATTATGTTATCATTTTAGAACACTTTTTATGTACTTATCTACCAATTTATATTATCTATGAGCACTAGCCTATTGACCAAGTGCCTGGTGTCAGTTGCTCTTTTCTACGTGTTTTTCCACTTTTCAGGTTTGAGTACCAAACAAAGTCCAATTGATGTGAAACATTTTGTGAATTTTTCTGCACCAAAACAAGACCGTGGAGCATCGGAAGGAGGCATGAGGGTGCACGAGGCCCCCACAAGCCAACAAGGCGTGACCGGGGGGTAACGATTGCTTGTGGCCCCCTCGTAGTTCTCCTGACTCCGTTCTGTGGCCTATAAATTCCCATCTACCCTAAAAACATCGAGGGAGGTCCCAAAAGACTTTTTATGCCACCACAAGTCTCTGTTCCAATGGGAGGCCATCTAGAGCTTCATTTCGGCACTCTGTCGAAGGGGGGATCGATCACGGAGGGCTTCCTCATCAACCTTGCTGCGCTCATGATGATGTGTGAGTAGTTCACCACAGACCTACGGGTCCATAGCCAGTACCTAGAGGGCAATCTCTCTCTCTCTCTCTCTCTCTCTCTCTTTGATCTTCAATACAATGATCATCGCATCATCGCTTTGATCCATATGATGTAACTCTTTTGTCCGGTGCGTTTGTTGGGATCCGATGAATTGTGGGTTTATGTTCGGATTATTTATGATAAATATTCGAGCCTCCTATGATACATAATATGATTCTTATGTGCATGATTATGATGGCTTCATAATTCTCTCCGATCTATTGAAATATTATGGCTAACTAGATTGATATTTCTTCGGTGAGAGAGGTGCGTTGTAGTAGGTTCAACCTCACGAGTTTCTATATCCCAGTGACAGAAGGGGACAAGTTGCATCTTTCTGTTGCTTCTACTAAGGGTAAAATGGTGGGGTTTATTCATATTGATTGAGTTTACTTTGTCTACATCATGTCATCTTACTCCAAGCATTACTTCGTTTGTCATGAACTTAGTACGTAGAGAGGCAAGCATAGAAGCGCTCTTGAAGTGAACTAATAGTAATAGGTGCAGGCAGGAGTCGACCTATTTGTTTATGGACGTGATACCTATATTTACATGATCATTGTCGTAAAAATCGCATAACTATCCGCTCTTCTATCAATTGCCCAACAGTAATTTGTTTACCCACTGTGTGCTGTTTTTATGAGAGATGCCATTAGGGAAAGTTATGGCCCTCGGATCTATTCATAGCACATTGCTAAAACCTCCAATACCTTGCTTCCATTTACTTACCTTTACTTTGTTTTGCATTTTACAATCATCTACAATTGTCTACACACCTCATTCGCTTACAAATAACGATACCAAGGGGATTGACAACCTTCTTGCCCGCGTGGGGTACAAGTTGTTTGTTCATTTGTGTGCAACTGCCAGCCGCTGAAGACTGTTGTGGTTGATATTCCTATTGGTTCGATAAACCTTGGTTTCATAATTAAGGTAAATACTTACCCGCATTGTGCTGCGATAATTTGTTCCTATTGACGTAAAAACCCAACGTAGATCACAAATATCAAGGCTCACTAGGGACACAATGTTGTCTATGTATCCACCCATGTATCTGATCTTCTGATCAATACAAGTCTAGCATGGATAATAAGTGATTATCATGAACAAGGAATTACGATAATAATTTTTTTATTATTGAATCTAGGGCATATTTCCGACACTCCTACCACCCCAAGCACCCCTTTGGTCGCCCCACCAAGGTAGCTGACACTGCTCTCCATGAGGCCAACTGCAAACGTGTGCCCGGTGATGAGGGAAACCAAATCTCCCACCGCCGCAGCCAAGGAAGATCACCACGAAGGTCCTCCCGTGTCGAGCGCCGCCGTCCAACCGCAATGGCCTGACTACACGAGGGCTGTCCACCTCCACCGCTACCTCGTCGCCCCTCATCATCTCGCCACGGTGAGAGGGCCACCCGCAGCCCGCAGCGACAGGGGCGGTTCTCGACGTGCCGCCTCAGAGCCACCACGCCGTCATGACCCACTCTCCTGCAGTACCAGGACTGCAGCGCTACCACCCCCCGCAGCAGATCGCCATGGCAGATGGCGGCCACGCAGCCAAGGGCGCCCATGCCCCACGCCGTGTGTCGACCATATCTAAGCACCGCCACCACGCCATCCCCCGCCTGCACGTGTGCACCACTAACGCGCCGCCTGTCACGTCACTAGCCCACAGCGAGCATTGATGCACCATCGCACCGCCACGACCGCCGCCAAGCATCGCGTCCCCTACCGACGGCCGCAACCCGCGCTGAAGCCACCACGTGGGGAGATGAAAGAACCCCGATGTCGCTGGCGACGACCGGGCTTCGCCCGGCCACGCCCTAAGGCAGCAGCGAGGGAGGAGGAGAGTAGGGAGGGAGGCCCGACTGTTAGAGCATATATCTCCATATGTGGTTTTGGTAATTGATGACAATTCCTATGGGCTAATGGTTGCCTTAAGTTATATTTATAGGATTTGTCCATAGGCACTTGTTGAAGTCCATCTGTTGGGTTCAAGGAGTTTATATGATGACCAAGATGGTATTCAAGGTATTATCCAAAGAATGGTCATAGAGACACCAGGTTGATCAAGATCTCAGACAAAGAGTAAATCAAGATGATCAACACACAAAGCGTATAAGATGTACCGAGAGGGATCAAGTGATCCCATGGTATGGTAAGCATTGATCATTACATGTTTGTGTACTAACCCATGGTCTTTGTGAGAGTCCTATGTGGGGGTTAGGTGTGCTTCCATGGGCTTGCGTCAAAAGGAAGATCTCATACAACCCATGAAGGATGACGTCAAGTGGTGATCGTCATCAAGATTGTGGTGTGCAAGTTCAAGTGGATCAGCATGAATATATCATTGAAACTATTGTTAATGATCATGTGTTGATAAGGACAAGCTCATGTGCTAACAAGGACAAGATCAAGATAAGCATTCCTGAGCACTACATGCTTGATTCTTGTGGATGTTCACATGGTGGACAAATGAAGATGAATACATAAGCTAGGATTTCCACATTGTGTATGGAAGAGCTTCTTGAAGACTTCATCATGTCTTGCTTTCAACTTGAGCCAAGAAGGAACAACAACATCAAGCTCAAGTGAAAGGGCTAACTCAAAGGTATCAGTTCCTTTGACGTTAGTGGTGCAGAGTGATGATCAGCGAATAAAAGTATACACTCAAGTATGGATCATCGGTACCCCTTTTATAATTCTTGAGTCTTTAGGGATCCCACACTATTAAGAGGGGATCACAGGTTTTGTGATGAACTTGCTCAAACTAGATATCCACTGTTCTGCTCTTACCACATCTCCACTGCTCTGCTGTTATCAGAAAACAGGACCAGTGCCTCGGACATTCGGCCTCCTGCGGACGTCCGTGGCCCGGACATCCGGCCTCCTCCGGATGTCCGAGGCCCGGACGTCCGACCAGCTTCGGAAATCCAGAACTATGCACCACAGAAACTTGAGCCATATAACTCGGACTTCCGGCTCCCTTCGGACGTCCGAGGGCCGGACGTCCGACCAGCTTCGGAAATCCGGAGCTTTGCACTAGAGAAACTCGAGCCATATAACTCGGACTTCCGGCTCCCTCCGGACGTCCGAGGGCCGGACGTTCGTCCCCTTTCGAAAATCTGGAATCTTGGACCAGAGAAGTTTGAGTCGAATAACTCGGACTTCCGGCCTTCTCCGGACGTCCGGTCCCTGTTCAACTCCACGGTGGTTCCAGATATATATACAGCCCTCGGACGTCCGACCCCTGTCAGACGTCCGACCCCTTGTGGACGCCCGGACATCCGTGAACTGCCGAATGTCCGACCCGTGTGTGACTTAAATTGTCCCCAACGGCTGTTTTTCTCTCCCCACTATAAATACCCCCCTCCCACTTCGTGAGAGGGTGCCCCAAACATAGCCTTATCCTCATAAGAACTCATTTCTACCTCACACACATTTTCTCACACCAAATCTTAGATCCCAAGAGCATTTGTGAGCCCCTTTGAGAGTTGTTCCAATCAAAAGATATATCGTCTCCCTCTCCTTCTCTCAACCCAAGCTATTTGAAATTTGAGCAAGTTTTGAGCATTCCCTGTGATCTTGTTACTCTTGGAGGTTGGAGACTCCTAGGCGGTAGGAGTTCTTCGGAGAGGAATCAATCCATGCGATTACCCCCCGGAAAAGTTTGTGAGGGTTCGGAAGCCACCTCAAAGGCTTACCACTAGTGGTTGAGAAACGCCTTCGTGGTCTTATCTCAAAGGGAGAATAGGGTGAGCCTTCGCGGCGTTGGTGTGCCTTCGTGGTAACATCCACCTCTCTAACGGTGACTAGCTTCCCTCCAAGGAAGTGAACATCGGGATACATCTTTGTCTCTGTGACCTTGGTTATCCTTAACCCTAACTCCTTGCTTGTGGTTTACTTGTGTTACTTGAGCATACATACATTGCATATTGTTTGTGCTCATTATATTGTGTTGGCTATTTCTTGTACAAGATTAATCATTCAAGCATACCTTCTATATCCACACGTTCACAGTTGCAGCTTTTGATATATCGTGTGCTAGTGTGATCTAGTATCTTGTGTCGTTCACCTACTTGTCGTGTGATATAGCTCAAGTAAGTTTGTGTAACTTAGTTGTGCTTGTTAGTAACTATATTGTGTCCATCTTGGTAGATCGTTTTGTTGATACACGTTGTAGTGCCTAGTGCATTTAGGATTTGTGCTTGACAAGTATCCTCTTAGTTTATTTCCGCATTAGGTTTAAGCCAAATCCGAAGAAGTTTTTAAATAGCCTATTCACCCCCCCTCTAGACGTCATCGAGGTCTTTTCAATTGGTATCAGAGCTAGGTCTCTCTTTAATTAGGTTTCACGACCTAGAGAGTATCGATGTCGACTATTGGATTAGTGCACAATGGCACCTTTGACTTTGATGGCACAAACTATACCCTATGGAGAATCCGTATGCTTCATCACTTTCGGGCCATGGGCCCAAATACTTTACGAATTGTTCTTGTAGGGATTGCCGACAAAAGGGATGATGCATCTTCATCTACTAATGAAATGTATCTTGATTGTGAGGCTTTTCTTGCCATTCATCGAACCATAAGTCCTGAAGTGTTTAAGTCTATCTCGACTTGCAAGTCAGCTCATGAAGTTTGGACTAAACTTGAAGATATATATGGTGGGTCCAATCTTGATGAAGACGATATTATGAAGGAGTTGGTGCATGAGCTCTTCACTCTTTTCGATCATAAAGAGTCCACCACTACTTCCATATCCGATTGCTTGCACACCTCAGCATTTGCAATCTCACAAGGTAATGACATGGTGAGTGAAGAAATATATGTTGATGAAAATGTCATAGCCTCTATGGACATGAGCATACCTAGCACCACACATAGTGTAAATTATTGTATTGATAGGTCATGCATTTCACCTAAAGATCCCTCGACAAATGTGTGTGGTGATATGCCTGCTCTCCCGTGTCCTCTTGATCAAAATATCTTGTTTCTCCGTAGTTGTTCTATGACTAATCATTTAGGGGAAATCAAGAAATATGAAGTACTTTTGACTAATGAAGAATCTGAGTCACCAAAAGAATCATCATCAACTCCTCCAGTTCACATGTGCCTCATGGCAAGAGGTAATAATGAGGTATCATCTTCCCTGTGCAATAACGATGATATTTGCGATGAGGATGATGATGATGACTTGACTGAAAATATCTATGTCATCAGTAAAATTCTTCATAAATCTAAAAATAACGCTCTTCAAAGGTTCCAAGATGTTCTTGCTTACTTTGAAAATTGTAATGATTCACTTAATCATGAACAAGCTAAAAGTTAACAACTTGAACATGAACTTGAGAAGAGTCATCAAGCATGTAGAGACTTAAGATCTTCAAAAGGAGAGATTGAAGTTACTCATGATAAACTTAAAAGGGATTTTGAGGTCCTTCTCCTTGAATGCAAGAATGTCAAGGGAGAGCTCGTCAAAACCTCTAAGATCTATGAGGAGCTTCAATCTACTCATGAGAAGTCTCTAATCGTTACTTACTCCTCTCATATTGTTGATGATACTTGTACATCTAACCCTATCTCTTTTGAAGTATCAACATTGAAGGAGAATGTTGAGCTACGTGCTCAACTTGATTTACTAACTAGCAATTATGGGAAGTTGGAAGAAAACCATGTAATGCTCACAAGCTCTCATGCCGATCTTCTAACAGCCCATAATGTGCAAAAGTTAGCTCATGAGGCTATCATCACCAAGGTAACATCAAGTGAGCCTCATGTGGACAATGGCACTACTTCTGGTCAAAGTACTATATTTCCATGTGCTAGTCCTCGTAATTCGTCTACTCATAATGTTGCTACCTCGTGTGATGAATTACTTTCCTTTCCTTGTTGCTCAAACATTGAAGCTTACACTTCCTCTAGTACTTGCATTGATACTAACCGTGCAGAGGAAATCGAAGAGCTCAAGGCCCAAGTCACTTCTTTGAAGAAAGACTTGGAACAGTGTCATGAAGGGATGCCCACACTCAACAACGTCATGTGTGAGCAAACATCTCCGAATGACAAAAATGATGTTGGAGTAAACTCAAACAAGAACAAGAGGGGCCTAGAACAAGTCAAGAATTCGGCCAAAATCATTTGCTTCAAGTGCAAAGTTAAAGGGCACCATGTTAGATCTTGCCCTCTAAAGACGAAGTCTCAAAGTCACAAGCAACAAGGGAAGCGGCCACAAACTCAATCACATATTCAGCTACAAGTTGAAGGAAGGCCTCTTCCCAATAAGACCCAAGCCAACACTCCCCGAGGTGAGAAATCAACTGGGAAGAAAGCAAAGGGTAGATGTTGCTACTTATGTCGTGAGAAGGGTCACGTCGCTTCGTCTTGCACAAGAGGTAACTTATCCAACCCAATCACTATTGATGATATCTATTCCCTTGCGAAGGATAAGGTTGGCAATGTGTTTGCCAAGTTTGTTGGTACTCAAAATGGTGTCAAGAAAAGAACCATTTGGGTTGCCAAGCCTATTGTGATTAACCTCTTAGGACCCAACGTAGTTGGGGACCAACAAGATCAAACTTGATCAATAGGTGACTATGGAGGACATTAGAGACTTGGATACATAATGAAGAATTAAGGGGTCTTCATCATTCATATTATCTCAAGCCAAGTCAGTTGGATTATCGAGTTTCTATCTTATATCCAATGTGCCTCCTTACGGTAACTTGTACTTAAACTGTTTACATTGTTAGGTGCTTGCCCCTTTGCATGTTGTGGTTTTGTACCTTGCATACGTTTGTATATGTTGTGCTTCCAACTTGCTTATCTTGAGTAATCGAGTATGTGTATGTTGGTTTGCATATCATGTACATGTGGGTCTTGTATTGAGCCTTTTGCATCTTGTTTGTATTTTTGTTGGCTCTTGTGAGGGACTAATGGATTATCCCATTGTGGGGGAGTGATGTGCTTTGCACACCTCACAATCCTATAAATGTGTATACATGGGGAATACCACTTAGTTTTGATATTTCAAGATTATCTAGTTTCTATGTGGTATTTCTTACTCATGAGAAATTCAAATTCTATATGGTCCATTAATTATCTCTTGTTGGTTTCAATTTGCCACTTCTTAATATTGTTGGTTTATCACATTATGGGGGAGTTATGCTATGTGCATATTACAAACCTAGAAAATGTGTACATTTGAGGTGTTGCCACTTAGTGTTGATATTGTAAATTATCTTGTTCCTAGGTGGCATGTTAGCTCTACAAGTGTCATTTGCTTGCATTTTATGGGTAAAGATGATCTTGGATATATTTGCGATCTACCAATGAGTATCACTTCCAAAATACTTCTTGTCCTTGACAATTGGTATTCCCATCATGTGATAGGAATTGCTAATCGTCTTTACATTGGATTTTGTGTTTCGTTTGTCTTCCTTGCCTCTTATGGATCTATTTTAACATGTCTAGTGTTTTTATAGATATAGAGAACGTGATGATCCCATCGTGTGCATTTTGTATTTAAATGCAAATTCTATATAATGCACGTCCCTTGGGGGAGCTATCCTATTTTCTTTAGAACACTCTCTTTATTCACCCATCATAAAATCTTTTGATCCCCATCAAGTGTGTGTTGATGGGAGGCAAGTCTTGCACTTTATGATGCTTTGTGCCATCATGAAAATTTGTCGAGGGCTTGGTTTGTTGGAACCTAGATCTCTTTTGGAAATTAGATACCTCGTGTTTGTTTTCCTTCAATTGGTTTCTTGTTTCCTTTTATTTGGCATGTGTCAATGGATATCTCATTCCTTGAGGCATCTTTTAATTGATATCCTTCAAGTGATAGTTCTTTTTCTGTTTAGGATCTTATTATCACTTGATACCTTGTCTTTTGGTGACTTATCAACTTTGTGTTGAGTTGATTCTTGAGAGTCTTGAGCATGCATATCTACTATATACAACTTATTTTGCTTGCTTTCCTTCTTTGACCCAATATATAGGGGAAACTCCACCTTGTCATAAATTGGCTAAAGCGTGCATGAAATTCAAATTCATATCTATATGCACATATGTATGTGGAGTTTGTCCTATCTATTGCTGGTTTTCTAACTCTTTGGTCCCAATGAGTTTGGGCACCATTTTGTTTGTTTTTGCTGTTCCAGGAACAACTGGAGATGCATTGGATGCTCGGCTCACCTATAAGGAAGGTGTTGAGACCATGTGATTATTGGAGCCAAGTTAGGATGATCAAAGAACAACTATCTACTACATCAATCCAATGTTGTCTCGGTAACAAGTATCCACTTCATGCATTCTTTTCTTGCAAAGGCCCCAACCTGTCTTTTCTTTTCCAGGTTGCATCATGGCATGAATCTCTTGATTCATTCTTGTAGTACTTGTTTGCTTTCTCAAAGCATCCGAACGATGATGTCTTACTACTAGTTGGGATGTCTTTGATGTTCGTATGTTGGAAGTTCATATTGTACAATAAGAAAATATTAGGCCATGTGCTATGCTTCCAAGCAAAAGATCTCATTGATATATTTAGGACTTCCTTTTGGATATCTAGTTTGTTCCTTCTTGTAACCATTTCGTGTGTACATCCTTCTTTGTGGACATATATCATCATGATTGTCTTCTACTTAGAATCTTTTGCACATGAGAGAAGTTACATCTCTAATTGATATCCTCTTTTCTTTCACGTCCATCGTTGCATTCCTTTTTCAGTTTTTGGTGGCTTCGTGAAAGGATTTGTTTTGAGTGCGTATCTTATTTTCCTACATCTTTGTGCACACTTTGTCCATGAAGATTATTTTTCCTCATGCTTGTCTTGATGAGGGTTTTGCCATTTCAATTAGTATCCCTCCTCTTGACAAGGTTCTTACTTCCTAGCTTCACAATGGGTTGTCACAAGCGTTGGTTCTTATTTTGTTTATTAGTGAGCTTGTGAACCCATTTTCTAGTATGTGTGTGTGGGAATGATATGTCTTGCACTTTGTATCTCATTTATCAAGACTATGTTGATGAGTAATGCTCATCCTTATCTTAGTCTTCTCAAGTGCTTTTGCCATGACTCACACACATTACTTTGGTTGAGCCCATTCTTAAGTTGTTTCTTTTACATGTTGCTCAACCATTTGTTTTGTGCAATTGCTATGCTTATTGTCTCATCTATCTTCTTGCACTCGTTGTGTGTTTTTATTCATTTTGGGGGAGCAACGATCCTATTTTGTGCACCTGTATCAAATACAAAAATCTCATATTAGTGCACAAATCATGGGGAGCATCTCTAGTTTTTGATAAAACACTCTGTTGCCTTATCATAATATCTTTTATTCATGTGGTTTGAAGGACCATATGATTGTTTGTTCCATCTGGAATCTCTTGATTGCTCGCCTCTATTTTTGTATGTCTTTGTGGCATACGATCCTTTTATTTGCAATCTTTGGGTCCTCAATATAGTTTGTTTTCCTCCAACTACTTATCATTGTATTTGTGTATTTCTCTGCACTCATGTGCTGAGAAGTACACACTATTTGGAGGACCACCTACTATATTGGCTTTCTAAACTTTTCGTCCATTTTAGCAATCGATGCCAATGGGGGAGAAGTTTAGAGAGTTTACTTTGGATATGTTTAGAGGGTTTTGCTTTTATTGTGTTAGCATTTACATCTTCAACGCATGCATTATTACCTTGTATGTGTGCGCTTGGTTATGCTTATTTCCTTATATAAACTCTCTTGAAGTGGTTGTCTTCAATTACCAATATGGGGGAGATTGTTAGAGCATATATCTCCATATGTGGTTTTGGTAATTGATGACAATTCCTATGGGCTAATGGTTGCCTTAAGTTATATTTATAGGATTTGTCCATAGGCACTTCTTGAAGTCCATCTGTTGGGTTCAAGGAGTTTATATGATGACCAAGATGGTATTCAAGGTATTATCCAAAGAATGGTCATAGAGACACTAGGTTGATCAAGATCTCAGACAAAGAGTAAATCAAGATGATCAACACACAAAGCGTATAAGATTTACCAAGAGGGATCAAGTGATCCCATGGTATGGTAAGCATTGTCCATTACATGTTTGTGTACTAACCCATGGTCTTTGTGAGAGTCCTATGTGGGGGTTAGGTGTGCTTCCATGGGCTTGCGTCAAAAGGAAGATCTCATACAACCCATGAAGGATGACGTCAAGTGGTGATCATCATCAAGATTGTGGTGTGCAAGTTCAAGTGGATCAGCACGAATATATCATTGAAACTATTGTTAATGATCATGTGTTGATAAGGACAAGCTCATGTGCTAACAAGGACAAGATCAAGATAAGCATTGCTGAGCACTACATGCTTGATTCTTGTGGATGTTCACATGGTGGACAAATGAAGATGAATACATAAGCTAGGTTTCCACATTTTGTATGGGAGAGCTGCTTGAAGACTTCATCATGTCTTGCTTTCAACTTGAGCCAAGAAGGAACAACAACATCAAGCTCAAATGAAAGGGCTAACTCAAAGGTATCAGTTCCTTTGACGTTAGTGGTGCAGAGTGATGATCAGCGAATAAAAGTATACACTCAAGTATGTATCATCGTACCCCTTTTATAATTCTTGAGTCTTTAGGGATCCCGCACTATTAAGAGGGGATCACAGGTTTTGTGATGAACTTGCTCAAACTAGATATCCACTGTTCTGCTCTTACCACATCTCCACTGCTCTGCTGTTATCAGAAAACAGGACCAGTGCCTCGGACATCCGGCCTCCTCCAGACGTCCGTGGCCCGGACATCCGAGGCCCGAACGTCCGACCAGCTTCGGAAATCCGGAACTATGCACTAGAGAAACTTGAGCCATATAACTCGGACTTCTGGCTCCCTCCGGACGTCCGAGGGCCGGACGTCCGACCAGCTTCAGAAATCCGGAGCTTTGCACCAGAGAAACTTGAGCCATATAACTCGGACTTCCGGCTCCCTCCAGACGTCTGAGGTCCGGACGTCCGCCCCCTTTCGGAAATCCGGAATCTTGCACGAGAGAAGTTTGAGTCAAATAACTCGGACTTCCGGCCTTCTCCGGACGTCCGGTCCATGTTCAACTCCACAGTGGTTCCAGATATATTTACAGCCCTCGGACGTACGACCCTTGTTGGACGTCCGACCCCTTGTGGACGCCCGGACATCCGTGAACTGCCGGATGTCCGACCCGTGTGTGACTTAAAGTGTCCCCAACGGCTGTTTTTCTCTCCCCACTATAAATACCCCCCCTCCCACTTCGTGAGAGGGTGCCCCAAACATAGCCTTATCCTCATAAGAACTCATTTCTACCTCACACACATTTGCTCACACCAAATCTTAGATCCCAAGAGCATTTGTGAGCCCCTTTGAGAGTTGTTCCAATCAAAAGATAGATCGTCTCCCTCTCCTTCTCTCAACCCAAGCTATTTGAGATTTGAGCAAGTTTTGAGCATTCCCCGTGATCTTGTTACTCTTGGAGGTTGGAGACTCCTAGGCGGTAGGAGTTCTTCGAAGAGGAATCAATCCGTGTGATTACCCCCCGGAAAAGTTTGTGAGGGTTTGGAAGCCACCTCAAAGGCTTACCACTAGTGGTTGTGAAACGCCTTCGTGGTGTTATCTCAAAGGGAGAATAGGGTGAGCCTTCGTGGTGTTGGTGTGCCTTTGTGGTAACATCCACCTCTCTAACGGTGACTAGCTTCCCTCCAAGGAAGTGAACATCAGGATACATCTTCGTCTGTGTGACCTTGGTTATCCTTAACCCTAACTCCTTACTTGTGGTTTACTTGTGTTACTTGAGCATACATACATTGCATATTGTTTGTGCTCATTATATTGTGTTGGCTATTTCTTGTACAAGATTAATCATTCAAGCATACCTTCTATATCCACACGTTCACACTTGCAGCTTTTGATATATCGTGTGCTAGTGTGATCTAGTATCTTGTGTCGTTCACCTACTTGTCGTGTGATATAGCTCAAGTAAGTTTGTGTAACTTGCTTGTGCTTGTTAGTAACTATATTGTGTCCATCTTGGTAGATCGTGTTGTTGATACACGTTGCAGTGCCTAGTGCATTTAGGATTTGTGCTTGACAAGTATCCTCTTAGTTTATTTCCGCATTAGGTTTAAGGCAAATCCGAAGAAGTTTTTAAATAGCCTATTCACCCCCCCTCTAGGCGTCATCGAGGTCTTTTCACCCGAAAACGACGGCTAGGGTTCCCTCTTGGTCGCGCACGGGGCGATGCGATATGGAGAGGGGGAGAGATCCTAGTGTACCCTTTGGTGTATATTTCCTTACTAAAAAATGATTGCACATTCCTCTCCTCAACACCCAAAATTAGGCCTTTCTTGTTAGTCGTTCCTTGTGTCAGCCATCACGAAACTTTTTTAATATATGCAAATATTTATTTAGATGAAATAAAAATTTATCTAAAATGTCGATGTGCATTTGTGGAAGGAGACGTCCCCATCGAATTTGAAGGTAATTTCAAGATGATGTACTTGGCGAGTCTTTGCAGTTGCTCATAGGGATAGGATGTGTATGCGTACATTTATAGGGATGAAGGTGTGTGCGTATATATGAGCGTTTGCATTTGTACTGTCTTAAAAACATGTTTTAAAATGTCTATATATATATGGTCATGCTATTCATCACCCTTGGTGAGGAATAGTTATTCTTCATCCATTTTGTTTTAAAATCAATGCACCATAATTTTACGTTCCATAAATTTTGTCTTATTTCATACATAAAAAGAGAACATAAGAAAATATATAATCATTGTAAAAAATATTTTTGTTCCATAAAATTACAAACGTAAAAACATAGTGTAAAATATACATAAAGTGCAATTTCTCTCGTCTTATGGCTTACATTATTTTTCTTATGCCAAATTTACATAGTGGATCGATGTGAATGTAACTATTTATATTTCAAATATAATTTATTTATAAAACAATCGTAAGATTACCTTGGGTGAAGAATAACTTATTTTGCTCCCTTGGTGATGAATAATATTACTATATATATAAACACTATTCTTATGACGGGATCAAAATAATATTCTCATAACTAGTCGACTTGTCGCAGCAGTAACATTTGAACTGCACCTAGGGTTAGGTTGAACTTCCTCAAACATTGTCTAAAGGGAGCTTGCGATATACCATTAGAAAATTGTGGGCACGAGCATCACAATCTAAGTTGAATTATTGACAAATCTACACGGTTTAAGAGCGGTTTTGCGAACCGTTTTTATTCACACATAAAAATGTGAATTGTATTTTCGAGTCTATTTCTAAACCATATATCGGAATGAGGCAAATGATATGGCGTGGAAATCTGCTGTAAATCCGCTCATTTCACATGTAGAAAGTTTTCCCTTATTCTCCACGGTTAAATAGGAATTTCAAAAATGGTGGAATTTCTAAAACAGAATAGCCAAGTTCGTATTTTTGGGTTAATTTCAAAATGGCTAATGACATGGATGCAAATAATATGGCGTTGGAAATGTTATGAAAATGCATTTTTTCACATAGGAAGTTTGTTACAATTTTGAATTGTTTAAAAGTAATTTAGAAAATGGTCGAAGTTCTACCGAATCCTTATTTTTGCATTATTTTCTCAATGATCTTTGGAAATGCAGCAAATAATATGGCGTTGAAAAGCTTGAACGAATGCGAAACTTTTATATGTTCTGTTGAAAATGGCTATAAAGGTTTATTTCAAAAACATTATTTTCTCAATGTTTATTTCAATTCTTTACGGTTTTAAGTCAATTTTGAAAATGGCTATAAAGGTTTTTTGGCCGCAATTTTTGCAAACTTAATCAAAATTAGGCAATGATATACTTTTGGAAAGCTATCAATAATGCAAAACTCTTTGATATATAATTTTTTCTCTAATTCTCAGTCATTTTTACGTAATTTTGAAAACAACGTGATCATGTGTTCTGCATTGAGTGCGAAAACATAGTCTTCGGAAATGCGCCATGTCAAGAAATTGAACTTGTGGGCCTTGTGTGTTCAAACTTCACTCTCTTTTTCACGTGATGTTTTTTTTGTAACTCCACAGCTACTTATCGGAATTGAGCAAATGATGTAGCGATGAAAAGCTGATGTAAACACGCAACTTTCCCGTGTTGATAATTTTTTTCATACTCTAAACGGTTTAAAAGATTTTTTGAATACGTAAAAACATGTTTTAACGGTATTCATAAAAGTTTCAAACCGTTCATCGAAATGTAGCATATAATATACCATTGGAAAGCTTATGAATGGGAGCAACTTCTTCACGTAGACAGTTGTTACAAATTCGTTGCCATTTGAGAGTAGTTTTAGAAATGGCAAAAACAATGTCATTTTTTCCATTTTTAAAACATTTAATTGAAGGTTGGACGTCCTGTACTGTGCATGGAGGAGCACATGAACTTGTTGGAACAAACTTTATAGGATTTTAGATTTGTATTGTTTTATTCTCATCTGAAATGCATCCCATGTAGTAGTTGAATTACCGTTGTTTTCACTTTGAACTTGTGTCACGTATTTTTGTTTGTAATTCCTCACCCGTTTAGGCGGAGTTGCACAAATAATATACCATTAGAAACGTGTTTAAAATACACAACATGTTCTAATATGGTTAATCTTATGTTTCAAACAACATACACCAATTTAAATTTGAACTTCTTAAGTTCTTTTATTCAAACCTATTTAATCGCCCGTTATTTCAATTTGAACTTCTAGAGTTCTATTATTTAGAAATAATGAAAATGCTTCTATATGATTTTTGAACTCTTGTATTTCTTTGATTGAAGTTTTCACTTTTCATAATTTAGTAAAGAAATGAATCCGGGTTGTTTTACACGTCGAACTACTCAATTATTTTAATTTGAACTTTGAAGCTTTTTTAGTTTGAACTTCTATGTATTAATTTTAGAAATGGGGAAAAGAGAATTGATATGTTTTCCGTGTAAGGAACTTCACAAGTTTATTTTGAAATTCTCAGCTATTTTATTTGAACTACTTCATTTTACACTTTAGTAATGAGAACAAATCTAGGTTTTTCATAAACTTCGAACTTCTCAGCCTTTTCTATTTGAACTTCTTCATTTTATTCTTTAGTAACGAGAACAAAATATGTCTTTTTCATAAACTTTAAACTTCTCTATTATTGCTATTCGAACTTCTTAGCTTTTTGATTTGAACTTCTTTGTTTTATTCTTTAGTAACGAGAAAAAACTTGAGTTTTTCGTAAATTTTGAACTTCTTAGCTATTTTAATTTGAACTTATTAGTTTATTTTTAAAAACTCTTTTTAAATAAGCATGAAACATTTTTTATATGAAGTTCTTGATTTTATTCTTTAGTAAGAAGGAGAATCTTATTTTTTTCTAAAACACCGAACTACTCCGGTTTTTTAATTTGGACTTCTTTTGTTTTATTCTCAAGTAAAGGAAAAACTCTGAGTTTTTAATAAATATTGAACTCCTCTACTTTTTAAAATTGAACTTCTTGGTTTTATTCTTGGTCTTATACGAGAAAATAAAAAAATAAATAAACATGAATTCTTTCGCTTTTTTACTTGAACTTCTTTGTATTTTATATTAAGAAATGAAGAATATACAATTATTTAAATGAAGACCAAACATTTTATTGTAATTTGAGTTTCTTGGTTTTTATTTTCTTAGAAACATGGAAAATCTGTTTTTCGTAGATATTAAACCCTTTTAATTTTTAAATTTGAATTCTTGTTATTTTATATTGGAAAATTGATTTATGTATTATCATCAAACTTCTTTTTATGTAAAGTTAAACTTTTTTGTTTACTTTTTATAAATGGATTATGTCTCTTGAAACTTTTTTTTTTTTTAGAAACAAATTATGTTTGTTGTATTTCTTGGTTATAATATCTGAACAGACCCAATGTTGTCATCGTAATGTCCTAGGCAGACCTTTTCTGTTTTGATGAAATTGTTTTGTATGTGGTACGTGTGAACTTGGAATTTTCTGGAACATTGACTTCACGTGCTTTTGTAAATAAAAAAAAATACACATACGGTAGTACAGTTGCAGTACACAATACACACCCACTATGCACTACTCCCTCCGTACCTAAATATAAGTCTTTTAAGATATTTCACTAGATGTCTACATACGGAGCAAAATGAATGAATCTATACTCTAAAGTATATCTATATACATCTGTATTTAGTCAATTAGTTAAACCTCTAAAAAGACTTATATTTAGGAACGGAGGGAGTAGTACATGCATGCATGCATTATTCTACTAGGAGACTCGCTGCGAAGCTGGCGGTGCAAGCCGCATCCCAACGACATGGGGATGTCCACCTACCGGAATTGGGGAAGGAGCCACGAACTGATCCAAGAAGAGACATGGGGGCGCGTGGCTGCAACGAGGGCTTCGGTCGGATCAATACATGCCGGTGCTCGGGGGGATGGCTCGGGCGACCAAGCTCACGGTTGGTGGTGGGGCATGCGCGAGGGGTTTGGGGTTCAGGGATGCGAGCGGGCGAACAACAAGGTTGATCGTCGCCGCTGGCGGGAATGTGCTTGGGACGGAGGGTGGCGACCGTTCGGAAGGAGGAATGCTGACCATGAGGGAGGAGGCTGACGGTCGTGATGGAGGAGGCGCGTTGTGAGATCGATAGAAGAGGTGTCTAGAGGGGGAGGGGATGAATAGACTACTTGCATAAATTAAAATCCTCAATTTAATGGTTGACAGATTTTAGCGAATCTAACAAGACTAGTGCATCCTACATATGCTAGTCAATAAGTATGGCAGCGAAAAATAAAACTTTGCACATGTAGTAAGGAGTAGAGTTTAGGAAGATCAAACGCGAAGAAGTTGACACAAGAATTTTTGGCATGGTTCCGATAGAGGCGATATCGTATGTCCATGTTAGTGAAGACTGCAAACCATAGAGGGTAACGGCTGCGAGAGTCCATGGAGGACTCCATCCACAAGGGGTCGACGAAGAAGCGGCCTTGTCTATTCGACACGGCTTTCGCCCATACAGGATTAGCCTCACTCACAATAGATCATCATGAAGTAGGCGATCTCCTTTCCCTCATAAACCTCTTTGTTCAACTCTACAACACGAAGTAGGAGGCTCCCAAGTGACACCTAACCAATATAGGAGGCACCACCCTACAAAAAATAATAGATGTGGTAGAACAATGAACTCCTTGCTCTAGTGCTTCAAAATATAGTCTCCTCAACACTCAATCACTATCCCTCAGATTTGACATGGGTAGGAGAGATTGATCTTGTGAAAAGCAACTTAGGGAGGCTAGAAATCAAGCTTCAAATGGTTGGAATGGAATCTCTTGATCTCAACTCATGAGTAGGTGGTTCTCTCTGAGAAAAATAGATCCGGCATGTGTAAGTGTGTTCTGAGTGATTCGTTACGTATGCAAGGTAGGTGAAGGGGTATATATAGACATCTTCCAAAATCCAACCGTTACAACATTATTGCCCAACTCGGTGACACCGAAATGAATCACGATGGCATCGAGTTACACTAAATGTGGTAACTTTTGAATTCTCGATGAGACGTTGATCATGACGGAGGAACGACGCATCCGATGAGGATGACAGCGCATCCGGCGGTTGGGGCACGGGGCGGTGACCGTCATGGGAAAGACGAGCTTGCACGATGAGCGGTTGGGTGGCGACGACGACTGTAGGTGGGGAGTGGGGAGAGGCCCGACGACGTTGGGAGAGGAGGCGCGCGGTGGCGGGTATGTCTGCGGCTGAGAATAGGGGAGAGTGAGGGAGAGGTGGGGAACGTGGGGTTCGTGGGTGGGTTTTGCATTTTTTTTGTTTTCTCAGTTCGGGAGCATCCCCACACCTCCTATATAGCGTCGATCGTGATCAGAATGTTCTCATGATTTTAAATTGTGGACAAATTTTTAAAAAGAGTTTTTCTAAAATTCCTCAACACTTTTTGAAGCACAAACATTTTTATGAAAATCATGATTTTTTTAGAATGAGACTAATTTTTAAACATGAACATTTTATGAAAAATGTGAACAAATATTGAAAAGGAGAACAATTTTTGAAACATAAATATTTTTATGAAATCATGATTTTTTCTTCTTGAAAACAAGAACATTTTCTTAAATCCATGATTTCTTTCCAAAACAAGGAATTTTTTTAATAATCATGTATGGTTTTTAATAAGAGAACAATTTTTGAAACATGAACATTTTTAAAATATGAACAAATTCTGAAAGCAAGAACATTTTTTGCGATTCTTGATTATTTTTTAAAGCACAAACATTTAAATAAAAATTGTGAACAAAATTTTGAACATGAGAACATTTTTTTGACATTCAAAATAAAAATTTGAAAATGCCAAACAAAAGGAATAGGAAAAGGAAAAAAGAAAAAAAATGAAAACGAAAACAATAACATTTTTTGAAAAACAAGAACAATTTTTGAAAATCCTGAACATTTTTTGGAAGTCCGGAACAATTTTGAAAATCCCAATTTATTTTGAAATTATGAATAGTTTATGAAAAACGACAATTATTTGAAATTAAAAACATTTTTAAAATCCAGAACATTTTTTATTTTTTAATAATTTTTTTCGAATATGAACTTAGTTTAAAAAAGGTAAAATAACCTTAAGAAAAGGAAAAACCTTATCATCACCCAACGGATGGCAGCGCCCGCGTCCATCCGCTCCGTGCATAACACGCGTCCAATTGAGGATCCGAATACCGTCCTTCGCAAAACGCGTTCCTAGAACAGTGAATGTATTTGTGAAACATATATAGTGTTGCAATAGTCTACGACGGGTCTATGTTTTGCAACGCAATCTCTATTACTAAAATTTTCTGCAACAAGACCTGAGTTACAGGAAAAAAGTTAGTTGCAAAAAATAAATTTGCAACAAAAGAACTGTTGCAAAAAATCTGCAACAGGACATACATTGTAGAAATAATTCTGCAATAAAACATGTGTTGCAGTGATGAAGGCGCGCTCGGCTCGCTCGATGCGACAAACCTAGCGGCTTGCAACCTAACTGATGTTTTAAGAAGATCAAATGACGAACGCGTAGCACGCCCCTTAGAAAAGAAGCTGAAAAAAATGAAAAAATAAACAAAAACTCAGTAAAAGAAACCCAGTTAAGGGAACCTTCTAAAAGGTTTTCAAAACCGGTGACTAAACGAAACTGGGCCAGGTCTAAATCGAGTCTGGAGAAGTGCGGCATCTCGACACTTTGACGCAAGATTCGGCAAGTAGGATTTTCCATGAAATCAAGTACACAGTTTTTAGCAAAGTGCAAGCAAGTAAGAGCAACTCCAACGTATCGACCCATTTCGTCCCCGCGCGCTCGGTTGGGTCACGGCGGACAGAAAAATCGGCCCAATGCGCACATCTAAACGGACGCGCGTTCGCTTTTCGTTCGCGTGGCAACCCATTCCCGGTCCATTTTTTAGCCTGATTTGCATCGGCTTGGACACGAGATGGATGTGCGTGGCGCGCCTACTCCTGCCTTGACCCGCTAGTCGATGGCACATTGGTCATCCTATCTCACCCATATCAACAGCGAACCCTCGCCCGCCTCCGCCTTGTCGTCGCCGCCGCCCATTTGCCGGTGCCGACACACCTACCATAACGTCGCCACCTCGCCGCCACCACGGTCTTGTTGCCGGGACTTCTCCAGGCCAGCCACCTTATCCAAGGGAGGCGAGCATCTCTTCGTCGGCCAGCTCCTATGACGACGCCCACAAGCTGTTCGACAGTTTGCCAAGGTACAAAATGGACTCCGCCAACGAGTTCTTTTTTCACAATTTCCTTTGCGACTCCGACGATTTCTTGTCTGATGATGAGGAGGAGATCTTGGCTGCCGTGTTGGTCCATCACCATCTTAATAGTCAGCGACCGTTGTTCCTGGCACGATCCTGGGACACCTTCCGACCTTGAATCATAACCGAGAGAGTGGTCCTTTGACACGCGTTTTCGTATGGCTAGGCATGTTTTCCGTTTTAGAGAGGGGTTGGTTGGATACGATAACTTTTTTAGTGCAAAGAGGACGCCCTTTGAAAAATTGGCTTCTCATCTTATCAGAATTGCAATGCAACCATCCGGATGCTTGCATACGGAGTGTGCGGTGATCTCATTGATGAGTACGCCCATACGAGCGAGTCTACATGCCTAGAGTCCACGTAAAGGTCTTGCAAGGCTGTGATTGTTGTGTTTGGCTCTAAGTACTTGAGAGAGCCGACTTCTCAAGATACAGCCCGCTTGAAGACAATCTTCGACCCTGTCGGAGAGAAGAGGAAAATTTTTGCCCAAGAGCAAGAAACTGCTAGGAAGGACGTCGAGCGTGCCTTTGGTGTTTTGTAATTTCGATGGGGCATCGTTCGGTACCCTGCTAGGACTTGGACCACCAAGAAGCTATGGGAGGTGATGACAACTTATGTGATTGTGTACAATATGATCGTAGAAGATAAGCATCGAGAATGTAACTACGATCAAGTGTTTCAATTTCAGGATGAGAATGGTGTGCCTCAGCATGGATGAGCACGTTTGAACAGTTCGTTCAATTTCATTACAAAATGCGTGATTGAAAACTCACATGTAGCTACAAAATGATTTGGTTGAACATACGTAGGCTCAGTTGACAACCAATAGATGTATCTGTTTTCATATGTATTTGAGATAATTTCATTTTTATTCGGTTCGTAAAAATATACTTATTTATTTAAAAAATATGATTTATTTGATTGTGAAAATGTGCTATTTTTTATATATTTGCTTATCAAATAATGCAAATCATGTGCATATTTTATGCCAGTAAATATGGATCATGAAAGTTGAACGTATTGCCGATTCAAATCTTAAATGGGACGGACGCCGAGCGAACGGATAAAAATCGAACAAAAACACCGTTCATTTGGATAGATGCGTTGGAGTTGCTCTACCCATTACAAAGGTCCGTCATTATCACTAATTATGTTGGAGTTGCTGTAAGCATTACAAAGGCCCGTCATTATCAGTAAAGTATATTGTTGTACTTCTTGTGCGGCCCATGGATGGACCGCCTCGCTGGACAATCCCCACGGCGCGACTCGCTCCCCGCAGCGTGGGTCCCACACCACATTCCCGTGGACGGCACCTGGTGCGCGGAGACGCGTGGGTTCTACTTGGACCACGCCCACGCAGTCGCGGCCCAGATCGGCCGAACAGCCAAAACCACGCAGCCCTTGCTCACGCGGCGCCACCGGCATAGGCATCCAAGATGGAGACTGGTGGAGGCCAGGAGACATCGGAATAGACTACGCGGAGGTGGGGCCCTAGAACATGGGCGTCATGTGGGATGAGGTTGCCGTGCCGGCATCTGCCTCGCCCACGCCCAGCTGCCCATATGGCATGAATGAGCTGTATGCAGTTTCGCTATTCCGTTCCCTTCTTTCCTTCTTTCTTGCTACAAGAAAAAAGAACAACCAACATCTCTATTGCTTCGGCAGCAAAACTGGACGCCAGTGCACCAGTACCGCATTACAATGAGAGGCTGGAACTGGAAGAGTAGCAGCAGCATTTCTAGTCTAGCCCACACAGAAACGGGTGATCCTGTGTCTCGTACCGGCGTGTCTTTTCTTTTGAACCCTCGGTTGCTTCTTTTTTTTTGCCAGTGAAGATATTGAAGGCGGCACGCATAATTCTTTATCGTGATCTTTTACCCACAGGGTTTACATCTCACCAAGCATGCATAGTTTTTGTTTCAATGCACATATTTACAGGCACTTATAAATTCAGTGGTACTAACGAATGCAAGAGTTAATTGCAAGAATCCATCGCATTATAGACTAGATAGACACGGTTTACATTTTTTTCAAAAAAATATTATGTCTTGCGTAATCTTTCGACAAATAACATTGATTATCAGATTAGGCTCGTGCGAGTGTGTTTATGACAAGCGGGTTCTATTTTCTACTCACATGGTGCGACGTTGCGTAGAAACCGTGTTAGAGGGGGTTCTTTTTGCCAAAAAAAAGAACCTCCCCCCTCCCCCCCAAAAAAAACCCTACAATATAACCCTTTTGTTTTCCTTCTCTCAGTTGGGGAATCCTGCTGGTGATTTCACAGGAACTGAGTAGATCGAATTGGGGAATCGAGAGAGAAAATCAGAAGTATCCACCAAGCACAGGAGCCATCGTATCTATTAAGCATAAAGGAGTATATTCGCTAGTCTTAGCAATATGATAATAATGATAGATGATGCTCTCCAGCCACAGCCCGGCTGTTATAAGTAGATACCAACGACAGGTGTAAAGTAGTCTAATCTCTACCGTACGTAGATACTAGATCCAACGGTGGTAACACCCCTGCATCGAGTCAGTCTTGACACAGCGGCTCAATGCCCTACCTCTCAAACAGACGATGGGCCTCCACCCCTGCTACTTCTCAAAGCTTCATCTTGGACATGGCATATAACCGTACTTGTTGTTGTTCCTCAAGCCGACATGGCTAGGTCCTCCGGGAGATTCACCCATGAGATGTTGCATGGTCACCACCTCCGAGGGAGTCGGGGAGGAGATGATGTTGTAGGATCGAAAGTATGTCTAGAGGGGGGGGGGTGATGTGACATCCCCAGATTATGCTACACTAATCATTGTAATTAAGTTACAGTGATGGCCAAGATTAAGATAATCCATTTTGCTAATCCAAGTGTTGATCACCGTTGGAATCAAGCTCCAATCCGATTTTCTTGCAATTCAAATTCATTTGAAAAGTGGAATTAAAAGTTTTGCAAACTTCAAAATAAAAATCATGCCTGGGTTGCAAATAATCCCTAAGTTCTTATAAAATTGGAACCAACATTTTATATCATTAGGGGCCTCAAGACCATTGTTAACAGATGCCAAACAATCATTAAAAGCCTTTTTGGATTATAATATTTTTCCTATCGTTTTCAGGAGCCTTTAAAATGATGGTGGCCATGGCAAATATTGCTTGCAATATTGGGCATGTTATCTTCCTTTTTGTAGCGTTAGTTTATAAGTACAATAAAATAAAAATAGAACTAGTAAAAGAAAAACTGAAATAAAAATAAACAGAAAAAAAACAAAAAGAAAAGAAAAAATCCCGCCCAGCTGGACCAGCCGACCCACCTAATCTACCCAAACCGGCCCACTAACCTTGGGGGGTATAAAAAAACCCCACCTAAACCTAACCCCCCAAACCCTACCCTCATTCCCACCCCAGCCGCCATTAGCTACCCTCACAACACGAGGGACTGGATCCCCTCGTTACCACCCAACCTCCCCCTCGCTCGTTTCCCGAGACCCCCCTCCCACGAACCGAGTGAGCCCCCATCTCTCGCTCGCTCGTTCCCCACTCCCCCCACGAGCCAGACCCCCCTAGTTCTCCCTTCCGTCACCACCCTCTACCAGGTCCCCCACCGAGCCCCTCCTCGCCACCCATCGCCGAAGTTCCCTCCGACCACCTCTCCTTCGGCCGACCCTCCCCACGGCCGGCCCTCCTCGGCCTCCCCTCCGTCCACGAACCCCCCATCACACAGGCCGACCCCGCCTCGGCTACCACCGGCCGGCCCTCCGGCCGAAGACACCAGCCGCCTCGTCGCCCCCGCGCCAAGCCCCACATCTCCTCACACCGGATGTGCCACCTTATCGCCTCCCCGCGCCTCCTCCCGTCTCCCGGTGCCCATGCGCCTCCTCCTCGCCTCCTCGTTGTCGGATCCGCCTCGACGCCGCCCCCCACGACGGGCCTCCCCAACTCGCCCCCATGCCTCTGCTCCCCTACAGGCTCGGTGAGCCGTCGAGCTCCGCCCCTCCCCTTCCTCTCCCCCTCCGCAGCTCCGGCCACCGCCCTGACGCGTCGCCTTCGGCCTCCCCGGTCTCCGACGACCTCACCACCTCACCCCTGCGCCTCGTTCCCTCCTGTTAGACAGGAGAGGGGTGGATTTAGCCCTGTGGTTGTTTCAAAAAAATGAAAGAATAAAATGAGTGTGTGAATATATGTATAAATGTGTATGTATGAATGCAGGGGTATATAAAATTATGCATGTGTAGTGTATGTATGGATATAGTGGTGTGTACAACATGTGTGTGTGTTGTGTATGTGTGTGTGTGGCCGGTGGGCCACTACCATGTGGGGCCAACCCCCCCTCCCGCTGACAGGGAGGCCCCACACAACCCCCTGTTGAAATAAAAACATTTAAAATAATAATTAATAAATAGTTTAATTAATTAAATAATTAATTAGTTAATATAATGATTAAGATTAATAGGTTAATCAGTGAAACGGTTAATTAATCTCTTTAATTATTTGTTTTAGATAGTATGCCACATGGGACCCTCTCACTAATTAAACTGATTAATTATTAGTTAATCTAAAAATTAAAATGTGGCTATGACAACGAGACCCACTAGTCATAGTTGACCAGTCAAAGTTACTATTGAATGCCGATGTCATATTTAATTATCTGATGTAATTAAATCTGTTAATTCCTAAATAATGAACAAAACTTTAAAAATTAATATAATATAAACCGTAAGTCAAATGAAAATATTTTAAACATGAAAGTTCATCTGCAAAACGAGATGAACCCGGATACGCTATCCGTTCATGTGTCTTGCGTTCCTAGCATAGCAATCGTGGAATTTTTTCACCGTTTTCATCAGACCGGTAGTGGCCAAAGACACGGGAAATATCATCCGATTTTTCATGATCCGTCCATGACGAATAGCACTGCGTTAGCTCATGCCTAACCTTGCTTTGACATGTCATGCTTAGTGTTTGCATCGGTGTTATATTTATTGTTTCCTCCCCCTCTTCTTACTGGTAGACCCCGAGACTGACGCTGCTGCCGGGTACGACTACCCTCCTGACGATCAGCCCTTTCCCGCAGAGCAACAAGGCAAGCAAACCCCCCTTGATCATTCCTATATCGCCCATTTCTTTCTCCCTTATGCTTGCATTAGAATTTTTCTACTGTTGTAGTTAGGTCCTATATCTGATGCAAAGCCTAATTTTGATGAACTGCTACTTTCAGTACCGCACTTTAAACTACTTAGTATAGGTGGCTCAGTCACCCCCTTTGCCCTCTTAGTCCAGTTGCCCCGCTTTATCATCTAGTCTCGATCCCTAATCGACGAACCAAGACCCGACACAACACTTACACCCCCTTAGTTGTACTACGCTGCAGAGCTACTATCGGGTACCGAGGGTGACACCTCGCGAAGTACTCATGATGATACCTCTCTAGTGCAGCTAGTTGGTCGTGGTTATCGAGGGTGATTCCTCCTTCACCACTCCCGACGATGACTCTGTCGAGCAACCCCTCAAGCGTGAGACCCTCGAGGGTAATTCCTCTAAGTCTACCTTGACGGTTACATCGTTCGGAATCCAACGAGAGTGATACCTCGGATCCCCCTGATGTTACAACCACACAGTTACTTGACCGTGTTACTGGGAGCATTGTTGAATAAATGTTAGGCGGGTGGATTCCCGCGTGGATGTGTTGATTAGTTAATTAAAATGTTATAGGATTTGGGTATTTGATCTGGGTTGGTCGGAAGGCCTTATTATGCACTAACCGTCTACGTGGGATAAGTTATGGGTACTCGACATCATGGTATCAGCCGAACCTCTTCAGACGTCAGCAATGGAGCGGCACGCGCCCAAGTGGTCCGGATAGGCATCACGCTTGTAATAAGGGGTGCTAGGACTGACCTCGTCCGCCCACGCATCGTGTAGGTGTGCAAAGGGTGATGGGCCCATGACCCCTGAGCGCTTAGGATTTAGACCGGCGGGCTGGCCTCTGTGTTGAGTCTAGGTGGGGCTGCGACGTGTCGATATTCCGAGGCCGGGCATGGCCCAGAAAAGTGTGTCCGGACAAAGTTTTATCGAGCTTGACGGGGAATATGTTGTGCATCCCTGCAGGGAAGAACTTATCTATTCAAATAGCCATGTCCATGGTTACAAGACGACTTGAAGTTGTGCCCCTATCTTATACAACTACAACTGTTACTTAACTAGAATGATTGCTCTGGGATTGCTTCCTCACAGGGAGTCGAGGAAGAATCTCTGGGCGTGACCTCATATTAATATTGCTGCAACAATATGACTATTATTTGTGTTACATGTTCTACTCTCGTCTATTGTTGCAAGACCCCCTGAAGATGCTAGTCTTCGATACGACTAGGCCTTCTCTCTCTATTCTTGTAATGCTACAGCCAGTCCACATATATAACCCCTTTCTTTGAAACTGATGTCGGTCTTACGAGTACTTTGGATGAGTACTCACCGTTGCTTTGCAACCCCTTTGTCCCCTTGATCCGTTGCTGCGACCAGATGATGGAGCCCAGGAGATGGAGTATCCCGTCGACGACGACTGCTACCCCGACGGTGCCTACTTCTACGTAGAGGCCGCTGAAGACCAGGAGTAGTTAGGAGGCTCCCAGGCAGGAGGCCTCGCCTCGTCTATCGTTGTATTTTTTGTGCTAGCCTTCTCCAAGGCACCCCATGTTTAATGTCTGTACTCAGATATTTGTTGCTTCCGCTGACTCGTGTGTTTATCGAGCTTCTGTATTCTAGCCCTCGAGGCCCCTGGCTTGTAATATGAAGCATGTATGTTTTATTTATGTCTAGAGTTGTGTTGTGATATCTTCCCGTGAGTCCTTGAGCTTGGTCATATGCGTTTGCGTGTATGATTAGCGTACGATCAAATCATGGGCATCACAAGTTGGTAACAGAGCCGACTGCCTATAAGTAGCCCCCTTTCCAACTCCTTGGCCGAAGTTGAGTCTAGTACTTGAAAAACTTACTAACTTTGATGTCGTGGCTTACGGGACCACATCCTAATTGGGTGGTATTAGTATCTTTTACTCCTTTTCTATACTCTGGGTTCTACTCTCTCTTCTCTTTCGGGTTACATATTTTACTAACTCTAACTCTAGGTTCTCGTAACTAATTCCTCCCGGGGAGGCCCCCGTTCCAGATGATGGCTTGATCCATCAGAAGACTCCAAAGATACTCTCTGATGTTCTCTCGAGAACATGTGCTCATCGCTTTTGCGATTTCCCTTCCTCCGTCAACCACTATGGATGACTACATACAAATGTCATTCATATTTTCTTTTCAATTGCTTTTGTTATATAAGGTACAACGAATTATCTTATCGGGGATTTGTTTGTCCTCAGTTATTCATGTCTTTCACAAGTCCTTCGAATTACTCTCCGATCTTCCAAAATCCTTAGTATCCTATTGTGCATGATCTTTCTCACCTACTTGTGTTATGGTTAAACCCATATGTCTAGTAGCATTCATTAAAATCTTTGTGATTTTCCTGTGATCTTATTGATTCTACCTTTGTGTGAATGCACACAATCATCTGTTTATACTCTTAAATGATCTTTCCGGCTCAGACGTCCTTCCAGATAGAGCTCGTTCTCGACAAATCAACTTTGGTTGGTTGTCCATCTAAGTCCATACAACTTGTATTTGATCGCGCATCTGATTATGATACACCAACCTGGAAATCCTAATTCCTTTGGTAATTAAAGTATCAATATTTTTCAGATGTTCTATAACCCGATGCGTTGCATCCTATATCCCTCTGATTGAGTACCGATACTCATATCAGGTCCTTTGTGGACTTCTAGACCCATTGCTGGGTTATTATCCGATGGCATCCTTTACATTCAAAACTTCTTGTGGTATTTTTCCCCTCATACAGGATGCCATTGTTAAATTGTGTCTTCTCCCTCTTATAAGTTCTATCCTATTCTTTGTCAGCCATGCTCTTCAAGCATGTGTTAATTACTCTTGAAGCTTGTGGTATATGTTCCTAAGACGCCCCGATGGGTTGAACCTATGCCTTCCTAAATCAATATGACCCGAAGAGTTTTCACGAGTCTTACTCTTCTGGTGTTTTCTCGAATATTCTTTCAAAGCTACAACCTGATCAAAGGCGAGGAGTAAATGGAAAGTGATGCATTGATGAGGTGGAAGTCGACCTTGAACTTTGTGTTCATTCCCATGGAAACGATGTTGATATTACCATAGAAGCTTCTCGTATCAATAATCATTCATTCTGTGATTTAATCTGGTATCTGTGATCTTGTCCTTTGCAATCGTGGTTCCGACCGTGTTGTCCTACCTTGATTTCATTCTCAGATAATTTGAAGTACTTGTCTTCTTCAGATCAATACATTAGTCTAACCTCTACTCTGATCTACCTCTGAGTAATGTCCCTGGTATCTTGAAAATGTCATGGAGCTATATAACTTCTTATGAGCTCCTCATCAACTATGAAATTTCACCGATTCCAGTTTCCTCGTGTTTTGAGTCATTGGACACGCAAGTACATCAATAATTGAACGAGTACGCATTGCAATTCAACAACTTTTAGTAATCTTCCTTGTTAACGAGTTTGTGCTTGATCAGGTCATTCCAAGCTGTTAAGCTACATCATCATCATCATGCTAAAAGCTTGACCATGCTATCTTCGCCCTCCATCCCTGGAGCACATTTCCAACTGTGCGTTAAGCTTACGTCGGGATTTCAATATCATGTTGGTTGTCTTGAAAGGCAATCTCGATTCGGAGCTAGTGGTCTTATCTATGATTCCGACAACCTTTCGCTGCATCATTCCCTTCTTGATGTCATTGCTGCACGATTACATCTTCAGGAAACTTCTCGACAAATGTGTCGTGATCAATCATCAGCATTCCGAACTCTTCCAGGGTATCAATCATATTCTTGATGATAAGAACTACCATCCTTTCCCCTCGATGATTTGTGTTATCATTGACAAACCTTATTGCCTTCCCTCCAACACAAACTTGGTCATGTGTTGTGTTGTCCCTTAAGTTCCTTGCTATTCAGCTTATGTTATCTTCTACCTTGGTGTATTACTATCTTTTATGTCAAGAATGTCGTGAGAGTTGCACCCGTCTTAAGAATTCTTGATATAGTAATACTTCTCGCCATCACCATTCATTTCTTGGCCCCGTGTTGTTTCAAACCGGAATACCAACAAGTGAACTTTGATGTGTGATCCCAATACTTCTGGCAACCCTATTGCCTTGAGGTTAACAACTGATGGTTTCATTCTTGGTGTGTTTGTTGTTGGCTCACCATTCTAGCTTTGGTCGTGCTACTCATTCCGTATTTCCGAGTGCACCCTTTGACCAATGTTTAATTGTTGTTGTTCCCTCGAGCATACGACATTGTACCATTTGATTTGACAAATGCTATCTCCTTGATATTATAATTTTGGAAATTCATCCCTGTCAAAATCTTGAGGGATTGTTGTTGAGCCCATCATCCACACCCTCAACTTCTCCATGTTCCACGATGAAGCTCTTGAAAGCATTATCCTTGTGCCTAGCTCATGAAGGATATGTTTGATAGAAGAAGTGTTTTCCCCAAAGTTCATGTGCACTCTTGCCGCCCTGAATATGTGAAAGTTTTGTTTCGCTTCCTCTCGGGAAATACCAAATCATTCACGCATGTGCGAAGTGTTATATGTTTTGAAGATTTTCTATCTTCACTTCATATAACTTCTCTTAGCACCCGAAGCCACCGACTGATTTGATCAAGGGAAAAGAAGTTCCTTCATAAGAGCTAATCGAGGCTTACGCAAGGGCCTTGATATCCTCGATGATGGTTCCCAAATCACAACTCAGTTACATTTTGTTGTAAGAATTCCATGTGGGCACGAATGTCTTGACATTGTGTTCACGTGTCTTACAATCCAAATCATGATCCAATACCTGCTTCCGAAGTTCACATCCCGAGGATCTTGCATCACCATCTTGTCGATTTTTGTTGCCCCCTTTTCTTCTCAGGCATGCCGAGCCTGAGGTATCCTGACACCAATCAGATCTGAATCTCGGGCAAACATGATGGTTGGAACATTTCCCAATAATTATAACTTTGGTCTTTATGTAACTTGGTACACTGATGTCTTGTCTGGCACACCGGGCCGCATGACATATTGCTATAAATTATTCCATATGTAAGATTCGCCATATTCCATGCGGAAACTATATGACTTACTTTATAAGTTAATTTTGATGAATGCTTTGTGTAACCAAAGTCCAACCTTTATCTGATGACCATGTCGATGCTACCTCGGAGCACGGATGTGGTACTTCGAATTTCAACAGGAACATTGGAAGCACAATGCTAAACTGTTCTTGGTCTATTATCCAAACCGTATGGTATGGGTAAACATCATGATTCTCCTTGCCCTTTTATCAAGATGGTTAGGTGCTTGATGACCTATCATGTATACCATACTCTATTTTTCCTCGAGGAAGGTATACTCTAATACTTGTGTGTGTAAACACATTTTCCTTTCCATTGGTTTGTTTGACCTTTCTTGTGACATAACCTATCTCAGGAGTGGTAATCCCCTGCTTAGGTAAAAACCTCTGTGTACAACTCTGTCAGTAAGACCCCGTTACTATTGTGGATATCATTCTGGTAGCCGTCGGTGGACGAGAACTTTGCCTATTGGTCCGCCTCGTTTCAGCGAGTAGGGAAATGGTTCTATTCGTCCCCTGCCCTTGGTACCGATCTTGTTGCCAACATAACTGACAGGTTATCCTCTGACATGTCTTGCTACCAATACCGTACAAGATGTCACCCCTCTGCCTACTCTCGGCCCACATGGTGGACCGGTAGCCCAAAGTTCCACATGATCAAAACCTGACTCTCATGTACATCTTTTGACTCCAAAGTATCCTTTGCACTTGGCTTCGTATGAAATTCCCGAGCCATCGTCAAATGGAACAATCACTCTTTGGCCCGGATATTATCCAACATACCGAAGATCAAGTCCGCATTATTATTCATGAGAATCTGAAGGCTGCTCAGTCTCGTCAGAAGAGTCAGTATGACCGTCATCATCAATATATGGTCTATTAATCTGGCGAAAGGGCTTATCTTCATGTCACACCAATGAGAGGTGCACACCGTTTTGGGATCAAGGGCAAGTTAGCTCCTCGCTACATTGGTCCTTTCACTGTTCTCGAAAGGCATGGAAAAGTAGCTTATCAATTGGAACTACCGGCGAACCTTTCTCAGGTTCACATGTCTTCCATGTGTCTCAGCTCCCGCGTTGCTTCAAGGATCCTATTCGAGCAGTGGACCATGATATGCTTGAGCTGCAACAAGACCTCTCTTATAAAGAGCATCCGGTCCGCATTCTCGATCAGACTGAACGACAAACTCGTCGCAAGGTCACCAAGTTCCTTAAAGTGCAATGGTCAAATCATTCTGAAGAGGAACCCCCTTGGGAACGCGGGGATCATCTTCGTGATGAATACCCCGAGCTTTTCCCTTCTACTTCTTAATTCTCGGGACGAGAATTCTTGTTAGTAGGGGAGAGTTGTGACATCCCCTGATTATGCGGCTGTGATCATTGTAATTAAGCTATAGTGATGGCCAAGATTAAGATAATCCATTTTGCTAATCCAAGTGTTGATCACCGTTGGAATCAAGATCCAATCCTATTTTCTTACAATTCAAATTCATTTGAAAAGTGGAATTAAAAGTTTTGCAAACTTCGAAATAAAATCATGCGTGGGTTATAAATAATCCCTAAGTTTTTATAAAATTGGAACCAACATTTTATCGTATCATTAGGTGCCTCAAGACCATTGTTAACAGATGCCAAACAATTATTAAAAGCCTTTTTGCATTATAATATTTTCCTATTGTTTTCAGGAGCCTTTAAAATGACGGTGGCCATGCCAAATATTGCTTGCAATATTGGGCATGCTATCTTCCTTTTTGTAGCGTTAGTTTGTAAGTAAAATAAAATAAAAACTGAACTAGTAAAAGAAAAACTAAAATAAAAATAAACAAAAAAGAAAACAAAAAAAGAAAAAACCCTGCCCTAGCTGGGCCAGCCGACCCACCTAATCTACCCAAACCGGCCCACTAACCTTGGGGGGTATAAAACCCCCCACCTAAATCTAACCCCCAAACCCTACCCTCATCCCCACCCCAGCCGCCACCAGCCACCCTCACAACACGAGGGACTGGGTCCTCTCGTTACCACCCAGCCTCCCCCTCGCTCGTTTTCTTGAGACCCCCCATGAACCGAGTGAGGCCCCATCTCTTGCTCGCTCGTTCCCCACCCCCACTCGAGCCAGAACCCCTCGTTCTCCCTCCGGTCACCACCCTCCACCAGGTCCCCCACCGAGCCCCTCCGCGCCACCCATCGCCAAAGTTCCCTCCGGCCACCTCTCCTTCGGCCGACCCTCCCCACGTCCGGCCCTCCTCGGCCTCCCCTCCGGCCATGAGCCCCCCATCGCACAGGCCGACCCCGCCTCGGCTGCCACAGGCCGGCCCTCCGGCCGAAGCCACCGCGCCGCCTCGTCGCCCCCGCGCCGAGCCCCACGTCGCCCCACATCGGATCTACCACCTCGTTGCCTCCCCGCGCCTCCTTCCTGTCTCCCGGCACCCATGCGCCTCCTCCTCGCCTCCCAGTCGTCGGATCCGCCTTGACGCGGACCCTCCCCCACAACGGGCCTCCCCAACTCGCCCCCATGCCTCTGCTCCCCTACAAGCTCGGCGAGCCGTCGGGCTCCGCCCCTCCCCTTCCTCTCCCCTCCGCAGCTCCGGGCACCGCCCCCACGCGCTGCCTTCGGCCTCCCTGGTCTCCGGTGACCTCAACACCTCGCCCGTGCACCTCCTTCCCTCTTGTTAGACAGGAGAAGGTGGACTTAGCCCTGTGGTTGTTTAAAAAAATGAAAGAATAAAATGAGTGTATGAATATATGTATAAATGTGTATGTATGAATACGGGGTATATAAAATTATGCATGTATATATGTGTGTATGTATGGATATAGTGGTGTATACAACATGTGTGTGTGTGTGTGTATGTGTGTTGTGTATGTGTATGTGTGTGGCTGATGGACCACTACCATGTGGAGCCAACCCCCCACTCCCGCTGACAGGGAGGCCCCACACAACCCCTTGTTGAAATATATTTTTTAAATTATTATTATTAAATATTTCAATTAATTAAAAAAAATTAGTGAATTAATTAGTTAATATGATGATTAAAATTAATAGGTTAATTAGTGAAACGATTAATTAATATGTTTTATTATTTGTGTTAGATAGTATGACACGTGGGTCCCTCCCACTAATTAAACTGATTAATTATTAGTTAATCTAAAAATTAAAATGTGCCTATGACAACGAGGACCCACTAGTCATAGTTGACCAGTCAAAGTTACTGTTGACTGCCAATGTCATATTTAATTATCTGATGTAATTAAATTTGTTAATTCCTAAATAATGAACAAAACTTTAAAAATTAATATAAAATAAACGGTAAGTGAGATGAAAATATTTTGAACATGAAAGTTCATATGCAAAACGAGACGAATCCGGATACGCTATCCGTTCGTCTATCTCCCGTCCCTAGCATAACAATCGTGGAACTTTTCCATCGTTTTCATCGGACCGGTAGTGGCTAGAGACCCGGGAAATATCATCAAATATTTTCCTGATCCGTCTGTTGGGGAACGTCGCATGGGCAACAAAAATTTTCCTACGCGCACCAAGACCTATCATGGTGATGTCCATCTACGAGAGGGGATGAGTGATCTGCGTACCCTTGTAGACCGTACAACAGAAGCGTTAGTGAACGCGGCTGATGTAGTGGAACGTCCTCACGTCCCTCGATCCGCCCCGCGAAAAATCCCGCGATCAGTCCCACGATCTAGTACCGAACGGACGGCACCTCCGCGTTCAGCACACGTACAGCTCGACGATGATCTCGGCCTTCTTGATCCAGCAAGAGAGACGGAGAGGTAGAAGAGTTCTCCGGCAGCGTGACGGCGCTCCAGAGGTTGGTGATGACCTTGTCTCAGCAGGGCTCCGCCCGAGCTCCGCAGAAACGCGATCTAGAGGAAAAACCGTGGAGGTATGTGGTCGGGCTGTCGTGGAAAAGTCGTCTCAAATCAGCCCTAAAACCTCCGTATATATAGGTGGGAGGGAGGGGACCTTGCCTTGGGGCTCAAGGAGCCCCAAGGGGGTCGGCCGAGTCCAAGGGGGAAGGCTCCCCCCCAAACCGAGTTGGACTTGGTTTGGTGGGTGGGAGTCCTTCCTTCCCTTCCCACCTCCTCCTTTTTTTTCTTTTCTCTTTGATTTTCTTTCCTAGGCGCATAGGGCCCTTTTGGGCTGCCCCACCAGCCCACTAAGGGCTGGTGTGCCACCCTCAAGGCCTATGGGCTTCCCCGGGGTGGGTTGCCCCCCGGTGAACTCCCGGAACCCATTCGTCATTCCCGGTACATTCCCGGTAACTCCGAAAACCTTCCGGTAATCAAATGAGGTCATCCTATATATCAATCTTCGTTTCCGGACTATTCCGGAAACCCTCGTGACGTCCGTGATCTCATCCGGGACTCCGAACAACATTCGGTAACCAACCATATAACTCAAATACGCATAAAACAACGTCGAACCTTAAGTGTGCAGGCCCTGCGGGTTCGAGAACTATGTAGACATGACCCGAGAGACTCCTCGGTCAATATCCAACAGCGGGACCTGGATGCCCATATTGGATCCTACATATTCTACGAAGATCTTATCGTTTGAACCTCAGTGCCAAGGATTCATATAATCCCGTATGTCATTCCCTTTGTCCTTCGGTATGTTACTTGCCCGAGATTCGATCGTCAGTATCCACATACCTATTTCAATCTCGTTTACCGGCAAGTCTCTTTACTCGTTCCGTAATACAAGATCCCGCAACTTACACTAAGTTACATTGCTTGCAAGGCTTGTGTGTGATGTTGTATTACCGAGTGGGCCCCGAGATACCTCTCCGTCACACGGAGTGACAAATCCCAGTCTTGATCCATACTAACTCAACTAACACCTTCGGAGATACCTGTAGAGCATCTTTATAGGCACCCAGTTACGTTGCGACGTTTGATACACACAAAGCATTCCTCCGGTGTCAGTGAGTTATATGATCTCATGGTCATAGGAATAAATACTTGACACGCAGAAAACAGTAGCAACAAAATGACACGATCAACATGCTACGTCTATCAGTTTGGGTCTAGTCCATCACGTGATTGTCCTAATGACGTGATCCAGTTATCGAGCAACAACACTTTGTTCATAATCAGAAGACACCGACTATCTTTGATCAACTGGCTAGCCAACTAGAGGCTTGCTAGGGACGGTGTTTTGTCTATGTATCCACACATGTAAATGAGTCTTCATTCAATACAATTATAGCATGGATAATAAACGATTATCTTGATACAGGAATTATAGTAATAACTATATTTATTATTGCCTCTAGGGCATAATTCCAACAGTCTCCCACTTGCACTAGAGTCAATAATCTAGCCCTCACATCATCATGCGAATTACATTGTAATAAATCTAACACCCATACAGTTCTGGTGTTGATCATGCTTTGGCCGTGGAAGAGGTTTAGTCAGCGGGTCTGCTACATTCAGATCCGTGTGCAGTTTGCATATATTTACGTCCTCTCCCTCGACGTAGTCGCGGATGAGGTTGAAGCGTCGTTTGATGTGTCTGGTCTTCTTGTGAAACCGTGGTTCCTTTGCTAAGGCAATGGCACCCGTGTTGTCACAGAACAAGGTTATTGGATTCAGTGCGCTTGGCACCACTCCAAGATCCGTCATGAACTGCTTCATCCAGACACCCTCCTTAGCCGCCTCCGAGGCAGCCATGTACTCCGCTTCACATGTAGAATCTGCTACGACACTTTGCTTGGAACTGCACCAGCTTACCGCACCCCCATTAAGAATAAATACATATCCGGTTTGCGACTTAGAGTCGTCCGGATCTGTGTCAAAGCTTGCATCGACGTAACCTTTTACGGCGAGCTCTTCGTCACCTCTATACACGAGAAACATCTCCTTAGTCCTTTTTAGGTACTTCAGGATATTCTTGACCGCTGTCCAGTGATCCACTCCTGGATTACTCTGGAATCTACCCGCCATACTTATGGCCAGGCTAACATCCGGTCTAGTGCACAACATTGCATACATGATAGAACCTATGGCTGAAGCATAGGGGACGGAGCGCATATGCTCTCTATCTTCATCAGTTGCTGGGCACTGAGTCTTACTCAATCTCGTACCTTGTAAAACTGGCAAGAACCCTTTCTTGGACTGTTCCATTTTGAACCTCTTCAAAACTTTATCAAGGTATGTGCTTTGTGAAAGTCCTATCAGGCGTTTTGATCTATCCCTATAGATCTTAATGCCTAGAATGTAAGCAGCTTCTCCTAGGTCCTTCATAGAGAAACTTTTATTCAAGTAATGCTTTATGCTCTCCAAAAACTCCACGTTGTTTCCAATCAGCAATATGTCATCCACATATAATATTAGAAACGCCACAGAGCTCCCACTCACTTTCTTGTAAATACAAGATTCTCCAACCACTTGTATAAACCCAAATGCTTTGATCACCTCATGAAAGCGTTTGTTCCAACTCCGAGATGCTTGCACCAGTCCATAAATGGATCGCTGGAGTTTGCACACCTTGTTAGCATTCTTAGGATCGACAAAACCTTCGGGTTGTATCATATACAACTCTTCCTTAAGGAAACCGTTAAGGAGCGCCATTTTGACATCCATCTGCCAGATTTGATAATCGAAAAATGCAGCTATTGCTAACATGATTCTGACGGACTTAAGCATCGCTACGGGTGAGAATGTCTCATCGTAGTCAACTCCTTGAACTTGTGAAAAACCCTTTGCCACAAGTCGAGCTTTATAAACGGTCACATTACCGTCAGCGTCCGTCTTCCTCTTAAAGATCCATTTGTTCTGAATAGCCTTGTGGCCCTCAGGCAGTACCTCCAAAGTCCACACTTTGTTCTCATACATGGATCCTATCTCGGACTTCATGGCTTCTAGCCATTTGTTGGAATCTGGGCCCACCATTGCTTCTTCATAATTTGCAGGTTCATTGTTGTCTAACAACATGATTGATAAGACGGGATTACCGTACCACTCTGGAGCAGCACGTGGTCTCGTCGACCTGCGTGGTTTGACAGAAACTTGAACCGGAGTTTCATGATCATCATCATTAACTTCCTCCTCAACCGGCGTCGCAATGACAGAGGTTTCCCCTTGCCCTGCGCCACCATCCAGAGGGATGAGAGGTTCGACAACCTCGTCAAGTTCTATCTTCCTCCCACTCAATTCTCTCGAGAGAAACTCCTTCTCGAGAAAATCTCCGTTTTTAGCAACAAACACTTTGCCCTCGGATTTGAGATAGAAGGTGTACCCAACTGTCTCTTTTGGGTAACCTATGAAGACGCACCTTTCCGCTTTGGGTTCCAGCTTTTCAGGCTGAAGCTTTTTGACATAAGCATCACATCCCCAAACTTTAAGAAACGACAACTTTGGCCTTTTGCCATACCACAGTTCGTATGGTGTCGTCTCAACGGATTTTGTTGGTGCCCTATTTAAAGTGAATGCAGCTGTTTCTAATGCATAACCCCAAAACGATAACGGCAAATCGGTAAGAGACATCGTAGATCGCACCATCTCTAATAAAGTACGATTACGACGTTCGGACACACCATTACGCTGTGGTGTTCCAGGCGGTGTCAACTGTGAAACAATTCCACATTGTCTTAAGTGAGCACCAAACTCGAAACTCAGATATTCACCCCCACGATCAGACCGTAGGAACTTGATCTTCTTGTTACGATGATTTTCCACTTCACTCTGAAATTGCTTGAACTTTTCAAATGTTTCAGACTTGTGCTTCATCAAGTAGACATAACCATATCTACTCAAATCGTCAGTGAAGGTGAGAAAATAACGATATCCGCCGCGCCTCTACGCTCATTGGACCACACACATCGGTATGTATGATTTCCAACAAGTCACTTGCACGCTCCATAGTTCCGGAGAATGGAGTCTTAGTCATCTTGCCCATGAGGCATGGTTCGCACGTGTCAAGTGAATCAAAGTCAAGTGACTCCAAAAGTCCATCAGCATGGAGTTTCTTCATGCGCTTTATACCAATATGACCTAAGCGGCAGTGCCACAAAAATATGGCGCTATCATTGTTAACTCTAACTCTTTTGGTCACAATGTTATGTATATGTGTATCGCTATCAAGATTCAATATGAACAATCCTCTCACATTAGGTGCATGACCATAAAAGATGTTACTCATAGAAATAGAACAACCATTATTCTCTGACTTAAAAGAGTAACCGTCTCGCAATAAACAAGATCCAGATATAATGTTCATGCTCAACGCAGGCACTAAATAACAATGATTTAAGTTCATCACTAATCCTGATGGTAACTGAAGTGAAACTGTGCCGACGGCGATTGCATCAACCTTGGAACCATTTCCTACGCGCATCGTCACTTCATCTTTCGCCAGCCTTCGTCTATTCCGCAGTTCCTGTTTCGAGTTGCAAATATGAGCAATAGAACCGGTATCGAATACCCAGGCACTACTACGAGAGCCGGTTAAGTACACATCAATAACATGTATATCAAATATACCTGATTTTTCTTTGGCCGCCTTCTTATGAGCCAGATACTTGGGGCAATTGCGCTTCCAGTGACCCATATCCTTGCAATAGTAGCACTCTGTTTCAGGCTTAGGTCCAGTTTTGGGTTTCTTCGTCGGATTGGCAACAGGCTTGCCGCTCTTCTTTGAATTACCCTTCTTGCCTTTGCCGTTTCTCTTGAAACTAGTGGTCTTATTCACCATCAACACTTGATGTTCTTTATGGAGTTCAGACTCTGCGACTTTCAGCATCGCAAACAACTCGCCGGGTGACTTGTTCATCCCTTGCATGTTGTAGTTCAACATAAAGCCTTTATAGCTTGGTGGCAGTGATTGAAGGATTCTGTCAGTGATAGCCTCTTGCGGGAGTTCAATCCCCAGCTGAGCTAGACGGTTTGAGTACCCAGACATTTTGAGCACATGTTCATTGACAGACGAGTTCTCCTCCATCTTGCAAGCATAGAATTTATCGGAGGTCTCATACCTCTCGATCCGGGTGTTCTTCTGAAAGATAAACTTCAACTCCTGGAACATCTCAAATGCTCCATGACGCTCAAAGCGACGTTGAAGTCCCGGTTCTAAGCCATACAAAACTGCACATTGAACTACTGAGTAGTCCTCCTTACGTGCTAACCAAGCGTTCTTAACATCCTGATCAGCCGTAGCGGGTGGTTCATCTCCTAGCGCAGCATTAAGGACATAATCCTTCTTCCCAGCTTGTAATATTAGCTTAAGATTACGAGCCCAGTCTACAAAGTTGCTTCCATCATCTTTCAACTTAGCTTTCTCTAGGAACGTATTAAAATTCAGGGTGACTGTCGCGTGAGCCATGATCTACAACACAAATATGTTCAAAGTGGACTTAGACTATGTTCAAGATAATTAGAGTTTAACTTAATCAAATTATTTGCTAAACTCCCACTCAAAAAGTACATCTCTCTAGTCATTTGAGTGGTTCATGATCCACTTACACTAGCTCAAGTCCGATCATCACGTGAGTTGAGTATAGTTTCAGTGGTAAGCATCCCTATGCTAATCATATCATCTATATGATTCATGATCGACCTTTCGGTCTCATGTGTTCCGAGGCCATGTCTGCACATGCTAGGCTCGTCAAGCTTAACCCGAGTGTTCCGCGTGCGCAACTGTTTTGCACCCGTTGTATGTGAACATTGAGTCTATCACACCCGATCATCACGTGGTGTCTTGAAACGACGAACTGTAGCAATGGTGCACAGTCGGGGAGAACACAATTTCGTCTTGAAATTTTAGTGAGAGATCACCTCATAATGCTACCGTCGTTCTAAGCAAAATAAGGTGCATAAAAGGATTAACATCACATGCAATTCATAAGTGACATGATATGGCCATCATCACGTGCTTCTTGATCTCCATCACCAAAGCACCGGCACGATCTTCTTGTCACCGGCGCCACACCATGATCTCCATCAACGTGTTGCCATCGGGGTTGTCGTGCTACTCATGCTATTACTACTAAAGCTACATCCTAGCAAAATAGTAAACGCATCTGCAAGCACAAACGTTAGTATAAAGACAACCCTATGGCTCCTGCCGGTTGCCGTACCATCGACGTGCAAGTCGATATTTTCTATTACAACATGATCATGTCATACATCCAATATATCACATCACATCGTTGGACATATCACATCACAAGCATACCCTGCAAAAACAAGTTAGACGTCCTCTAATTTTGTTGTTGCATGTTTTATGTGGTGACCATGGATATCTAGTAGGATCGCATCTTACTTACGCAAACACCACAACGGAGATATATGAGTTGCTATTTAACCTCATCCAAGGACCTCCTCGGTCAAATCCGATTCAACTAAAGTTGGAGAAACCGACACTTGCCAGTCATCTTTGAGCAACGGGGTTACTCGTAGCGATGAAACCAGTCTCTCGTAAGCGTAAGAGTAATGTCGGTACAAGCCGCTTCAACCCAACAATACCGCGGAATCAAGAAAAGACTAAGGAGGGCCGCAAAACGCACATCACCGCCCACAAAAAACTTTTGTGTTCTACTCGAGAAGACATCTACGCATGAACCTAGCTCATGATGCCACTGTTGGGGAACGTCGCATGGGAAACAAAAATTTTCCTACGCGCACGAAGACCTATCATGGTGATGTCCATCTACGAGAGGGGATGAGTGATCTACGTACCCTTGTAGACCGTACAGCAGAAGCGTTAGTGAACGCGGTTGTTGTAGTGGAACGTCCTCACGTCCCTCGATCCGCCCGGCGAACAATCCCGCGACCAGTCCCACGATCTAGTACCGAACGAACGGCACCTCCGCGTTCAGCACACGTACAGCTCGACGATGATCTCGGCCTTCTTGATCCAGCAAGAGAGACGGAGAGGTAGAAGAGTTCTCCGGCAGCGTGACGGCGCTCCGGAGGTTGGTGATGACCTTGTCTCAGCAGGGCTCCGCCCGAGCTCCGCAGAAACGCGATCTAGAGGAAAAACCATGGAGGTATGTGGTCGGGCTGTCGTGGAAAAGTCGTCTCAAATCAGCCCTAAAACCTCCGTATATATAGGTGGGAGGGAGGGGACCTTGCCTTGGGGCTCAAGGAGCCCCAAGGGGGTCGGCCGAGTCCAAGGGGGAAGGCTACCCCCCAAACCGAGTTGGACTTGGTTTGGTGGGTGGGAGTCCTTCCTTCCCTTCCCACCTCCTCCTTTTTTTTTCTTTTCTCTTTGATTTTCTTTCCTAGGCGCATAGGGCCCTTTTGGGCTGCCCCACCAGCCCACTAAGGGCTGGTGCGCCACCCTCAAGGCCTATGGGCTTCCCCGGGGTGGGTTGCCCCCCGGTGAACTCCCGGAACCCATTCGTCATTCCCGGTACATTCCCGGTAACTCCGAAAACCTTCCGATAATCAAATGAGGTCATCCTATATATCAATCTTTGTTTCCGTACTATTTCGGAAACCCTCGTGATGTCCGTGATCTCATCCGGGACTCCGAACAACATTCGGTAACCAACCATATAACTCAAATACGCATAAAACAACGTCGAACCTTAAGTGTGCACACCGTGCGGGTTCGAGAACTATGTAGACATGACCCGAGAGACTCCTCGGTCAATATCCAATAGCGGGACCTGGATGCCCATATTGGATCCTACATATTCTACGAAGATCTTATCGTTTGAACCTCAGTGCCAAGGATTCATATAATCCCGTATGTCATTCCCTTTGTCCTTCGGTATGTTACTTGCCCAAGATTCGATCGTCAGTATCCACATACCTATTTCAATCTCGTTTACCGGCAAGTCTCTTTACTCGTTCCGTAATACAAGATCCCGCAACTTACACTAAGTTACATTGCTTGCAAGGCTTGTGTGTGATGTTGTATTACCGAGTGGGCCCCGAGATACCTCTCCGTCACACGGAGTGACAAATCCCAGTCTTGATCCATACTAACTCAACTAACACCTTCGGAGATACCTGTAGAGCATCTTTAGAGTCACCCAGTTACGTTGCGACGTTTGATACACACAAAGCATTCCTCCGGTGTCAGTGAGTTATATGATCTCATGGTCATAGGAATAAATACTTGACACGCAGAAAATAGTAGCAACAAAATGACACGATCAACATGCTACGTCTATCAGTTTGGGTCTAGTCCATCACGTGATTCTCCTAATGACGTGATCCAGTTATCAAGCAACAACACTTTGTTCATAATCAGAAGACACTGACTATCTTTGATCAACTGGCTAGCCAACTAGAGGCTTGCTAGGGACGGTGTTTTGTCTATGTATCCACACATGTAAATGAGTCTTCATTCAATACAATTATAGCATGGATAATAAACGATTATCTTGATACAGGAATTACAATAATAACTATATTTATTATTGCCTCTAGGGCATAATTCCAACACTGTCCATGACGGATAGCACTACGTTAGCTCATGCCTAACCCTGCTTTGACATGTCATACATTGTGTTTGCATCGGTGTTATATTTATTGTTTCTCCCCCTCTTCTTAACGGTAGACCCTGAGACTGACGCTGCTGCCGGGTACGACTACCCTCCTCATGATCAGCCCTTTGCCGCAGAGCAACAAGGCAAGCAAACCCCCCTTGATCATTCCTATATCGCCCATTTCTTTCTCCCTCATGCTTGCATTAGAATTTTTCTACTGTTGTAGTTACTTCCTATATCTGATGCATAGCCTAATTTTGATGAATTGCTACTTTCAGTACTGCACTTTAAACTGCTTAGTATAGGTGGCTCAGTCGTCCCCTTTTCCCTCTTAGTCCAGCTGCTCCGCTCACTGATCGACGAACCAAGACCTGACACAGCACTTACACCCCTCTTAGGTGTACGATGTTGTTGAGCTACTATCGGGTACCAAGGGTGACACCTCGCGAAGTACTCATCATGATATCTCTCTAGTGCAGCTAGTCGGCAATGGTTATCGGGGGTGATTCCTCCTTCACCACTCCCGAGGATGACTCTGTCTTGCAACCCCTCAAGCGTGAGACCCTTGAGGGTGATTCCTCTAAGTCCACCTTGACGTTTACATCATTCGGAATCCAAGGAGGGTGATACCTCGGATCCCCCTGATGTTACAACCACACAGTTACTTAACCGTGTTACTCGGAGCATTGTTGAATAAATGTTAGGCAGGTGGATTCCCGCGTGGATGTGTTGATTAGTTAATTAAAATTTTATTGGATTTGGGTATTTGATCTGGGTTGGTCGGAAGGCCTTATTACATACTAACCGTCTATGTGGGAGAAGTTATGGGTACTCGACGTCGTGGTATCAGCCGAACCTCTTCAGACGTCAGCAATGGAGTGGCGCGCGCCCAAGTGGTCCGGATAGGCATCGCGCTTGTAATAAGGGGTGCTAGGACTGACCTCGTCCACCCATGCTTTTTCCCAATTTTACTTGAGAGGCAACTACGGTAGTTATACCAGGTCAAGTACACCCTACACATGCAGTTCTAATAGTATTGCAGCGGAAAGTAAAACATGCAAGTGTAAAGTAGAGGAGTAAGGTAGGGAGATCAAACGCATGAGGTTGACACGGCGATTTTTGGCATGGTTCCGATAGGTGGCGCTATCGTACGTCCATGTTAGTGGAGACTTCAACCCATGGAGGGTAACGGCTGCGAGAGTCCACACAGGGCTCCACCCAAAAGGGGTCCACAAAGAAGCGTCCTTGTCTATTCCACCACAGCTTACGGCCACACATGACTAGCCTCACTCCCGGTAGATCTTCACAAAGTAGGAAATGTCCTTGCCCTTACAAACATCTTGGTTCAACTCCACAACACACAGTAGGAGGCTCCCAAGCGACACCTAACCAATCTAGGAGGCACCACCCTCCAAAAGGTAATAGATGTGATAGATCAATGAACTCCTTGCTCTTGTGTTCCTAAAGATAGTCTCCTCAACACAAATCACTCTCTCACAGAATATGAATGGGTAGGAGAGGTTTATTTGGTGGAAAGCAGTTTGGGGAGGCTAGAGATCAAGTTTCAAAGGATTGGATGGAATATCTTAGTCTCAACACATGAGTAGGTGGTCCTCTCTCGGAAAATGGATCTGGAAATGAAGTGTGTGTTCTTAGTGCTTCTCCCACGAATGAGAGGTGGGTGAAGGGATATATATATAGGCATCAGCCAAAATCCAACCATTACACACAAAAGTGCAAACTTGGTGACACCGAAGTGGACAACTCAGTGGTACCGATTAGTACTAAATGTGTGAACTTTTAATCTCGATGAAACCGATATATAGAACTCGGTGGCATAGAAAAGGTGACTAACGGTCAGATTACCAAACTCGGTGGAACCGATACTCAAAGTCATAAATTCTGATTTTGTGTATCTTGGCAACAGAATTTTGGTCACACTGAACTCGGTAGCACCGATGCAGTTTCAGTTGCACCGATTTGGTGGGAATGGCTAGGGTTCTGTTTGAGGTTCCTACTCGGTGGGTCTGAAGTGGCAAAGTTGGTTACACCGAATTTGTGCATGTGGAACTTGACAGAGTGGATATGTGGGAAAAATGACGAGTGTTTTGGTGGCTAAATTTGAGCATTTGAGCAATCGGTTCATTTTACTACCTCACCCCTTTTAATAGTGTTGGCTTTCATATGGACTCAAAAGTGATTTGTCACAAATATAAAATGAAGAGCCTTATAGCTTGAACCTTGAGCCAATATTGTTCATTTCTTGTATCTAGGGGTATCTCCACATAAACCTTAAGCCATAACATCTTTTGAACTTTTCGGAAATACACTTGGAAAACACATTAGTCCAATGATGAATATGTTGTGATCAATTATCAAAACCACCCTAGGGAGCAATTGTACTTTCAATCTCCCCCTTTTTGGTAATTGATGACAACATATAGATCAAAGCTTCGACAAAAGATATAATCAACGATTAGCATCAATGCTTTGAGAAGTGTGTGAAAAGCAAGAGCTCCCCCTAAATTTGTGCATTATTTAAAATTTGCATTTGAATGCAAATGTACAATCGATTAGGATCATGGGTTACTCTTCCATGTCACATACATCTTGGTGGCGCGTAAAAGTAAAAGTAATGCACATGACACCAATAAGATAAGTGATTTATCATCACAAGGATAATTAAATGATGATATAGTAGCATCACACAGGATAAAACGTATGATCACACACATAGATAGGATAAAGTCATCCAAAAGCCAAAGTTTTTAAAACCAAAAGCGAGCAAATAAAGTCAAAAGATCTCTCTCACAAGAAGTATAGGATCTATACATTTCTCCCCCTTTGGCAACAAGTTGCCTAAAAGTTCAAAAGTATAGAACTACTCGTCTCTCTAGGCAGTTGATGATGGAGTCGATAAAACAACGTCCGTGAAGGCTTCTGCTGACTTCCCTGGAGCTGGATGAGTTGATACTGAATGATCTTGAGATGGAGATGGTGCCGAAGGTGCTGAAGCTTGTGTTGAAGATGTCTGTCTTGTCTCCGGAGCAGGAACAACAACTGACCGAGTCTGGGTGCTGAACCTTGTGGTAGTGGTAGGAGGAGACTCATCCTCTTCATCATCATCTTCATCTTCATCTTCATCCTCTAAGAGTGGAGTCTCCACGGAGTCAACTTCATGTTGAAGCGGTCAACCCAGTTACCTTCAAGTCCATGTTGTGGAATTTAGTCTCCACATCACTCTCGAGGCTCTTCTAATTTTGCATATTCTCCTGAATGTTCTTCTCCATGCCTTGGATAATGCTTACTAGAAATGCCATTTTATTAGCTTGAGTTCTGAGCTGTGGAACTGGAGGTTGCCTGTTTCTAGCAGCTTCAGCCTCTACTACCATTCTTGCTGCAGCTGGGTTGGGATCATTGTCATCCATCACAACCTCATTATATTCAAATTCAGACTGAAGAGGTAGATGTGGACGATCAAGTTGATATGCATGTTTGCCTAGCTTGGCGTTGATGAGCATCTGAATATAGGGTGCATATCCATAGGTTCTCTTCTGATATGCAGCAGTCCTTCGGATAGTCTCAACTATCAAGTCCATCAGTCTAAATCTGGTATGGGAATCAAGTAGGTGCAGCAGGTTGATTGAGTATCCTGTGATCATCTTCTCATCTCCTGACTTAGGCATGAGAGCGTAGCGTAGTATAGTGTTTGTCATGGGAATACCAGCTTGCAGAAAATACACTGAACCAAACTTGTGACTGGACAAATACTGATGTGGAATGGTCTTGTACATGTTGGCCATGGAGTTGTGATTCTGCTTAGGTCTGCATACACATCTACATCTGCTTCTTCCTGCTTGGGAACACCAATGATTGGAGCCCATTCAGCAATTGTAGCGTCGTACCTATGACCATCGGTCATCCAGACTAAAGAATATTCATAGAAATGTACCATTGCATAGAATTGCATGATCATCTCGTCATTCCATGGGGTCATCTCTTTCCCAAAAAAATCTTCTATGTCAACTAGCCTGAAGTTCTCTTGAACATGTGCAAAGAAATTCTCATTCTCCTTGATGTATGCCCAGTCGACATACCTCATATCAGTGATAGCAGGACTCTTGTCATAGAAGACAGTGTCATAAAAATCTTGTTGTTCCTTGGTGTGAAACCTCGGATGAACAACAGTTCTTCTTCTGACAGCATATGGATCAACATCTCTCCACTTTCTTAAACCGGCATCCTTCCCTTCTTCATGTCTTCTGCTATAGGATGAGCATCATCATGGAGTGGTACGTATGGTCTGAGCTTCCTGAGAACCGGAGCATTCTCATCATCTTCTTCTTCGGTAGCATGGGTACTGGATGCACGACCATTGCTCTTAGCAGCTGCAGGTATATCTTTAGTGGTATTCGTGGAAGCTACAACCTTCTTTGCTTTAGCAGCAGGCTTTGGAGTAGACTTCATTGCATCACCCATCAACTTCTTCTTCTTGGGAGGAACTAGGATTTCCTCACGATCTTCTTCTTCAGTTTCTTCTGGGTCTTCAAACATAGAAGTCTTTCTGCCAACAAGATGGATAGTTCTCTTGCTGGGCCTCTTCACACCAACTTTCTTTACACGTGCTTCATTAGCAATAGCTTTTCCTGTCTTGGCATAATCAGGTGCTCTCTCTTCAGCAACATTGGCAGACATCTTCCTTACAACTTTCCTTGGAGGAGCCTTAGGGGGCTAAAGTTTCCTATGGCAAAAACTCTAAGTCCTCCTCATCAGAATTTAGCTTCCTCCTTTGCCTGGTGGCTACCTTGGGAAAGCCATGAGAACTATAAGATCTAGGGTCAGAGTCTGTCCTCTGTGGACTAGTGCCAACTTCCTAGTCAACACTTGGTTCCCTAAAATCATTCTGACTGTCATGTGATCCTGACATACTGACAGACACTCACAGTAGCAAATAGAAGAACATGTGAAGTGGATATAGAAAGACAGAATGGATGAGCATCGCAAAATTCAGATGGTGTTTGAAAGTTTGATGTTTTGAAACTCAGAATATTATCTTCTGTAGGATGTAAATCGGTGGCACCGAGTTGGCAATTTCGGATTCACCGAGAAGGCTTACTCGCTTAACACAGACTTTACAGTCTTTTTCGGTGGCACCGAAAAGAGCTGCTCGGTCTCACCGGGTTTCCTCTCAGAAACCCTACAACAGGAATCAGTGGAACCGATTTTGTAAACTCGGTCTCACCGAGTTGCATGCTGCGGCACATCAGATCCAAAATTTCTACTTCTTCTACTCTACGATATTTATCTGGTGGATAGAAATATTTGCACATGATGGCTCGAAGAAAATATTGTCTCAATGCGTAAGAATCAGACGGGAACGCAAGGGAGATCGAACAGTACCCTAGATCAGTGGCGTTTTGGCTACGGCGATGACGGCGGGGCAGATTGCATCAACGGCGGTGAATCCCAGAGGCGGCGATGCTCGGGGAGTCAAGGGAAATGTCCTGTGGTCTCGATGGCAGCGAGGGTTTTGGCGAATGAAACATTTTGACAAATTGATGTGAAAGATTCGGTCCGCAGGTATATATACCCATGCGCTGTCGGTGTCACCGAGATAGAAAAATCGGTGTCACTGAGTTCCTCAACTATGAGCAGACAGGGAAACTCGGTGTAACCGAGTTGGCGATTTCGGTGGTACCGATATTGAAAACTTGATCAACTTTGAAAAATTGATGGCGCCGAGTTTGAGGAGTTGGTCACACCGAGTTTTTCAAAGAGGTTATGGAAGGCAGCCTTTGACGATACGGAACTCTGAGTGCACCTTCACACAGAGGGATCGACAAGTGCTGGTTCAAGTTTTGTGATGAAGCATGAATAGAACTTGAGATGATATATCATATATAGATAGGGAAGGGTCTTAGGTATTCTTGTCCATCCAATTGGCAAAAGATAGATCAAAAGCCAAATAATAACAATTGGATGTCCTCGAATGATCAAATACATGCAGACCGACATGCTCACACAATAAGAATGATGAATAAAACATGGTGAACGTGCACACACATCCTAGCAGCTATCAAACACTTGGGCGATGACAAAGTCATCTATATATGAGTGTATTGACTTACGAGCCAAGTAAGAATACTTGATCATAAGTCATACTCGTCGTAAAGCACAAGTGGGGTTACCACTTTTACATACTCATTAATGTGTTCATATCCTTAGGAGATCCTTATACTCAAGTCTTAGAGTAAAGGTCCCCCTTGATATGACATCCCCGCTAAGAGGGATCAACTCACCTTGGGTTTTGTCGTAGAAGACTTCAATTAGGTGATCAATGTTGATGAAGATCATCTTGAGTTGGGAGCAATCCCTTTGTTTTCGTACTCTTCTCACCTACATGGGTTAGTCCCAAAAGCAAAAGGAACATATGCAAGAATATCTATGGACATGTAGTGAAGCAGACATGGGATAATGTCCAAAGATGCATTTATTACCTTGTTCCTTGCTTACCTTTGGGGGAATGTGTGACTCATCGAACTAATGCATGTGGTTGAGGTTGTTTGCAAATAGTTCTTGCTAAACTGAATAAGAGTGAATTTCATTGGCAGAGTCACCCCTCAAGAACTTCTAGTTCTTCCTCTTGGGAATCCACACCAAATTGATGGGAATCCTTGGAGTTATGGTAGCACTTTCTGAGGTAGAGCTAGTAGTGTCCTTGGAACCCACTTGACCTTGGCTTGGGGTTCTTCAAATAGGTCAATGTCATCTAGAAGCTTTCCCTTGCCTTTGTGGTCTTGTGGTAGAAGGCCATCTTATGAGCTTGTTCCTTCGGAAGGAGTGGACTTCTCCTCTTGGGGAACAAACTTGGGAGTGCGATATGGACCTTCTTCCCAAACATCTTCGTTGACATTAAAGTAGCCAACACCCTGTTTCTTCCGATGTCCTCCTTGCTTGCGCACAATTTCCTCAGATTGTTTACTTCCGACAAGACTCTTGAAGACACCTCTGTCTATAATCCCTTTCAATAGATCATTTTCTTGCTCAAGTGTAACCTGGCTAAGAGAATCGTTAGTGGAATCAATAGAGGTATTAGAAACAACATTATTGGATTTAGCTTTAGCATTGTTGTTACTAGATGAAGAAACCTTCTTTCCTCTGTTACTAGTGTTCCTAGATTTAACTTGTGGAACAAAGTTAGACAAGAGTAATTGTTTGGATAGATTAGAAGAACTCTTCTCTGGAAGACCATCATTGATTGCTTTTAAGAACTCATGCTCTTGCTCCAAGTTGAGCTTCTTGAAGCATAGCTTCTCATGGGTTCTTGCAAGCTCTCTATGATCTTCTAGAGTAGTCTCATGAGCTAACTTAAGAGTTTTTAATTCTTGAGTTAGTCGTTCAATTTCTTTCTTATCATCATTATTCGATTTCTATTGACTAGCATGATAAATATCAAGTTCATTTTCAGTGCATTCACTAGCTTTATCTAGAAGCAAGTCATCTTCTCCTAACAAGTCGTCCTCATCACTATTGAAATCAAGATACTCAGGATGCGATACCTTGGGGCCTTTAGCCATGAAGCAGTTTCTAACTCCCTCATTTGGTGAATCAAATAAGTCGGAGGAGTTGGTGGAAACAAGCACAATCCTGGCAACACCTTCATCTTGACTATAGTCGGAGTTTGAGTGATAGCTTCTCTCGGAGTTGTGATCAAACTCGGAGCCAAAGACCCATTTACCAACATGAGCTTGATGTCTTCTTCTTGAACAGCTCTTGGTGTATTTGTCATTCTTCTCCGATTCCTTGCCTCTATGTGAGTGTCTTCGTTCATAGTGATTTTCTCTACTCCTTGTCTCTTTATGAGGTGACTCATATCTTGAGCTTCGTCTTCGAGGTGACTCTTCTCTTATTTTGTAGGGAGTCTAGCACTCATTTGAGTAGTGTCCGGGCTTCCAACACTTGTAGAAGTTTCGGTCACGACTGGACGAACGCTTCTCATCATGTCTTGAACTTGAGCTTCTATCTTTGCCTCTGCTCTTGTAGAACTAGTTGAATTTTCTGACCATGAGGCTTATCTCTTCATTAGTGACAAGATTGTCTTTTTAAGTAGCAGGAGCATCACATGAATCTTTATAAGCACCGCTTGACTTGTTGTACAGCTCATGTTTTTTCCTTGAGTGACATATCATGATCAACAATCCTACCAATGACTTCAGTTGGCTTGAGATCTTTGTAATTTGGCATCATTTGGATCAATGTGCACACTGTGTCATACTTGCCATCAAGAGCTCTAAGTATCTTCTTGATGATGAGTTTGTAGGTCATCTCTTCGCTTCCTAAGCCGACAATATCATTGGTGATTAGAGCTAGCCTAGAGTATATTTCAGCAACTCCTTCACCATCCTCCATCTTGAACTTGTCAAGCTGACTTTGAAGCACATCCAGCTTAATTCTTTGACAGGATCAATACCTTCGTGCATATCAATCAAAGTATTCCAAATTTCTTTTGCATTCTCAAGACGACTAATTTTTTTTGAATTATTCGGGGCAAAGGCAGTTGAAGATCATATCGCACGCTTGATCATTAAGTTGCAGCATCTTTAGTTCATCAGCTGTCGCATCACGATTTGGTTCATGCCCTTCTCCAAAGAAGTTACCTTGCGTACCAACACGAATAATAGCCCAAACACGAGGATTAAAGCCAAGTATATGCATTTTCATTTTATGCTTCCAACTAGAAAAATTAGTGCCATCGAAGTAAGGACCTCTATGATGCTAATTTCCCTCACTAGATGCCATACTGTCCTAGGTTGCTAAACCAATAAAATGGAGACCAAAGCCCTGATACCACTTGTAGGATCGGAAGTATGTCTAGAGAGGGGGTGATTAGACTACTTGACAAGATTTTTTTGCCTTTTCCCAATTTTACTTGAGAGGCACTTATAGTAGTTATAACAGGTCAAGTACACCCTACACATGCAGTTCTAATAGTATTGTAGCGGAAAGGAAAACATGCAAGTGTAAAGTAGAGGAGTAAGGTAGGGAGATCAAACACATGAGGTTGACATGACGATTTTTGTCATGGTTCCGATAGGTGGCGCTATCGTACGTCCATGTTAGTGGAGACTTCAACCCACGGAGGGTAACGGATGCAAGAGTCCACACAGGGCTCCACCCACAAGGGGTCCACAAAGAAGCGGCCTTGTCTATTCCACCACGGCTTAGGTCCACACAGGACTAGCCTCACTCACGGTAGATCTTCACGTAGTAGGCAATCTCCTTGCCCTTACAAACATCTTAGTTCAACTCCACAACACACAGTAGGAGGCTTCCAAGCAACACCTAACCAATCTAGGAGGCACCACCCTCCAAAAGGTAATAGATGTGGTAGATTAATGAACTCCTTGCTCTTGTACTTCTAAAGATAGTCTCCTCAACACAAATCACTCTCTCACAAAATATGAATGGGTAGGAGAGGTTGATTTGGTGGAAAGAAGTTTGGGGAGGCTAGAGATCAAGTTTCAAAGGATTGGATTGGAATATCTTGGTATCAACACATGAGTAGGTGGTTCTCTCTAAGAAAATGGATCTGGAAATGAAGTGTGTGTTCTGAGTGCTTCTCCCACGAATGAGAGGTGGGTGAAGGGGTATATATAGGCCTCAGCCAAAATCCAACCATTACACACAAAAGTGCAAACTTGGTGACACCGAAGTGGACAACTCGGTGGTATCGATTAGTACTAAAAGTGTGAACTTTGAATCTCGGTGAGACCGATATATAGAACTCGGTGGCACCAAAAAGGTGACTAACAGTCACATCACCAAACTCGGTGGCACCGATACTCAAACTCGGAAATTCCGATTTTGTGTATCTTGGCAACAGAATGTTGGTCACACTAAACTCGGTAGAACCGATGCAGTTTCGGTTGCACCGAGTTGGTGGAGTGGCTAGGGTTTTGTGTGAGCTTCAAACTCGGTGGGTTCGAAGTGGCAACGTTTGTTATACCGAATTTGTGTATGTGGAACTTGACAGTGTGGATATGTGGGAAAAATGATTGAGTGTTTTGTTGGCTAACTTTGAGCATTTGAGTAATCAATTCATTTTACTACCTCACCCCCTTTTAATAGTATTGACTTTCTTATGGACTCAAAAGTGATTTCTCACAAATATAATGAAGAGTCTTCTAGCTTGAAGCTTGAGCCAATATTGTTCGTTTCTTGTATCCAAGGGTATCTCCACATAAACCTTAAGCTATAGAATCTTTTGAACTTTTTTGAAATACACTTGGAAAACACATTGGTCCAATGATGCATATGTTGTGATCAATTATCAAAACCACCCTAGGTAGCAATTATGCTTTCAGAGGCACGTATTAACATGGGGCTGATTGATTTTTCATTTTGATTGAAGTGTTTTTGTGAAATATCAGGGCCTATTTTGTGAATTGACACATCTCCAACTTTCTTACTTTTCCAAACACTTTTATTCTTGTTTTTTTGCCTCTAATTTGCATGATTTGAGCGAAAATAACACAGAGTGACGTTGTTTTAGCAGAACTGCCATGGTGTTTTTTGTGTAGAAATAAAATGTCTGAGAATTGGACGGGAATTTTTGGGTATTTATTTTTAATAAAAAATAGAACAAATAAATACTTCACGAGACCCGCAAATGGGCCACAAGGGCAGGGGCATGGCCATCCCTAGACACGCCACCTTGTCTTGTGCCCCCTCTTAACCTTGTCTCGGCCTAATTCCAGCGCTATAAATTCACATCCTTCTCAAAAAATAAGATAGAAAAATTCAACTTGTTTTACCATACGGAGCAGACGCCACCTCGTGTTCGCCGTCATCGTCATCACCAACCATTCTCGGTCAACAATCTCATGATGCTCACATCCATGTGTGAGTAATTCCTTTGTAGACATACTCGAAGTAGATGGGTTTGGACGAGATTTGATATGTAATCGTTGTCAATGTGTTAGGTCTTGGTCCCTAGTATCCACTATGTTCTAAGATTGATGTTGCTATGACTTTGCTATGCTTAATGCTTGTCATTATGACCCGAGTGTCATGATTTCAGTTCTCAACCTATTATGTTTTCATGAATATATTTGTATTCTTGATCTTACCTGCAAGTTGTATGCACCTGTTATTGTTCTGAACCCTAGACCCCAAGATGACAATAATTGGGATATTCTATAGTGATGACTATAATTTTAGGAATTCATGTATTCACTATGTGTTAATGCTTTGTTTTGATTCTCTATTGAAAGGAGTGTCTTAATTACCCTTAGTTTCCATTAGGATAAAAGATGTTATGCAAGTTCTTTTCGTAAACATGTATGACTATATATGGAATACATGCCTACATATAATTGATGAATTGGAGCTAGTTTGTATCGCTGTAGGTTGTGATTGTTACATATTGAATCTCATCTGAATATTCCATCGGTATGGCATGCCTATGTTCTTCTCCTACTGCATTTTCTACGGTTACTATTTTGTTTGCGTGTTGGCAACTTGTTACTACTAATGCTATTGTTACTATTACTCTGTTACCATTACTATCATATTACACTTCTACTAATAAATTACTGCAAGAAAGTGATTTCTCAGGGGTGGTTGAATTGACAACTAAACTACTAAGGCTTATTAATATTCTTTGGCCCCTCTTGTGTCGAATCAATAAATTTGGGTGAAATACTACCCTTGGAAACTACTCTGACCCCCTATACTTATGGGTCATCAAGATAATTTTCTAGTGTCGTTGCCGGGGAGCCTAGCTCTATTTATTAGGTTCACTTGGGATTTAATTGTTTTTTGAAATTTATCTTTAACATGAAGAACCTCAGCCAAAACTAAGATCATGACCTCCAAAAAGAGAGGATGTAAGGAGATGTAAACTAGCTATACTTTTGATTGACCTTCTGTTTTGAGTCACCCTGTGACACCACCACCACATGCTTTTCATGATGATATAGCACACACAACAAGCACCACTTCTGATATTGATGATATTTGTGACGATGCTTCTACTTTGCTTGATAATAATGTGCCACTTGGTGAATTACTTTATGCTCATATTGCTAAAGTAAAAGAAGTTGAAACTACTAAAAATTATGAATCACATGTTACTCCTAGTGCTTCTATAGAAAGATATTATTTGATGTTTCTAATCCTGATTATGTGTTTGATGATGATAATACTAGATAGTTTACGACTTAACAGAATTTTACTTGTATAGAGGGCTTGATTGCTATACTTAAGGGGAAAGTTATGACTAAGATGACGAAACTTGATCCTAAATTTTCTACTTCTCCTATCTTTGTTACTGGTAAGGATTATGAAATCTCCATTGATCCTGAACTTATTACTTTGGTGGAATATGATCCTTTTCATGGTTATGAATCTAAAAAAGTTATTGCACACTTGACTAAATTGGATGATATTGCATCCCTATTTTTGCAAGAGGAAAATATTCGATGGTATTATATTCTTAAGGTGTTTCCTTTTGTACTTAAAGGGTGATGCTAAAGTGTGATTTAATAATCTTGCTCTTAGTTGTGTGGATAGTCCCCAGGATAATCATTACTCTACTGGAAAAAAAAATCTTGCTTGTCGGTGTACTAAAGAAAAGGTATGTGCACAAACGATAACAACCTCCAGTTCGACAAGCCTTGTCGAGAAGATGCTGCAGTCAAGCCAATATAAAGCAAAGACCAAGCCGCCGACAAGCCTCCTAGCCGGTGAGGAAGACCCGACTGCCTGCACATTCGACAAGACCCCACTACGAGGCCACCGCTCCACCAAATCGGGCTAATTGTCGCCATCAATGGGGTTTCAAGTGTGTAGTCAGTTAGGTAGGGCTTGTCAGGGCACGTGGCGGCTCCATGGAATTACAATAGCTTTAATGGCACCCGTCCTAATGGAGTGGCGGGATAATAAGAGGTAGTTGGGCGAACGACACAAAAGGAGAGGCAATCCTTGCCGGGGAGGGACACCAGCACGACACCTCATGGTGCATTTAATGCACTTGCCCTAATCCGTTAGGGTTAGATAGTTTCAACTATAGCTTGTGTTAGCAGTTTGACCACTATTACATCCACTATTTACCCTTGTGTATTTACCATTTGAGCCACTATAGTAACCCCTTCTATCTATAAAAGGAGGTCCATGGCTACCTTTACAAGGGTCGAGACCCTGCTCAATTGCATGTGTAGTAGCACTCTCGAGCATCTTGTCAGGTTGTTGCGCTCCTTGTAACTTGAGTAGCACTTAATCCACAAAACAAGGGACGTAGGGTTTTACTCCTCATGGCCGCCCAAACCTGTCTAAACCCTTGGTGTGCTTTCGCCGATGTTGCTCTTTGTGTGGGTAGATCCCCACAATGAAACCGCAAAAGGGTCCTTGTTGGTCCGATAGATTGTCATACCTTGATGTCTTTGGCGCACCAGTTAGGGGGATTTGTAGGATCTGAAGTATGTCGAGAGGGGGTGATTAGACTACTTGACCAAATAAAATCTAGCCTTTTCCAAATTTTAAATATTGGTAGGTTTTAGAAATTATACCAAGTCAAGCGCACCTACACATGCAAATCTAAGAGTATAGAAGAGAAAAGTAAAGACATGCACATGTAAGTATAGGGTAGGGATCGGAAGATCAAACAAAAAGATGACACGAAGATTTTTGGCATAGTTCTCATAGGTGGTGCTATCGTACATCCAAGTTGATGGAGACTTCAACCCACAGAGCATAATGGCCGCGCGAGTCCACGGAGGGCTCTCATGACCCACAAGTATAGGGGATCAATCATAATCCTTTCAATAAATAAGAGTGTCGAATCCAATGAGGAGGAAAAGGAAATGATAAGTAGTTTTCAGCAAGGAATTCTTTGCAAGTACTGTAAGAAAAAGTGATAAATAGTTTTGTAGCAAGATAATTCGTAACAAGTGAAAATTAATAATAGTAACAAAGGTGCAGTAAGGCAGCCCAATCCTTTTTGGAGCAAAGGGTAGGCCTGGAGGTTCTCTTATATAAAGCAAACAACCCCGAGGACACATGGGAATTTCTGTCCAATCATGTTCATCATATTAAGTTGATTCGCGTTCCCTACTTTGATGATTTGATATGTGGGTGGACCGGTGCTAAGGTGCTATTCTTACTTGAACTAAAAACATACTTATGATAACCCCCGCTCGAAAGAATTCACAACTATGAAATAAGAATTAAGAATAATCTAACTATAGCACGAAACATGTGGATCCAAATCAGCCCCTTATAAAGCAACACATAAACTGGGTTTAAGCTTTTGTCACTCTCGCAACCCATCATCTACTTGTTACTCCAAAATGACTTCCCTTAGTCCCATAACATGGTGAAGTGTCAGGTAGTCGATGTTCACATGACACCACTAAGAGAAGTACATCATCAACATGTTCAAGATCATACATGTAATAATAATAATTAAGGATATGAACATAATATCTTCCACCAAGTAATCCAACAAGCATCAATTACAAGATGTAATCAACACAACTAGTAACCCACAGGTAAACCCGAGAATGGTTTCATACTTGAACCATAGTTGAATCATACCCGTTCATTTCTGTCTCAAAACCATACTTGAACCATACCCATTTAATGTCATTTTTAGCCCAACCAAAACCGAACCCACTATTTTTTCCACCCAAACCAATTTAAACCAATACATAACCATGGGTTTAAACCCAGTACATAACTATTGGTTTACTTTAATGTACGTATGATTACACAAATTGACATGGTAAGAAGAAAATGATATAGAAAAGGCATAAGTGCATCAGCAATAGTTTGTAAACAAAGTTATCCTTGAGATACAGTCAGCACACATCAGAGGCAAAAAGAACATGCCCATGGTTAAAAAGCTCACTAAAAAGTGTATTAAAACCAAATTGCTTAGCGAAAGCACAAGCAAACACTTCCGATTTTCATGTGGTGTTTCCCCATAATGCATAACTACATAGTGCATTACTGCATGCACACAGATCAAAGATACCCATTCTCGGTCGTCGTTGATTATTGCATATAACCAATGCCTAGAAATTGGTTTGGACCCATAGTTTAAACCCGTTAATAACCAAACCGTTTAAACCCATAACCAACTATACCCAAACTAGTTTCTTCACATACCCAAACCAAAACCAAACTAAAAAATCTCAGCCCAATAAAACGTGAACCAATCAAACCCAAAGTAAGAACCGAACCATTACACCCGGTTTTTTAATAACCATTCTCAGGTTTACCCACAAGTACCAATCTGAGGTTTTGAGACAAATATTGAAAACACGTGATGAACTAGGGTTGGATATGAGATGGTGCTGGTGAAGTTGTTGATGGACATTGGTCCTACCACGGAGGTAGAAGTGTTGGTGATGACGATGGCTTCGATTTCCCCCTCCCGGAGGGGAATTCCCTCGACAGAATCTCTCTGTCGGAGAGCAAAAAGGCATCTACCCAGGTTTTCACCTCGAGACGGAGATCCTTCGTCTCGAAAGATAAGTTATTATTTTTTATAGGGTAAAACAAACCATATAGGAGAAGATGGTCGTAGAGGGCTAGCTAGGGCCCCGCAAGCCATCACGGCACGACCAGGGGGCGCCCTATTGGTTGTGCCCAGCTGGTGGCCCCTCTGCGGTATTTTTTGGCCCATAAATTATCAAATATTCCATAAAAATTTATTCGTAAAGTTTTAGGTCATTTGGAGCAAGTTCATTTTTCTGCCTTTTTCTCGATTTCCCGGTCCAGAATTCTAGTTTCCAGACATTTCCCTCTCAGTGATGTACCTTGTATATTCACAGAGAAAATGCATAAGAATTGTGTGATAATAATGGACAATGGACAAGATCAACACAAATATCAATAGTAATTCATGATGCAAAATGAGAGTATCAACTCTCCCAAGCTTAGACGTTGCTTGTCCTCAAGCGGAAGTCGAGCTCGAAAATAATGACCACATTCGATAAAAATAGATACAAGCATGAGAGTATCATGAATGTTAACATAGAAGCAAGTACTTTATCATATAACTTATCATAAACAAGCAATAATCCTTTCACAACTATTGGAGTATTAACCATAAACTTTATTGAAAATCAACAAACTATGTTCTCAGTCATTGGGGCAAGCACAATTCATCATAATCGACATGTGAGTCTATATAAGAAATTTATTTTTTGCATGTTCACATACTCAACTATTATTTAATCTTCTATGATTTTTCATGCTCAAGGCATATATTTGGAGCTCATGTTCCCATAGAACACATAGAAGATAGGGGCCTAAATGATTTTCCACCCAACTTATTTAACTCAAGGATAATTCCAGCAATTATAAATCATGATCATCTACATCCACTTGGATATATAAATCTGAATCTCTCCTCAATAGATGATGTTTGGCACTATAGAATTAATATGTTGGAAAAGGGGTGAACTTTATTGACTCAAGCACGAAGTTAAACTCCTCTAAGTAAAAGATATGGCCTTTCAAGAGGGAAGCAGAGGTTGTCATGCACTTTTAATTTGTTGGATGTGTGAACTCTTAATGCAAAGGAATATCACTTTATATTGCCCCTTATGATAGCAAACTTTATTATGCAGTCTCTCGCTTTTATTTATTTGCCATCATAAGATCGTATAAAGCTTACTTTCCCTTGATATAAAAGATCATACGTATTTAGGAGCAATTTTTATTGCTTGATGCACTGATGACAACTTACTTGAAAGATCTTACTCAATCCATAGGTAGGTATTGTGTACTCTCATGGCAAGAAACTGGGTTTCAAGGTTATGGATGCACAAGTAGTATCTCTACTTGGTGTGGAATTTTTGGGCTAGCAAAGGATCAAAGGAAAGCATCACATGTTGAAGGATCCGAGACCATATATTTTCTATGTGAATATAAACTACCATGATCATTACGTTGTCTTCCATGTCCAATATCAACAATTAATCATCATATAATATTTGATGAAGGCTCACAATCATAGAAGATGTTGAGGATAGCGTATTTATATGTGAGTCTCCTATCCTCTATCATAATCTTGCTTAGATTGCAACAGTGACTAATACTATGTTTGTTTACTATCAACAACCTTTATCACTTATACCCTTTTTGTCCGAAGTCATTACTTCTCATGAGATGAGCATATGATTTTTATCTTTATTTTATTGACATGCTATGATGATGGGTGCCCACGGGTAAACCACAAAAACTCAACTAATCTTTATTATATACCTCGCATACTCGATTACAAGGATAGCTGGAAATCAAAGCAAAAAATTTAAGCAAAGAAAAGATGAAATTTATTTCTCTAAATCACGAAACAACTAAGGATCGAACTAAGATAGATAGTAAGTATGGAAGTTATGGTGATACGATATCGGGGCACCTCCCCCAAGCTTGGAACAAGCCAAGGGTGGTGCCAATATCCATGTACTCAAGCGTCCTCCTCAGGTGATGGTGGTGGTATAGCAAGAGTGTCCTTAGTACTCTAGGGCATAGAATCCCCGTCATAGAAAGAAAATTTTGTCTTGGGAGTCCTGAAACTAGCAGCGAAGCTCATCCTGTGATACCTAGATTCATACTGAAAGTTTTGACCTTGGCGTTCATAGATCTGATCTTGGAGGTGATCGATCTGATCTTGAAGTTTATAGAGAATCTCCCCCATGTTCTTGGTGTCCAGCTTGTTTTCCTGGATGAAATCTGTGTTCATATAGTGGTTAGCACTCAGACGACGCTCCACCATCCCTTGGCAATTGAAGATCTCCTGTTCCACCGCTTCAAGCCTAGCCTTCTCGCTTCCCTCCTTCTCGGGACCTCGAACATCCCGGATGTGAAGCACCCCCTCATGCATCTCAATGGATTGAGGGTGCTTCATCACCTCTGACAGGTAGGGGTTGATGACCCTCTCGATGAACCTGTCCTTGTAAGGGCTTGGTAAAGTCATGGCGTCTAAATCTGTTAAAAATAGCTTGAAACTAGAACAGAGGAAAATCTCGCGATGCGGTGGTCAAAACACATGGGAATATATATAATGAATTTTCCAGGTAAGAATGCATGCTCGGGAAGAATTTGGAGTCCGGGATGCGCACGAGGGCCCTACAAGCCATGAGGGCGCAACCAGGGGGGCCTGTTGGCTTGTGCCTCCCTTGTGGGTCCCATGGATTCTGTTTTATTTTTGTATTTTTTCTAACATAACAAAAGCAGTAAGTATTATATTTTGGGAATTTTTGGAGTTGGCTTACTTACCATACCACGTACGTACCCATTTTTTAGGTTTCTTGAGTGTTCCGGAAGATTTCCTTTATGTGCTCCTCCGGTGTTATGACTTGGATGACATTAGTTTCCTCCATAATGGATGTACCTTAAATATAATGCTTGATTCTTTGCCTGTTCACCACTCTCGGTTTTTTTCCTTCGAAGTTATTAATCTTTATAGCACCCGAGTGATAAACCTCCTCGACAACATAAGGTCCTTCCCATCGCAGAGGAGTTTCCCTCCAAAAAATCTAAAATGAGAATTGTACAAAAGCACTAAGTCTCCTACATTAAATTCTCGCTTTTGAATTCTCTTGTCATGCCATCTTTTAACCTTTTCCTTAAACAACTTAGTATTTTCATAAGCTTGTGTCCGACATTCATCAAGTGAGCTAATATCAAATAACCTCTTCTCACTTGCAAGTTTAAAATCATAATTAAATTCTTTAATTGCCCAATAAGCCTTATGTTCTAACTCAAGATGTAAATAACAAGATTTTCCATAGACCATTTTATATGGGGACATCCCCATGGGATTCTTATACGCAATCCTGTAAGCCCACAAAGCATCATCAAGTTTCTTAAACCAATTCTTTCTGGACCTATTGACAGTCTTCTGCAAGACTTATTTTATTTCATGATTGCTGAGTTCAACTTGACCACTAGACTAAGGATGATAAGGTCATTTAATTCTATGGTTAACATCATATTTAGCTAGCAGTTTACGAAAAGCACCATGAATAAAATGGGAACCACCATCAGTCATTAAATATCTAGGGACACCAAACCTATGAAAGATAATGTCTTTAAGCATTTTAATAGTAGTGTTATCATCAACACTACTAGTTGGAATAGCTTCTACCCACTTAGTAATGTAATCAACATCAACTATAATATGAGTATATCCATTCAAGGAAGGAAACGGTTCCATAAAGTCAAAACCCCACACATCAAATGGTTCAGTGGCAAGTGAATAGTTCATAGGCATTTCATGACGTTTACCAATATTACCAACTCTTTGGCATTCATCACAAGAAAGCACATACTTACGAGCATCTTTAAAAAGAGTAGTCTAATAGAAACTGGATTGTAATACCTTGTGTGCAGTTTTGTCGCCAGCATGATGTCCTCCGTAGGCTTTGAAATGACACTTCCTTAGAATTTGTTCCTCGTCATGCTCACGTATACAACGTCTAATAACACCATCTACCCCTTATTCATAGAGATGTGGGTCATCCCAAAAGTAATGTCATAAATCATAGGCGGAATATATTTAGCACTAATGTAATTAGCATAATCCGCATACCATGGAGCACCACGTGAAGTGTTTGTAACAACAAGTTGCTCAGCAGGAAAATTATCATTAGTAGCGAGTGGGCCAGCAAGAACATTTTCCATCCTAGAAAAGTTATCTGCTATAGGGTTATCAGCTCCCTTCCTATCAATGATATGCAAATTAAGTGCTTGGAGTAGTAACACCCATCTGATGAGTCTAGGTTTAGCATCTTTCTTTTCCATTAGGTATTTAATAACAACATGATGAGTGTGAATAGTTACTTTAGAATCAACAATGTAAGGCCTAAACTCATCACATGCGAACACATCTCCTAAAAACTCCTTTTCATTAGTAGCATAATTCCTTTGAGCGGTGTCTAGGGTCTTACTAGCATAATGAGTAACATTCAATTTCTTGTCTACTCTTTTCCTAGAACAGCATCAACAACATAATCATTAGCATCACACATAATTTCAAAGGGTAGGTTCCAGTTAGGTGGTTGGACAATAGGTGTAGAAATTAAGGCTTTCTTAAGTATTTCAAAGGCTTCTACACAATCATTATCAAAAACAAAAGGAACATCTTTTTGGAGAAGAATGGTTAACGCCCTGGAAATCTTGGAGAAATCTTTAATGAAACGCCTATAGAAACAAGCATGACCAATAAAACTTCTTATACCTTTGATATATCTTCGGCAAGGAATTTTCTCTATTGCATCAACTTAGGCCTTATCCACCTCAATACCGCATTCAGAAATTTTATGCCCAATCACTATACCTTCATTCACCATAAAGTGGCACTACTCCCAATTCAAGACGAGATTAGTTTCTTCACATCTCTGCAAAACTCGATCAAGGTTGCTCAAGCAATCATCAAAGGAAGTTCCATAAACGGAAAATCATCCATGAAAACCTCAACCAGTCGTTTCACAAAAGTGAGAGAATATAACGTTCATACATCTTTGAAAGGTAGCAGGTGCATTGCATAGACCAAAAGGCATACACCTATAAGCATAAGTTCCAAAGGGGCAAGTAAAGGTAGTTTTCTCTTGGTCCTCTTTTGACACACGCATTTGAGAGAATCCATAGTAACCATCAAGAAATCAAAAGTGTGTGTGCTTAGATAATATTTCTAACATTTGATCAATAAAAGGCAAGGGGTAATGATCTTTTCTAGTAGCCTTATTCAATTTCCTGAAATGAATTACCATCCTATAACCAATTACTATGCTTTGTGGAATAAGTTCATTTTTATCGTTAGGAACAAGAGTTATACCACCTTTATTCGGAACACAATGAACATAGCTCACCCATCTACTGTCAGCAATAGGATAGATTATACCTGTGTGCAGAAGTTTTAGTATTTCAGTTCTTACCACCTCTTTCATCTTAGGGTTTAGCCGGTGTTGATAATCAACAATTGGTTTAGCAAGAGGTTCCATATTAATATTTTGCTCACGCGGAGTGGGGCTTATTCCTTTAAGATCATCAAGAATGTATCCAATAGCAGCCGTGTGCTTCCTTAAAGTTTTGAGTAATCTATTTTCTTCATGTTCTGAAAGGTTAGCACTAGTAATAACATGATATATCTTTTTGACATCAAGATAAGCATATTTCAAAGTATCATGTAAAACCTTAAACTCGGATACGAGATCTCCCTTCGGTGGAGTAGGGTCACCTAAAACTTCAACTAGTAAACTGTGCTTAAGGATAGGTTGTTGATCAAGGAGTATCCTATCTATTTCATTCCTTACATTCAAATGCATATCATTCTCATGGTCTAGCAAATATTGTTCGAGTGGATCGGTAGGAGGTAGAGGAATACAAGCAAGACCAATTATTTCATCCTTACTAGGAAATTCCTTTTCATGTGTCTCTTTTCTAAACTTAGCGATGTTAAATTCATGAGAAATATCATGAAAGCTCACTCTGACCTTCTGAGTAGCACAATTAACTTCAACATTAACCGTCTTCAAGAATGGTTTACCAAATATGATGGGATAAAAGTTATCTTGTTCCGAACCAAGTAGAAAGAAGTCGATGGGGTACTTGCATTTTCCGCAAAAGACTTCAACATCTCTAACAATCCCAAGTGGCAAAATAGTATTATGGTTTGCAAGCTTAATAATGACATCAATACCTTAAATTTTAGAGGGTGCTATATCATCCATAATTTCCTGATATAATGTAAAGGGTATAACTCTAATACTAGCACCAATATCACACACACCATGATAGCAATTATCTCCAATTTTAACTGAGATGATAGGTGTGCCTACCACAAGTTTTTTATCTAATTCATCTCATTTGTTTCTAACAGGTAATGCAATTCTAGCAGCTTCCTCACAAAAGTAAATAACCTGCCATAAATATTATCAACTAGGAGATCTTTAACTATAGCTACATTAGGCTCAACATTTATTTGTTCAGAAGGTGTACGTGTTCTAACATAACTCTTATTAACCACTGTTGTAGCCTTAGCATGTTTTCTAGTCCTAACAGGAAAAGGAGGTTTCTCAATGTAAGAAGTGGGATCAATAGGATCAACATGGTTAATAATTATTTCTTCCTTATTAATTATGAAAGGTTCCTTAGGTAGTTTTCAATGGAAGGTTGATATTTGAACCAATTTTCCTTAGGCAGGTTAACATAGGTAGCAAAAGATTCACAGAGTTAAGGCCATATTTGAAGCTAAACTCATGAAAAGGAGAAGTTTCCATAAAAGATTTAACACAATCAAAATTAAGCTTTCTACCTAACTCTTTACCTTCATCAAGTTCCCAATCTTTAGCATTAAATTTAATCTTTTCTAGAAGATCCCATCTGAATTCAATAGTCTCCTTCATATAGGAACCGACAGCGCAAGCATCAAGTAATGTTTGATCATCGTGAGAAAGCCAAGCATAAAAATTCTTTATAATCAATTCTTTTGAGAGCTCATGGTTGGGGAAGGTGTGCATCACAGATTTAAGCCTCTCCCAATCTTGAGAGATGCTTTATCCTTCACGAGGACATAAATTATAAATAAAATTCCGATCATGATGAATTAGATGCATAGGATAAAACTTCTGATGAAATTCTAGATTCAAGTGATTCCAATCCCATGATCGAATATCATCCAATAACCTATACCACATTAGTTCTTTTCCCTCCAAAGGTGAAGGGGAAACCTTCTTCTTAACTTTGTCTTTGGGTAAACGTGAAAGCTTAAATAATCCACAAATCTCATCGACATATATCAAATGGTAATCAGGATGACTTGAACCGTTATAAGTATTAGCCAACAACTTCTCTACCATACCTGAAGGAATCTTGTATTAAATATTTTCAGTAGGTTCAACAGGTTGAGGAAGAACTTCCTAAAATTCCGTTCCAAGCAAAGATGCCCTGAGCAAGCCACTCAAATGGTGACCGTTCATAGTGTTAAGCAATAGTAAATTTCAGCATGTATGGAAAGTGTTTCCTTACCAATTTCCACCTACAAAAGGTGCTTAACTCCCTGGAAATGGCTCCGGAAAATAATATTGATGACCCAAAAGTATATGGGATCAATCGTAGTACTTTCAATAAGTAAGAGTGTCGAACCCAACAAGGAGCAGAAGGAAATGATAAGTAGTTTTCAACAAGGAATTTTGTGCAAGTGTTGTAAGTAAAAGTGATAGATAGTTTTGTATCAAGATAATTCGTTACAAGTGACAACTAATAATAGTAACAAAGGTGTAGAAATATATCCCAATCCTTTTTATAGCAAATTACAAGCCTGAAATTTCTCTTATATAAAGCAAACGCTCCCGAGGACACATGTGAATTTCTGTGTAATCATGTTCATCATATTAAGTTCATTCACGTTCGCTACTTTGATGATTTGATATGTGGGTGGACTGGTGCTAAGGTTCTATTCTTACTTGAACTAATAACCTACTTATGATACCCCCTCTCGCAAGCATCCTCAACTACGGAAGAAGAATTAAGAGTAATCTAACCATAGCATGAAACATGTGGATCCAAATCGGCCCCTTATGAAGCAACACATAGACAGGGTTTTAAGCTTCTCTCACTCGCACAACCCATCATCTATTTGTTACTCCACAATGACTTATTTTAGGCCCATAACATAGTGAGGTGTCATGTAGTCGACATTCACATGATACCACTAAGAGAAGTAACACCATCCAAATCATTAAAATATCAAACGAATACCAACTTTAAATGATTACTTATAACAAGACTTCTCCCATGTCCTTAGGAACAATAATTACTACTCACACATCATAAAAATGTTCAAGATCGGAGGTGTAATAGTAATAATTAAGGATCTGAACATAATATCTTCCACCAAGTAATCCAACAAACGTCAACTAAAAGATGTAATCAACACAACTAGTAACCCACAGGTACCAATCCGAGGTTTTGTGACAAAGATTGAATACATGTGATAAACTATGTTTGGAGATGAGATGGTGCTGGTGAAGATGTTGATGAAGATTGGTCGTCCAATGAAGGAGGAAGCGTTGGTCATGATGATGGCTTCAATATCCCCCTCCTCGAGGGGAATCCCCCTGCAGAATATCTATGTCGAAGGGCAAAAAGGCCTCTGCCCAGATTTCCGCCTCGAGACGGAGGCGCTTCGTCCCGAAATATAACTTATGATTTTTTATTGGGTAAAACACACCATATAGGAGAATATGGTCGTGAGAGGGCCAGCTGGGGCCCCACAACCATCAGGGCGCGGCTAGGGGGAGGGCCGCCCTTTTGGCTTGTGCCCAGCTGGTGGCCCCTCTTTAGTATTTATTTGGCCAAGAAATTCTCAAATATTCCCAAAAACTTCTTCGTAAAGTTTGTGATCATTTGGAGCAAGTTAATTTTCCTGCCTTTTTCTCGGTTTCCATGTCTAAAATTCGAGTTTCCAGATATTTCCCTCTGAGTTATGCACCTTGCATATTCTCAGGTAAAAGGCATAAGAATTGTGTGATAATAATGGATAATGGGCAAAACCAACACAAATATCAATAGTAATTCATGATTGAAAATGAGTGTACATGCTCCACCCACGAAGGGTCCACGAAGAAGCAAGCTTGTCTATTCCACCATGGCTTACGTCCACGAAGGACTAGCCTCACTCGGGGTAGTTCTTCACGAAGTAGGCAATATCCTTGCCCTTAAAAATTTCCTGGTTCAACTACACAATGAATTGGAGGCTCCCATGCGGCACATAACCAATCTAGGAGACACAACTCTCCAAAAGGTAATATATGTGGTATGTATGATGAAATCCTTGCTTTCGTGCTTCAAAAGGTAGCCTCCTCAACACTGAATCACTCTCTCACATATTTGGCATGATAGAAGAGATTGATTGGATGGAATGCAACTTGGGGAGGCTAGAAATCAAGATTCATATGATTGGAGTGGAAGATCTTGATCTCAACACATGAGTAGGTGGTTCTCTCTCAAAAAATGGATGGGACAAGTGTTGGCTTGTTCTGAGTGCTCTCTCTACGAATGAAAGGGAGGTGTATGGGTATATATAGACATCTCCAATAATTCAACCATTACAACATTAATACCCAAATTAGTGGAACCAAAGTAGAAACTCAGTTACACTCACTAGTGCAAAATGTGGCAACTTTGGCATTTTGGTGAGACAAATATATAAAACTCAGTGAGTCCGGTTTTGGTTGGCCTAGGCAGTTCCTCACTTCGGTGGCACTGATTCACCAAATTCGGAAATTCCAAATTTTGGAAAATGAATACCAGAAGGTTGGTCACTGTATTTGGTTTCGCTGAAATGGAACTTGGTGTCAGCGAGTGGCTAGGGTTTGGGACTGGATTCTGTCTAAGGAAAATGCGGTAGGGCCGAAAGCGTAAACTTGGTGGCACCTGATTTAGGCTTTGGGTTTCGGACAAAATATATTTGTTGGAGAATTCATGAGGGTTTTTGGTGGCTAACTCTAAGCACTCGAGCAACTAGATCAACATAGATACCTCATCCCCTTTTAATAGTATTGCCTTTCCTAAGGACTCAAATGTGATTTCTCATAAAATGCAAAATGTAGAGTCTTGAAGCTTGTTCCCACTTGATGTTCCATGCATCTAGTTAATCTCCTCACAATGCTTTGCCAATCCATTCATTGAACTCTTCCTGAAATATACTTTGTAGATTCATTAATCCAATAATTTTTTGTTGTTATTAGTTACCAAAACCACCTAGGTAGAAGTCGTGCTTTGAATCTCCACCTCTTTAGTAATTGATGACAACATATAGATCAAAGCTTCAACATAGAATATAATCAATGTATAGCATCGTCGCTTTGAGAAGTACGTGATAAGAAAGAGCTCCCCGTAAATTTGTGCATTATTTTAAATTTGCGTTTGAATGCATATGCAGAATCGATTAGGATTGTGGGTCACTTTTCCATGTCACATACATGTTGGTGGTGCACATAAATTATATGAATGGATTACAATGCACACGCAACCAAACATGAGTGAATGATAATCATATGAATATCATGAAGATAGGAAATAGTAACATCAATCACAAAGCATATGATTAAGCACCACGAAGTTTTATACGAACAAAAGGTAGGCCAAATTTTCTAAAATTGAGAAGAGCAACCAAAATGCAACACTCTCTGTCTCGAAGCCTATGATCTATAAAAATTATTCCCCTTTGGCAAAAAGTTACCAAAAAATCTTGAAGGTATAGAGCTAAGCATCATGATGTGCATGGTCTCCTCCATGGGGCCATGATGCTGCTTCGGTAGTCATGGAAGGAGTCGATAAGAGAGCATACGTGAATGCTTCAGTAGAAGTCCTCTGGCCTAGTGGAGTTCACACTAGAGGTGCTGATGGAGGCACGGTAGAAGTAGCAGCCGGTGCAGACACTGAAGGTCTCACATCCTGAGGAGCACAATAGCAGATCGAGCGTGAGTCCTAAAGTGAGTCTGTTCTAGTAGTGTGGGGCTCTCATCGTCATCATATGAGCTGGGCAATGGAAATGCATCTACCTCTTGCCTCAGCTGATTGACTATGGTGGTCAGCTCAGTGACCTTGTTATCGAGGTCATGAAATTTAGTCTCCATGGTCCTTTCGAGGCTCTTCCAGTTCTTCAGCACCTCAGAGATGTTCTTCTCCATTCCATGAATGGTGGTAACAAGCTAGGCCATTTTATGACCTTTTTTCTTGAACACACAAGCACTAGTGGCTCAAGCTGCCTCTGTCTAGGCCTTAACCTCAATGTGAGCCTGTGCAGTCGATGAAGTGGGATGAGAAGGATCCATCAGCACAATATTATCCTCAAAGCCTAGCTGGAGAGGCCGGTGTGGTCGATCAAGTAGATATTGGCTCTTTTCAACATTGTAATTGATGAGCATTTGAATGTATGGAGCGTATCTACAAGATAGCTTCCGATCAGCAGCTGTTCTCTTGATGGTCTCAACAATGAGATACATTACTCTAATCCTGGTCTGGTTATCCACATGATGCAGTATGACCCACAAGTATAGGTGATCTATCGTAGTCCTTTCATAAGTAAGAGTTTCGAACCCAACGAGGATCAGAAGGAAATGACAAGCGGTTTTCAGTAAGGTATTCTCTGCAAGGACTGAAATTATCGGTAACAAATAGTTTTGTGAAAAGGTAATTCGTAACGAGTAACAAGTAACAATTGTAACAAAGGTGCAGCAAGGTGGCTGAATCCCTTCTGTAGGTAAGGACAAGCTTGGACAAAATCTTATATAAAGAAAATCGCTCCCGAGGACACATGGGAATTTATGTCAAGGTAGTTTTCATCATTTTCATATGATTCGCGTTCGTTACTTTGATAATTTGATATGTGGTTGGATCGGTGCTTGGGTGCTGACCATACTTGGAAAAACCTCCCACTTATGATTAACCTCTCTCGCAAGCATCCACAACTACGAAATAGGAATTAAGATAAATCTAACCATAGCATAAAACATATGGATCCAAATCAACCCCTTACGAAGCAACACATAAACTAGGGTTTAAGCTTCTGTCACTCTAGCAACCCATCATCTACTTATTACTTTCCAATGCCGTACTCTATGCCCAAATAATGGTGAAGTGTCATGTAGTCGATGTTCACATGACACCACTAGAGGAGAGACAACATATAACTTATCAAAATATCGAACGAATACCAAATTCACATGATTACTTATAACAAGACTTATCCCATGTCCTCCAGAACAAACGTAACTACTCACAAAGCATATTCATGTTCATAATAAGAAGAGTATTAATAATCATTAAGGATGTGAACATATGATCTTCCACCAAATAAACCAACTAGCATCAACTACAAGGAGTAATCAACACTACTAGCAACCCACACATACCAATCTGAGGTTTTGTGACAAAGATCGGATACAAGAGATGAACTAGGGTTTGGAGAGGAGATGGTTCTGATGAAGATGTTGATGGAGATTGACCCCCTCTCGATCAGAGCATCGTTGGCGAGGACGATGGCTTCGATTTCCCCCTCCCCCCCCCGGGGGGGGGGGGGGGGAGTTTCCCCGGCGAAGTAGCTCCGCCGGAGTTCTTGATTGGTTCTGTCGAAGTTCTGCATCGAGACGGTGGCGTCGCGTCCCGAAATCTCTAATATGATTTTTCCCAGGTCAAAACCCTTCATATAGCACAAGATGGGCACCGGAGGCCTGCGAGGGGGCCCAGAAGCCTCTAGGGCGCGGCCAGGGGGGGTAGGTCGTGGCCCCTTGGCTTGAGGCTTCCTGGTTGGGTCCCCTTCGAGACTTATTTCACCCATTATTTTTCATATATTGCAAAACAATTCTCCGTAACTTTTCAGGACTTTTGGAGCTGTGCAGAATATGTCTCTCAGAGTTGGTCCTTTTCCACTCCAGAATTCCAGCTGCCGACATTCTCCCTCTTCATGTAAATCTTGTAAAATAAGAGATAAAAGGCATAAGTATTGTACCATAATGTGTAATAACAACCCATAATGCAATAAATATTGATATAAAAGCATGACGCAAAATGGACATATCAACTCCCCCAAGCTTAGACCTCGCTTGTCCTCAAGTGAAAGTCGAGATTTATAAATATGCCCACATGTTTAGAGATAGAGGTGTTGATAAAATAAAATACGCACATGTAGGCATCTTGATTATTTTTAGAACATCAGCACATATTGACATATAATATCTTATACTATAGTAACAATTCATTCATAAGGCAAGATATGCATCAAGAACTCTATTGAGAACTAACTAACTATGATTTCAGTCATTGAGGCAATTCCAATTTATCGCAACGTAGGAAAGAGTCAATATAAGAGCTTGTAAAGCAAATCCACATACTCAATTATCTTATAGTCTTTCATAATTTCTAACACTCACGTGGTACCTAGGAGGTCAAAGCTTCAATAGGACACAGAGAAAGATAGGGGCTTATAGTTTTGCCTCCCAACTTTTTACCTCAAGGGTAATGTCAACAATAATAACTCATGATCACCCACATCCGAGTGGATACATTTGTCTAGATCATTCCCCAACGCGTGACACTTGCCAAAAGATAAAGGCAAAATAAAGGAAATGGTGAAGATCACCACGACTCTTACATAAAGGTAAGTACTAGAAAGTAAAGGTAACAAATAAGCCCTTCGCAGAGGGAAGCAGAGGTTGTCATGTGCTTTTATAGTTGGATGCACAATCTCTTAATATAAAAGAACGTCACTTTATATTGCCCCTTGTGATAAAGAACTTTATTATGCAGTCCATCGCTTTTATTTCTTCTATACCACAAGTTTGTATAAAGTTTATTTTCGTCGCACTAATAAACCAAGCATATTTAAGGAGCAATTTTTATTGCTTGCACCGATGACAACTTACTTGAAGGATCTTACTCAACACATAGGTACGTATGATGGACTCTCAAGGCAAAACTGGGTTAAAGGTGTTTGGATGCACAAGTAGTATCTCTACTTGGTGCAGGAGTTTCTGGCTAATATGAGGTGGAAGCAAGCGACACATGTTGAAGGATCTACAACCATATAACTTCTATTTGGAAATAAGCAAACATAACTCATTATGTTGTCTTACTTATCCAACATCAGCCTTTTAACATATAATATTTTAATGAGTGCTCACAATCATAAAAGATGTCTAAAATAATATATTTATATGTGAAGCTCTCTTTCTTCGATACTTCCTTTTAGTTGCAACAATGACCAATAGCCTTGTTTGTCAACTCACAACAAATTTCAATCGACATACTTTTTATATGTGAAGTAATCACTCCCCATAAGATCATTATGTATGCTCTTTTGCTTTTATTCTATACTTCTTTCTATTTCTTTTTCTCTAGATCATAGCAAGGAAGCAAAGCCCTCAACTCAAAACTACTCTTTATTACATAACTCTCGGACTTGCTTACACAGGGGGAACAAAAACAAAAAAACTCAAAACTAGATCACACTAAAACTTTGTTCTACTAGATAAAGATATAACTAAAAGGATCGAACGAAATAAAACGAAAAAAGTAAAAAGGTGTGATGGTGATACGATACCGGGGTGCCTCCCCCAAGCTTGGCACAAGCCAAGGGGAGTGCGCATACCCATGTGTTTAGTCGTCCTTCTTCGTAGGTGGTGATGTTGGAGTTGTTTGTGAGGTTGAAATCTTCTCAAATTTCCACTTAAGCATGAATTTTTTTCCCTCAGATCGTCTACTTCCTGCTCGAACCTCAGTATCCTTTGAGATAATTCACCCTTGCTCTCCTGCAGAAAACGAGGAGGGATATATAGCACCTTGTGTTTTCTCCTTGTATTTGGGAGGGTCAAGTTCTTGAACTACATGCATATCTTCGGGTCGAGGCAAGGGAATCTCCTCTTCGTCCGGGCTTTATTCCGCATACTTGCATATCTCCCGTTCCTCCTCCGAGCACAATCCATAGGGATCTACGTCCCCGTAGAGCTTGGGATTGGCAAGATAATGTGATACATAGATCTCCCCATCATTATCTTGGGACGACATCTTACACTAAATTTGCTGCAAAAACAGCTCAAAACGAAAACATGAGATATTGTCGAGATACAGAGGTCAAAACCTTCGGGGAGATTATATAATGAATTTTTGCCGACCCGAAGGAGTATTCCACAAGAAAACGGAGTCTGAAGGGTGCATAGGGTGGCCACAAGCCTGCAGGGTGCGACCAGGGGGTAGGTCGTGCCCCCTGGCTTGTCGCCTCCTCGTGCACGCTTCAAACTGCTTTAAATTTTCCTATTTTTTAAATATTACAAAATTGGTAAAAATTATCATTGAAAACGTTTTGGAGTCAGCTTTCTTACCGTAGCACATACCTATTCCCTTTTGGGGTCCGAGAGGTTCTGATAGGTCTGCCTAATGTACTCTTCCGGACTTATGGTATTGATAATATTCATTCGAACATTTATGGGAGTACGTGAGATATAATGTTTGATTCTTTGCCTATTTACCACCTTTGGATTTGTGCCTTCGGCGTTGTTGATCTTAATAGCACCAGAATGATATACTTCCTCGATAATGTAAGGCCCTTCCCATTTAGAGAGAAGTTTTCCTGCAAAAAAACTTAAATGAGATTTGTATAGCAAGATATGATCACCTACATTGAATTCACGCTTTGGTATCCTTCTATTGTGCCATCTCTTAACTTTTTCTTTAAACAACTTAGTATTCTCATAGGCCTGGCTTCTCCATTCATCAAGTGAGCTAATGTCAAATAAACTCTTTTCACCCACAAGTTTGAAATTATAGTTAAGCTCTTTAATTGCCCAATAAGCTTTATGTTCTAGCTCTAAAGGTAAGTGCCGTGCTTCACCATAAACCATTTTATAAGGAGACATACCCATAGGGTTTGTGTAAGCGGTTCTATAAGCCCATAATGCATCGTCAAGTTTCTTCGACCAATTCTTTCTAGATCTATAAACGGTCGTTTGGAAGATCAATTTTATTTCTCTATTTCTCAATTCTACATGCCCTAGACTGAGGATGATAAGGAGATGCAGTTCTATGATTAACATCATACCTAGCAAGCAATTTACCGAAAGCATCATGAATAAAGTGTGAACCACCATCAGTCATTAAATATCTAGGGACTCCAAATCTAGGGAAAATAACTTCTTTCAGCATTTTAATAGAAGTGTTATGATCAACACTACTAGTTGGAGTAGCTTATACCCACTTAGTAACATAATCAACATCAACTAGAATATGAGTATACCCGTTGGATTTTTGAAAAGGTCCCATATAATGAAAACTGAAAACATCAAATGTTTCAATAATGAGAGAGTAATTCATAGGCATTTCCTGATGTCTACTAATATTACCAATTCTTTGACATTCATCACAAGACCATACAAACTTACGAGCATCCTTGAAGAGACTAGGCCAATAAAAACCAGATTGTAATACCTTGTGTGCACTTCTATCTCCCGCTTGGTGTCTTCTGTAGGCCTCAGATTGACACTTGTATATGATCTGTCCCTGTTCATGCTCAGGTACACAACGTCTAATAATACCATCTACTCCTTATTTATAAAGGTGTGGTTCGTCCCAAAACTAATGTCTTAAATCATAGAAGAATGTTTTCTTTTGTTGGTATGTGAGACTATGCGGTATAAATTTAGCAGCAATGTAGTTAGCATAATCAACATACCAAGGAGCATTGCGTGAAGCATTTATGACATCTAATTGTTCATCAGGGAAGCTATCATCAATAGGTAGTGGATCATCAAGAACATTTTGTAGTCTAGACAAGTTATTTGCTACGGGGTTATCAGCTCCCTTTCTATCAATAATATGCAAATAAAATTCTTGTAGCAGAAGGACCCATCTAATAAGTCTAGGTTTAGCATCTTTATTTTCCATATGGTACTTAATAGCGGCATGATCAGTGTGAACAATTACTTTGGAATCAACAATATAAGGTCTAACCTTATCGCAAGCAAACACAACTGCTAAAAATTCCTTTTCAGTGGTAGCGTAGTTTCTCTGAGCACTGTCTAGAGTTTTACTAGCTTAATGGATGACATTTAATTTCTTATCAATTCTTTGTCCTAGAAGAACACCAACAACATAATCACTAGCATCACACATAATTTCAAAGGATAAGTTCCAATGAGGTGGTTGAACAACAGGTGTAGTGATTAAGGCTTTTTTAAGAATTTCAAATGCTTCTACACAATCATCATAAAAAACAGATGGAATATCCTTTGGCAAAAGATCAGTGAGAGGTTTAGAAATTTAGAGAAGTCTTTAGTAAATCTCGTATAGAAACCAACATGACCAAGGAAACTTCTTATACCTTTGATATCTGTTGGACACGACATTTTTTCAATAGCATCAATATTAGCTTTGTCAACTTCAATACCTCTTTCAAATATTTTGTGTCCCAATATGATGCGTTCATTAAACATAAAGTGGCACTTCTCCCAATTCAAGACAAGATTAGTTTCTTCACATCTCTGCAAAACTCGATCAAAGTTGCTCAAGCAATCATCAAAAGAAGTTCCGTAAATGGAAAAATCATCCATGAAAAGCTCAACGATCTTTTCACAAAAGTCAGAGAATATAGCCATGATACATTTGTGAAAGGTAGAAGGTACATTGCATAAACCAAAAGGCTACGTCTATAAGCAAAGGTACCGAAAGGGCAAGTAAAAATGGTCTTCTCTTGATCCTCTTTTGATAGAGGTAGTTGAGAGAAAGCAGAGTAACCATCTAGAAAGAAAAATGTGTATGTTTGGATAGTCTTTCTTGCATTTGATCTATAAAAGGTAGCGGATAATGATCTTTCCTAGTTGCCGTATTTAATTTCCTAAAATCAATTACCATTCTATATCATGTAACAATTCTTTGTGGGATTAATTGATCTTTGTCATTAGGAACAACGGTAATGCCTCCCTTTTTAGGTACACAATGAACGGGACTAACCCATCTACTATCAACAATAGGATAAATTATACCTCTCTCCAGAAGCTTTAGTATTTCATCTCTTACCACTTCCTTCATTTTAGGATTTAATCGTTGTTGGTGATCAACAACTTGTTTAGCATCAGGCTCCATATTGATTTTCTGCTGAGATAGAGTGGGACTAATGCCCTTAAGATCACTCAGAGTATATCTGATAGCGGCACGGTGCTTCCTTAATTTTTCAATAATCTCTTTTCTTCATGCTCTAAAAGGTTAGCACTAAAAATAACAGGATATATATATTTTTCATCAAGAGAAGCATACTTCAGAGTATCAGGTAATTATTTAAGCTCAAACACGGAATCACCCTTAGGTGGAGGAGGACCCCCTAGTATTTCAACAGGCAGGTTGTGTTTCAGGATAGGCTGCTGATCAAAGAAAATCTTATCTATTTCATTCCTTTCATTCACATACATATCATTTTCATGGTCTAGTAAATATTGTTCTAAGGGATCGGTAGGAGGCACATCAATAGAAGCGAGACCAATAATTTCATCTTTACAAGGAAGTTCTTTGTCATGGGGTTGTCTATGAAATTTAGAGAAACTGAACTCATGAGATGCATTCCCAAAACTTACCGTAACCATTTCTTTTTCACAATCAATATTAGAATTAACAATATTCAAGAAGGGTCTACCGAATATAATGGGACAAAAATCATCTTGTGGGGAACCAAGAACAAGAAAATCAGTAGGATGCTTTATTTTCCCACACAAGACTCCAACATCTCTAACAATCCCAATTGGAGAAATAGTATCTCTATTAGCAAGCTTGATGGTAACATCAATTTCCTCTAATTCGGCTGGTGCAATATGATTCATAATTTCTTGGTATAAGGTAAAGGGAACTGCACTCACGCTAGCACCCACATCACATAAGCCATGATAACAATGCTCTCCTATCTTAACAGAAACAACACGCACGCCAACAATAGGTCTATGCTTACCCTTAGTATCAGGTCTATCAATTCTAGCGGCTGCATCACAGAACTGAATAACATGCCCATCAATATTATCAACCAAGAGATCTTTAATCATAGCAATATTAGGTTCTACTTTACTTTGTTCAGGAGGTATAGGTGTTCTAGCACAACTCTTACAAACCAAAGTTCAAGCTTTAGCATGTTGCTTAATCCAAACAAGAAAGGGTGGTTTCTCAATATAAATAGTAGGATTAACAAGATCATCATTATAAATAATAGGTTCTACCACTTTTAATTCAATGGGAGGATAATATTTAAACCACTTCTTCTTGGGGAGATCAACCCGAGTAGCAAAAGATTCACAAAATGAAGCTACTACCTCAGAGTCAAGACAATATTTAGTGCTGAAATCACGAAAAGCATCGGTGCCTATAAAGGATTTAACACAGCCAGACTTAAGGCTTATACTTGACTCATTACCTTCGCCGAGTTACCAATCTTTAGAGTTGCATTTAATTCTTTACAACAAGTCCCATTTGAACCCAATATCATTCTTCATAAAGGAACCAACACAAGAAGCGTCAAGCATGGATTGATCATTACGAGAGAGCCGAGCATAAATATTATGAATAATAATTTCTCTTGGAAGCAAATGATTGGGGCATGAATATAACATTCACTTAAGCCTCCCCCAAGCTTGAGCAATTGTTTCTTCTTCACGAGGCCAAGTAACAAGTAACCATTGTAACAAATGTGCAACAAGGTGGCCCAATCCTTTTTGTAGCAAAGGACAAGCTTGGACAAACTCTTATATAAAGAAAACGCTCCCAAGGACACATGGGAATTTATGTCAAGCTAGTTTTCATCATGTTCATATGATTCACGTTCGTCACTTTGATAATTTGATATGTGGGTGGACCGGTGCTTGGGTGCTGTCCTTACTTGGACAAACCTCAAATTATTATTAACCTTTCTCGCAAGCAATCACAACTACGAAATACGAATTAAGATAAATCTAACCATAGCATTAAACATATGGAAATAAATCAGCCCCTTACGAAGCAACACATAAACTAGGGTTTAAGATTCTCTCACTCTAGCAAGGATCATCTAGTTATTACTTCCCAATGCCTTCATGTAGGCCCAAATAATGGTAAAGTGTCACGTAGTCGATGTTCGCATGACACCACTAGAGGAGAGAAAACATATAACTTATCAAAATATCGAACGAATACCAAATTCACATGATTACTTATAGCAAGACTTGTCCCATGTCCTCAGGAACAAATGTAACTACTCAAAAAGCATACTCATGTTCATAGTCGGAGGAGTATTAATAATCATTAAGGATCTGAAGATATGATCTTCCACTAAATAAACCAACTAGCATCAACTACAAGGAGTAATCAACACTACTAGCAATCCACAGGTACCAATCTGAGGTTTTGAGACAAAGATCGGATACAAGAGATGAACTAGGGTTTGGACAGGAGATGGTGCTGATGGAGATGTTGATGGAGATTGACCCCCTCTTGAAGAGAGGATCATTGGTGATGACAATGGCTTTGATTTCCCCCTCCGGGAGGGATGTTTCCCCGGCGGAATAGCTCCACCGGAGCTCTAGATTGGTTTTGTCAAAGTTCCGCCTTGAGATGGTGGTGTCACGTACCCAAAGCTCTGATATGATTTTTTCCAAGTCAAAACCCTTCATATAGCAGAAGATGGGCACCGGAGGCGTGCCAGGGGGCTCGCAAGCCTGCAGGACGCGGCTAGGGGGGTAGGCTGCGCCCCAAGCTTGTGGTTTCCTGGTGTGTCCCCTTTGGGACTTCTATCGCCCATTAATTTTTATATATTCCAAAACAATTCTCCGTAACTTTTCAGGACTTTTGAGTTGTGCAGAATAGGTCTCTCAGATTTGCTCCTTTTCTAGTCCAGAATTCCAGCCGCCCGCATTCTCCCTCTTCATGTAAATCTTGTAAAATAAGAGATAAAAGGCATAAGTATTGTACCATAATGTGTAATAACAGCCCATAATGCAATAAATATTGATATAAAAGCATGATGCAAAATGGACGTATCATGCATCATGTTGATGGAATAGCCTCGAATCATCTTATCATCTCGAAATTTGGGCATCAATGTGTGCCTCAGTATAGTGTTGGAGGACGGAAGACCAGCTTGCAGAAAGTAAACGGAACCCGGCTTATGTGTGTTCATATATACCTTGGGGATTGGTGTGTACATGTTTGCCATAGACTTGTGGTTCATCTTAGACTCGGAGTACACATCCACATCTCCTTCTTGCACCTTTGGGGATCCTAACACGGTAGCCCACTCATGAATTGTTGACCGGTATATGGTGCCTCCGGTCATCCACATAATCTTTCCACTAGGATAAAAGTGAGTAGTGGGATAGAATTGCATGATCATCTCATCATTGCAGGAAGTCATCTCTCTGCCAACAAATTCATCAATGTAAATCATCTTGAAGTTCTCCTGGTCATGATGGAAGTAGTCTTCATTCTACTTGATTAACTTCCAATCAACGTATTTCATGTCACTTATAGTTGGGCACATGTCAAACAAAACAATATCCATAGAAGTCATGTTGCTCCTTGGTGTGAAAGCGATCATCAACAACAGTCCTTCTCACGAAATATAGATGATTGGCTCTCCATCTCCTAAGACCTTGATGCTTCCTCTCCTTCATGTTCTCTGCAATAGGATGGTCATCATTGTGATCTGGCAGGTGACGTCTGAGTTTTCTCAAAACAATAATCTTCTTATCTTCGTCTGCAACATGAGGCTCTTCATACATTAAGGTTGGCCTTCCAACCACATGGACATTTCTCTTCCTGACCCTTATTTTTGCTAGCTTCTTAGCCAATACCTTAGTTTTCTTGGAGGTCTTAGGGGCTTCAATAGATTTCATTCTTCCCTTTGCAACTGACTCACGTGGCCTCGTGGCTTCAGTGCTGGTATACTCCTTTTTGACAAGTTTCCTCTTTGATGTAATTTCCTCAGGTATGAAATTGGCATCCTTTTCATCTAAGTTCCTTGGCTTCATTGCTCTAGTGGCTGCCTTGGGTAAGTCATGGGAGCTCAGAATCCCTGGGTCTGAATGGCTTGCCTCAGGACTAGTGCGTGCATCAAGTTCAATTCTCCGCTCTCTGAAATTGTTGTAGCTATCATCAGATCCTGACATGGCTGAGCACATACCCTATGCGTGGATGTAGATATAAGCATCAGAAAATACCGAGTTTGTTTTTGCAAATTTGAACTCAAAAAGTTAGTTTTAGATTTCCTTCATGTGAGATTTGGTTCCATCGAGTTTCAAATTTTCAAGCTTATGAGGCAACAAACTTCGTTAACAGAAACTTGGTCACTGATTTCGGTTTCACCGAAAAGTGACTTGGTCTCACCGAAGTTGTTGTCAGAAACCCTGAAAGCCCAAATCGGTAACACCGATAAGAACTTTTGGTTTCACCAAAAAGCCCTTTGTGTTGTGGGAGACCCACATCGATGATGCCAATATGTTTTGACTCAGTGACTTGGAAATGCATACAGCAGAAACCTAAACCTAAGTTTTCTTGTTCGACTACTACTATGGGATTTTTTGTGGATGGTAATATTGCAAACTATGCCTATAAGAGGAAAAATTCCTAATGCGCAAGAATCAGAGGTTGGAGTGCAAAAGAGGTGGTAGCTTTACAATAGCTTGGAGAAAACATCGTTTTGGCGGCAATGACACAGATGATCCTCTTGATGGTGATGAACTCCTACGACGAGGGTGCACGGGAGGCAATGGAGATCATCTGGAGACGTAGGCCGCGACAGCAGTGGGGTACGGGCCATTCGGCTTGAAGTGAAATTTGAAAGTTCGGAGCCTTGGAGATATATGTACCCACATGTTGTGGGTGACACCAACCTAATATTTCGGTTCCACCGAGATGCATAACTGCGTGTACACAGAGAAACTCGATGACTCCGTGATATGTCCATTCTACAACATGCTTTTATATCAATATTTATTGAATTACGGGCTGTTATTACACATTATGGTACAATAATTATGCCTTTTCTCTCTTATTTTACAAGATTTACATGAAGAGGGAGAATGCGGGCAGGTGGAATTCTAGACTAGAAAAGGAGCAAATCTGGGAGACCTATTCTGCATAGTTCCAAAAGTCCTAAAAAGTTACCGAGAATTGTTTTGGAGTATATTAAAAGTAATGGGCAAAAGAAGTCCCGGAGGGGACCCACTAGGAAGCCACAAGCCAGCGGGGCGCGACCTACCCCCCTGGCCGCGTCCTGCAGGCTTGTGGGCTCCCTGGCAAGCCTCCGGTGCCCATCTTCTACTATATCAAGGGTTTTGACCTGGAAAAAATCATATCAGAGCTTTCGGGACGCGAAGCCACCGTCTCGAGGCGGAACTTTGACAGAACCAATCTAGAGCTCTCACAGAGCCATTCCGTTTGGGAAACTTCCCTCCTGGAGGGGGGAATCAAAGCCATCGTCATCACCAACGATCCTGTCATCGAGAGGGGGTCAATCTCCATCAACATCTTCATCAGCAACGCCTCCTCTCCAAACCCTAGTTCATCTCTTGTATCCGATCTTTGTCTCAAAACCTCAGATTGGTACCTGTGGGTTGCTAGTAGTGTCGATTACTCCTTGTAGTTGGTGCTAGTTAGTTTATTTGGTGGAATATCATATGTTCAGATCCTTAATGATTATTAATACTTCTATGATTATGAACATGAATATGCTTTATGAGTAGTTACGTTTGTTCCTCAGGACATGGGATAAGTCTTGTTATAAGTAATCATGTGAATTTGGTATTCGTTCGATATTTTGATAAGCTATATGTTGTCTCTCATCTAGTGGTGTCATGTGAACGTCGACTACATGAAAATTCACCATTAGTTGTTCCTAGAGGAAGGCATTGTGAAGTAATAAGTAGATGATGGGTTGTTAGAATGACAGAAGCTTAAACCCTCGTTTATGCGTTGCTTCGTAAGGGGCTGATTTCGATATATATGTTTAATGCTATGGTTAGATTTATCTTAATTCCTATTTTGTAGTTGCGGATGCTTGCGAGAGAGGTTAATCATAAGTGGAAGCTTTGTCCAAGTAAGTGCAACACCCAAGCACCGGTCCAGCCACATATCAAGATATCAAAGTAATGAACACGAATCATACGAACATGATGAAAACTAGGTTGACATAAATTTCCATGTGTCCTCGGGAGCGCTTTTCTTTACATAAGAGTTTGTATTGGATTTTCCTTTGCTACAAAAAGGATTGGGACACCTTGCTTCACCTCTGTTACAATTGTTACTTGTTACTCGTTACAAATTACTTTATCACAAAACTATCTGTTACCGATAATTTTAGTGCTTGCAGAGAATACCTTACTAAAAACCGCTTGTTATTTCCTTCCGCTCCTCGTTGGGTTCGACACTCTTACTTTTCGAAAGGACTACGATAGATCCCCTATACTTGTGGGTCATCACTCTGAGATTTAGAACTGGTGGTACCAAGATTAAAGACCTAGATCAACTCTAGTACTTCGATTGAACCGAGATTTGAGAGTTGGTCACGCCGAGAAACACTTGGGAGGTTTTGGAAGTCAGCCATTGTCTAAATGGTAACTCCGAGTGCTCCTCACCCAATGGGTCCGACAAGTGCTTCCTCAAATTTTGTGATGAAGCATAAATAGAATTTGAGACGATAAAGCTTTGATAGCTAGAGGGGATACCTAGGCGTCCTTGTACACCCAATTGGCCTAAAAAAATAAAATCCAAAAGAATAATTGGATGTCCTTGAATGGATAAAAATACGTGTACCAACATTCTCACACAATGAGATGTAAAATAAAACATGTCAAACATGCACAACCACTCTAGTATCTACCAAGCACTTTGGCGATGACGGAGTCATCTATATATGAGTATATTGACTTAGGAGCCAAGCAATAATACTTGATCGTTCATAGGTCATACTCATCGCTTAAGCACAAGTGGGGTTACCACTTTTACATAAAGCTTTTAATGTGTTCACACCTTGTGAGATGCTTTGACTCAAGTCTTAGAGTAAAGCTCCCCCTTGATGTGACATTCCCCCTAATAGGAACAAACTAACCTTGGGTTTTCTCGTTGACAATTTCATGGTGGTGGAGTAGTAGTGGATGCTCTATATTGATGAAGATCATCTTGAGTTGGGGGCTATCCTTGTTGTTTTTTACTCTCCTCACCTACATGGGTTAGTCCCACACAAGGAATAAATACAAGGATATCTATGGACATGGATTGAAAAACATGTAAGATGATGTCCATCGATACATTAATACCTTGTCCCTTGATTACCAATGAGGGAATTTGTGACTCCTAGAACTATTGCATGGATTTGGAGTTTATTGCAAATAGCTCTTGCCAAAAATGGGCATGAGTGAATTTTGTTGGCGGAGTCACCCCTCGAGAACTTCTCTAGTACCTATTCTTGGGAACCCACATCAACTTGATGGGGATCCTTGGAGTTGAGGTAGCACTTGATGAAGTTGAGCTTGTAGCGGCCTTGGGAACCCACTTGATCATGACTTGAGATTCTTATTTGAATTAAGACAACCTCTTCTTGAAGCTTGGCTTTTCCCTTCATCTTGTGGTCTTGTGGTGGAAGATCGTCTTGAGCTTTTTTCCCTTAGAGAGAGTAGGGTCATACTTCTCCTTTTAGGTAACAAACCTCGTCTTGGGGTATTAACCTTCTTCCCATTCAACTCCATTGGCATTGAACCCTGGTTCATAAACAATACCTTTTTTCTTCTGGTGCCATCCTTGCTTGCACACAATCTCCTTAAATTGCTTACTTCCGACAAGACTCTTGTAGAGACCTTTCTCTATAATTCCTTTCAATAAATCGTTTTCTTAGAAGCTCTCTATGATCTTCTTGATTAGATTCATGAGCCAACTTAAGAGTGTTTAGTTCTTTAGTTAGGCACTCAATCTCCTTATTATGATCATCACATGACTTATCTTAGCTAACATGGTCGTTATCAAGTTCGTTTTGACCAACATCACTAATTTTATCAAAGAGCAAGTCATCGTATCCTAGTAAGTCATCCTCATTACTATTTAAGTCAAACTATTTGGGTTGTGATACCTTGGGGACTTTATACATGAAGCAACTTCTAATACTTCATTTCTCGAATCAAACAAATCATAGGAGTTGGAGGAAACAACTGCAAGTCTAACAACACCTTCATCTTGACTATCGTTGGAGTTGGAGTGGTAGCTTCTCTTGGATTGGTTGTCCGATTCGAAGTTGGATACCCATGCACCAACACCAGCTTGATGTATTCTTCTTATGTGGCTCTTGGTGTACTTGTCCTTCTTCTCCAAGTCCTTCTTCTCTAGAGGGTCTTCTTTCATAATGATCCTGACTACTCCTCTCTCTACGAGGTGACTCATCTCTTGAGCATCTTCTTCTAGGTGAATCTTCTCTTCTCTGGAAGGGGCCATGCACTCATTGGAAAAGTGTTTGGGTCTTCCACAACTGTAACAATTTTGGTGTCACATCCCTGATCCCTGTTAGGGTTTAGTAACTTGTGCTCATGTTTTCTTTCAATGCATCCAAGGAAATGAAATGGAAACCCCAAAAGCAAAACAAGAAAAACCAAAGCAAAACCCTAGCCACTTCTTATTCAAAAGAATTCCAACAAGTGCCAAAATCAATGAACCCAAAATGGCCTTCTTAAAAGTTCAATATTTCTGATAAATGTTGAAAAAAAAATATCAGAGACGAAACTTATTTTCAAACTACTTTTGGCATTTTAAATTTAAGTTAAAAGCTGCTGAAAACAATTATATATTTGTTTTCAAATAATTTAAAGTTTCCAAAAATGTTGAAAACTTTATGAATGGTTGGAAATATTTCAACTAACACTCAGGGCTATTCAAACTAATTTTTGAATTGCTTTTTGAAGCCAAAATAAATAGCAATTAATATCAGCAAATAAAACAGAAAACATAAACAGAAGAAAAAGAAAAAAAAACCTATCCTACGCTCTCCTGTAGAGGCCCAGCCCACAGGGGCAGGGTCGTCTTCTTCCTATGCCTTCTGGCAGAGGAGAGATCGACCACGACGGCTCCCCTCCACCTCCTGCTTTGTCATGGCGCTCCCCGGTGCCCCCAGGACAGTGCGACAGCGGGGATGAGTTCCCCGAGCGCTCCCTTATCCTCTCTCTCTCCCCATTTCCCCTCCTCCTCTCGGTTTTCTTCCTCCTCTCCTCCTGCCACCATTAGCACGAGCTTGAGCTCGAGCCAACCGAGCTCTCTGGCCACAGGGAAGCCTCCCCGAGTACTCCATCTTCTCCGCCTCATCGAGCTCGACGCACACACCAAAGGAATCGACCTCCCTGAGCTCTGCAACACCCCATTGCCGTCGTCTTCAACCTCCGGCCGCCGACAAATCGACGTTGGATCGCCGACTACAACACCTCCCCGAACCGTCTGAGCCTTCCATCGTCTCCACCGTGAGCTCACGAGCGTTTCCCCCTGTTTCCCCTCTCTCTCCTGCACTCTAGCCACGAGACCGACGAGCCCGAGCTCCGGCAGCCGCCTCGGCTCGTCGTCGGCGTCCTCCCGCCACCCCCAGCCCCTCTTGATGCCCGTAGTGGATGAGGCCGAGCCTGGGGATCATCCCAGTGCTCTCGGCACTCGATTCCGAGCACCACAGCAAGCTCTGGTGCTTCTCTGGCGAAGATCCGCCGCGGATCTGGTCGCCGCCGGTCAGTCTCCGGCGGGGAACGACGTGGCCGGCCTAATCCCTGTTAGTTAGCGCTAATTAGGCACTGCCAGTGGGCCCGAGCAGTGGGTCAAACCCACTTAGGGGCTGGTCAGCGTGGGATTATCTCGTGTGTCGCTAACCAGTGGCCCCGACCTGTCAGGTTTGACCTAACCAGGTCGGCTGACCTTCTGACGTAGTGGTGACGTAGATCTGACGCAATAAAGAGATTTTTTGATTTAAAAGAATTCCAGAAAATGCCCAAAACTACTAAAAATCATAGAAAATAATCTGTAACTCCAATGAAAATAATTTATATATGAAAAATGATCAGAAAAATCCAAGGAATCTGATTTTGATATTTTCAAACATGTTTGAAAATGTTAACATCACCAGACAGATAAAATGATGAATAGGATAACCTTATTAAATAACTTGGAGTTGGAATTTGAAATCCATTTGAATTCCACTTCAAATATTATGACAAAACCATGATCAAGCACAACCAGCAGCCCAACATACCATGATCATGGATGCTAAAACAAGATTACCTGAGCATCAGGTCAAATCAATTAAAAGCGTATTCGAAAAATACCTTGTTTCAAGTGATATTTGAATCTTGATTCAAATCAACTTCAACTTAAGAAAAGGTAGCTACATTAGCCTACCACCTTTCATTTTCGTGCCATGCTCATGCATCATCTTGTTGCATATGAATGTTATTGATTGATGTTGTTTTACCGGTAGGCCCCGGTCCTCCGGATTCCATCGAATATCCGATTGACGGATATTGTCCCTCTGCTGAGCAACAAGGCAAGCAACCATTTTAATCATCCCGATAAATCCCATGTTCTCGCTCCTGCTCTTGTTTCTTGCATTAGGTCAAAATGCTTTCACTGCTTTTATCACGTTAGTTGAACCCACTTCCTTTGCATGACCTGTCCTTGTCACAGTAAATAGATGAACCTTGCAACCTAGCATACCTGGTAGATGCTTGAGCCATGATGTGCCTTATCCTTCTATGCATGCTATGCCTAGAGTTGAGTATGGTCTGTCATCTGGGTGATGAACAGGATTGTGAGAATGTGTTCAGTTATTAAAGGTGGTGTGTTGAACCTGATTTGGTAATGGTACCGGTGAAAGACTATGTAGGAGTACATGGTGGGTTGTTTCATTGGAACCGTCCTTAGGAACTGAGTTCCGTGTATGTAATCCAAGACTAGATACTACCACACGTTGGGATACTTAATTGACCCCCTCGACTTATTAATCGCTTAGTACTCAGTCCAGGAGTTGCAAGTTGTTTCTGGTGTTTATAGTCATGCTGGAGGCCGTGCGTAGCGCTTACCTTAGAGGTGGGATATGATGCGGTAGGCAGTGGCACGGTGTACCAAGTGGTACCCGGATGGTGGACTTGGGAACCCTGCGCACATCGTTTGGGGCTGTGGCGGAAACCTCGGCCGGACTTCCGTGCGGGTTACCCTCAAATAGGCAATAGACTTGGACTAAGTATTAGCGTGGTTAACGGTCGTGGACGACTGCCTCGCTGGGCTTCCGCTTGAAGGTTGCCGAGGTGCATGACGTGCACATGGCGATAAGTGGTGAGAGCGTGTGTGAAGAAGTACACCCCTGTAGGGTTATGATCTATTCGAATAGCCGCGTCCGCGGATATGGACTACTTGGAAACATATGTTGTTCATAGATAACTATAATGGCTACTCATAAAATTGTCAAGATAAGCGTGAGTGTCGTGGACAGAATTTCCGTAGGAAGACGGAATGATTCCACGATAGAGTATTGTTGTGGTGTTAGTGGACTCGTGTGCGAGAAACATAGTTGTCAAAACTATTTAAAATACAAGTTGTCTAGCCAAGAGTCAAATGCTGGCTTTCTGGATGAAACCCCAGAACTCCTTGTTGATACCTTGCATGAGTAGATAGTTTATCCTAAAGTCTTGCTGAGTACTTTTGTACTCACGTTTGCTTAATAAATTGTTGCAGAGGTTGTTAATGACCCTAATGGAGGGGTCTACCTAGACATGATGACGACGAGTAGCTGGTATCCCAGCTACGATCTGGCCCTAGGATGGGTCTGTAGATAGTCAGGCCATGTGCCTTTATCTTTCCATCTGTCTGTACTCAGATAGTTTTAGATCTTCCGCTGGCTTGTAAGAATTGTGTGTATGACTTGTGATGATGGGTCGTGAGACCCCTACCTTGTAATATTATGTGTGAGGCTCTTCCGAGCCTTCTAAATAAAGTTTGTATGTTTATGGATATGTTGTGATGCCATCGATGTATCTATACATATCGGTATGCCATGCGTACGTGTGTTGTACTTGATATATATGGGGTTCGAATATCTAGCCATAGGCTTTAATAGCACTCCTTACAGGGAAATGCCCCTTTGTGATTCCAACGAGCCATGGTAGTTCGCTACTGCTCCAGACACATTGGTTGACCGGCATGTGTCCTTCTTAGCTGTTGTGTGTGTCCCTTTGGGGAAATGTCACACGATGTAATGGAGTCCTTGTAGCTTGCTATGACTCGTCTACATTCGCTGGTGATCGACACCTGCTTTGTTGGGTCATGTATGCATGTCCCTGTGCGGAACTGCCGCTTTGGTTTATGACTAGACATGTCGATTCGGGTTCTTTGTCATTGGATTGCTAGCGACACCAATTGCATATGTGAGTCAAAAGGCGCAAACGGTCCCAGCTAAGGTAAGGCTGCATCCATGGGGATAACCGTGCATGAGACCGCAAAGAGATGCAATGTCTTACAGGCTGGATTCCTATGGCTTAGGATCGGTGTCCCGACATTTGGTCACTACTAGATGAACGCTTCTCTCCATATCTTGGGTTGGAGCTTCTCCCTTTGCCTCTATTCTTGTAGAACTTGTTGAATTTCTTGACCATGAGGCTTATATTTTCATTGTTAACAAGGTTGTCACTTGAGGTAGCGGGAGTATCACTTGAAGCTTTGTATGCACCGCTTGACTTGTTGTGGATCTTTTCTTTGTCTTTGAGTGAGATTTCATGAGAAACAATCCTTCCAATGACTTCGTAGGCATGATATGTTTGTAGTTTGACACCATTTGAATCAATGTGCACACGTTGTCGTACTTTCCATTCGTGATGATGAATTTGTCAGTCATCTCTTTGCTTCCTAAGCCAATAATCACATTTGTGATGAGAGCAAGCCTAGAGTACATTTTAGCGACTCCTTCGCCATCCTTCTCTTGAACATGTCAAGTTGACTTTGTAGCACACCCAACTTAGATTCCCTGGCGGATTTGGTTCCTTCATGCATATTAACAAATATATCCCAAATTTCCTTTGCATTCTCAAGACGGCTTATCTTGTTGAATTCTTTGGGTCATAGGCAGTTGGATAGAATGTTGCATGCTTGAGCATTTTATTGCAACATCTTCAATTCTTTCGCCGTCGCTTCATGATCCGATTCCTTTCCATCACCAAAGAATTCAGCTTGCAATCCAAAATGAACAACAACCCAAACGGCCAGGTTATGACCAAGATTATGCATTTTTGTTTTATGCTTCCCACTAGCAAAGTTTGTACCATTGCAATATGGACGTCTACGGTGGCAATTTTCCTAACTAGACGTCATACTATCCTAGGTTGTGAAACCAATGCAATGGAGACCAAAGCTCTGATATCACTTGTAGGATCCGAAGTATGTGTAGAGGGGGGTGATTATACTACTGGACCAAACAAAAATCTAGAATTTCCCTATTTTAAACATTGTCCAGTTTTAACAATTATACCAAGTGAATTGCACCCTACATACGCAAGTCTAAGAATATAGCAGCGGAAAATAAAGCCATGCACATGTAAGTAGAGGGTAGGGATAGGAAGATCAAACACAATGATGCCACAAAGATTTTTGGTGTGGTTCCAATAGGTGGTGTTGTCATACGTCCACGTTGATGGAGACTTCAACCCACAGAGGGTAACTGTTCCGCGAGTCCACAGAGGGCTCCACCCATGAACGGTCCACTAAGAAGCAACCTTGTCTATTCCACCATGGCTTATGTTCACGAAGGACTAGCCTCACTCGGGGTAGGTCTTCACTAAGTCGGCGATCTCGTTGCCAACAAATTTCTTAGTTTGACTCCACAATGAATTGAAGGCTCTCAAGTGACACCTAACCAATCTAGGAGATACCACTCTCCAAAAGGTAATAGATGTGGTATGGATGATGAACTCCTTGCTCTTGTGCTTCAAAAGATAGTCTCCTCAACACTCAATCGCTCTCTCACACATTTGGCTAGTAGAAGAGATTGATTGAATGGAAAGCAACTCGGGGAGGCTGGAAATGAAGATTAATATGATTGGAGTGGAAGATCTTGAGCTAAACACATGAATAGGTGATTCTCTCTCAAAAATGGATGGGGCAAGTGTTGGCTTGTTCTGAATGATCTCTCTATGAATGAGAGGGTGGTGGATGGGTATATATAGGCATCTCCAGAAATACAACTGTTACAACATTATTTCCCAACTTAGTGGAACCAAAGCATAAACTAAGTTACACCGACTAGTGCAATATGTGTAAACTTTTGGTGTTTCGGTGAGACTGATATCTAAACTCGATGAGTCCGATTTTGGATGGCCTAGGCACGTCCTCACTTCGGTGGCACTAATTCACAAAACTCATAATTTTTGACTTTTGGAAAATGAATACCAGAAGGTTGGTCACTATTTTTGGTTGCACCGAAATGTAACTTGGTGTCACCGAGTGGCTAGGGTTTGGCTCTGGATTCTCTCTAAAGAAAATTTGATGGGGCCGAATGTGTAAAGTTGGTGGCACATAATTTAGACTTTGGGTTTTGGACGGAATGTATTTGTGGGAGAATTCATGAGGATTTTTGGTGGCTTGCTCTAAGCACTTGAGCAACCAGATCATCATAGATACCTCATCCCCTTTTAATAGTATTGGCTTTCCTATGGACTCAAATGTGATTTCTCAGAAAATGAAAAAATTAGAGTCTTGAAGCTTGTTGCCTTTTGATGTTCCATGCATTTAGGGATTTCGTTTGAAATCCTTTGAAAATCCATTCATTGAACTCTTCCTAAATATATTTGGTAGAATCATTAGTCCAATGAAATACATGTTGTTATTAGTTGCAAAACCAACTAGGGAGAAGTTGTGCTTTCATGATTGCGTACGTGAACCTTCACCAAATTTTGTGTGTCTTCATGATATTCTCCACCAATGTCCATGGCACCAAAGAAGGCCAAGGGCGTGTTAGCAGCCACCTAATCTACGTCCAAGCTGCCTTCGCACACAGCTACATGTGATACCGAGGGAAGCGAATGCTACACTCAACATGCTCGTGAGCATAGACACAACAATGCATGGAGCTCTACGAGCCTTGACCCGGACCCCGCCATCATGACATCCAAGGATGCATCAGCAACGTCCAAGGACAATGGTAGAAGTCGCGGCAACGAAACATTTGCCACATCCTTTGGGAGACAACCGTGACGAGCGCCCGCAATACGAGAAAGACCCCCGGCGGCATGGGGACAAGACCCTTGTGCCTCACTCCCAAGACGCACATGGCTAGGTCCATCACCAACCTCCTAGGGAAAGCAGACAACGTACGTCGGGGCATGAAGTGCTCTTCCTGACTCTGTGAAAACCAAGAGTGCTACCAACGCCTCGCATTGCGCTGATGACGAGTTGATGGATATACTTCTCGCCCCTTGTTGGTTACGCCAAGTGGAAGGTGGAGATGTAGTCAGCAGCAGATTTCCTTTACACGGAGACTGTAAGGTTTATCGAATCAGTAGGACTCCTAGGCTCAACAAGTAGGTGTCTTCCACCCTGGCGCTAGTAGAAGATGTGGACCTGCACCCACAACAATTAACTTTGCTCCCAATGAGTACAGAGAGGTTTTCAATTTCTCTGGCTTGTAGTTTGCAAAGGATCAAAACACAAGTGGGAAGGTAATAGTGATTGCAACGGAAAAGTAAATGTAAGCGGTAAATGATGGAGGTGTAAACAATGATGGTGATATGGACTGGCGTCACATGATGTTCAGTAGTGATGTCTCTCTCCCAAAAGATGATAAACAACTATGCTTGGGTAAACAAATCACAATTGGGCAATTGACATAATTATTATCGCACCGCAATGCTAATTATACTACTTGATAGTTAGAGGTTCAATAGTAATGGGCAGTATGCCAAGACAAGTAGACCGCTTATTCATCAGCATCTACTTACTAATTATCCACCTTGAGATATCTATCCAGAACATCTCTCCGGTATTAAGTTTCGAGCCCCACCCAAAGTGTAAACTCAAAGCAACACACAACTGCATTAACGAACTATGCGTAAGGTAAACAATCCTTGCAACCCTGGTCACAAGCAACGTTGTTTTCTCCCTGGTGGCAACAACCACATCCCCTAGTCTCATGTTTCTGTCACTCAAGCTAGACATCGAGGGGCATGAACCCACAATCATGCATAACACTCCCTCTTGGAGCTACAATCTACTACTCGGCCAAAGCAATAAATAGCAACGGAGAACATGCATGAATCACTAAGGAACATAATATAAAAAGATAATCAAATATATAACTCATAATAATGTGAACATAATCTCATAATCCAACGGATCCCAACAAACCGAGCATAGCAATAGCAAGAAAATTACATAGATGCCTTGATCATGTAGGGCAGCTCACAAGGACTAACCATTGAAGCACAAGATTGGAGAGGAGACATCACATAGCTACTGGTCAAGGACTCATGGTCCAAGGAGGACTACTCACGGCACGTCCGAGAAGCGTCCATGGTGGTGGAGAAGCTCTCGGAGGTCAATCCTCCCTCCGGCAGGGTGCCGGGAAGAGGTCTCGTGACGCTCCCGATCTCGGAAGCACTGTGGCAACGGAACGATGGAGATATTCGCGATTCCAGAAAGTCTACGAGGGTTTCCTCTCGGGACTCTAAATATAGGCCAAAGGAGGGCACCGGAGGAGGTGGGACCCACCCATGCGACCTTCTGGCGCGGCCTAGGGCCTGGTCGCGCCATCAGGCCGCCTGGGAGGCCCCTAACCCCTGTGTGGACCATCTTCAGTGATCCGAAAGCTCGTGTTTCGCTGATTTTTTATATATATTTTCTGGAATTGTTCGGGCTTCGGAAAATTGGGTAAAAGCCCGTCCAAAATAGACATCAGCAGACAGAAACTGACACTAGGTGCACTGAGTTAGTAGGTTAGTCCAAATATAAAATGATATAACAGTGTAGCAAAACATATACCAATGTCACCCAAAAGATCATGGAACAAGTAGAAATTATAGATACGTTTGGGATGTATCAACATCCCCAAGCTTAATTTCTGCTCGTCCTCGAATAGATAAATGATAACACAATAATTTCTGTGGTGACATGCTAACACACATATAAGAACTTCAAAGTAAATCAAGTAAGATATGCAATTCAAGTCAAGACAATAACAAGCAAAAGTCTGTATCTAATATTGAATTTAGCAAAGTAAGAACATAAAGGTGCAAGACCTCTCGCTGTTCGTGACTCGAATGTTTCCAAATGGTGTTTGCATGCAAGAAGTGGGAGATGGGTTGAGATCATAAAATATTTTTTTAATTGAGGAATCAATCTACTAAAACTCACACTTAGTCTCCTTTAGAATCTTATTTTGACTCATCCCCAGACCAGTCACGCAGAAGTCAAATTGATCCTCCCCCTTTCGACTTTGAGCACTCATGCAATGGATGAGCGTAAGCAAGATATGTTGGCACTTAGGATGACAAATAGAATAATGATGGGGAAGGAAGAGAAAAAGGTGTGAAGGGCTCACATCAATGAGGACAACCACAGGAGAGAGAAAGCCAAATGATAGATATGATGTGAGGAGTAGGGATTGCCATGTAACGGATGCACATGTGAGCTAAGGTAAGCTCTCCAATGAAACTAGTGGGGGTGCATCCAACTTGTTTTCTCATGAAGACCTAGAGCTCATTTGAGGAGGCTCATCATTGTAATATGCAAACCAAGTTCTATAGTGTAAGGGTCCCCACATAGTTATGCATGAATGATAATCTCTATGTAGTACCAATATAGCAATGGAGTACGTGTGGATCTTTAAAAAGGAATAGTAGTGTTGCCCCCTTCTCTTTTTTTTTCTTTTTTTCTTTTTCTATTTTTTATTTTTTTTGGCCTCATTTGGTCTTTCTTTTTATATCTCATTTGTCCTCTTTGGGATCTTTTGTTTTGTCCTCATTGGGATCTTTTCCTCACTTAAGGGCAACACTCTATGTTTTACATGAATAGAACGAAAAATCATCACACTTTATAAGAAGTACTCAACATAAAGACAAGTGAAAACTATCATGATGTATGCAAATTTATGCCTCTGCTAGTGTAGCAGGATATGCAATGATACTAGCGAGTCATGTAGAAGTAATAAGGGCAAGGCCCAACTATCATGCGGATCTATGATCAAGCAAAAGCATGTATGACATGAAGATCAAGTCATGATATGGTGGATGTTGGATGGCAATGTATCTCGGAAAGGATATGGAAATGCCTTAGTAGGTAGGTATGGTGGCTGTTTTGAGGAAAGATATAATGAGGCTTATGTATGACAGAGCGTATCTTGTCATGGGTTTGGATGCACTGGTGGATTTTGCACCAACTCTCAATGTGAGAAAGGGCAATGCACGGTACCGAAGAGGCTAGCAAAATATGGATGGTGGAAGTGCCAACAATCGAATACTCACATTAGTCTGAAGAACTCATACACTTATTATCGGTAACTCTCTATCTAGTTAGGAAATTCACAAAGAGACAAGTACCCCGAGGAGGAGTGTTCGGGGGTTTGGTTATTGCTACGGCAACAAAAGACCTTCCCTGGCAATGGCGCCAGGAATCCTTCTGCTACGGGCTACGCCTATAGGGACTTCCTTGGCAAATATGCAAAGGATTCCCCCGCGGCCTTGGAGCCTTGCGTTGGTGTTCCCTTGAAGAGGAAAGGGTGATGTAGCACAGCGGCGGTAAGTATTTCCCTCAGTTTGAGAACCAAGGTATCAATCCATAAGGAGGATCGCGTCAAGTCACAAGTACGTGCACAAACACAAAGAGCTTGCACCCAACGCTATGAATGGGTTGTCAATCCCTTATAGATTGTTTGCAAAGTGAGAATTGAAAGCAAAAAGTAAACGAAGCAAAGTAAAGGTAAAAGTGGAGACATAGTTGTGAATAGACCCGGGGGCCGTAGTGTTCACTAGTGGCTTCTCTCATGAAAGAAAGTAGACGGTGGGTGAACGAATTACTGTCGAGTAATTGATAGAACCGCGCAAAGTCATGACGTTTTCTATGGCAATGATCATATCTATATGCATCACGTCCAAAACAAGTAGACCGATACTTTCTGCATCTACTACTATTACTCCACACGTCGACCGCTATCCAGCATGCATCTAGTGTATTGAGTTCAAAAGAACAGAGTAACGCCTTAAGCAAGATGACATGATGTAGATGGACAATCTCAAATCTATGATAAAAGTCCATCTTGTTACCCTTGATGGCAACAACACGATGCGTGCCTTGCTACCCCTTCTGTCACTGGGAAAGGTCGCCGCAAGATATGAACCCAAAACCAAGCACTTCTCCCATTGCAAGAATCATAGATCTAGTTGGCCAAACAAAACCCAAGACTCGGGGAGACTTACAAGGATATCAAATCATGCATATAAGAAATCAGCAAAGACTCAAATATAATTCATAGATAATCTGATCACAAATCCACAATTCGTCGGATCCCGACAAACACACCACCAAAGAGGATTACATCGGATAGATCTCCATGAAGATCATGGAGAACTTTGTATTGAAGATCCAAGAGAGAGAAGAAGCCATCTAGCTACTAACTACGGACCCGTAGGTCTGAAGTGGACTACCCACGAGTCATTGGAGAGGCGATGATGTTGATGTAGAAGCCCTCCAACTCCAAACTCCCCTCCGGCAGGGCACCGGGAAGGGTCTCCAAATGAGATCTCACGGAAACGGAAGCTTGCGGCGGCGGAAAAGTGGTTTCGTGGACGCCTTGATTTTTTCTGGGATTTTAGGGAATATATAGGCGAAAGAGCTAGGGCAGGGGAGCACCAGGGAGGCCACAAGCCTGGTCGCCGCGGTCCCCCTGGCCGTGGCGTCAGGGCTTGTGGGCTCCCTGTGGGCCTCCTGCCTTGGCCCTCAAGTCCCCCGATCTTCTTCTGTTCTGGAAAAAATTATTTCGGGGATTTTATTCCGTTTGGACTCCGTTCCAAAATCAGATCTGAAAAGAGTAAAAAACACAGAAAAAACAAGAACTCGCACTTGGCATTGAATTAATAAGTTAGTCCCAAAAAAGATATAAAAGGTATATAAAACATCCAAAGTTGACAAGACAACAATATGAAACCGTAAAAAATTATTGATACGTTTGAGACGTATCAATTATCCTTGCGCATCCTTGACTCATGGTAACGTGAGGGTAATCTATATATTCCAACCCCTCCTGAGGTTAGCAATCAATTTAGTAGCTAAAGTTCTCAACTAATTTTTAGTTTTTGAAAAACACACGGATTTCCCAAAATACGACACCTATCACTAATAGGCTCAAGCTCTTGGCACCAATAGTCCAAACATTACTCAAATCAATACCTACAAACTATTGCCAGTTACTACTATACTTAAATAGCAACCTCAATTACCTACTCATGCAAGGCACACAACTCAGTGGAACGAGCGAACTCTCTAAACAAGATAATCATGATAACTCAAGAGAGTTCCAGAAGCAACCTAACCAGTAGCTCTTAAAAAGATAAGCATGAAAACTAAGAGCTAAGCATGACAGTAGCTACGAAAATATGAAGAACACACAAAAAAGATAAGCATGAAAACCTATGTTGTGTTATAGAGTGTAATGGAGCATGTCTCTCTCCCAAACAAGGTTGGCTAGGTTCCGACTTGTTATGAACAGCAAGCAAAACTAAAACAAACTAAAACGTAAATAGCGGGACGCTCCAAGCATAGAACATATCATATGAAGTGATAAAAATATAACATGGAGATGGGCGAACTAATGATTGTTGATAGAGAACGGGATGCACGGGGGCATCTCCAAGCTTAGACGCTTGAGTCTCCTTTGAATATTTCTTGGGGTGAATGGAGGCATCCCCAAGCTTGAGCGCTTGACACTATTGTATCTTCTTTCATCATCTCCCATCGCATACTTGAAAACTCCCTTCGTACGAAACTCATCATAAGCTGATTAGAGTGGTTAGTACCCATGCTAAAATAATTCATTACCTACTGTAAATAAATATTTTAATGATAATCTACTGTTTCTCATGATTGCCAAAAGGTTTTTTCAAAGGAAAAGTAAGCTTAAGATTTGCAAAATGATGAAAATGCAAAACGTGGCAGAATCTATGAAAAACATAACATCAGGTAGTAATTAATTGTTTCGGGGTACTTCTGCAACTCAAATCAAAAAACTCAGAAACGATGCTAGAAATACAATTATATAGAGCATGCTTTCAATAACATTCAGGTAAAAAATATGATCTCGTGATTTTTGGCGAATTTTTCCGTCAAGCAGACATAATCTGTTTCTCGACAGCATGTCACGACTTTTGAACTTTATTGAAATCGGAGGCTAAAACTTGGCACAAAGCTTGAAAATAAAGATACAATGATGTTGTTGAAGTAATAACAGACATAAAGACCACTAAAAACTGAAAGTATAAACTCAAAGTAAAGATAACAAGGGTTGTCTCCCTAGAGCTCTTTCTTTATAGCCATAAAGATAGGCTTAAGATTTTAATGATGCTCTCGTAGGAATCTGAGTTGTAGAACAAAAGATAGCATAAAGAAGAAAATACCAAACACATCTAAGTCTAACATGCTTCCTATGCATATGAATATTGCAATAAAATAATTCATTGAAGCACAAAGCAATAAGCATAGGAAGGCAAAACAAGTGCAGCATCAAAACCATCAACATAAAGAGAGGGAAGTTGATATTATTGAAATATATATAAGCATATGTTCCCTTCTCATAATAATTTTCAGTGGGATCATGAATAAAATCAACAATATAAGTATCACATCAAGCATTGTTACCATGATCCACATGGACTTCATGAAGAGGATATAACTTGGATAAAAGAGATACTGAATCTCTTCCTAATCCCGTAGGTGAGAATCATCTAGTAGCCTATACCATTCCAATGCTTTTCCTTTCACTAACAAGGCAAATAATTTCCTCATGACTCCATCTCTTGTCAAACCTGAAATCTTAAACAACTCACAAAGTTCTGTAAGTTTCAACAAATGAATACTAGGATTGACTGTTCCATCTCCTGCATAACAATCATTCCTAATTATTTCAATTATCCCAAGTGGTATTTTGAATGGGATACATTTAGTAGGTGGAGGAGACTTCTCTACCACAGGTGTGGTAAAGCGGCCTTCCCCAAGCAGCGAACTAAGAGTGCAGTTTTCCATAAGCCTAGCTAGTGGAGTCACACAACTTAGTGTTCTCAATGGAACACATAGCAGCAGCAACAAGCAAGAACAAAGCAACTAATTTTTTGTGGTTTTTGGTATAATACACTAAGGCAAAAACTAGAAAGCAAACTGACAAGGCTAAAAAGCAAAGGTAAAAGATAGCGTGCAACTCCCCTATCTTGAAGACTGGAGTCCCCGGCAACAGCGCTACAAATATGCTTGATGACGAGTTGATGGATATACTTCTCGCCCCTCGTTGGTTACCCCAAGTGGAAGGTGGAGATGTAGTGAGAAGCAGATTTTCCTTACATGGAGACTGTAAGGTTTATCGAACCAGTAGGACTCCTAGGCTCAACAAGTAGGCGTCTTCCACCCTGGCGCTAGCAGAAGACGTGGACCTGCACAGACAACAAATAACTTTGCTCCGAACGAGTACAAAGAGGTTGTCAATCTCTCCGACCTTGTAGTTTGCAAAGGATCAAAACACAAGCGGGATGGTAATAGTGATTGCAACGGAAAAGTAAATGGAAGCGGTAAATGATGGAGGTGTAAACAATGATGGTGATATGGACTGGAGTCACATGATGTTCACTAGTGACGTCTCTCTCCCAAAAGACGATAAACAACTATGCTTGGGTAAACAAATCACAGTTGGGCAATTGACAACATTATGATCGCACCGCAATGCTAATTATGCTACTTGATAGTTAGAGGTTCAATAGCAACGGGTAGCACACCAAGATAAGTAGACCGTTTATTCATCAACATCTACTTACTAATCATCCACATTGAGATATCTATCCAGAACATATCTCCGATATTAAGTTGCGAGCTCCACCTAAAGTGTAAACTCAAATCAACGGACAACTTCATTGACGAACTATGCGCAAGGTAAACAATGCTTGCAACCGTGGTCACAAGCAACGTTGTTTTCTCCCTGGTGGCAACAAGCACATCCCCTAGTCTCATGTTTCTGTCACTCAAGCTAGACATAGAGGGGCATGAACCCACAATCATGCATAACGCTCCCTCTTGGATTTACAATCTACTACTCGGCCAAAGCAATAAATAGCAACGGAGAACATGCATGCATCACTAAGGAACATAATATAAAAGGATATCCAAATATATAACTCATAACAATTTGAACATAATCTCATAATCCATCGGATCCCAACAAACCGAGCATAGAAATAGCAAGAGAATTACATAGATGCCTTGATCATGTAGGGCAGCTCACAAGGACTAACCATTGAAGCACAAGATTGGAGAGGAGACATCACATAGCTACTTGTCATGGACTCATGGTCCAAGGAGGACTACTCACGACATGTCCGGGAAGCGTCCATGGCGGTAGAGAAGCTCCCGGAGGTCAATCCTCCCTCCGGAAGGGTGGTGGGAAGAGGTCTCATGACGCTCCCGATCTCGAAAGCACTGCGGCGGTGGAACGATGGAGAAATTCGCGATTCCAGAAAGTGTGTGAGAATTTCCTCTCGGGACTCTAAATATAGGCCAAAGGAGGGCACCGGAGGAGGTGGGACCCACCCAGGCGACCTCCTGGCGCGACCTAGGGCCTGGCCACGCCAGCAGACCGCCTAGGAGTCCCCTGACCCCCTCTGGCCCATCTTCGGTGATCTAGAAGCTTCTGCTTCGCTGATTTTTTATATATTTTTCTGGAATTTCTTGGGCAGTAGACAAAAACTGGCACTGGGTGCACTGAGTTAGTAGGTTAGTCCAAATATGTGTAAAATGGTATAAAAGTGTAGCAAAACATATAACAATGTAACCCAAAAGATCATGGAACAAGCAGAAATTATAGATACGTTTGGGACATACCACGCGCCATGCCAAAAACACGGAGGAAGCTCTCGCACAAGCCCAGCTATTGTTGGACTTTCCTCCCGCGCCGCAGAAGATTGAAGACTTGAGGGCCACTATCCAATGCAGAGTTTCGCTAATCGCGACAAGCCAGATGCGACATGGCCCTCACGAGTGCGTCGTGTGGTGCCAACAGAGTGTGCTGCTTGGTGCAATCCTAGCGGAGCACCCAGGGTGCAATCACCTCCACAACAGCAGCGACAACCATCCCGTCAGACTGATGCGTAAAACAAGATGTCTTTTGCATCATCAGACCCATGACAACATAAAGATCAATGCCAAGTCTTGAAGGACAGGCGGAAGGAGGATACCCCCACCACCATCGAGCGATGGCGGGAGGCGCGCATTCAATTGAAGGACTGCGTCGAACTAGTCGTCAATGATCCTGGGCGAGTGGTTCATGACAGTGTGCCTTACGAGTTAGGCTACCCATCGTTCACTCATGAGCCGCGGCAAATCCGCCAGCCCTCCACCAATACCTTGAAACATGACCTGCGCGACAAGTAAGATGGAAACATGAGGCCGTCAGAGTTCCTCGGCATCTACGCCATTGCGGTGTAGGCTGCCAGGGGCACAACGAATAAGTGTTCGCCAACTACTTCTCGTTGGCGCTTAAGCCGAACTTGAGGAGTTGGTTGAACTTGCCGAAAGGATCCATCTCCTCTTGGGTGGATCTATGTAACCAGTTTGTTGGCGCATACCATGCTGCCATAAGCTCCCGTGGCAGCCCAATGAATTCCATGTGCTTCCCTGATACTTGTGATATGCATTGGGCTTTCTGTGAAGAGGAATGGTTAACCGCAACACAATCAGGTAAGTATTTCCCTCGATTAAGGAACCAAGGTTTATCGAACCAATAGGAATATCAATCCTCAACCATCTTCAGTGGGCGCACACAAAAGTGAAAACAACTTGCACCCAACACGAGAAAGAGGGTTGTCAATCCCCTTGATCTCGTTATTTGCAAGCGAATGACACGTGTAGATAATTGTAGATAGTTGTAACTTGCAAAATAAAATAAAAGAAAGATAATAACATAAGGAAAATATAAGTTTCCTTAATACACTAGTAGAAATGAGGTCTTTGGTGCACTTGATGAAATCCCATTAGTCCCGAATCACTTACGAACCGGGACCCTTGGGGCATCGGTCCCGGTTCGTGAGGCCAGGGCGCTGGCCGGGCCTCGTGGGCCATTGGTCCCGGTTCGTCTAGCCCCTTTGGTCCTGGTTCCAGACACGAACCGGGACGAATGTGCCTTGCTCCTAGCCCAGAACCATTAGTCCCGGTTTTTGGCTGGAACCGGGACCCTATGTTGAACTTTAGTCTCGGTTCCGTCCACAAACTGGGACCAATGCTTGGCCTATATATACCCCCTACCCGCGAGCAGAGCAGTGCACTGCTCTGTTTGTTTCGTCGGCCGTGGGTGAGCTTTGTTGTGCTCTATCTCACCTCCTATGCACATGAGGTGTTCCATGAAATGCCCAAGCCACACTTAAGCTTTCTCCTCTCGAAGCTCCTTGTCCAAGCTCCATTTTCCTCTAGTTTTGTGTAGCTTTGGCGGTCCGTCCGTGTCCCATCCCCATCCTCACCGCCGTCGATCGCCCGCGCCCATCTCCGCGTCGACACCACCGTGGTTAGCCTCTTCTTCTTATCTTCTTTCTAAAAGAAAAAGTTCTTACTTGTATGATTTAGATAGATACTTGTGTAATTTTCTTATTCTATTATTCTTTGTTATTATATAGTGCGATGGTTTTGGTATCTGCCTCCGTCGGCCCTCGTCCTGTCTATGATTCGGATGTGGTATATATATTTTATAACTATTTGTGTTATTTAGTGTTTATGACAATTATGCCGACCAATTTGACATAGATTTTTAAATTTAGGAGGTATGTGAATCGGAACTCCTAACCGACATACAAATTCTTGCCGAGAAGTTAAATTTGGTTGAAAAAGAAAATAGTTACTTGAAAAAAAAATTACAAAGAGTTGAAGAGGAGAAGATGATATTGGAGTTGGAAGTTGCCGATGTGCATGACGATCACAAGATCAAGATGAATGCAATGCACGTTTAGATTAGAAACATTAGAAAATATGCCATTCATACTGAGGCTTGGTATCATTATGCCATTGGATCAATTTGTACCTTAGTTGCGGTTATGATCACATTTGTTGTTGCATTCAAATTTAATAGTTTCAATGTATGTTCTAATTAGATGCTCTAGAGAGCTATATGTTGTTCAATAATGAGAACTATGTAAGAATGTTATGTATTTATTTTGGTCACTAATGTACTTTGGCTTTAATTGATGATGAATTTCTATTAATTTGGTCACTTCTCTATTCATGATATGTTGTAAAGGTTTTTAATACACGCACCCATGTGGAAAAAATGAAATAAGTTCGACAAAATGAAATGCCTTTTGTAACAGATGAGTTTTGTGTGAAACCCTCATACTTCGAAAGAGATTGTCTGATTTGTACACGAAGGGCATCCAGTTTTTGCGGCAACCCTCTCAACTTTTTAGCACCTGCTATGTCGGTGAAATGATGATACCATGCCAACCTTCAACCTATTAAGAGTTCATTTGTAGTGCTTTCCAATTTCTGGGTCATTTAGCTCCAAAAAAATCAGTAAAGGCATCAAAAATACCAAATGAAGTCAGAAATTGTTGAAAATTGTTGATGTGGCCTTGAAAGGTTCATTTTGAACACACAAAAAGTCTGGATTTCAAATAAGTTCGAAAAAATGAAATGTCTTTTGTAAGAGATGAGTTTTCCTATGAAACCTTCATACTTCGAAAGAGATTGTCCGATTTGTACACGAAGTGCATCCAGTTTTTGTGGCAACCCTCTCAACTTTTTAGCACATGCTATGTGGGTGAAATGATGATACCATGCACTCTTTCAACCTATTACGAGTTCATTTGTAGTGCTTTTCAATTTTTGGGTCATTTAGCTCCAAAAAATCTGTAAAAGCATGAAAAATACCAAATGAAGTCAGAAAGTGTTGAAAATTGATGATGTGGCCTTGAATGGTTCATTTTGAACACACAAAAAGTCTGGAGTTCAAATAATTTCAAAAAAACGAAATGCCTTTTGTAACAGATGAGTTTTCCTATGAAACCCACATACTTCGAAAGATATTGTCCGATTTGTACACGAAGTGCATCCAGTTTTTGCGGCAACCCTCTCAACTTTTTAGCACATTCTATGAGGGTGAAATGATGATACCATGCCAACTTTCAACCAATTAAGAGTTCATTTGTAGTGCTTTCCAATTTCTGGGACGTTAAGATCCAAAAAATCAGTAAAAGTATGAAAATTACCAAATGAAGTCAGAAAGTGTTGAAAATTGATGATGTGGCCTTGAATGGTTCATTTAGAACACACAAAAAGTCTGGAGTTCAAATAAGTTCAAAAAAATGAAATGCCTTTTGTAAGAGATGAGTTTTCCTATGAAACCCTCATACTTCGAAAGAGATTGTCCGATTTGTACACGATGTGCATCCAGTTTTTGTGGCAACCCTCTCAACTTTTTAGCACATGCTATGTGGGTGAAATGATGATACCATGCCAACGGTCAACCTATTAAGGGTTCATTTGTAGTGCTTTTCAATTTCTGGGTCATTTAGCTCCAAAAATCCGTAAAAGCATGAAAAATACCAAATGAAGTCACAAAGTGTCGAAAATTGATGATGTGGCCTTGAATGGTCCATTCTGAACACACAAAAAGTTTGGAGTTCAAATAAGTTCGAAAAAATGAAATGCCTTTTGTAACAGATGAGTTTTCCTATGAAACCCTCATACTTCGAAAGCGATTGTCCAATCTGTACACGAAGTGCATCCAATTTTTGCGGCAACCCTGTCAACTTTTTAGCACATGCTATGTGGGTGAAATGATGATACCATGCCAACTTTCAACTTATTAAGAGTTCATTTGTAGTGCTTTTCAATGTCTGGGTCATTTAGCTCCAAAAAATCAGTAAAAGCATGAAAAATACCAAATGAAGTCAGAAAGTGTTGAAAATTGATGATGTGGCCTTGAATGATTCATTTTGAATACACAAAAAGTCTGGAGTTCAAATAAGTTTGAAAAAATGAAATTCCTTTTGTAACACATGAGTTTTCCTATGAAACCCTCGTACTTCGAAAGAGATTGTCCGATTTGTACACGAAGTGCATCTAGGTTTTGCGGAAACCCTCTCAACTTTTTATCACATGCTATGTGGGTGAAATGATGATACCAAGCCAACTTTTAACCTATTAAGAGTTCATTTGTAGTGCTTTCCAATTTATGGGTCATTTATCTCCAAACAATCAATAAAAGCATGAAAAATACCAAATGAAGTCAGAAAGTGTTGAAAATTGATGATGTGGCCTTGAATGGTTTATTTTGAACACACAAAAAGTCTGGAGTTCAAATAAGTTCTTAAGATGTCCTGTTTAGGTACTGCCCATGAAGACTCTGCTTTTAGTGTGGATATATATATATATATATATATATATGAGATGTTATGTTTCATGTGTTGAATCATGTGAAGAGTAGATCTTGTTGGAATTTCTTGAATCATGTCGAATCATGTTGAATCATGTCGAATCATGTGAAGAATAGATCTTGTTGGCATTTCTTGAATCATGTCGAATCATGTGATGAATAGATCTTGTTGGAATTTCTTGAATCATGTCGAATCATGTGAAGAATAGATTTTGTTGGCATTTCTTGAATCATGTCAAATCATGTGAAGAATAGTTCTTGTTGGAATTTCTTGAATCACGTCGAATCATGTCGAATCATGTGAAGAATAGATCTTGTTGGCATTTCTTGAATCATGTGAACAATAGATCTTGTTGGAATTTCTTGAATCATGTCGAATCATGTCGAATCATGTGAAGAATAGATCTTGTTGGAATTTCTTGAATCATGTGGAATCATGTCAAATCATGTGAATAATAGATCTTGTTGGCATTTCTTGAATCATGTCGAATCATGTGAAAAATAGATCTTGTTGGAATTTCTTGAATCATGTCAAACCATGTGAAGAATAGATCTTGTTGGAATTTCTTCAATCATGTCGAATCATGTCGAATTATGTGAAGAATAGATCTAGTTGGAATTTCTTGAATCATGTTGAATCATGTCGAATCATGTGAAGAATAGATATTGTTGGCATTTCTTGAATCATGTCGAATCATGCGGAGTTTGGTGAAGAACCACATGTTCTTGCCGGTCTGGAACCTCTCCTCGAGCTTAGCCTTGGCGGACTTGGCGGCGGTGAGCTTCTTGTCCTTGGTGGTGAGGGAGTCGGGGGCGCCGGAGGCACATCCTTGAGGTCAACGTCGAGGGTGTACCGGGTGGGCACGAGGTGGGTGAAGTTGACGAGCTTGAGGAACACCTTAAGGTGGGTGAAGTCGGGGGCGCCGATGGGTTTCGGGTTGTGGGAGGGGTTCGAGGGTGTGGGCGGGGGAAAGCTGACGGCGTGCGTGGGCAGGAGATTATATAGGGTTGGAGGCGCTAGGGTTTCGCAGAATCATGTGAAGAATAGATCTTGTTTTTGGTGTTTTTTTCACCAAGCACCTCGGCTGTGGGAGGCACAGGCCATTCCTGTCGGTTTGTGACACTAACCGGGACCAAAGACATCCTTTCGTGTCGGTTGGTGGAACAAACCGGGAACAAAGACTCCCTTTGCAGCACAAACCGGGACTAAATGTCTCTTCTTCCCGCCTGTTAGGGTGTTGAAAATTGACCTTTAGTCCCGGTTTGTGGATACAACTGGGACGAAAGGGCAGCATTGGTACCGGTTTGTGCCTCGAAATGGGACAACAGGTTTTCGCATATATGGTGGGAGTTATCGAATTTTCCCCAACCTCTCCCATTTGAACCTCGCCGCCGCCTATCCATTCCTCCTCCTCCTCCTCGCCGCCCCGAGCCCGTCGTCGTCGCTGCCCCCGAGCCCGTCGGCGTAGCCGCCCCCGCCCCGAGCCCGTCATCATCGCCGTCCCCGAGCACGTTGACGTCGCTGCCCCCGCCCCGAGCCCGTCGTCGTCGCCTCCCCCGAGCCGGTCGCCGTCGCCGCCCCCATCCCGAGCCCGTCATCGCCGCCCCTGAGCCCGTCATCGTCGCCACCCTCGCCCCGAGCCCGTCGCCGACCCCGCCCCGAGCCCTTAAACGACCTCGACCCCGGCGTCAACCCCGACCTCGACCCCGACACCGACCCAAACCTCTGGTGAGACATCCCCAAGCCTAGGGTTCTTGCTAGGATATGATTCTTGTAAATTTGCAAAATATTTTATCAAGCCCCGAATGTTGTTGCAGAAATATTTGCAAAATATATATATTGTGTTTTATTATTGTATATTTGGTGTCATACTTGCATGTTGAGAAAAATAGGTAGTGGGCGCTAGCTAAATTCAAATGAGATGATTGTTGTATAATTGATAACTAGAAAGTAAATCATTAAACAATAATAAATTTTTCTCACAGGAATTTGTCTCGATGTCGATGATGCCCGTCCTGCATGCTCGTCGTCGAGTGGTCAGCGAGAGCCTATTTTATAGGCTCCATGTCCAGGACTGGGCTCCGCCGGGCTGGCATAGGTTGGTGCTACCTTCTGGGGGGCGCACCTTGGTGAGGAATCCGGGTCTCATCGTTGACCCGAAGCTTCTTTGGTGGCTGCCGCATGGGCCATTATTGGTGCCGAGGGAGCTGGCCCCCATGGAGGTGGTACATCGCCGTGTCAGGGAGGAAGATGAGCACGTCTATCACTACATGTCTGCGTTGGATGCTAGGTTCTCCAATACCTGGCAGGTTCTCCAGGGACATCACCCGAGCTATGATCCGGTGATGGTTCCTTATATTTGGGTTGCCACCGCATGCACCGTGAGATGTCAACTGGATTTTTATTAGTGATATTGGCTGATAATATTCGATATGTATTAGTGATAATACCGGTTCTGTTTCGGTTTGTCGTTGCTCGTTGTATGACTTTCATGAGTTGTTAAATGAGTAAGGTGATGATGAGTTATATGTCATTTATTTGATGTGTGTATGTTATTGCACGGAACACCTCCTGGTGCGTATGTAGAGGATGATGCATTCTGAATATAGAGATGTCTTATTGTTCTTGTGATGTGTGTGTTTAGGAAGGAAAGACTCGACAGACCTAAAGTCAACACGTTGCATATTGAGTAATAGTGATCTGTTTTAGAATTAATAGTGATATGTCATATAAGTTTCCTCGTAGTTGCCTTTGATCGATTTTAAATGTTTCAACTATGAACATAGGAAATGTCTGACAATGAAAGGAAATTCACTATGTGCGAATACTGCCAAGATGAGCGCGGCGTGTGCGACACGCCTCACCTAGTTGATGATATGCGCTTCAGCATCATGCTGGATGAGGACTTCGAAGTGGATACAGTAAGGCACAATGACAATTCTTTTTTCGTAATTAAGCATGACTTCTTTTTCTTCAACTTATAATTTTTATTTTTTACTAGTCCACTAGCATATCCCCTGCCATGCAAAAATTTATGTCTTGGATAAGATTGGTTTCAGTACTGAAAAAACTATGGAGGTAAAGATAGTTCACTTGAGGACCGAGCATGGTTATACTTTTGCCGTGAAGCTGTACAATGCAGACACCTACTCCTTTTGTGAATACAAAAATAGGGTAGCACTATGCAAGGCTTATGTATTTGAGTCTAATATGCTTATCACCTTTGATATTCGTCTGGAAGATGAAATGTAAGATAATATCGACATCTGGGTCGATGTGCAAACGCCTCCAGTTATACCATTATGTGAGTTTCTCAACCATATTTATTTATTAAGTAATTTATATTTTTTTATTTAAAAATAATTGACAACTTATTTCCATTGATAGCTTATTTGCAAACTACTCCACATTATGGTCAATATGTGCCACTAGTGCACGTGGTGAACTACGGTAACATGCATGGAGATTACATGGTAATATTTTCTACTATTACGACATCCGTGCATCTTTTGCATAAATTCTTATAGAAGTAAACTACATTGCTAGCTAAAAAGTTATTACTATGTTTTTCAACAAAAAATGCCACCGGATTGTGTGCCTCATCTGATGTTTCCAAGAGGTCGTGTTGATGCTATGAGCTTACGGCCAGCACGGCCAGGTCAGCCTAGGTATATGCATCACTCCTATCCATATCAGATTTCTAAAATCAATGAAATGACAATCAAAGATTGGAAAGAATGTATGGTCCATCGTAGAGAGCTACTTGGAAGAAACATTGTGCGTAGGCCCAGAATTGGAGACAGGATGATCTCCATTCTCCATAATGGAGAGTCAGGGCCTATCTTGTTTTATGATATTTTACCTAAGAGAGGGTAGAGTAGGTCCTACGAGAGAGGAGTAGGTCCTAGGTACAATGTGTTATTATGTGCTACAGTGTGTTATAGTTCATGATGATGATGAGGAGGAGTTGTGATTATGACTAGTGACCAACTTGTTATATGATGTCTATTGACGAAAATGATGATTAAATTGTGTTAGTGGTAATGACTATGATGATTATTAGCTACACTGTTGTTGGTGATGATATGATGCAAGAGTTTTTATATTAATATGATGATGTTGATCATGATTATCATGATGATTTGTTATTATGATCATGATTGGTTATTATATCATTGCGGGAAGGAAAACGGATTAGATTCATGTGTGGATGAATCTTTGACATTGGGTTCATTAGCCCAGATGTTGTAAATGAATGGTCGGTATGCCACAATACCTAAGAGACCGAGGATAACTTGCTAAAGTCGTTACTCCTACATCACGGAGAAAGAGAGGACACTTCTCTCTATTAGCTAGCTAACACAATATGAAACCCCTAAATTAACCCTCCAAAACCCCCAACACACTCCCCCATTAAAAAAACACCAGCTCCTGGCCCCGGTTGGTATTACCAACCAAGACTATAGGCCCTCCTGCCTAGGCTCCTCGCAGAGGCCACGTGGAGGCCCTTCTGTCCCGGTTGGTAAAGGAACCGAGACTAAAGGTTTTGGGCTTTAGTCCCGGTTCCGGAACCGGGGCTAATGGGTCATTTTCTACTAGTGATATATAAATCAATAGATCCGGGGGCCATAGTGTTCTCTTGTGGCATCTCTCATGAAAGCAACATATGGTGGGTAAACAAATTACTCTAGGACAACCAACAAAACAGTGGATAGTTATGCAATTTTCATGGCAATGATCATGTGTATATAGGCATCACGTCCATAAGAAAATAGGCTGACTCATGCATGCACCTACTACTATTACTCCACCCATCGACCGCTATCCATCATGCATATAGAGTATTAAGTAAAATACAGTAATGCTTGGAGAACGGTGACATGATGTAGACAAAGTAAACTAAACCAATATGAAGAAACCACATCGTTTTATCCTTAGTGGCAAAAACACATAGACACAACTTGGCCCCTTCTGTCACTGGATATATAAACTCGCCAGGTTGAACCCACTCCAATGCACCCCTCTCACTAAAGAAATACCAAAATACTTGAACAAAGCAATTCAATAGATCGGAGAGAACTACAAAGCTATGATGATCGTGCAAATAAGAATCATAAAACTCAGAGAAGACTCAAATATTTTTTATGAATAATCTGAACATAAACCCACAATTCTTCAGATCCCAACAAACATACCATACAAAATAATTACATCGGATATACCAAAGTGAAGATGCCATGATCTTTATATTGAAGATCAAGTGAGAGAGATAGCCATCTAGATACTAATTTCGGACCCGTAGCTCTGTGGTGAACTACACACACATCATCACCACGGCAACATGGTTTATGAAGAGGCCCTTCGTTATCGATCCCTCCTCCAGCAGGGTGCCAGAATGGAGCTCCAGACCGGATCACCATGGAATAGAGACTTGTGGTAGTGTAAAAAGTGTTTGGCGATGATATTTAGTGTTTCTGGAATATATGTGAAATTATAGGCAAGAGAACAGAGCAAGGGGTGACACCAAGGAGGCACAAACCATCAGGACGCGACCACCGCCCTCACCGCACCCTGTTGGCTTGTGGCTCCCTTGTGTGGCTTTATGTGTCCTCCCGAAGCTTCTAGGTCTTCTTTTCATCCAGAAAAAGTCATAAAATTATTTCATGTCCATTGGACTTCGTTTGGTAGTGAAAATCTGAAAAACAAAAAACACACATAAAATACCAACTCGCCATGGGCGCTCGGTTAATAGGTTAGTACTCAACAATAATATAAATTGGTGAATTATGGCTAAAAAATTATCCTAGGATGATAATATAATAGCATGGAACAAATAAAAATAATAGATACGTTGGAGACGTATCAAGCATCCCCAAGCTTAATTCTTGCTCGTCCTCGAATAGATAAATGATAAAAATAGAAGTTTTGATGTCACATGCTACCAAATATGTATTATTTTGCATGTATGCTCATTAAAAAATGATGAATTAATAAAAATCAACATAGTAATATTTATAATCACAAGCAAGAAAACCTTCAATCCTTCAAAGTATATGATCCTAAAAGAATGTTTACCGCCATTCATCTTTCATATTAGCAAAGCATGGCTCCGTATTGACCACATTAATTCAAATATCAAGCACTATACAGTGTCCAAGTCAGGAAATTGGATCATACCTTTTCAAAGTGAATCAACTTTTTATTCTTCTTGCAATACATGAGTGTGAGCCATGGACATAACATAAGGGTGGAATAGAATATGGTGGTGATATCAAAGGGCTAAATGTGGACAAGATAATCTCACATGAACTAGGCGTACCAACAGGTTATGGAGATGTCCATTGGTGGATGACAATGCAAGGAGTAGGGATTGCCATGCAAATGATGCACTAGAGCTATGAGTGCATGAAAGCTCAAACGAATCTAAGTGGGGTGTGCATCCAACTTGCTTGCTTATGAAAACCTCGGGCATTTGAGGAAGCCCGTCATTGGAATATGCAAGCCAAGTTTGTAATAATGATAATATGATTTCTACTTGCATATAAAAATGACATATCTCGAGACTCTCTATATGAGGAACATGGAGCCACTTTGAGGCACAAGTGTGGTAAAATATAGTAGCAAAGTCCCTTCTCTCTTTTTCTCTCATTCATTTTTTCATCATTTTTTTGTGGTGGGCTCATTTGGCCTCCCCCATTTTTATTTTTCGTCCGGAGTCTCTCCCAACTTGTGGGGGAATCATAGTATCCATCGTCCTTTCCTCACCGGGACAATGCTCTAATAATGATGTCCATCACACTTTTGTTTACTTACAATTCATGAAAGCTCGATATGAAGAACTATCACTCATTATGAATGCCTATGGTAGTGTACTAGGATGTGCAACTATCTCAACTCTATATGATATAATGAATGATGGCTTGGCCACAAATACTATGTGAACTCTATATGATCAAGCAAAGCAATATGATGATGAATGAACTAGTCATATGATGTAGAGGTGGAATATGCATGGCAATATATCTCGGAATGGCTATGGAAATGCCATGATAGGTAGGTATGGTGGCTGTTTTAGGGAAGATAAAGGAAGGTTTATGTGTGACAGAGCATGTCATGCCATGGGGTTTGGATGCACCTCAAAAGTTTGCACCAATCCTCGGGGTGAGAATGGGCAATGCACGGTACCGAAGAGGCTAGCTAAATATGAGGAGGTGAGATTGGGTTTGTCCATGGTTTCACATTAGTCATGTAGAGCTCATATACTTATTTCAAAGTTTTATTAGTTTCATCACAAATCAAAGCACTACCCGCATGCCCCGAGGGAGAGGGTTGGGAGGAGTTAACCATCGCGCGACTCTGACTCGAAACAAAACTAGGATTTCAACGAGGAATAGAAATGCTCACACATCCCCACCATGCCTTTTTAATATTTATACAAAGAATAAATTAACACTCTTAATACCGATACTTCCACGAATCAACAATGATGCACTCATACCTTTTTCATATTACCACATTCATATCATTAACCCCCAATTTCTCTTCATGTGCTACATCATGGTTTTGATTATCATTCATTGAATACCAATTATTTCTGGAATAGCCTTATACCCATGAAAATTACCTCTACCGTTTATTAAATCTCAAACAAATATAAGTGAAGAATGAGAGTGCGGATATTTCTATAAAACCTACATGCCACTGTGCTAAAAAAGATATAATTGAAGTACTAGAGCATCTGCTTAGCTCGAAAGATATAAGTGAAGCACATAGAGTATTCTAGAAAATCATGATAAATGTGTGCCTATCCCAGGTTGGTGTGTCCACCAAATGATGATTGTGGAAAACTAAAAATAAAAATAAAAGTAAAGCAAATGATGCTCCAACCAAAACTCATATCATGTGACAAATAAAAATGTAGCTCCAAGTGGCATATCAATGGATTCATACGAAAGATGGGATGCCTTCCTGAAAGTGCGTTGTATCGACTAGAGGGGGGTGAATAGGCGATTTCTAGAATTTCATCGCTGAGGAAATTCCTTGTGAGGAAATTCCTCAATGATGAATTAAGTGGAGCAGAAATAGCGCAGGATCATAAGTGCAATTGCTACTACAACAGATTACTTGGTGAAGATTATGAGAATCGGTTTACACTGTACACAGGTACAAAGAACGCAAGTGAAGATTAACTCGAGTGAGGAATTTGAGGTTGAGGACATTCATAGAAAGTCTTCAGACAAATTCTTCAAACAACATAGATGAAAGTATTCAACATACAATTTTTTGAGGAAATGAAAGAGTTGAAGAAATAGAACCCGTATCACGATGAAGACAGTTGTTGATGACCCAGTTCCAACTGCTATGACAGTTGTACGTCTGGTTTGGAGCAGCATGGTATTGAAACCAAAGGACACACAGTCCCGGGCCACACTATCCCTATCGTATTCTCCTTGAGCTAAGGACACACAGTCCTCGCCCAACACTCGTGGTAAGTGTTCAGGGCAGACCTCCAAACCCTCACAAACTCGGTCACTCGGCGATCCACAATTGACTGCTGGATGCTCTAGAACATGACGCCTAACCGTCTGGAGGATGCGAAATCCTCAAAGGTGAAAAGCTTCAGTCCCACAGAGGAACAAATTCTTTAGTGATGCTCAATCACTTGGTTTTTGGTTTGGGGTTTGGTGTTTGGGTATTTCCTCACTTGATGATTTTCTCTCAAAGACTCTAAGGAATTTGGGTTGCTCTAAACGACAAGTGTCAGTTTCTATCGGAGCAGCCAACCAGATAGTGGTTGTGGGGGGATGCTATTTATAGCCTGGGAGCATCCCGACATGATTTGACATAAATGCCCTTAACTATTGTGACTGTTGGGTGGATAAGATTAGCGAGGTGGCGCGTGTCGCAACAACGGTTCTAACTTTCAAGTGTGAAAGTCCTCACGTCACTCATATTCCTCCCTTTGAGGCTTTGATAGGTTTAGGCTTGGGTTGAGCATCATGAGGAAATTCATTCCGTAGTATTACTTCGACCCCCTTTAACAGTACGGTGATCCTATGACTCAAGAGTAAATAAAATGAAACATAAGGATTAAATCTTCACTCTTCAAAGTCTTCAGCCAGTTTTTCTTCAGGACACACCGAATTCCTCATTTTCAATATCTTCATGAGGAATATCAAATTCATCGCCATTTCTTCACGATCAAAGTCTTCAAGGTAAGACCAATGTCTTCAGCCGAAGACATACATTTTTAGGGGTCGATATTCATAACTCAAAGTCCTCAGCGACTTAAAGAGCGAGTGTACACTTACAAACACATTAGTCTCTTAACCTATAAGTCTTCAAACCACCAAAATCACTAAGGGCACTAGATGCACTTACAATCTCCCCCTTTTTGGTGGTTGATGACAATTAGGTTAAGTTTTCAACGGGGATAAAAATATGAAGTGTAAATACTGAGTTTGAGGAATTTTAAATCAAGATACCGAGAGACCCCCTGAAGATGTGCATATTTTGAGGAATTGCTTTGCACAACAGATGCACATTGATGATTTATATCATGGAGAACTCCCCCTGTATCTTGTAAATCATGCATACATTTGACATATAATATGAGGAGTTAGATATGCATGATGAAAAATGGTGTCTGACGAATTTCGGCATGCCTGCATTAATAAACTTTGAGGACTAAGGATGCAAAGAAAAATGTCCAAAAGAGTCAGAACACCATCGGGCTTAAGTTACAACTCATTACATCAAACACTTCAGAAGAGCCAAGAGTTTGTAACTTAATAAAGTTTATAAGCCCCAAAATAGATCCTGCTTGAAGACTAACACTCAGATCCCCCCCCTTGTCATCAAGTGACGAAAAGGGACAAAACTGAGGACTAACGCCCTTGAATAAATTCACTTCTTGGTTGATGAAGAGGCGTGAGGATTCTTGGAGACATGCTTCTTCCTTGGATCAGTCGCAGTGTCTTCTGGTTCTTCATTTGATTTAGCAGTGCGAAATAAAGAAAATGAACTGTCCACCAAGTCAGGAACTGGAATTGGCTTGAATTTCTTCTTTGGAGGCCACCACCAGTCAAAGTCTTGAGTGAACTCCAATTCCTCAAGTTCATCTTGAGTCTTCAAATGAGCCAAGGTGGCCCAAGTGCGATCAAACACCTCATGAATATAATAGTGATTTTTCTTCACTTCATTCTGAGTATCGTTGAGGGTTTTCACAATAGCACCAAACTGACGTTTCACCCACTTGTGATTGTGATCAACCTTTTGATGAATACCAAGGAGTAGCTCTCTGTTATTCATCACTCTGGGGGCAGTTAGGCTTGGAGGATCTTGAGTAGTAGTGTCATCATATGAAGAATAGGAATCTGCCTTGTGAAATTGGCCATCAAGGGGCCGATATCCTTCATCAATTACAGACTTGCCTTTGTCTTCAATAGGTTCAAATGATTTCTTGATGACTTTGATAGGCGGCAAATATCTGAGGTGATTCTGAAAATCAGCTTGATAGTTGATGCCTCACCTATTTCTGATGAATCTCATAATCAAAGGCGCATAAATCTTCAACTTAAATGGCGACAAGGCATTGTTAGCCACGGTCCTCAAGAAGAAATCATGAAGATTCATAGGTATGCCATGGATGACATAACAAGATATTCTTCATGATGCCTACAACATCTTCTTCATCATCATGCCCTTTGATAGGAGCAATGGCATAAGACAGGATTTTGTACACTGTTCTTGGTTCATACTTCAAGTCATGTACCAGAAATCGAATCCTTGGGGGTTGGTCCTTTGCCAGAGGCTTCATGAGGACTTCCATCAGTTTGTTGGGCAGTTCTTGTTCATCATACATCAGAAGTGCATCCTCTGAGGGAATTGAAATTGGAAGATCTCAAAGCAATTCAGTGGCAGGAGCTTTGTAGTCCGTGTGCTCAGTCATCCAATCCAAAACCCAAGTGTTGACATCCTTTGGGTCACTAGAGATATGCAATGTGGCGTAGAATTGAAGAATGATGTCAGTGTTCCAATCTCCGATGTCAGTACAGAAAGGCAGTAACCTAGCTTCGTGAAGAACGTTGAGGACTGGAGCAAAGCAAGGTATTTACTCCATATCATAGTGAGGAATATGGGTATGCTGAAATATCTTGTTTCTCCCACAGAGCACAGAAGCATAGTAGTGAAGCTGATTTCTTGTCCAGAAATTCCTGTGTCTGATGTGAAGCTTTTCATATGGATTTTCGCCAGTGAAGTAGATGCGTTCTTCATAGAATGCCTCTTTCTGAAACTTTGGCCTTTTGGAGAAAGGCTGATTTTGCTGCGGTTGAAGATTGTGCTGTTGTTCCTGAGGAGTAACCACGACCATTGTTGTTTCTGTGTTCACCACAACAATAGCGGTTTCAGTGTTGGGCGCAGTAGCATTTTCTTCAGTTTGAGCATTCTCCTCAATTTGAGGATTCTCATCAGCTTGAGGAATTTGCGTGTTGGAGGAGGCAGTCGCATTATTCGTTGCTGCATTGTCTTCAGCTGATGAAGCTGATTCTTGAGCAGATTCCTCATGAATGCTTCTTCCGTCAGAACCGGTGAGAATCTCAGTTGCAGCAGGAGTTGGAGGGATTTGAGTTGACTTTGGTGAGCGAGGATGCGTTTCTTCCCAGAAATCATCATGGATTACTGGTGTGCTGCACCCAATGTCATCATCACCCACTTGTTGTTCAGTGGTCTTTGGAGGAGTGGTGGACTGAGGAATATCATCTATTTGTATTTTCTCAATCATTACTTCATCATCTTCATCATCATTCATTTCTTCATCTTCTTTAGGAATGACATAGTCAACTCCTAAGGGAACAACCATGTATGATGGTGCTACATTCAGAGGAGTAGCATCCACCGGGGCTGGTGAAGATTCTGTCTGAGTGATCTTCAGACGTTTGGCCTCTAAGGATTCTGAGGCCATTGAAGCTTTTCTCTTTTTGGCTTCTTTCTTAGCATCTTTGCTTTTCTTCACGTCTGATGCAGACGGAGTCACTTTCTTCACCTTTGAGGGTTGCGGCAAAGGGACAATTTCATCATGCACTGGTTCAGTGTCAGGCCTCGCAGTTTCTTCACGTGGAGCAGTTTCTTTAGCTGGATTATTTTGAGGAATTTCCTCAGCAGCTGGCTCATCAATTTCATCTTCCTCAGGTAGTTGAACAATATAGCTTGGCTGAGGTGGGGTTTGCGGCTTTGGAGGGGCAGTTCTCTTGTTGTATTCATCAACATAAGCTGTTGCAACCTTGATGAATTTCACTTTGACGCCTTGACGATCAGAGTGAAGTCTTGTATACTTCTTTGTGAGGCTTTTGAGTTCATCTTGAGTTGATACAAATGCTTCAGGAGTCAGGTTGAGGAGATTTTGCTTGAGGAATTTCTCCTTTTTGATATTGGCAACCCTAGCTTGCTTGGCTTGCTGCTCTTTGCACTTTGCTTCATTGACAAAAGTAGACACCATGTGGCTGACACTAGGGGGAAGCTTTAAGTCATCAACCGGTGTGTTTGGATCCTCATACCAGAGGTTGATGAAATCCAGCAAAACCTTCAGATCCTTGGATAGAGGAATGGACCTGCCGGAGGCTTGTGCAACACGTTCATGTTTGTTTCTCATGATTGCTTGGATTGTTTCATCATCAAATTCGTCACTTCCTTCTGATGCAGAAGGAACGTTGATGACCCTGCTAGGACTTGGCTTGATGCCTCTACCAGCAGTCATTTTAGTTTTCAATAGAGTGGGTGAAGACTTTGCAGCAGAGCTACTCGCATATGGTACTGAGGAAATTGATTGTGCAGGTTGAAACTTACTGAGCTGCTTCTGTTGTGGGGGTGAAGACTGCGATGATGCTGAAGATTTTGCTGCCATTGCAGCCTTCTAAGGCAATTGCTATTTTGGCTCTGTAGTTGAGGCTTTGGGTTTCTTCAGCAAAGTATTTTTCTCAGGAATTGCTGTAGCACAGGCCTCAGCAGCTGAAGAAGTGGCACCAGTGGCTGCAGCAGCAGAGTCCTCAATAGTTTCTACACTTGAGGGATGAGCGACTTGTTGATCACCCTGTGGAGGCCTTTTGCAAGGTGGCTTGAGCGCGATTTTCTTCGCATATTTTGGAGTCACATATCTGTACTCCTTCCACTCCTTAGCCCACCTGCGCTCAATCTTCTGAAGCCTTCTCTTGCGCTTCACCATGGTCTCTTTACAATGTATTTCCTCATCTAGACTACAATAGTCAACATATATATCTTCAGGTATTTCAAATGATGTGTTTTGTTCAAGCTTCTTTCCTCCTTTCTGCTTCCGATCATCCTCCATTTTCTTCAACTCAGGCTTTTGCTGAGGAATCTTAAATCTTGATGATTCCGCAGACACATGCAAAGTTTCTTCGAGGAATGCTGCAAAAGAGTTAAGTTGATGAGAACCTAGAGATTCGTCACCTCGCATTTTTGTACATGTGAACAGAGCATAGGTGCGAAGAATTTGGGGAGGTCATATGCGTTCTCAGATTTGAAGAAATTGATTTTTTTTTAAAGTTGAGGAATTTGACGAGTGAGTTGAAGAATTTGACTGAGCATTCAGATCTTGGGTTCTAGAGTTGTGCAGATTCGAGAATTTACACAATTAAGGAATCTCATGAAGAATTTTAGTGGCTTAGTGAAATTCATCAAGTGTTAGAGGAATGAGTGTGCATGGCTGATAGACTTTCTGAGGAAAAACATATTTGCGAGTCTAAAGTGAATAAAAGGATCAACAAAGGTAGTAAAATAGGATTTTATTTACTCTGTGCGAATAACACGAAGAACTGGAGCAGTAAAAGAGATAAGTTCCTCAGTTCAGATCTTCAGCGCCCTAACTTTGCAACTGAAATCAGCTACGGCGGCGGCGGAAGACGATTTTCCGCAGTCGGTGTGAGTCCGACGACGGCGACGGTGAGGCATCGAAGCTTTTCATCACCAGCGACCAAGATGCTAGCGGCGGCACTAGGGTTGAGCTCGAGCGGAGAAGACGAGAGGACGAAGAGTTTTTACTAAGGGGGGTAAGGGCCTATTTATAGCTCAGGTGAAAAACTGTTCGGCCGAAACTTTCGGACCGAACTGCCCTTGCCCCTTCATCTCTGCATGACACGTGGTTATCCGATCGCAAGAAGTGGGTCCGGTAACTGTGTAACATTATAAAAACAAGTTTTGATTTTTTCAGGATTTTGTTGCAAACTCCTGAGCTGATAAGGACTCAGTGAGGATTTTGAACAAGTGTCAAATAGAACGCATATGAATAATTGAGAATAGACTGGGTTGAGCTTACAATAGAGGGGAGTCGGGTCCGATCACATTCACTTAGATGAAATATCAAATTGAAGACTAAGCTATAAGTGAATGTTGTTGAGGACTTTGAAAGCTCATTCTATATATATATGCAAATGAAAATCATCAAACGTTTTGAAGACATTGAAGATTTTGAAAAATTTGAGGATTTTGTGACAAAAGTGTTAGATTGATGAATTTCATCTTTGAAGAAATACCAGCTTGAAGAATTTCAAAGTTGGGTGGTGGCATGACCCACCATATAAGAATGATGATTTCAGGCGCCGCGTACAATTGTCGTAGGGCCCTGAGAACCAAATTCTTCATTAATTTCCTCACACTAAGAGTGATATTCTTCATTGATTCAAGAAAATCGATTCTTCGTGTGTTGCACATCTAAGTCATAAATTTTGCATAAGTGTTAGGATGTGTGCATGTTTTCGCAAAACATTTGAAGACTCTAGGATATTTAGCTCACACCGCAACTTGCAAAACCTTCTCTCATCCAAGGGCTTAGTGAAAATATATGCTAGTTGATCGTCAGATTTCACATGGTCGATGATGATATTTCCCTTGAGGACATGGTCCCGAAGAAAATGATGATGGATCTGGATGTGCTTAGTCTTTGAGTGTTGTATTAGGTTGTAGGCGATCTTGATTGCACTCTCATTGTCGCAGTAGAGGGGCACATTCTTCATGTTGATGCCGTAGTCTCTGAGGGTTTGCTTCATCCATAGCAGTTGAGCACAGCAGGATCGAGCAGTAGTGTACTCAGCTTCAACAGTGGAGAGAGTAAAATAATTCTGCTTCTTTGAGGACCAGCAGACTAATGATCTTCCGAGGAAATTGCAAGTGCCTGATGTTGACTTGCGATCCACACGGTCACCAGCATAATCAGAAGTAGAGTATCCAACAAGGTGAAGATTTGAGCCCTTGGGGTACCATAATCCTAGTGTTGGTGTGTGAGCTAAGTATCGAAGAATATGTTTCACAGCCTTATGGTGTGATTCCTTCGGTTTTGTTTGAAAACGAGCACACATGCAAACACTAAGCATTATATCTGGCCTAGATGCACATAGATACAATAGAGAACTAATCATCGAGCGATATACCTGCTGATCGAAATCTTTACCATTTTCGTCAGTGCAGAGGTGGCCGTTGGTAGGCATATGAATCTTAGCGCCTTTGCATTCATGCATGTTGAATTTCCTCAGAATGTCCTTTAGGTATTTCTCGTGATATATGAAGATGCCATTGCGTTGTTGATGAATTTGAAGACCTAAGAAGAATTTCAGCTCCCGTATAATAGACATCTGATATTCTTCACTCATCATGTAAGCAAATTCATCACTGTAACGTTTGTCACTACAACCAAAGATGATGTCATTGACATATATTTGGCACAGAAATAGTTCGTTGTCATAAATTTTTGTGAAAAGAGTTGGATCGAGTGAACCAGGTTTGAAGCCTTTCTTCATGAGGAATGCCCTCAATGTATCATACCACGCCCGAGGGGCTTGCTTGAGGCCATAGAGTGCCTTTTTGAGTCTGAAGACTTTGTCTGGATGCTTCGGATCCTCAAAACCTGGGAGCTGAGCAACATATACTTCTTCCTCAAGCATACCATTGAGGAATGCACTTTTCACATCCATTTGATATAGAGTAATGTTATGATGATTAGCATAAGAAAGTAGTATTCAAATAGCTTCAAGTCTAGCAATAGGTGCAAAAGTTTCATCGAAATCAATTTCTTCAACCTGTGTGTTGCCTTGGGCTACAAGTCGTTCCTTATTCCTCACCACTTGACCATCCTCATCTTGCTTGTTTCGGAAGATCCACTTGGTGCCGATGATATTGTGCTTGCGAGGATCTGGTCGTTTCACGAGTTCCCACACATCATTTAGCTTGAATTGAAGAAGTTCATCTTGCATGGCTTGAATCCACTTAGGTTCCATGAAGGCTTCAGTAAGTTTGGAGGGTTTTGTGATAAACACAAAAGAGGAATGCCCAGAAAAGTTAACCAAATGTGAAGCTTTTGAGCGAGCGAGAGGACCTGGCGCATTGATGTCATCGAGGATTTTATCAAGTTCCACTTCATTTGCAATTCTTGGATGGGCTGGTCGAAAATTTTGTTTGGGGTGAGGAATTTGATCTGGAGCAATTTCCTCAGGTGCGATTTCTTCAGAAATTTCCTCAGTAGGAACGATGTCTTCAGTAGCTTTGAACTGGATAGCTTCCTCAGGAGATAATTTTTCTGGCACAGGAGGCAATTGCTCTCTTTGCGAGCCATTAGTTTCATCGAACCGCAGATCTACAGTTTCAACAACCTTGTTGTGATAGGTGTTGAAGACTCTGTAGGTGTGCGAGTCCTTTCCATAAGCAAGCATAAAACCCTCATGTGCTTTAAGTGCACATTTTGAGCTATGGTGAGGATCTCTAATCCAACATTTTGCAACTAAGACTTTGAAATAACTTACATTGGGTTTCTTGTCAGTGAGGAGTTCATATGAGATTTTCTTGAGGTTTGTGAACATATACCCTTTTGATGATGTGGGAAGCAGTGTTTATTGCTTCAGACCAAAAATGACGAGGAGTCTAATATTCTTCAAGCATGGTCCGTGCCATTTCAACCAGAGTCCTGTTCTTGCGTTCGACGACGCCATTCTTTTGAGGAGTATAGGGAGGAGATAATTCGTGACTAATACTAAGTTCATCAAGATAATCATCAAGACCAATATTTTTGAATTCTGTCCCAATCTCACTTCTGATGTGTTTGATCTTGACGCCGAAGTTTGTCGAGGATCTTGAGGAAAATCGTTTGAAAACTTCCTGCACTTCAGTTTTTTACAGAATGGTATGTACCCAAGTATATCGAGAATAGTCATCAACGATGACAAAGCCATATAAAGATGCTGCATTTGTTAGAGTACCATAATGAGGAGGCCCAAATAGATCCATGTGAAGCAATTCAAACGGATGAGTAGTAGTCATGATAGTCTTTGAGGGGTGTTTGGATTTGGTCATTTTCCAGACTCACAAGCACCACACAGGTGGTCCTTGAGGAATTTGACTGATTCGATGCCAATGCCATGCTTCTTCGCTAGTGTGTACAAATTCCTCATGCCTGCATGACCAAGTCTTCCATGCTATAGGCAGCCTTCTGAGGTTTTTGCTAGTAAGCATGTGGCTGGTTCAGGACCTGCGGAAAAATCAACAATGAAGAAATCTCCTCTCCTAAAGCCTTCAAAGACATTGGATCTGTCAGATTCCATGATGACTACACATCTGTATTTTTCAAAGATAACAACCATATTAAGATCAAAAAGCATTGAGACTGACATGAGGTTAAACCCAAGGGGTTCGACAAGCATGACTTTGTCCATGTGCATGTCCTTGGAAATATCCACTTTGCCAAGGCCCAATACCTTGCTTTTACCTTTGTCAGCATAAGTGATTTGCTTCAATAGTGATGGAGTCAGTGGCATATTCATGAGCAAACTTATGTCACCAGTCATGTGGTTTGTGCAACCACTGTCAAGAATCCACTTAGTATTCTTGGATTTGTCATCATGCAGATGAATTAGTACAGCTTACCACCTCATATGCTTCAGACTTGAAGAATATGATTTCAATTTCATCAGAAAGGAATTTCATCATAAACAGTAAATTTGAGGACATGTGAAATGTTATCATTTCATCAATTTTAGCTTGCGTCCAATGAAGCATTTTCCTCAGGTCTCCAGCAAATTTTTCATATGATGATTTGCATTTGGAGACCTGTCCTGCAGAAGTGATTAGTTCAGTTTCTTCAACACCCACATCTGAAGGGGTGGCAAAGAATTCATCATCCTGCTAGCACCATATGAGAAAGGGGCATTGAAGCTAATGCACTTCATTTCATAGTAGGGGGGGTTAGAATACTCAAATGAATAGGCAAAGAAGTTCCTTGAGGATTTATGAACATAATGATTTGAAGAATAATGCTCATATTCATATCCCTTGTAATTTCATGCATATCAGAAGCATTAACACGAGTACGAGTATAGTATTGATCATTTGAGGATTTTGATCCTCTTGAATACTTTGGTACACCTGAGGAATTTGATCTGGGGTTCAGGTTCTTCACAGGTGGTGTCATGAGGACATTCACCTGAAGATTTTACAAGCAACTTTTGGGGACCCAGATTTTACCCACGGGTGGTCCATTCCTTCACTTAGTTCCAACATATCGAGCAAATACTTCTCCAGATTGTTTTTGCAACAGTTTATAGTTGGAGTCTAATGACTCATCTGAGGAATAGGATAATTCACTTGCAAAGCCTGTTAGAGAGGATAGATCGACGGGAGGGCCCTTAGCAGCAACCCATGAGGTTTTGGGATACTGCTCAGGTTTCGAGTATGATCCATCAGCATTTAATTTCGTCTCGAAGGTAATTCCTTCTTTCCTCTGGTTCCTGTTCAAAATCTGCTTCTTGAGCACATCACTAAGAATTTGATGCCCTTTGAAACTTTTGTATATGCCTGTTACATACAATTCCTCCAGCCCTGCATTTTCGTCAGTAGCATTTGTGGTTTCCTCAAGTGAAGAATTTGATCCACAGGAGCAGTTGAAGAATATGTACCGATAAAAGCATTTGATGATTCTGGTGAAGAATTGGCAGATTCACGCTCGATGCATTTGATACATGGTGGAGTGAATTCAACCTGAGCGGCACTGATCTGGTGAGCAAGCAATGAATCCTTTTCCATTTGAAGATCATCATGAGACATCTTCAACTTCTCAAGATCAAGTTTCCTTTGAAGAAATTCATGGGAAAGTTTCTCATGATCAGCCAAGAGTGTGCCATATAGATCTTGAAGACTATAAAATCTAGACTGAAGTCTTTTCAAATCTTCGTTGAGGACTTGAGTGAGATTCATTTCATCATCCAATAGATCATCGGTTTTGTCTTGCAATTTTTGAAGGTTTTCAATGGCACTTTGTTGTTTAGTTGCAATGTTGGCAAGTTTACTGTAAGTGGGTTTGTTATAATCATCAGGTTCGCAGTCACTTGAGTCAGAGGAGGACGTGTCATTCCGTACCTTTGATCCTTTTGCCATAAAGCAATAGGTTGGAGCAAAGTCATCAGCATAGTCATTAGTGTAGCTAGTGTTCTCATTTTCTTCAATACTGAAGATTGACTTGTTGACAAATGTGGTAGCCAGTGCTAGACTTGCCACACCAGACTCTGAATCTTCTTCGGAACCTTCATCTTCATCACATTTCTCAGATTCTTCCTTTGAATCCATTTCCTTGCCAATGAGTGCCCGAGCCTTTCTGAAACTGGTCTTCTTGTGCGATGAGGACTTTGAGGATGAGGATTTTGAAGATTTCTTCTTTTTCTTTGAGTCATCAGAACTTTCATCCTTATATTTCTTCTTCTTTGATTCTTTCACCCAACGAGGACGATCAGCTATGTAGTGACTAGATTTCTTACATTTGTGACATGTTCTTTTCTTGTAGTCCTTAGATGAAGATTTCTGATTTCTTCATATCTCTTCTTGAAGATTTACCAAACCGGTCGCGCTTTGTAAACTTCTGGAATTTCCTCACGATCATTGCAAGCTCCTATCCAAGTTCTTCAGGATCACCAATGCTGCAATTCGATTCTTCTTCTTCAGATGAGGAAATTGCTTTAGCCTTCAGCGCACGAGGTCTTGAGTAGCTTGGTCCATGCAGATCTCTCTTTTCTTCTTGTTGGAATTCATGAGTATTGAGTCTTTCAAGAATATCAGCAGGATGAAGCATCTTATAGTCCCCTCTTACTTGAATCATCAGAAACAGTGTATCAAATGATGGATCAAGTGATCTTAGCAGTTTCTTCACAACTTCATGGTCAGTGATGTCTCGAGCTCCCTGTGCTTGCAGTTCATTTGAGATGTCAGTGAGGCGATCAAAGGTACCTTGGAAGCTTTCATTGTGAAGCCTCTTGAAGCGATTGACGAGATTGCGAAGAACATCAACACGAGAGTCACGCTGAGTTGTGATTCCTTCATTGACTTTGGATAGCCTATCCCAGATAAGCTTGGCTGTGCTCAAAGCACTAACTCTTCCATACGGACCTTTGGTCATATGGCCACAGATGATATTCTTCGCTTGAGAATCAAGTTGCTTGATTTTCTTCACATCAGCGACAGAGATAGTAGCAGTGATGGAGGGAATACCATGTTCCACAATGTACCAGAGATCATTATCAATAGCCTAAAGATGCATCTGCATCTTGGTCTTCTAGTAGGGAAAGTCCTTTCCTTCAAAGGTAGGACATCCAGCGGTAACCTTGATCATACCTGCGGTCGACATAACTAAAACTCCACTTGGTTAAAGCAAAATCACACAGAACAAGGGAGTACCTTGCTCTGATACCAATTGAAAGTGCGTTATATCGACTAGAGGGGATGAATAGGCAATTTTTAGAATTTCATTGTTGAGGAAATTCCTTGTGAGGAAATTCCTCAAAGATGAATTAAGTGCAGCGGAAATAGCGCAAGATCACAAGTGCAATGACTACTACAGCAAATTACTTGTTGATGATTATGAGAATCGGTTTGCACAGTACGCAGGTACATAGAACACATGTGAAGATTAACTCGAGTAAGGAATTTGAGGTTGAGCACATTCAGAGAAAGTCTTCAGACAAATTCTTCAAACAGCACAGATGAAAGTCTTCAACATAGAATTTTGAGGAAATGAAAGGGTTGAAGAAATAGAACCTGTATCACGATGAAGATAGTTGTTGATGACCCAGTCCCAAATGTTGTGACAGTTGTACGTATGGTTTGGAGCGGCTTGGTATTGCAACCAAAGGAAACACAGTCCCGGGACACACAGTCCCTACCGTATTCTCTTTGAGCTAAGGACACACATTCTTCGCACAACATTCGTGGTAAGTCTTCAGGGCATACTTCCAAACCCTCACAAACTCGGTCACACGATGATCCACAATTGACTGCTAGATGCTCTAGACCATGACGCCTAACCGTCTCGAGGATGCACAGTCCTCAAAGGTAAAAGGCTTCAGTCCCACACAGGAACAAATCCTTCAGTGATGCTCAATCACTTGGTTTTTGGTTTGGGGTTTGGTGTTTTGCGATTTCCTCACTTGATGATTTTCTCTTGAAGACTGTGAGGAATTTGGGTTTCTCTAAATAAGAAGTGTCAGTTTCTCTCGGAGCAGCCAACCACCTAGTTGTTGTGGTGGGCGACTATTTATAGTCTGGGAGCATCCCGACATGATTTGACATAAATGTCGTTAACTATTGTGACTGTTGGGTGGACAAGATCAGTGAGGTGGAGCGTGGCGTGGCAATGGTCGAAACTTTCAACTGTGAAAGTCCTCATGTCTCTCATATTCCTCACTTAGAGGCTTTGGTAGATTTAGGCTTGGGTTGAGCATCATGAGGAAATTCATTCTGTAGTATTACTTCGACCACCTTTAATGGTACGACGATCCTATGACTCAAGAGTAAATAAAATGAAACAGAAGGAGTAAATCTTGACACTTCAAAGTCTTCAGACAATTTTTCTTGAGGACACACCGAATTCCTCATCTTCAATATCTTCATGAGGAATATCAATTTCATCGCAATTTATTCATGCTCAAAGTCTTCAAGGTAATACCAAAGTCTTCAACCGAAGACATACATTTTTTAGGGGTCGATATTCATCGTATAACTCAAACTCCTGAACGACTTATAGAGCATGTGGACACTTATAAACACATTAGTCTCTTAACCTATAAGTCTTCAAACCACCAAAATCACAAAGGGAACTAGATGCATGTACACTTCCGGGGCATCCCCAAGATTAGACGCTAGAGTATTCCTAGAATATTACCTTGGGGTGCCTTGGTCATCCCGAAGATTTGTCCCTTCCTACTCCATATTCCATTGTCCATGGCGATAACATCCAAAACTTGAAAACTTCAATTACACAGAACTCAACAAAACTTTGCAAGATCCGTTAGTATAAGGAACATATGAAATAGTTAGGTAATGTTGTAAATTTATTCATATTTCATTATTGCATAATCGGTACTGTATTCTAACTTCTCCATGGCTTATACCCCCCGATACAATCCGTAACATCATCAAAACAAGCAAACTATGCAAGCAAAAACAGAATCCGTCTAAAACAGAATAGTCTGTATTAATCTGTAATGAACCTATACCTCTTTTACTCCAAAAATTATGAACAATTAGGACGACCTCAGGATTTTGTAATGAAATATTGTGTAGAAAAAAAAGCTGAAAAATATGTTCCACTTAAATCATAGAAATTCTGCACTCGAGGGCAAAGTTTCTGTTTTTCCACCATACCAATTATAGTTATCATACAAATCATCCTAAAGGCTTTACTTGGCACAAAAACTAATTTAAACGTAAGAACACAATCATTACAGAGGTAATAATCATGTCATCAGATAAATACAAAAAGTAAAAAAGCAAAAATTAAGATAACTATTGGGTTGCTTCCCAACAAGCGCTATTGTTTTATTCCCCTAACTAGGCATAATGCATATCCTCAAGTGTTGTCATCTTTGACATCAATTTCTGAAAAAACAATTGGAGACCTTAATATAGGATTCTTTATGAAATTTATGAAATTTATAAAGTTGGGATGCACACTAATCATTTTGAGATCATCGTCCCTTTTGGTAGGAGGGGTACTAATGCTCGTGGGTATATATATGAATTTGGGACTTTTACTCCGAGAGGTGCTATCATTGGGTTTGGAGGGTGTGAAAGAGAAACCTACTTTATCAAAAACTTCCTCTATTTTACCAATCCTATTTGTTGGGCCCATGGGACCAGGGGTGCCCACGCCCGTCGGCCTGCGGGCTAGAGCAGAACTCAGTGGGATATGCCTGGTTCGGCCCATTGGCGAGCATGGCAAGGAGGATCCTTGAGAGGGCCCTTGCCTCACGATACGAGCTCTTGAAGACCGTCGTCCAGGGTCCGGCAGGGCATCCGCTGCAAGGTCCTTTCCCTTGAGTCCCTCGCAGAGCAGGCCCGCCGAGGATGCCTTGGTAGTGTCCCATGACCCAAGTCTCTCGTGGATGAGGCAAGCCACACAGGCGGCACAGGAGTGGTGCGAGCGATTGCGTACGGGGAGGGTTCCCCTTCCGTGCTAAGTAATGTGGGACAACTGGCATGCAACCTGAAGCGACCCCCAAGGGTTTCCCATTCGGTGCAAGGAGGCTAAATCTGGACGCTCCGCAGGATGGAGGTCATCCTCGAGCCCACCAGCGCGTCATGAAGAGAAGCTTTTGCACGCGAAGACCACCTTTGTCAGGGCGGACTGCAGTCCTGTCCCCCTTAAAATATTGCCATTGTGGCAACCCTTCCTGCCAATATTTTCGGGGGGGGGGGGGGGTAGAAGACCAAGTCCCGTATATAGGAGCGGCTCGACCTCCGTACGGTGGGATCCAACCTCACCCCCGAGCTAGGGTGAGAACCCACCATTGTATTTTTCTTCCTCCTCAAGCAATCCCACCACAAGCAAGAGTAGAGTTTTACACCGCAAGGTGGACGGAACCTGGGTAAAATCCCATGCTCCTAGCTCGTCCTCTTAGCCCGCATCACCATAGAGCCGTTGTGAGGTTGAGAGGTTGAATAGGGTAGGAGAGCGAGTGCACCCTAGTGTTCGAACCTTTTATTTGGGTCTACGGAGCCCTGATACTTCTCCAACGTATCTATTATTTTTGCTTGTTCCATGCTATGATATTATTATTCTTGGATGTTTTTATTACCATTTTATACCTTTTTATATTATTTTTGGGGACTAACCTATTAACTTAGTGCCAAGTGCGAGTTCCTGTTTTCTGCCCTGTTTTTGTTTCATAGGAAATCAATATCAGATAAGATCAAATCATCCCGAAATTTTTTGAGGATTTTTTATTGAAGATAAGGATCACCTAGAACTTGGAGGCCAAGGAAGATCTTGCCGGAGGGCCCCACACAACACCAGGGCGCTCCCAGCGGGGGGGGGGGGGGGGGAGGGGGGCGCCCTGATGTTGTGTGGGCCTCTCCACGCTCCATTTTCCCTACCTCCCCCACAACAAATTCAGCAATATTCCAAAACTCTCCAAGGAGTCCATGAAATACCTTTTCCGCTGCCGCAAGCCGTTGTTCTGTCCAGATCCCATCTGGAGGCCTTCTCCGATACTCCGCTGGAGGGGGAACTCATCACGGAGGGGCTCTACATAAACCTTGCCACCTTTCCGATGATGCGTGAGTAGTTCACCATGGACATACGGGTCTGTAGGTAGTAGCTAGATGACTCTCTCTCTCTCTTTGTATCTCAATAGAACGGTCTTGATGATCTTCATGGAGATCCATTCGATGTAATGACTTTGTGCGGTGCGTTTGTTGGGATCTGATGAATTGTGAGTTTATGATCACATCTATCTTTGTTTTATTTGAGTTCTTTGCTGATCTATTTTATGCATGATTTAGTATAGCCTTGTGTTTCTTCTCCGTAGTTTTGGTTTGGTTGTGTTTCTTCACAGCTGCATCTACCTTCTTCTTTAAGTTAGACAAATATTTGATTTTCTCATCTGGGTAATCCTCAATAGTTTTTACACAAGGCTATACTAAATCATAGTGGAAGCGCTTGCGTCATGCCTGGAATTGATCGAAGAAGACGTCTCGCAAGCCGCAACTAACACTTATGATAGGTTGACCAATGCTGAATTAGGCAGCCACCCTTTCTTTCTAGGTTGACCCTTACTGAATACGGTAACCTATTTTTCTTTTCCCCTTTTTTCTGGCAAGCAAGCTCACCAGGCTGACTCGTGCAGGACACGACAACCACTTCTCCCCTTTTTGGCTTGTAAACGAGTTCGTCTCTGGTTTTAATCAAGATCTGGCTCTTCTCGTTTTCACGGGGTTTCGTTGGTTTTATCTTTTCTCTCCATGTGCACTCGCCACCCTCCCTTTGAATGCCACGCAAGAGGGGGCTGCGGCACGGTGCGTACGCTCAAGACACGGGCTTCGTTCATGGGTCTGTCAGGATCCGTACATGAGCCCATTCCCGCACGTGCCACCTCACCAAGGCCGTAGCACCTAGCTTCCTCGCGCGGTGCACAAAAGCAAGCCAACAAGCGTACATCATGCGACGCCTGGGAAAGGATGACCTAACGGGCATACACCTCAAGAAGGCCCCAGCCTGCCTCGAGTACTCTCACTACTTGACCCCACATGGGTGATCGCAGCGTGGCCACTAGGTAGCACCTGGACCTACATATAGGACAAATGACGGGCGACACAAGGTACGAACCAACAAGAGAGGCACCGGAATTCATGCAAAACAAACATTCATGACACGAACGGCAGGTTCATGATAAACGTGTCGGATTCACGCCCTGACAGGATTAAAGGCCGACAGAGCCATGGGATGAGAGAGGCCTAGAGAGATGCACATCTCTCGTCACTGTCACTTTCGACCTCGTGGGCTTCGGCCTCATCGTTGTCTTCATGGACTGCGGCCTCGTCACCCCACTAGCCGTCGCAGCCGTCGGGAGCAAACTGCGCGCTCGGCACATCACCATGGTCTCCAACCACCTTCCCCAGGATGTCGCGGCTTGCCTTTGGGACAAGCGCCACCACGACCTCGAAATTGAAGTGGGGATCGGTGTGGAAGAGATTGCTAACGAAGTGCGTCAGCCCCTGGGACAGAAGGTTGAGCCTTTCCTCGACAATCAAGGCCCCCGCTTCCTGAGCGCCTACCTCAAGCCGTTCCACGACCTTGGTAAAGAATCAAGGTAAGAGGCTTCATCAAGCACGAGGGGGCGGGAGATGCTTCCCCTACAGATGAAACCCAGGCCTCAACGCGCATGTCTCTCAAGACCTCGGAACATCTTCAAGCGCTCAAGCTGAAGCCCTCAGGCCGCTGTGTCCTCTTCAGTCGCCCGCTCCATGAGGGAAGCGGCGCCGCTCACTTACCCCTGGAACGACGCCATATCGCCCGCCGTGACGGCCTGAGCCTGAATTGTGGCTTCCTCCTGGTCACCTACAAGGTTAAGGGCCACCTCGAGACCGTCTATCTTGCACTCCAGCTCTACGCATCAAGTCACAAAGCAGTTCTCCTAAAGCTGCAAGCTGCTTCTGTATTTGTTGCGGGCGCGCTCGACATGTGCGTTAGCATCCCCTTTGATCTTTCTCACTTGTTGCTTGTAGCATGCCTCGGCGCCGGCGGCGTCCTGATCCAGTGCTTCTAGTCGCTCACGCTCCAAGGACAACTCTGACAATAGCAAGGCAAGCTATTATTCTAGGGCCCAGAGGTCAGCCTCACCAAACGAGAGCTCCTCTGCCCTTGAAGCTGCTGCTCCAAGCGGCGTTCGAGGTCTGAAGTTCCCGCCCACGCTCCTGAGAGGACTCGCGGTGCTCGCCAGCTTAGTCGGCCTCACGGAGGGCGAGTTCGCACACCTCCCTCGCTGATACGTCTCCAACATATCTATAATTTTTTATGGTTCCATGCTATTATCTTGTGAACTTTGGATGTTTTGTATGCATTCTATATATTTTTTGGGACTAACCTATTAACTCAGTGCCAAGTGCCAGTTCGTGTTTTTTTCGTGTTTTTGACCCTTTTCAGAGAAGAATTTTAAACGGAGTCCAAAATGAAAAAAATCTTCGGAATGATTTTTTTCCGGAACAGAAAATACGCAGGGAGCTTGAGAACCAAAGCAAAGAGTCCCGAGGGAGGCCACAAGCCCCCTAGCCGCGGCCTGGGGGGCGCCTAGCAGGCTTGTGGCCCCCCGTGGCTCCTTTGCCCTACCTCTTCCGCCTATAAATTCCCTAAAAATCTGAAACCACGGGAGACAGCCCCGAAAATACTTTTCCACCGCCGCAAGGTTTTGTCTCCGCAAGATCCCATCCGGGGCACGTTCTGGTCCCCTGCCGGCGGGGGGATTCGGACACGGAGGACTTCTTCATCAACACCATTGCCTCTCCGATGATGCGTGAGTAGTTCACCATAGACCTTCGGGTCCATAGCTAGTAGCTAGATGGCTTCTTCTCTCTCTTGGATCTTCAACACAAAGTTCTCCATGATCTTCATGGAGATCTATCCGATGTAATCTTATTTTGCGGTGTGTTTGTCGAGATCCGATGAATTGTGGATTTATGATAAGATTATCTATGATTATTATTTGAGTCTCCTCTGATCTCCTATATGCATGATTTCGTATCCTTGTAATTCTCTTCTAGTTGTGGGTTTCGTTTGGCCAACTTGATCTATAATTCTTGCAATGGGAGGGGTAGCGAGGCACGCATCATGTTGTTGCCATCAAGGGTAAAAAGATGGGGTTTATATCTATTGCATGAATTTATCCCTCTACATCATGTCATCTTGCTTAAGGCGTTACTCCATTTGTCATGAACTTAATACACTAGACGCATGGTGGATAGCGGTCGGTGTGGGGAGTAATAGTAGTAGATGCAGACAGTATCGGTCTACTTGTCTCGGACGTGATGCCTATATGTATGATCATTATTTTAGATATCGTCATTACTTTGCGCGGTTCTATCAATTGCTTGACAGTAATTCGTTCACCTACCGTAGTACTTGCTATCATGAGAGAAGCCTCTAGTGAATACTATGGCCCCTAGGTCTACTTCACATCATATTTTCAGCTCCACACTTTTACTTTGTTGCACTTTCCGCCTTCAGATCTCACTTTGCAATCAATCGTGAAGGGATTGACAACCCCTTTATAGCGTTGGGTGCAAGTTTGTTGTTTTTGTGCAGGTACTTTGGAGACTTGCCTTGATACTCCTACTAGATTGATACCTTGGTTCTCAAACCGAGGGAAATACTTACTGCTACTGTGCTGCATCGCCCTTTCCTCTTCAAGGGAAAAATGAATGCAAGCTCAAGAGGTAGCAATAAGAATTTCTGGCACCGTTTCCGGGGAGGATCAAGTCAATAATAGTCTCCCGTCAACGTGCCAATTTCTGGCGCCGTTGCCGGGGAGTATCAAGTCAAGAATAGTCTTCCTTCAACGTGTCAATTTCTGGCATCGGGGACTATTCTAAGTGAAGCTTATCCAAGTAACTGTCGCAAACTCATCTCTTGCATTTACTTTTTTGCCTCTCATTTTCCTCTCCCCCACTTCTGAAAAACAAAAATTACAAAAAAATATTTTCCTTTTTCGTTCGCCCTTTTCTTTCGCTTGCTTTCTGTCGCTTGTGTGCTTGTCTGCTTGCTGAAGTCTCCATGACTGAAAACACCAAACTTTGTGACTTCTCGAATACTAATAATAATGATTTTATTAGTACTTCGATTGCTCCCACCACTAGTGCGGAATCATATGAAATCAATGCTGCTTTGCTGAATCTTGTTATGAAAGAGCAATTTTCCGGCCTTCCTAGTGAAGATGCCGCATCCCATCTTAATACCTTCATTGAGTTATGCGATATGCAAAAGAAGAAAGATGTGGATAATGATGTGATTAAATTGAAGCTATTTCTCATTGCAAGATCGAGCAAAAACTTGGTTTTCATCCTTGCCCAAAAATAGTATTGATTCTTGGAACAAGTGCAAAGATGCTTATATATCCAATTATTTTCCACCGGCTAAGATTATCTCTCTCCATAATGGTATCATGAATTTTAAGCAACTAGATCATGAACATGTTGCACAATCTTGGGAGAGAATGAAATTGATGATTAGAAATTGTCCCGCTCATGGCTTGAGTCTTTGGATGATTATATAAATCTTCTATGCTGGTTTGAATTTTGCTTCTAGAAATATCTTGGATTCCGCCTCCGGTGGAACTTTCATGGAAATTACATTAGGAGAAGCTACAAAACTCCTAGACAATATCAGGACAAACTATTCTCAATGGCACACTGAAAGGTCACCTACTAGTAAAAAAGTGCATGCTATAGAAGAAATTAACTCTCTCAGTGCTAAGATGGATGAGTTAATGAATTTTTTTGCTAGTAAAGGTTCTCCTTTAGATCCAAATGATATGCCCTTGTCTTCCTTGATTGAGAGTAGCAATGAGAGCTTGGATGTTAATTTTGTTGGTAGGAATAATTTTGGCAACAACAATGCTTTAAGAGGAAACTGTATTCCTAGGCCTTTTCCTAGTAACCCCTCTAATAGCTTTGGCAATTCCTACAACAATGCTCATGGAAATTACAATAAATTACCCTATGATCTAGAGAGTAATATTAAAGAGTTTATGAACTCGCAAAAGATTTTCAATGCATCCATAGAAGAAAAACTGCTCAAAATTGATGACTTGGCTAGGAGCGTTGATAGAATGTCTCTTGATATTGATACTTTGAAATTGAGATGTGCTCCTCCCAAGATCAATATGGACGAAACATTGTAAGCTATGCGTGTTTCCATGAATGAGAGTAAGGAAAGAACCGCCCAAATTCGTGCTAGACATGAATGGCTTAAAAGGCGTGTTCTCGTGATGAGAATCACGAAGATCTTAAAGTGCTTGGTGTGACTCCAATTGAATCCTTGTTTTCTAATGTCAAACCTAATGATGATGGGGCTGGATATGAATCCACTTTGGTTGGGAAACGACCCAATGATTCGGAGTCTATCTATCTTGATGCTAAAAGCATTAAAAGTGGAGTAGATGATATCAAAACTTTGAGTAGTAATGAAATTACTAATTTAGATTTCAAGGAATTCAATTATGATACTTGCTCTTTGATTGAATGTATTTCCTTGATGCAATCCATGCTAAACTCTCCACATGCTTATTGCCAAAACAAGGCCATTACCGATCATATCGTCGATGCTATGATGAAATCGCTTGAAGAGAAACTTGAGTTGGAAGTTTCTATTCCTAGAAAGCTTCATGATGAGTGGGAACCTACTATCAAAATCAAGATCAAAAACTTGGAATGCAATGCTTTGTGTGATTTGGGTGCTAGTGTTTCCGCTATTCCAAAGTCTTTATGTGATGTTCTAGGCTTCAATGAGATTGATGAGTGCTCACTTAATTTGCATCTTGCGGATTCTACTGTTAAGAAACCTATGTGAAGGATCAACGATGTTCTTATTATTGCAAATAGGAACTATGTACCCGTAGATTTCATTGTGCTTGATATTGATTGCAATCCAACATGTCCTATCATTCTTGGTAGACCTTTCGTAAGGACTATTGGTGATGTCATCGATATGAAGGAAGGGAATATTAGATTTCAACTTCCATTAAAGAAGGGCATGGAACATTTTCCAAGAAAGAAAATAAGATTGCCTTATGAATCCATGATGAGGGCTACTTATGGTTTGAGCACCAAACACGATGATACTTGATGCTATTGCCGTATGCCTAGCTAAGGGCGCTAAACAATAGCGCTTGTTGGGAGGCAACCCAATAAATTTATCTTTGCTTTTTGCTTTCTATTTTGTTGTGTCCACACCATCATCATTCTGATATGATTGTGTTTTTTGTGTTTCTTTTTGTGTTTGTTCCTAGTAAAACCTTTATGACTAGGTTTGGTGATGGTTGTTTGATCTTGCTGAGAAAGGCAGAAACTTTGCGCTTACGAAATTATTTTTAGTTCCTATCCAGAAAGAGATTTTGAGTTGATTCTTTTTTCTTCTGGTTGATATGCCAATTTCCCTAATTTCCATAATTTTTGAGAATTTTGATATACCAGAAGTATACGAAGTATACAGATTGCTACAGACTGGTCTGTTTTTGACAGATTCTATTTTTGTTATGTTGATTGCTTATTTTTATGAAACTATGGATAGTATCCGGGGGTACTAGTCATGGAAAAGTGAGGATACAGTAATCTAAAACCAATATAAATAGAAATCATGTTTGCTACAGTACCTAAAGAGGTGGTGGTTTGTTTTCTTATGCTAATGATATCACGAGTTTCTGTTTAAGTTTTATGTTGTGAAGTTTTCAAGTTTTGGGCGATGTTCTCATGGACAATGGGATAAAGAGTGGAAAGACCTCAAGATTGGGGATGCCCAAGGCATCCCAAGCCAAATTCAAGGACACCAAAAAGCCTAAGCTTGGTGATGCCCCGGGAAGGCATCCCCTCTTTCGTCTTCAATCCATAGGCAACGTTACTTGGAGCTATATTTTTATTCACCACATGATATGTGTTTTGCTTGGAGCGTCGTGTATCATAGGAGTCTTTTATTTTTATTGTGTCACAATCATCCTTGGTACACACCTTTTTGAGAGAGACATGCACTCATCATGATTTTGCTAGAATACCCTTTGAGCTTCGCTTATATCTTTTGAGTTAGGCAATTTAGCTCGCATGTGCTTCACTTATATCTTTTGAGCTAGATAACTTTGCTCTAGTGCTTCACTTAGATCTTTTTAGAGCACAGCGGTGTCATATTTTGGAGAAATAAGAACTCTCGATCTTCACTTATATATTTTTGAGAGTGCTCTCTCTGAGTAACTTGGTAGTTGGCTTGTCCTATGAAAGTAGTCCTAAAGTTGATAGGCATCCATAGAGGATACAATAAAAACTTCCATATTCATGTGCATTGATTAGTAAGAGAAGTTTGATTCCTCTCAATTAGTTTTGAGACATGGATTTGTTGATATTAGAGTTATGTTAGTAGGGTGTTGTGAATCTAGAAATTCTTGTGTTGAAGTTAGTGATTCCCGTAGCATGCACGTATGGTGAACCGCTATGTTAGGAAGTCGGAGCATAATTGGTTTATTGATTGTCATCTTTTGTGTGGCGGTCGGGATCGCGCGATGGTTAACACCTACCAACGCTTCCCCTAGGAGTATGCGTTTAGCACTCTGTTTCGATTACTAATAAAACTTTCACAATAAGTATATGAGTTCTTCATGACTAATGTGAGTCCATGGTATAGATGCACTTTCACCTTCCACCGTTGCTAGCTTCCCTGGTGTCTTGCAACTTTCGCCGGTGCACAAACCCACCATATAGCTTCCTCAAAACAGCCACCATACCTACCTATTATGGCATTTTGATAACCCTTCTGAGATATATTGCCATGCAACTCCCACCGTTCCGTCTCATGACTTCTGCCATCACTTTCAGATTGCCATTGCATGATCGTAAGATAGTTAGCGAGATGTTTCAACATCATATGCCAAGCTAGATCGTTGCACATCCCGGTACACTACCGGATGCATTTCCTATAGAGTCATCACTTCTCTAAGTATTGAGTTGTGAGTAAATAAAAATGTGATTATCATCATTATTAGAGCATTGTCCCATGTGAAAAAAATGAAAAGAGGCCAAAGATTCCCACCAAAAAAATGTAAAGAGGCCAAAGAGCCCAAAGAAAAAAAATGAGAGAAAAAGAGAGCAGGGACAATGCTACCATCTTTTTCTACAGTTGTGCTTCATAATAGCACCATGTTCTTCATGATAGAGAGTCTCTTGTTTTGTCACTTCCATATACTAGTGGGAATTTTCATTATATAACTTGGCTTGTATATTCCAATGATGGGCTTCCTCAAAATTGCCCTAGGTCTTCATGAGAGATACGTCGTGTCGATGTGACCATCTCCTCCTTTTTGCCTCACAACCTCCACCACACTCTATTCCACCTAGTGCTACATCCATGGCTAACGCTCATGTGTTGCGTGAGAGTTGAAAAGGTTTGAGAAAGTAAGATTGCAAAAACAATTACTTGGCCAATACTGGGGTTGTGCATAATTTAAATTCGTTGTGTGGGGATGATGGAGCATAGCCAGACTATATGATTTTGTAGGGATAACTTTCTTTCGCCCTATTATTTTGAAAGTTCATGATCACCTTACTAGTTTGCTTGAAGTATTATTGTTTTCATGTCAATAGCAAACTATTGTTTTGAATCGTACGGATCTGAACATTCATGTCACATGAAAGAAGTTGCAAAGGACAAATATGTTAGATAGCATTCCACATCAAAAATTCAGTCTTTATCACTTCCCTACTCGAGGTCAAGCAGGAGTTAAGCTTGGGGATGCTTGATACGTCTCCAACGTATCTATAATTTTTGATGGTTCCACGCTATTATCTTGTCTACTTTGGATGTTTTGCATGCATTTTTTATTATATTTGGGACTAACCTATTAACTCAGTGCCAAGTGCCAGTTCTTGTTTTTTCGTGTTTTTGACCCTTTTCAGAGAAGTATTTAAAATGGAGTCCAAACGAAAAAAAATCTTCAGAATGATTTTTTCCGGAACAGAAGATACGCGGGGAGCTTGAGAACCAAGGCAAAGGGTCCCGAGGAAGCCACAAAAAATTTCCTACGCGCACGCAGACCTCTCATGGTGATGTCCATCTACAAGAGGGGATTTCCGATCTATGTACCCTCGTAGATCACACAATAGGAAGCGTTTAAGAAACATGGTTGATGTAGTGGAACGTCCTCACGTCACTCGATCCGCCCTGCGAACCGTCCCACGAACCGTCCCGCGATCCGTCCCACGATCCGCTCCGATCTAGTGTCGAACGGACGGCACCTCCGCGTGCAGCACACGTACAGCTCGACGATGATCTAGCCCTTCTTGATCCAGCAAGAGAGAGGGAGAGGTAGATGAGATCTTCGGCAGCGTGACAACGCTCCGAAGGTTGGTGGTGATCTTATCTCAGCAGGGCTCCGCCCGAGCTCCGCAGAAACACGATCTAGAGGAAAAACTGTGGAGGTATGTGGTCGGGCTGCCGTGGCAAAGTTGTCTCAAATCAGCCCTAATACCTCAGTATATATAGGAGGGAGGGGGGGACCTTGCCTTGAGGCTCAAGGAGCCCCAAGGGGTCAGCCAGAGTGGGGGGAGGAGGATTCCTCCTCCAATCCTAGTCCAACTAGGATTGGAAGGTGGAGTCCTTCTCTATTTTCCCACTTCCCCTTTTTTGTTTTCTCTTTGATTTTCTTTCTCTCCTGCGCACGGGCCTTCTTGGGCTTGCCCACCAGCCCACTAAGGGCTGGTGCGGCACCCCTAAGGCCTATGGGCTTCCCTGGGGTAGGCTGCCTCCCCCCGGTGAACATCGGGAACCCATTCGTCACTCCCGGTACATTCCCGGTAATGCCGAAAACTTTCCGGTAATCAAACGAGGTCATCCTATATATCAATCTTCGTCTCCAGACCATTCCAGAAACCCTCGTGAAGTTTGTGATCTCATCTGGGACTCCGAACAACATTTGGTAACCAACCATATAACTCAAATACGCATAAAACAACGCCAAACCTTAAGTGTGCAGACCCTGCGGGTTCGAGAACTATGTAGACATGACCCGAGGGACTCCTCGGTCAATATCCAATAGCGGGACCTCGATGCCCATATTGGATCCTACATATTCTACGAAGATCTTATCGTTTGAACTCAGTGCCAGGGATTCATATAATCCCATATGTCATTCCCTTTGTCCTTCGGTATGTTACTTGCCCGAGATTCGATTGTCAGTACCCGCATACCTATTTCAATCTCGTTTACCTGCAAGTCTCTTTACTCATTCCGTAATACGAGATCCCGTGACTTACACTAAGTCACATTGCTTGCAAGGCTTGTGTGTGATGTTGTATTACCGAGTGGACCCCGAGATACCTCTCCGTCACACGGAGTGACAAATCCCAGTCTTGATCCATACTAACTCAACGGACACCTTCGGAGATACCTGTAGAGCATCTTTATAGTCACCCAGTTACGTTGTGACATTTGATACACACAAAGCATTCCTCCGGTGCCAGTGAGTTATATGATCTCATGGTCATAGGAATAAATAGTTGACACGCAGAAAACAGTAGCAACAAAATGACACGATCAACATGCTACGTCTATAAGTTTGGTTCTAGTCCATCACATGATTCACTCAATGATGTGATCCAGTTCTCAAGCAACCACACCTTGTACATAGTTAGAAGACCCTGACTATCCTTGATGAACTGGCTAGCCAACTAGAGGCTTGCTAGGGACAGTGTTTTGTCTATGTAACCACACATGTATCTAAGTATTCATTCAATACAATTATAGCATGGATAATAAACGATTATCCTGATACAGGAATTATAATAATAACTTATTTATCATTGCCTCTATGGCATAATTCCAACAGTCTCCCACTTGCACTAGAGTCAATAATCTAGCCCTCACATCACCATGCGAATTACATTGTAATAATTCTAACACCCATACAATTCTGGTGTTGATCAAGCTTTGCCCCTGGAAGAGGTTCAGTCAGCGGGTCTGCCACATTTAGATCCGTGTGCACTTTGCATATATTCATGTCCTCCTCCTCGACGTAGTCACAGATGAGGTTGAAGCGTCGTTTGATGTGTCTGGTCTTCTTGTGAAACCGTGGTTCCTTTGCTAAGGCAATGGCACCCGTGTTGTCACAAAATAGAGTTATTGGATTCAGTGCGCTCGGCACCTCTCCATGAGCCGTCATGAACTGCTTCATCCACACACCCTCCTTAGCTGCCTCCAAGGCAGCCATGTACTCCGCTTCACATGTAGAATCAGCTACGACGCTTTGCTTGGAGCTGCACCCGCTTACCGCACCCCCATTAAGAATAAATACGTATCCGGTCTGCGACTTAGAGTCGTCCAGATCTGTGTCAAAGCTTGCATCGACGTAACCCTTTATAGCGAGCTCTTTATCACCTCCATATACGAGAAACATCTCCTTAGTCCTTTTCAGGTACTTCAGGATATTCTTGACCGCCGTCCAGTGATCCACTCCTGGATTACTCTGGAACCTGCCTGCCAAACTTATGGCCTAACATCTGGTCTAGTGCACAACATTGCATACATGATAGAACCTATGGCTGAAGCATAGTGGACGGAACTCATTGTCTTTCTATCTCCCTCAGTTGCTGGGCACTGAGTCTTACTCAATTTTATAGCTTGTAATACTGGCAAGAACCTTTCTTGGACTGAACCATTTTGAACTTCTTCAAAACTTTATCAAGGTATGTGCTTTGTGAAAGTCCTATCAGGCATTTCAATCTATCCCTATAGATCTTAATGCCTAGAATGTAAGAAGCTTCTCCTAGGTCCTTCATAGAGAAACTTTATTCAAGTAACCTTTTACGCTCTCCAAAAGCTCCACGTTGTTTCCAATCAGCAATATGTCATCCACATATAATATTAGAAACGCCACAGAGCTCCCACTCACTTTCTTGTAAATACAAGATTCTCCAACCACTTGTATAAACCCAAATGCTTTGATCACCTCATCAAAGCGCTTATTCCAACTCCGAGATGCTTGCACCAGTCCATAAATGGATCCCTCGAGCTTGCACACTTGTTAGCATTTTTAGGATCGACAAAACCTTCATGTTGCCTCATATACAACTCTTCCTTAAGGAAACCGTTAAGGAACGCCGTTTTGACATCCATCTGCCAGATTTCATAATCGAAAAATGCAGCTATTGCTAACATGATTCTGACGGACTTAAGCATCGCTACGGGTGAGAACGTCTCATCGTAGTCAACTCCTTGAACTTGTGAAAAACCCTTTTCCACAAGTCAAGCTTAATAAACGGTCACATTACCGTCAACGTCTGTCTTCTTCTTAAAGATCCATTTGTTCTGAATAGCCTTGCGGCCTTCAGGTAGTACTTCCAAAGTCCACACTTTGTTTTCATACATAGATCCTATCTCGGACTTCATGGCCTCTAGCCATTTGTTGGAAGCTGAGCCCACCATTGCTTCTTCATAATTCGCAGGTTTATTGTTGTCTAACAACATAATTGATAAGACGGGATTATCGTACCACTCTGGAGCAGTACGCGATCTCGTCGACCTGCGAGGTCCGATAGGAACTTGATCCGGAGTTTCATGATCATCACCATTAACTTCCTCCTCAGACGGCGTCGCAACAACAGGGGTTTCTCCTTGTCCTGCGCCACCATCCAGAGGGATGAGAGGTTCGACAACCTCATCAAGTTCTATCTTCCTCCCACTCAATTCTCTCGAGAGAAACTCCTTCTCGAGAAAAGCTCCATTCTTAGCAACAAACACTTTGCCCTCGGATTTGAGATAGAAGGTATACCCAACTGTCTCTTTTGGGTAACCTATGAAGACACACTTTTCCGGTTTGTGTTCCAGCTTTTCAGGCTAAAGCTTTTTGACATAAGCATCACATCACCAAAATTTAAGAAATGACAACTTTGGTCTTTTGCCATACCACAGTTCGTATGGTGTCATCTCAATGGATTTTGATGGTGCCCTACTTAAAGTGAATGCAGCTGTTTCCAATGCATAACCCCAAAACGATAACGACAAATCGGTAAGAGATATCATAGATCACACCATCTCTAATAAAGTATGATTACGATGTTCGGACACACCATTACGTTGTGGTGTTCGAGGCGGTGTCAACTGTGAAACAATTCCACATTGTCTTAAGTGAGCACTAAACTCGAAACTCAGATATTCACCCCCACAATCAGACCGTAGGAACTTGATCTTCTTGTTATGATGATTTTCAACTTCACTCTGAAATTGGTTGAACTTTTCAATTGTTTCAGACTTGTGCTTCATCAAGTAGACATAGCCATATCTACTCAAATCGTTAGTGAAGGTGAGAAAATAACGATATCCGCCGCGTGCCTCCACACTCATCGGACCACACACATCGGTATGTATGATTTCCAACAAGTCACTTGCACGCTCCATTGTTCCAGAGAATGGACTTTTAGTCATCTTGCCCATGAGGCATGGTTCGCACGTGTCAAGTGAATGAAAGTCAAGTGACTCCAAAAGTCCATCGGTATGGAGTTTCTTCATGCGCTTTACACCAATATGACCTAAGCGACAGCGCCATAAAAACATGGCGCTATCATTGTTAACTCTAACTCTTTTGGTCTCAATGTTATGCATATGTGTATTATCACTATCAAGATTCAATATGAACAATCCTCTCACATTGGGTGCATGACCATAAAATATATTACTCATAGAAATAGAACAACCATTATTCTCCGACTTAAATGAGTAACCATCTCGCAATAAACAAGATCCAGATATAATGTTCATGCTTAACGCAGGCACTAAATAACATGTATTCAAGTCCATAACTAATCCTGATGGTAACTGAAGTGAAACTGTGCCGATGGCGATTGTACCAACCTTGGAACCATTTCCCACGCGCATCGTCACTTCATACTTCGCCAGCCTTCGATTATTCCGCAGTTCCTATTTCGAGTTGCAAATATAAGCAACAGAACCGGTATCGAATACCCATGCACTACTACGAGAGCTGGTTAAGTACACATCAATAACATGTATATCAAATATACCTGATTTTTCTTTGGCCGCCTTCTTATCAGCCAGATACTTGGGGCAGTTGCGCTTCCAGTGACCCATACCCTTGCAATAATAGCACTCCGTTTCAGGCTTAGGTCCAGCTTTGGGTTTCTTCGTCTGATTGGCAATAGGCTTGCCGCTCTTCTTCGAATTTCCCTTCTTTCCTTTGCCGTTTCTCTTGAAACTAGTGGTCTTATTCACCATCAACACTTGATTCTTTTTACGGAGTTCTGACTCTGCGACTTTCAGCATCGCGAATAACTCGTCGGGTGACTTGTTCATCCCTTGCATGTTATAGTTCAACACAAAGCCCTTATAGCTTAGCGGGAGTGATTAAAGAATTCTGTCAGTGATAGCCTCTTGCGGGATTTCAATCCCCAGCTCAGCTAGATGGTTTGAGTACCCAGACATTTTGAGCACATGTTCATTGACACACGAATTCTCCTCCATCTTGCAAGCATAGAATTTAATGGAGGTCTCATACCTCTCGATCCGGGCGTTCTTCTGAAAGATAAACTTCAACTCGTGGAACATCTCATATGCTCCATGACGCTCAAAGCGACGTTGAAGTCCCGGCTCTAAGCCATACAAGACTGCACATTGAACTACTGAGTAGTCCCCCTTACGTGTTAACCAAGCGTTCTTAACATCTTGGTCAGCCGTGGCGGGTGGTTCATCTCCTAGCGCGGCATTAAGGACATAATCCTTGTTCCTAGCTTGCAGGAGCAACTTAGGATAAGGAGCCCAGTCTACAAAGTTGCTTCCATCATCTTTCAACTTAGCTTTCTCTAGGAACGTATTAAAATTCTAGGCTCATGTGTTCTGAGGCCATGTCTGCACATGCTAGGCTCGTCAAGCAACTGTTTTGCACCCGTTGTATGTGAACGTTGAGTCTATCATACCCGATCATCACGTGGTGTCTCAAAACGACGAACTATAGCAATAGTGCACAGCCGAGGAGAACACAATTTTGTCTTGAAATTTTAGTGAGAGAGATCACCTCATAATGCTACCGTCGTTCTAGGACAAATAAGGTGCATAAAAGGATTAACATCACATGCAATTCATAAGTGACATGATATGGCCATCATCACGTGCTTCTTGATCTCCATCACCAAAGCACCGGCACGATCTTCTGTCACCGACGCCACACCATGATCTCCATCAACGTGTCGCCATCGGGGTTGTCGTGCTACTCATGCTATTACTACTAAAGCTTCATCCTAGCAATATAGTAAACACATCTGCAAGCACAAACATTAGTTTAAAGACAACCATATGGCTCCTGCCGGTTGTCGTACCATCGACGTGCAAGTCGATATTAACTATTACAACATGATCATCTCATACATCCAATATATCACATCACATCGTCAGCCATATCACATCGCAAGCATACCCTGCAAAAATAAGTTAGACGTCCTCTAATTGTTGTTGCATGTTTTACGTGGTGACCATGGGTATCTAGTAGGATCGCATCTTACGCAAACACCACAACGGAGATGTATGAATTGCTATTTAACCTCATCCAAGGACCTCCTCGGTCAAATCCGATTCAACTAAAGTTGGAGAAACCGACACTTGCCAGTCATCTTTGAGCAACGGTGTTGCTCGTAGCGATGAAACCAGTCTCTCGTAAGCGTGCGAGTAATGTCGGTCCGAGCCGCTTCGATCCAACAATACAGCAGAATCAAGAAAACACTAAGGAGGGCAGAAAATCGCACATCACCGCCCACAAAAACTTGTGTGTTCTACTCGAGATTACATCTACGCATGAACCTAGCTCATGATGCCACTGTTGGGGAACGTCGCATGGGAAACAAAAAATTTCCTACGCGCACGAAGACCTATCATGGTGATGTCCATCAACGAGAGGGGATTTCTGATCTACGTACCCTTGTAGATCGCACAGCAGGAAGCGTTTAAGAAACGCGGTTGATGTAGTGGAACGTCCTCAAGTCCCTCGATTCGCCACGCGAACCGTCCCACGAACCGTCCCGCGATCGGTCCCACGATCCGCTCCGATCTAGTGCCGAACGGACGACACCTCCGCGTTCAGCACACGTACAGCTCGACGATGTTCTCGGCCTTCTAGATCCAGCAAGAGAGACAGAGAGGTAGATGAGTTCTCCGGCAGCGTGACGGTGCTCCGGAGGTTGGTGGTGATCTTATCTCAGCAGGGCTCCACCCGAGCTCCGCAGAAACGCGATCTAGAGGAAAAACTGTGGAGGTATGTGGTCGGGCTGCCGTGGCAAAGTTGTCTCAAATCAGCCCTAATACCTCAGTATATATAGGAGGGAGGGGGGACCTTGCCTTGAGGCTCAAGAAGACCCAAGGGGTCGGCCGAAGTGGGGGTAGGAGGATTCCTCCTCCAATCCTAGTGCAACTAGGATTGGAAGGTGGAGTCCTTCTGTATTTTCCCACTTCCCCTTTTTTTCTTTTCTCTTTGATTTTCTTTCTCTCCTGCATAGGGGCCTTCTTGGGCTTGCCCACCAGCCCACTAAGGGCTGGTGCGGCACCCCGAAGGCCTATGGGCTTCCCCGGGGTGGGCTGCCCCCCCGGTGAACATCCGGAACCCATTCGTCACTCTCGGTACATTCCCCGTAATGGCGAAAACTTTCCGGTAATCAAATGAGCTCATCCTATATATCAATCTTCGTCTCTGGACCATTACGGAAACCCTCATGACGTCTGTGATCTCTTACGGGACTCCGAACAACATTCGGTAACCAACCATATAACTCAAATACGCATAAAACAATGTCGAACCTTAAGTGTGCACACCGTGCGGGTTCGAGAACTATGTTGACATGACCCGAGGGACCCCTCGGTCAATATCCAATAGCGGGACCTGGATGCCCATATTGGATCCTACAGATTCTACGAAGATCTTATCGTTTGAACCTCAGTGCCATGGATTCATATAATCCCGTATGTCAATCCCTTTGTCCTTCGGTATGTTACTTGCCCGAGATTCGATCGTCAGTATCCGCATACCTATTTCAATCTCGTTTACCGGCAATTCTCTTTACTCATTCCATAATACAAGATCCCGTGACTTACACTAAGTCACATTGCTTGCAAGGCTTGTGTGTGATGTTGTATTACCGAGTGGGCCCCGAGATACCTCTCCGTCACACGGAGTAACAAATCCCAGTCTTGATCCATACTAACTCAACGGACACCTTCGAAGATACCTGTAGAGCATCTTTATAGTCACCCAGTTACGTTGTGACGTTTGATACACACAAAGCATTCCTCCGGTGCCAGTGAGTTGTATGATCTCATGGTCATAGGAATAAATACTTGACACGGAGAAAACAGTAGCAACAAAATGACACGATCAACATGCTATGTCTATAAGTTTGGGTCTAGTCCATCACATGATTCACCCAATGATGTGATCTAGTTCTCAAGCAAAAACACCTTGTACATGGTCAGAAGACCCTGACTATCCTTGATCAACTGGCTAGCCAACTAGAGGCTTGCTAGGGACATTGTTTTGTCTATGTATCCACACATGTATCTAAGTCGTCATTCAATACAGTTATAGCATGGATAATAAACGATTATCTTGATACATGAATTATAATAATAACTTATTTATCATTGCCTCTAGGTCATAATTCCAACAAAGCCCCCTAGCCACGGCCTGGGGGGCGCCTAGCAGGCTTGTGGGCCCCCCGTGGATCCTTTGCCCTACCTGTTCCGCCTATAAATTCCCTAAAAATCTGAAACCACGGGAGAGAGTCACAAAAATACTTTTTCGCCGCCGCAAGCTTCTGCCTCCGCAAGATCCCATCTAGGGCACGTTACGGTGCCCTGCCGGAGGGGGGATTCGGACACGGAGGGCTTCTTCATCAACACCATTGCCTCTCTGATGATGCGTGAGTAGTTCACCATAGACCTTCGGGTACATAGCTAGTAGCTAGATGACTTCTTCTCTCTCTTGTATCTTCAATACAAAGTTCTCCATGATCTTCATGGAGATCTAGCCGATGTAATCTTCTTTTGCGGTGCGTTTGTCGAGATCCGATTAATTTTTGATTTATGATCAGATTATCTATGATTATTATTTGAATCTCCTCTGATCTCTTATATGCATGATTTCGTATCCTTGTAATTCTCTTGTAGTTGTGGGTTTTGTTTGGCCAACTTGATCTATAATTCTTGCAATGGAGAAGTCCTTGGTTTTGGGTTCATACTGTGCGGTGACCTCACCTAGTGACAGAAGGGGTAGCGAGGCACGCATCATGTTGTTGCCATCAAGGGTAAAAAGATGGGGTTTATATCTATTGCATGAATTTATCCCTCTACATCATGTCATCTTGCTTAAGGCGTTACTCCGTTTGTCATGAACTTAATACACTAGATGCATGGTGGATAACAGTCGACGTGGGGAGTAATAGTAGTAGATGCAGACAGTATCGGTATACTTGTCTCGGACGTGATGCCTATTTGTATGATCATTGCCTTAGATATCGTCATGACTTTGCGCGGTTCTATCAATTGCTCGGCAGTAATTCGTTCACGCACCATAATACTTGCTATCATGAGAGAAGCCTCTAGTGAACACTATGGCCCCCGGGTCTACTTCACATCATATTTTCAGCTCTACAGTTTTATTTTGTTGCACTTTCCGCCTTCAGATCTCACTTTGCAATCAATCGTGAAGGGATTGACAACCCCTTTATAGCGTTGGGTGCAAGATTGTTGTTTTTGTGCAGGTACTTTGGAGACTTGCCTTGATACTCCTACTGGATTGATACCTTGGTTCTCAAACTGAGGGAAATACTTACTGCTACTATGCTGCATCACCCTTTGCACTTAAAGGGAAAAACCAACGCAAGCTCAACAGGTAGCACTCGCCACTCTGGTGGACGCTTCATTATTCGCACGGTCCGCTTTTGTGCTGACATGGCTCAATTGACAGCCACGTCAAGTTGATGCCACCCGCGAGCCAAGCGCAAGCGTTCCTCGGTGAAGCATGCGTCTTCGTCCTGAAGCTCTGCCCCATTTCGCTCCACCATGCTCAAAGTGCACCTCAGGATGTAGTCGCGGACCGAGGTCTGGGAGGCCACGAGCTCCAGGGACCAGTCCAGCTCGGGCCCGACGCTTCTGTTTCTGGGAAGGGCCATGGAGGCCGAGTCGCCGCTCCCTGGAGGTCGGGGCTTGGATGATGGCCACCCCGCCTCATCAGGGCCGGGCGCATTGGGTTGCGGGATCGAGGCCTCACCCAGGGTGGTTAGCCCCACCCTAACCCTAACCCATTGAATCATTTGCTGTGTCTTGAGAGGCGTTGGTGGCGACTGGGGCTCCGACCCCTTCGGCGCATCCACACCCACGGGCCTCCCCACTAGGGACTTTGGGAGACTTGCGCCCGTCATCTCGTGGCCTCGGTAGGTGAGGACAGGGACGCATCACGACCAGTCACGTCGCTCGTGCGAAGATCCAGCGTGCCAAGTTCGCTCCCCCGAGCCCTGGCAAGCAGCGGGAAACCGCGTGCCGGGACAGGGTGCTGGTCGGCCCTCTTGCCCACCGGAAGCGTGTGCGGAGAGGGATCAATCACACCTGAAACAAGAAGGCAAGGAAAATGGAAGGGTGGTGCTTACTCATCTTTGGCGGTCCACCTCCTCCTCTTCTTCAGCGCCCTATGCTGAGCCCGAGTGCTCCCCTCGGACCAGGCGTGAGGTGCGGGCCCGCCATATCCCACTGCCATAGTTGGGGGCTCTGCACCAAACTAGGCCCTCGATTCTAAGGCCACCAAGACAAGCGCGTCCCGAGCCGCTCATAGCTTCCCGGAAGCAACCTTCTCTGGTCGAAGCGGGGCATCGCTCTGGCAAAGTCTTCCCCGTTCTTGTACTTGTATAGGGGGTGCCCCATGCGGGGGAGACTGCCGACAGACTTTCCAAGTAGAACATGGAGCACTCTGTTGAGCATGTTGCCCGACAGGAGCCCAGGGTGAAGATGCATGCGGTCGTTCGCCCCGAAGAAGGACCACATCAAGCGGGTGTGGCGTTGAAGTGGGGCAATCCGTCATGTGAGGAACTCCCTCACGATCAGCGTGGCGGTCACCCCTCCTTCCTTGAAAGTCTTAAGTATCCCCCACACCGTCGACAACCTCGGGTCGACAAGTGGTGCATGCTCCCACCTGGAGCTCGGTGCTACCGGGGAAGATGGGGTCAGCAGCAGCGGGCTGTAGTGCCCCTCATCTGCAAACACCCATTGCCGCGTGAAGCCTTCGGCGAAGTGACCGGTCTCCATATCGATGTACTCGCTCGCCGTTGCATCCGCTACCTCGTGGGACATGTACCTGGAGCACTAGTCGGATGTGGTTAGCTGGAGGAAGAAGAAGTGCGAGAGGAGTGCCACCAAAGGAGACACGCAAAGGAAATCCTCCGAGAGAAAGGCGAGGACAAGAGAGGAGGAGAATAGACCTCAGATCAAATTGCAGCACATGAATCTGGTAATGCACCAGCACGATGTTGAAGAACTCCGAGAATGGGGGAGTAGGTCTGAGAAAAGTTCCAGAAGGTGAACAGCGATGGAAGTTGCTGACATCTCGGTAGGAAGGGTCGAAGCCTATAGGATCTTAGTTGGCCCCCACTCACTCGAGCCGGCCGCGACCATGGGGAGGATCTTGTTGAGCCCTTCATGATTCAGCACCATGGACCTTCCTAGTGCGGGTCCCGGAGTCCGGCGTACCCCTTCCACCGCCATTCCCTCACTCTCCCCGCTCGGAGGGGCTGCGGTAGCGTAGAGTGGGGAGGGGCGACGACTGTTTAGCGGATGGAAGAAATCTTACGTGAGAAGGAAGGCACAGGGAGGCGGCACAAGGCAAGAGAGAACAATGGCGGGCACAAGCTTTATGCCAGCCTGGGGAGGTTACCGATGCGTCGTTGGAAGCAGCAAGGGTGTCTCACGACTGACTAAGCACAATGTGGCTCCGGGATCGTAGGCAATTGGGGCCCACATCGCGTCGCTCCTCTCGTTGGGAGGAGTCGTACCCAACGCAGGCCTGGGGGCTACTATTGGGCCCATGGGAACGGGGGTGCCTAGGCCGGTCGGCCTGCTGCCCCGAGCGCAACGCAACGGGATATGCGTACTTTGGACCATCAGCGAGCGTGGCAAGGAGGCTCCTCGTGAGGGCCCTTGCCTCACGAGGCGAGTGCTTCAAGATCATCGCCCAGGGTCTCGAGAGGGTGTCCGCCGCGAGGTCCTTTCCCTTGAGGCCCTCGCAGAGCAGGCCCGTCCAGGATTCCTTGGTAGGGTCCCATGACCCAAATCCTTCTCGTGGATGAGGCAGACCGTGTAGGCGGCGCACAAGCGGTGCTAGCGATTGCGTACGGGGAGGGTTTTCCATTCCATGCTAAGTAAGGTGGGACATCTGGCATGCACCCCAAAGCGACCCCCAAGGGTTTCCCATTCGGTGCAAGGAGACTAAAGCTAGTGGCTCTGCGGGATGGAGGTCGCCCCCGAGCCCACTAGCACTTCATGAAGAGAAACTTTTGCAAACGAAGACCACCTTTTTCAGGGCAGACCACCGTCGTGCCCCCTACAAAAATGGTCATTGTGGCAACCCTTCCCACCAATGTTTTCGGGGGGAAGAGGACCAAGGCCCGTATATAGGAGAGGACCAACCTCCATAGGGGGGATCCAACCTCACCCCCGGGCAAGAGCGAGAACCCACCATTGTACTTGTCTTCCATCTCAAGCAATCCCGCCACAAGTAGGAATAGGGTTTTACACCGCGAGGTGGCCTAAACATGGCTAAACTCCCATGCGTCCTAGCTTGCCGTCTTAGCCCGCACCACCGTAGAGTCGTCGTGAGGTTGAGAGGTTGAAGAGGGTAGGAGAGCGAGTGCATCCCAGTGTTCGAACCTTTTCTTTGGGTCTATGGAGCCCCTATTCCGACACTATTCATACTTTTCTCTACCCTCTCATCAATAATAATGTCCTTCTCCTTCAAATTTTCAAAGTAATTCCTACCCGTGAGCCAAATTGAGTGATATGATTATGAAGCTTTTTGTTTAACTCCTCAATTTGTTCATTAGTGGTAATTTTCTTTTCAATAGCATCAAGCCCATGCATGACATCTTCCAAAGTTAAAATAATTCCATTAACAATGGTAGGAGATGATCCCACAAGATTTTTCGATAGCATTATAGGCATCCAAACTGTGACGCATTAAGAAATTTCCACCAGTGATGGTGTTAAGGAAAAATCTATATCAATTGTCAAAACCGCATAAAAATTGAGAGGAAAGCTAGTAGTGGATTGCTTATGAATTGATTTATTTTGAGCATTACAAATCCTATACCAAGCATCTTTCAAATTTTCTCCTCCCCTTTGTTTAAAATTGAACACTTCATTGTCCGAAGTGAGCAAGAGAGAGGAGGAACTAGCCATAGTAACAAGCAAAGGTATATATTTTTGCATTTTTTATTTTTTATGTATGAAAAATATAACAACCAATAAAAAGGAGAAGAAGTGTATGATAATTTGTGTGAAGTTACTTGATAGTTGGTGATGATATTCCCCGACAACAGCGCAAGAAATCCATCCTGATACTTTTGATCGAGCACAATGAGGGTAAGTATTTCCCTCGACTAAGAAACCAAGGTTTATGGAACCAATAGGAATATCAATCCTCAACCATCTTCAGCGGCTGCACACAAAAGAGCAAACAACTTGCACCCAACGTGCGCAATAGGGTTGTCAATCCCCTTGATCTCGCTATTTGCAAGCGAATGAGGTGTGTAGATGACTGTAGATAGTTGTAACTTGCAGAACAAAATAGAAGACAAATAATAACAATGAGGAAGATATAAGTTTTCTGAATATATAAGTGAATAGACCTGGGGGCCATAGTGTTCTCTAGTGGCATCTCTCATGAAAGTAACACATGGTGGGTAAACAAATTACTCTTAGGGAATTCAGAGAACAACAAATAGTTATGCGATTTTCACAGCAATGATCATGTCACTATAGGGAGCACATACTTTGCCGTCTGCCATGGCGGACGGCAAAGGGGGACACCCCGGATGGCAAAGGCCTTTGCCATCCGTCAGCAGACGGCAAACAAAAATCCGGTGAAGGGCCTCTTTGTCATCTGCATTGGGACAGCTGACGGCAAATGATCTTTTTGTCGTGAGGGGGCACACGGCAAAGAATATGGTATGACACATTTGTGGGCACTTCCGTCAAGTGCTAACGGCAGCCTGCTGGGCCCACAGATAGTTTGCCGTCTGCCATGGACCCCTTTGCCGTCTACCATGCTGGTGGGCTGACGGCAAAGGTGCCACCAAAGCCCCTCTCGTTTGCCCCTTTGCCGTCTACCCTTTGCCCCTTTGCCGTCTGCCAGCCAGCATGGCAGACGACAAAGGGGGCACCCAGTTTGATTCAAAAGGCCAGTTTGGGCCCTTTGCCATCTGTTGTAGCTCCTTTGCCGTCGGTGGGCAGACGTCAAAGGCTCCAAACTGGCACCGTTTATTTTATTTTTAATAATCTCCAGCAATTTTCACAAAAATAAGGAATATATATATATATATATATATATTATATATATATATATATATATATATGACAGTTTCATCCATAATACATAATATATATTTGACATTTTCATCCATAATCCATAATACATAATATATTTCACACAAACTGCCCCATGCTCATAACCATATTAAAATAAGTTTCATCCATAATACATACATATTATGCAATTTTTATCCGTACCAAACCATATATTACACTAGTTTCATCCATACATACAAAGTTTCATATCCATTTACTACAATAGTTTGAATCCAAGCTTCCGTGAAGCCATTTTCGAAGAAATCATATTGAAGCACTCCATCAATATAATCCAAGCTTCCGTGAAGTGAATGTAATCTGCAAAATGGGAAATAAGTAAGTTAGAAGAAGAAGACTAGATGAAGAGGAGAAGAAATAAGTAAGTTTCATACCCATTTAGCTCCAAAAAGACATACTTAGCTAATTTATCTCCAAGAAGAGGAGAAGAGGAGAAATGAAAAGAAGGAAGAAGAAGAAGAAGAAGAGAAGGACAAGGACAAGGAATCCTTTTTCTCCCTCTTCTCCTTCTTCTTCTTCTCCTTCTCTTCTACTTCTTCTTCTTATTGTTCCTTCTTTTGATTTCTCCTCTTCTCCTCTTCTTGGAGCTAAATTAGCTAAGTATGTCTTTTTGGATCTAAATGGGCTAATTATGTCATTTTAGAGGAAAACAAGCTAAGTATATAATATTCATGAGCTAACCAAGGTTCTTATGCCATTTTGAGCTTATTATGTCATTTTGGAGCTAAATTAGTCATTTTAATGAGATAACCAAGGTTCTTATGATGTTTTTACCTAACTAATCTAATTATGTCATTTTGGAGGATAATTAGCTAAGTATGTCTTTGTTGGGGAAAATAAGCTACGTAGAAGAAGAAAGAAAAGAAGCAAGAAGAGAAGAAGAAGAAGGAGGAGGAGGAGGAGGAGGAGAAGGAGAAGGAGAAGGAGGAGGAGGAGGAGAAGAAAATAAGAAGAGAAGAAGAAGGAGAAGAAGAAGAAGGAGAAGAAGGAGGAGAGAAGAAGAAGGAGGGCTCCTTCTCCTTCTTGTCCTCCTTCTCCTTCTCTTCTTCTTCTCTTCTTCTTCTTCTTCCTTCTTTTCATTTTTCCTCTTCCTTCTCTTCTTGTCCTCTTCTTTGATCTAAATTAGCTAATTATGCCTTTTTGGAGCTAATTATGTCATTTTGGAGGATAATTAGCTAAGTATAGGATATTTTTTATTAAATAGACCATTTTGGAGCTAACTAAGCTAATTATGTCATTTTGGAGGATAATTAGCTAAGTATGTCTTTGTTGGGGAAAATAAGCTACGTAGAAGAAGAAAGAGAAGAAGCAAGAAGAAAAGAAGAAGGAGAAGAAAAACAAGAAGAAGGAGGAGGAGGAGGAGGAGAAGGAGAAGGAGAGGGAGGAGGAGAAGAAGAAGAAAAGAAAAAGAGAAGAATAAGGAGAAGAAGAAGGAGAATAAGGACGAGAGAACAATAAGGAGAAGAAGAAGGAGAATAAGGAGGGCTCCTTCTCCTCCTTCTCCTTCCCCTTCTTCTTCTCTTCTTCTTTTCTTTTTCTTCTTCTTCCTTGTTTTCATTTTTCCTCTGTCTTCTCCTCTTGTCCTCTTCTTCGAACTAAATTAGCTAAATATGCCAATTGGAGCTAATTATGTCATTTTGGAGGATAATTAGCTAAGTATAGGTCATTTTTTATTAAATAGACCATTTTGGAGCTAACAAAGCTAATTATGTCATTTTGGAGTATAATTAGCTAAGTATGTCTTTTTTGGGGAAAATAAGCTACGTAGAAGAAGAAAGAGAAGAAGCAAGAAGAGAAGAAGAAGGAGAATAAAAAGAAGAAGGAGGAGGTGGAAGAGGGGGAGGAGAAGGAGAAGGAGGACGATAAGAAGAAGAAAAGAAGAAGAGAAGAAGAAGGAGAAGAAGAAGGAGAAGAAGAAGAAGGAGAAGAAGAAGGAGGGCTCCTTCTCCTTCTTCTCCTCCTTCTCCTTCTTCTTCTCTTCTTCTTCTTCCTCCTCCTTTTCATTTTTCCTCTTTCTTCTCCTCTTGTCCTCTTCTTCAAGCTAAATTAGCTAAGTATGCCTTTTTGGAGCTAATTATGTAATTTTGGAGGATAAATAGATAAGTATAGGTCATTTTTTATTAAATAGACAATTTTGGAGCTAACTAAGCTAATTATGTCATTTTGGAGGATAATTAGCTAAGTATGTCTTTGTTGGGGAAAATAAGCTACGTAGAAGAAGAAAGAGAAGAAGCAAGAAGAAAAGAAGAAGGAGAAGAAAAAGAAGAAGAAGGAGGAGGAGGAGGAGGAGAAGGAGAAGGAGAGGGAGGAGGAGAAGAAGAAGAAAAGAAAAAGAGAAGAATAAGGAGAAGAAGAAGGAGAAGAAGGAGGAGAGAAGAAGAAGGAGAAGAAGAAGGAGAAGAAGAAGGAGAAGAAGGAGGGCTCCTTCTCCTCCTTCTCCTTCCCCTTCTTCTTTTCTTTTTCTTCTTCTTCCTTGTTTTCATTTTTCCTCTTTCTTATCCTCTTGTCCTTTTCTTCGAACTAAATTAGCTAAATATGCCAATTGGAGCTAATTATGTCATTTTGGAGGATAATTAGCTAAGTATAGGTCATTTTTTATTAAATAGACCATTTTGGAGCTAACAAAGCTAATTATGTCATTTTGGAGTATAATTAGCTAAGTATGTCTTTTTTGGGGAAAATAAGCTACATAGAAGAAGAAAGAGAAGAAGCAAGAAGAGAAGAAGAAGGAGAATAAAAAGAAGAAGGAGGAGGTGGAAGAGGTGGAGGAGAAGGAGAAGGAGGACGATAAGAAGAAGAAAAGAAGAAGAGAAGAAGAAGGAGAAGAAGGAGAAGAAGAAGAAGGAGAAGAAGAAGGAGGGCTCCTTCTCCTTCTTCTCCTCCTTCTCCTTCTTCTTCTCTTCTTCTTCTTCCTCCTCCTTTTCATTTTTCCTCTCTCTTCTCCTCTTGTCCTCTTCTTCGAGCTAAATTAGCTAAGTATGCCTTTTTTGGAGCTAATTATGTAATTTTGGAGGATAAATAGCTAAGTATAGGTCATTTTTTATTAAATAGACAATTTTGGAGCTAACTAAGCTAATTATGTCATTTTGGAGGATAATTAGCTAAGTATGTCTTTGTTGGCGAAAATAAGCTACGTAGAAGAAGAAAGAGAAGAAGCAAGAAGAAAAGAAGAAGGAGAAGAAAAAGAAGAAGAAGGAGGAGGAGGAGGAGGAGAAGGAGAAGGAGAGGGAGGAGGAGAAGAAGAAGAAAAGAAAAAGAGAAGAATAAGGAGAACAAGAAGGAGAAGAAGGAGGAGAGAAGAAGGAGGAGAAGAAGAAGGAGAAGAAGGAGGGCTCCTTCTCCTCCTTCTCCTTCCCCTTCTTCTTTTCTTTTTCTTCTTCTTCCTTGTTTTCATTTTTCCTCTTTCTTCTCCTCTTGTCCTCTTCTTCGAACTAAATTAGCTAAATATGCCAATTGGAGCTAATTATGTCATTTTGGAGGATAATTAGCTAAGTATAGGTCATTTTTTATTAAATAGACCATTTTGGAGCTAACAATGCTAATTATGTCATTTTGGAGTATAATTAGCTAAGTATGTATTTTTTGGGGAAAATAAGCTACGTAGAAGAAGAAAGAGAAGAAGCAAGAAGAAAAGAAGAAGGAGAATAAAAAGAAGAAGGAGGAGGTGGAAGAGGTGGAGGAGAAGGAGAAGGAGGACGATAAGAAGAAGAAAAGAAGAAGAGAAGAAGGAGAAGAAGAAGGAGAAGAAGAAGAAGGAGAAGAAGAAGGAGGGCTCCTTCTCCTTCTTCTCCTCCTTCTCCTTCTTCTTCTCTTCTTCTTCTTCCTCCTCCTTTTCATTTTTCCTCTTTCTTCTCCTCTTGTCCTCTTCTTCGAGCTAAATTAGCTAAGTATGCCTTTTTGGAGCTAATTATGTAATTTTGGAGGATAAATAGCTAAGTATAGGTCATTTTTTATTAAATAGACCATTTTGGAGCTAAGTAGGCTAATTATGTCATTTCGGTGGAAGCCCAGCTAACTATAGGTCATTTCGGAGCTAACTTGGGTAAAATAGGTCATTTCGGAGTTAACTGTGCTTATGAAGCCATTTTGGAGTTAGCTAAGCAACTTATCGGCCATTTAATAGCTAAGTTAGGGGAATATGTCATCTTGGAGCTACGTAAGCCTTATTATGTCATTTAGAAGAGAACTTAGCTAAGTGTAGGTCATTTTGGAGCTAACTAACCTAATTATGTCATTTAGGTGGAAGCCAAGCTAACTATATGTCGTTCTGGAGCTAACTTGGGTTAAATATGTCATTTTGGAGCTAAGTATGCTTATTAAGCTATATTGGACCATTATGCGGTTTTTAAGAAAAACATTAGAAATAACATACCATTATCCTCATCACGGCGGTGAAGCACGGTGGCTCTGGCTTGTTTCACCTGGAGAAGGCTGCCCTGGAGAAGGCTCCACTATAGAAGGGTCGTGCGATGCGTTTGGGAGATATTCTGCACCAAACATCGTTTGCAATGTGTTGTTAGCATGATGACAGTTTTGAGATCACTGCATTGAAATGACACTCACCATTGATGCCATGTTAATGACTGGCATCACCGGAGGGACGTGGCCGGTCTTCTCGCACATACACTGTACATTTGGTTTCGAGATGTCAAACTTTTTAGTTATTAATGAAACAGGCTTTAAAATGCAAGATTTGAAATAATATGAAGAAGAAACTTACCACGAAGAGCTTCTACATGGTCCAGTTAGACGCATTATTCCGTGCCCTCTCCGCTTTCACCAATGCAGCCGTCCTCTCCTCCAACTCCTTCTTCTCCTTATCCTGCTTCGCCGAAAGCGCCTGCATTACCTCTCTCTCTTTCAGAATAGTAGCCTGCAACACAAATCATTGTTAGCATTGTAATCATATTGGTTCCCGCGCACAACATAATGCGGAAAGATAGTTGTGTCCATTAAACTAACCTCGATGGCGAGCTCGACTAGCTGTGGACGAGGTGTTATCTCAGGACAGGAGCTCGTTTGGCGTGCCTTTATCTGCCAAAGAGTGCTAGGACAACGTATAAGGCCGTCTCCAATGGTGATCGAGCTATGTGGCCTCTCGTTGCCAGCTATCATCACCAACTCTCGATCAATAGGCCCCTCGCTCGGGTTAAAGTCATCCCCTTTCCTCGCCTTCCCGTGATCTCTGTACTTCATGAGCTTGTGGTGGGAGGAGATGTTGGTGAAGTTTTCTGGATGGTCGAGGTCAGACTCGGAGAATGCCTTGACCTTCTTGTACGAGGCAGTATGGGCCATCGCATACAGGTCGTACATCTGTGGCACCTCTGTTTTATTGTGACGTGCCTAAGTGAGAGAGAGAGAGGGAAAATGTATTAGTAAAGGGCTCAAGATAGCATTAAGAATGAATTGCATGAGGCATGAAGCAAACCACATACCCAGTTCTCGCCAAATTGGATTAACTTGACGCTCCCATGATGGTGTGGCACACCAACCATTTTGCCACCCCGCTCCTTGGCATTGTTGTGGCTGGCCTCCGACGTTTCGGAGCACCACTGATCCACCAAGGCCTCCCAACAATCCTTCTTATCCACACACCATCTCGGGGGCACCTAAGTTAATAAAGAGAAATTTGAGCGCAACGTGTAATATTCAAATCAAGGAAAGTAACTACAAGGCCTTAATAATATGTAATTACCTTCATGTAATGCTCCTTCTCCATCTTAGAATCGCGACACTTCGCCTTGTCCTTCCTAATACGCCGCAATACATAGTAGTCTCGAATAGCCTGCACCCGAGCCTCGTGCCAAAAGTTTTGAAGTAGGCGGCGACATTCAGTTTCGATAACCTTTGCCGCGTCCTCCTCGTACACCTCCTCACACCTGTAGTAGTTCTACAAACGAGACAACAATGATTAGTACAACAACTAGATGTTGGGTATTTATAATTGTGTAAAGGAGAAATTACCCAGAACTCTCGGATCACCATGTCGGCCCTCGCGTGGCAGAAAACACCGTCGATCTCCACCTCCGGCGGGGCTGGGGCACCCAAGTAGTGCTCCTAGGTCATTCCTACCTCTCGCTCCCGACCAAGCAAAGTCACAAACCCCGGGAAATTTTGACGGCAAAGCACACCAAGGACGATGTTGGGCTTGCGGACACCCTTGGCAACAACCCAACCCCTGCAGTATGACAAATTAAAGCCAAAACATTAGATATTTGAGAAAACGTGAAGGAAAAAGGTTAAATAAGGGTAAATTAACTTACTTGTCCCCATTTGGTTTAATCAACCACCTCTGCTCGCGGGCCGCCGGCACGAGCGGGAGCCCCGAACTACCACGCTGGTAGACGGTGGCCCGCTCACCCAACTCCTTGTCGCTATCAGCATGGCCACTTGGCTCAGGCTGACCCAGATCGGCCCACGTATCCCACTGGGTCTGTGGGGACGTACCCTGATCCCTGCTTTGCTCCCGAGTCGCCTGGAACAAAGCCTGTGGGACACGAGTCTCATGGGTCGAAGGCTCGTCGACCTGAGGCTCGTCGACATGAGGATCGTCAACCTGAGGCTCTTGAACCGGAGTCCATGTAGCCTCCACCTCAGACGAATCCACCCTAGAAGTCCCGTACTCGGGTGAATCAGCTTGGGGTGGCGGCGAGGAAGGCGTGGCAGCCACCGCCCTACCTCTCCCGCGGCCACGTGTACCTTTAGTACAACACGAATACCAACATGAGTAATAAAATGTATATAAATACCAACATGAGTACAACATAAATACCAAAATGAGTACAACATAAATACGAACATGAGTAATACCTTTAATACCTCTCGGCTTCGTAGGGGGTCGACCTCCTCTCACGGGGGCCGCGAGAGTCGAAGAAGCGCCACTCCATGCACAGTATAGAGCAACGCTCTCCGAAGAGGCGAGGCAGGAATGGAAGTACCCATCCCACCACCCACCGACGAAGAATGTGCCGCGGAGTGCTTTAGACCCTTTCCCACCATCTTTCAATACCTATCATGACAAAGAGTAAATGAAATTAGTACAACATAAATACCAACATGAGTAATAGAATGTATATAATTTAAGTGTATCATCATCATAAATACCAACTGATCAAGTGTCTGTTGGCCTGTCAACGTAGCTGGTGTAGTGTTTTTGACAAATCTACCTTTGATGAAATTATTCTTGTCTTTTCTGAACTTATGGTCAGGATCCAGGAACTGTCTATGCATGTCGAAGCAATAAAACTTGCGACCAGCCTGCAGCCAACGGAACTGAAGAGCTGCCTTGCATGTGGTCCACGGGAACCTTCCATGCACACACTAGCCAGCGAATAGCGGAAACACTGGATAATCATGCGTCGAGTACATGTACCACACATGCATTTTGAAATTTGTTTTGGCAGCGGCGTCGTAGGTCTTGATCCCATTATCCCATGCTTCTTGCAACTCATCCTTAAGAGGGTGCATGTACACATTCATATTCTTCCCTGGATAGTTGGGCCTTGGAATTATCAATGTCAGGAAAAATGTTCTTTCTTTTCATAATCTCTTTGGGTGGGAGATTGAGTGGAATGACAAATACAGGCAAACAACTGTATTGTGATGCCGTCATACCATACACATTGAACCCATCCGTGCTAATGGCAACTCTAGGATGCCTTGGATCTTCCGATTTATCCTTATGTAATGCATCGAACTGCTTCCACGCAAAACCATCTGAAGTGTGTACCAACATCTTGTTCCCATCCGCATCTAGTTCGATTCTTTTGCCCAATTTGTGCCATGTCATCTGTCTGGCCGTCTCTTCGACCATGAAAAGATGCTAAAGTCTTGGTACGATTGGCAGATGCCAAAGAACACTGATGGGGATTTTGGTCTGATTTTTGTCACCCATACTGTTGTCTACCACAATATACCTGGAAGAATTGCAAATGGGGCAATAGTTCTAGGCCGCATACTCAAGCCTAAATAAGGCACATCCATTCTCACACGCATGTATCTTCTCATAGGGCATCTTAAGCACATGGAGGATTTTCTCTGACTATTATAGGTTTGCAGGCAGTACATGGCCTTTGGGTAGAAAGCGTCCAAGTATCATCATCATCGCGTCGTAGCATTTTCTGCCTAGGTTGAATTGAGCCTTCAAAGCCATTACTTGCGCGATGGCATCCAACTGACAAAGCTCAGTTTGCTTGTGGAGAGGACGTTTTGAGGACTCCAACATTTCATAGAAGGCCTTTGCAGATTCCTCCATCTCATCGTCCGAATCCCGAGCATCATCAAAGTCTTGCACCATGTCATCGATCCCGGTACCATGCTGGTCGCTGCGACGACTAATCACCTCAGCTCTGGCACGTTGGTCAGACTCACCATGAGAAGTGCCTACCGTATAATTAGGCGTAAAACCCCACTTCTGCAGGTGTTTACCCATTTCAACATCTGTCTGCTTTTTGTAGTTGTCGCAGTTGGGACAGGGGCACCATGTTTTTTGCTGGCCATTTGCAAATGCGGCTCTCACAAACCCCCTGGTTTTTGTTAACCATTCATGGGTCATGTCTTTCTGACTAATGTGACCAGTGTACATCCAAGCACAATCACTCATCTTGCCTAGCTACCTATGGGCACACAAGAAATAAATATATAATTCATCATCTATATTCATCCGCCAATCAAGTTTGTAAGTTTTATGATGTCCATGCAACCTACACGCTAATAGGTAAAGATAGGTCCTAATCCCACCCGAGTATGTGTACATTGGGTTTGTTTTCCCATGCTCTCCTCCAGATCCGACTCAAAATTTCGGCAGCACCTCCCCGTTGTTCTCCTGATACACGTCTCGGCAATAAGCAGAGAGGATGTGTACCCGAAGAACAACAGGGAGGCACTGACGAAATTCCGCATCGGATCCGGAGCAAAGTATACGGGAAAACGAACCCAATCTACACATACTCGGGTTGTACATGGATAACGTTGGACAATTTGAAAGGATGGCGGTTATAAATATGCAAAGACATGCATATTTATAGATGTCGCCCTTTCGAACGGGAGACGCATACTGGTCACGCATACTCATGATTGAAGAAACTTGTAGCTAGCAAGTTTCATCGGCAGGAAGACCGGAACAGAGCAAATTAAGGGGGTAGGAGGAGAAGTCATTTGTGCTCACCAACAAACGCAGGGGTGGAGCTCATCGAACGCATGTGGAGGTCGTCGAACAACTGCACATTGAAATTCACCCGATCAACACAAATATGATGTTTTTATAATTAACATAATCGGAAAATATGTCGAGGGTCGGTGGTGTTGGGTGTCGGTGGCGTCGGGGGTCGGGGGTTAATTAGTGGCGTCGGTGGTCGCGGGTCAGTGTCGACGGGGGTCGAGGGTCAGTGGCGTCGGGGGTCGGGGGTCTTTTCGGTCAACAAGACGCCGAAGAGGTGTCGGGGGTCGGGGGTTGGGGTCAGTGGCGTCGGGGGTTGGGGGTAGGCGGTCAGGGGTCGGGGTCGAGGGTTAGTGGCGTCGGGCATCGGGGATTGGGGATCGCGGGTTAGTGGTGTCGGGAGTCGAGGGTCAATGGCGTCGGGCATCGGGGATCGGGGGATTGTCGCCTCGGGGGTCGGGAGTCGGGGGTCGGGGGTCGGGGTCGACGGTCGGGGGTCAGTGGCCTCAAGCGTCGGGGGTTGGGGGACGGGGGTCGGGTGTAGGTTGTTAGTGGCGTCGGGGGTTGGGGGTCGAGGGTCCGGGGTTGGTGGCGTCGGGCGTCGGGGGTCGTCGGCCGGGGCTCTAGGTCGGGTGTGAGTGGCATCGGGGGTCGAGGGTCAATGGCGCCGGGGGTCGATGGTCGTGGGTCGGGCGTCAGTGGCATCGGGGTTCGGGGGTCAGTGGCGTCGGGGGTCGGGGGTCGGGGGTCAGTGGCGTCGGGGGTCGGGCGTCAGTGGCGTCGGGGGTCGGGGGTCAGTGGCGTCGGGCATCAGGGGTCGGGGGTCGAGGGTCATTGTCGGGGTGCCGAGGTTCTTTTTCCTCTTCTTTCTTCTTCTCCTCTCTCCTCTTTTTCTTGTTCTTCTTCTTTTCTTCTTCTTCTTCTTCTTCTTCTTCTTCTTCTTCTTTTTTCTCCTCCTCCTCCTCCTCTTTTTCTTCTTCTTCTTCTTCTTCTTCTTTGTCCTCCTCCTCCTCCTCCTCCTCTCTTCTTCTTCTTCTTCTTCTTCTTCTTCTTCTTCTTCTTCTTCTTCTTCTTCTTCTTCTTCTTCTTCTTCTTCTTCTTCTTCTTGTTTTCTCCTCCACCCCCTCCTCCTCCTCCTCCTCTTCTTCTTCTTCTTCTTCTTCTTCTCCTTCTTTTTCCTTCTTCTTCTAATTACTTTCTTCTTTTCCTTTTTTTCTTTTTCAGTTTTTTCCTTCTTCTTTTCCTCTTTTTTATTCTAACCTAACTAACTAGCCTAATTAGCCTAATAATCTAACCTAATCAACTAACTAAATTAACCTATAATAAAAAACTAACCTAATAAACTAACTAAAGTAATTAACTTAATAAAAAAGAAAAAAAGAAGTCACCGGCAGTGGGCGGCAGGGTGGCGTAGGCGGCGGTGGACGACGATAGGGGAGAGGGAGGGGTCGCGTCGGCGGCGGTGGACAATGACAGGGGGCGCGCAGTAGGGGGCGCCGTGGGCTATGGTATGGGGCGACAGGGGTGCCGCAATGGCCAGGGGCAGCTGTGGCGGACGGGGCGGGGTGGTGGGCCGGAGCGGCTCCGACCGCGGCGGCGACGACGGCGGGTGGGCAGGCGAGAGAGAGAGGGCAGGACGAGAGAGAGAGGGAGCGGGCAAGTTGGGCACGAGAGCCGTTAGGGGAGGGGGTGGGGGGCTGTGCGCCGTTAGAGAGGGAGCCCCTTTGCCATCTGCAAAGGCTGGGTGGCAGACGGCAAAGGGGTGCGTAGGGTGGGGTGGGCTCCGACTGTTCGGGTGGCACCCCGTTTGCCATCTTCCACCCCTTTCATGTCTGCCTTTGGCTCCTTTGTCGTCCGCTGGCCGACGGCAAACAAAACTTTTGCCTTAGGTGTTGTATTTGTCGTCTGCTTTGTGCCAGCTGATGGCAAAAAACTATTTGCCATGTGTCAGCAGACGGCAAAAGGAAGGCCGACTCCCACCTGCACCTACTACTATTACTGCACCCATCGACCGCTATCCAACATGCATCTAGAGTATTAAGTAAAATAGAGTAATGTTTGGAGAACGTTGACATGATGTAGAGAAAGTGAACTCAACCAATATGAATAAACCCCATCGTTTTATTCTTAGTGGTAACAACACAAAGACGCAACTTGTCCCCTTCTTTCACTGGGATATAGAAACTTGCGAGGTTAGACCCACTACACTGCACCCGTCTCACTGAAGAAATACCAAACTACTTGGCCAAAGCAATTCAATAGATCGGAGAGAATTACGAAGCTATATTGATCATACAAATAAGAATCATAAAACCCACAGAAAACTCAAATATTTTTCATGGATAATCTGGAAAAAAAACATCGGATCCCCACAAACAAATTATATAAAAGAATTACATCGGATTGATCAAAGCGAGGATGCGATGATCATTGTATTGAAGATCAGGAGAGAGAGATAGCCATCTAGATACTAACTACGGACCCGTAGTTCTATGGTGAGACACTCACACATCATCACGAGGGCAACAAGGTTGATGAAGAGGTCGTCGATCCCCCTCCAACATGGCGCCGGAATAGAGCTCCAGATGGGATCGCCATGGAACAGAGACTTGCGACGACGTTAAAATTGTTTTGTGATGATATTTAGGGTTTCTGGAATATATGTGAATCTATAGGTCATAGAATGGAGCAAGAGGGGCCACCTAGGAGGCACAAGCCACTAGGGCGCAACCATCCCTAGACGTGCCCTGTTGGCTTGTGGCTCCCTCGTGTGGCTTCAGGTCTCCTCCCGAAGCTTCCACGTATTCTTTTGGTCCAGAAAAAAATCATAAAAAATTCATGCAATCGGTCATGGGCACTGGGTTAATAGGCTAGTGCTCAAAAGTAATATAAATTGGTGAATTATGACCCAAAAAGTATCCTAGGATGATAATGTAATAGCGTGGAATAGTCAAAAATTATAGATACGTTGGGGACATATCTTCCCCAGAGAGATGGTGAATCCCTCGCAAGTACATTCAATTGTTCAATTATGTGCAACACTCAACATCCTCGAAATCCATCCTGCCATGATGATTGTCGCCTTCCACACGAACGTTCATATCAGGCGGATGCGTGAGGATATGAGCATCAACAAGGTGTGTGACATCGTCGAGCTCTACGCTCAAGCAGAAGAAGGGAGAAGGCTCCCGAGAGAGGATGCTAGCATGGAGGTCGACTCTAACAACGAAGACGCGTCCAACTCCAAGAAGAGGGAGCATAAGCACAATCACAAGCACAAAGTCAAGGCAGTTATCGCCGTCGCATGCTCTTGCAACTCTAATACCGGCGACAAATCCAAGACAGAGGGCTCAGGCAAGGAGGTTGTCACGTGCTTCGGCGATGATGAAGCCACAATAGGCAAGAAGAACGATGAGCCATACTATAAAATCCACTGCGCCAAGGGTGACGACATCAACGAGTGTCGCCAAGTCGAGCAACTTGCTCAGAAGTAGAAGCAAGAGTACGAGAAACAGGACAAGGAGAAGGGACAACACGGTGCGAGTGGTTCTGACAAGAAGAAGGGGTCGATACATATTATGTCGAGGCATACCGATCTGGAATGTACTTTCGAGCTTAATAGAGTTGCATGTCGACTAAAGTCTTCGTCATTCAGCTTGATCGATTCTGTTGTGAAGCACGTTCGAGTGAATTTAAGCATTGAGGCTCATCCGAGTGGTTAGCGAGATCTTGAGATGTGACGGATCACTTCATCACGTCCGGACTTCATGGGATTCGAAATTACGGTTAGCGCGTGCTGCGCTATGATGACGCAACAACCAAAGCAAGTGGGGCAGCGACGCCTCGATTATCGCGCCGCCTTTATCGCCATGTATCATGCCTCCTTTCTTATCGGGATATACATAGATCTGGCGGGCCCACCTGTGAGTGACTCACTCGGGCGATTATAAATCTGGTCGGCGCTAGGGTTGAAGCGGTGCCTTTCTCTGATTCTCCCCTGCTTCCTCTCCACGTCCGCCTCGCAGGTTTTGCTTTGATTTTTCTCCGCCGCCGCGACAATGACAAAGGGAAAGACGAGCCAGCTTGGGCGCGCCAAGAGGGGCGGAAAGTCGAAGAAGCCAGGAGGCCGATCTGCACTGCCGCCGAGGTGGATCCAGTGAGATTTTCTCCCATCCACTGTCTGGGAGGAGTTTGTTGTGGAGCTTGTTGAACACAACATGGTGGCTGAGAAGTCGTGGAGGCTGCCTGAAGGAGAGCTCGAGCCAGAGCCCCGTGAAGGGGAACGAGTCCTCCTCCTTACTGACATTGAGCGAGGTTTCTCTCTGCCCCCTCATCCTTTCATCCACGGTTTTCTGCATTACTTTGGTGCACAACTTCATCATCTTCCCCCCAATTCCATCGCGTATCTCGCTGCATACGTCACGCTATGTGAATGCTTTTTGGGTTGTCCTCCTCACTGTTGACTGTTTAACCACATCTTCTTTGTGCGCTCCCAAGTAGTGAAGAAAGAAAATCCGAGTGATAGTAGGACTCATGTTATTCATTTGTGTGGTGGTCTAGGGATTCAAAAGAGGAATAGGAGTACGTATCCTCAGATGTCCCTTCTTGAGTCAGTCCTGAACTGGCAGTCGACATGGTTTTACTGCAATGATATTGCATCTCCAAACTTGTCGACTGGCCTTCCCCCATTCACCTTGGATCGACCGACTGCTCCTAGGACGATAAACGTGTTCGATGATGAGAAGACTCGGGTGGGGATGTTGGTAAATGTGGTGGTTAACTTGGTCCTGGTGGAGTGACGAGGATGGACTTGCTCGAAACGTTCCTTGGTCGGCGCATTCAACCTCTTCACGTGAGGGATCATGCCATGTCGCACTACTCGAGCCCTAAAGATTCCACTCGGTCGCACCCAGAGGAAGTTTCTGAAGAAACGTAGCCTAGTTGATCAAAAGCATCACTGGAGCCTGCGACAATCCATTAGGAGCCAAGCGGGTCTTGCCTTACTCTGCTGAAAACAAGCCACAAAACCTGGTGCGTTATTTCTTTTCTGATTACTTTCATATCTTTGTCGAGTGACTCAATCTTTCGCCGACTGACTTTGCTACTTTTGTATTTTGTAGGAGAGGACAAACATGCATTCAGCCGTACCCAACGGGGCTCTGCTGGATATCGACGGGGAAAGCGAAGGAGGCAGCATCGACATCGACTATGCTGAAGACAGCAAGGGGAGTGAAGACGACTCGGGTGAGAGTGAGGAACACAACCAGTCTCCTCCGTGCCCCAAGTCATGACCCAAGCATCGCCATGATCGAGTGGCTACTCCAAGCAAAACCTTAGTGTCCAGCACTAGGAACGTGAAGCGCGACAGAGCTGCCGCAACTAAATCTGCAGATAAAGCCGCCAAACAACCCAAGCCTGACGATCCTAAGCCTCGAAAGGCTCTGCCATGAATGAGGATTGTCGTGCGAGTCGCTTCAACGTGAGTCTCTATCTCTTTCTTTCTTTTGTCTTTGTGAATTTCCATGCCTTTGACGACCGAGTGAAATTTACTTGCCAGAGCTGTGCTACGGTAACAAAAGTCCTTCCTTCGCGCTAGGAATTCTTCTTGCTACTTCTCTTGTTCGCGTCGGTTTTTCCCTTGAAGAGGAAAGGGTGATGCAGCACAGGAGCAGTAAGTATTTACCTCAGTTTGAGAACCAAGGTATCAATCCAGAAGGAGGGCCTCGTCAAGTCCAAAGTACCTGCGCAAACACAAACAAGCTTGCACCCAACACTTCAAAGGGGTTGCCAATCCCTTCAATATTGTTTGCAAAGTGAGATCTGAAGGCGGAAAGTGCAACGAAGTAAAAAGTGTAAGGCTGAAAATATGTTGTGGAGTAGACCCGGGGGCCATAGTGTTCACTAGAGGCTTCTCTCAAAATAGCAAATATCACGGTGGGTGAACAAATTACTGTCGAGCAATTGATAGAACCACGCAAAGTCATGACGATATCTAAGGCAATGATCATACATATAGGCATCACGTACGAGACAAGTATACCGATACATTCTGCATCTACTACTATTACTCCACACATCGACCACTATCCAGCATGCATCTAGTGTATTGAGTTCATGACGAACAGAGTAACGCCTTAAGCAAGATGACATGACGAAGAGGGATAAACTCAAAGCAATGATGAAAACCCCATATTTTTACCCGTGATGGCAACAACACGATGCGTGCCTTGCTACCCCTTCTGTCACTGGGTGAGGTCATCGCATGGTATGAACCCAAAACCAAGCACTTCTCCCATTGCAAGAATGATAGATCTAGTGGGCCAGACAAAACCCACAACTCGAAGAGAATTACAAGGATATGAAATCATGCATAAGAGAGATCAGAAGAAACTCAAACAAGATTCATAGATAATCTGGTCATAAATCAGCAATTTATCGGATCTCGACAAACACACTGCAAAGAAGATTACATCAGATAGATCTCCATGAAGATCATGGAGAACTTTGTATTGAAGATCCAAGAGAGAGAAGAAGCCATCTAATTACTAGCTATGGACCCGTAGGTCTATGGTGAACTACTCACGCATCAACGGAGAGGTCATGGTGTTGATGAAGAAGCCCTCCATGTCCGAATCCCCGCTTCGGCAGGGCACCAGAACGTGCCCCAGATGGGATCTTGCGGCGGCGGCGGAAGCTTGCGGCGGTGGAAAAGTACTTTCGATGATCTCCTGATTTTTTTTGGGATTTTTAGGGAATATATAGGCGCAACCCCTAGGGCAGAGGGCGCCCAGGGGGCCCACAAGCCTTTGGGCCGTGGCCTCCCCCTTGCCGCGGGGTGGGGGCTTGTGGGGCCCCTAAGGTTTCCCTGCCTTGGCTCTCAAGCTTCCCGATCTTCTTCCGTTACGCAAAAAATCTTTTCGGGGATTTTCTTCCATTTGGACTCTGTTTCAAAATCTCCACTGAAAGGGATAAAAAACATGGAAAAAACAGGAACTGGCACTTGGCACTAAGTTAATAAGTTAGTCCGAAAAAATATATAAAAGGCATGCAAAACATCCAAAGTTTGACAAGATAATAGCATGAAACCATAAAAAATTATAGATACGTTAGAGACGTATCAAGCATCCCCAAGCTTAACTCCTGCTCGTACTCGAGTAGGGAAGTGATAAAGAATGAATTTTCGATGTGGAATGCTACCTAGCATAGTTGTCCTTTGCAACTTCTTTCACGTGACATGAATGTTCAGATTCGTAAGATTCGAAACAATAGTTTGCTATTGACATGAAAATAGTAATACTTCAAGCAAACTAGCAAGGTAATCATGAACTTTCAAAATAACAAGGCCAAGGAAAGTTATCCCTACAAAATCATATAGTCTGGCCATGCTCCATCATCCTCACACAACTAATGTAAAACATGCACAACCCCGGTATTGGCCAAGTAATTGTTTTCGCACTCTTACTTTCTCAAAAAAATTATAACTATCACGCAATACATGAGCGCGAGCCACGGATATATCACTATAGGTGGAATAGAGTGTGGTGGTGGTTGTGAGACAAAAAGGAGGAGATGGTCACATTGAGTCATCGTATCAATAGGTTATGGAGATGCCCATTAATAGATATCAATGTGACTGAGTAGGGATTGCCATACAAGAGATGCACTAGAGCTATAAGTATGTGAAAGCTCAAAAGGAAAACTAGTGGGTGTGCATCCAACTTGCTTGCTCACGAAGACCTAGGGCAATTGAGGAAGCCCATCATTGGAATATACAAGCCAAGTTATATAATGAAGATTTCCACTAGCATATGGTAGTGACAAAGCAAGAAGCTCTAAATCATGAAGAACATGGTGCTATTATGAAGCACAAGTGTGGAAAAAGATAGTAGCATTGTCCCTTCTCTCTTTTTCTCTCTTTTTTCATTTGGGCTCTTAGGCCTCTCTTTTTTTCTCTCTTTTGTTTTTGTTTTTGGGATCTTTGGCCTCTTCCTTTTTTTATTTCATCACATGGGACAATGCTCTAATAATGATGATCATCACACTTTTATTACTCACAGCTCAAAGATCACAATGATGATGAGTCCACAGGAAATGCCTCCGGCAGTGTACCGGGATATGCAATGATCTAGCATGGCGTATGATGTTGAAACATCTCGCTAGCTATCTTACGATCATGCAATGGCAATATGAGAGTGACGACACAAGTCATGAGATGGAACGGTGGGAGTTGCATGGCAATATATCTCGGAATGGCTATGAAAAGGCCATAGTAGGTAGGTATGGTGGCTGTTTTGAGGAATGAATTTGGTGGGTTTGTGCACCGGCGAGAATTGCGTGGCACTAGAGAGGCTAGCAATGGTGGAAGGTGAAATTGCATCTATACCATGGACTCACATTAGTCATGAAGACGTCACATACATCTTCCGAAAGTTTTTATTAGTAATCGAAACAAAGTGCTAAACGCATACTCCGAGGGGAAGGGCTGGTAGGTGTTAACCATCGCGCGATCCCGACCTCAACACAAAGGATGACAATCAATAGATCAATTATGCTCCGACTTCCTAACATAGCGGTTCACCATATGTGCATGCTACGGGAATCACTAACTTCAACAAAAGTTATTTCTAGATTCTCAACACCCTACTAACATAGCTCTTAATATTACCAAATCCACGTCTCAAAACTATTTGAGAGGAATCAAAACTTCTCTTTCTACTCAATGCACATGAAGATGGAGGTTTTTGCATCCTCTTTGGGTACCTATCACATTTGGGACTACTTTCAAAGCAGAAGCCAACTACCAAATCACGCACCATCGTGCTCTAAAGGATATAAGTGGAGCACTAGAGCAAAATTTTGTAGCTCAAAAGATACAAGTGAAGCACTATGAGCATTCTAGCAAAATCACGATGAGTGCATGTCTCTCTCTCTCTCAAAAATGTGTGCAGCAAGGATGATTGTGACACAACAAAAAGAAAAGACTCCTAAGATACAAGACGCTCCAAGCAAAACACATATCATGTGGTGAATAAAAATATAGCTCCAAGTAATGTTACCGATGGATTGAAGACGAAAGAGGGGATGCCTTCCCGGGGCATCCCCAAGCTTAGGATTTTTGCTGTCCTTGAATTTGGCTTGGGATGCCTTGGGCATCCCCAAGCTTGAGCTCTTTCCACTCCTTATCTCTTTGTCCATGAGAACATCACCCAAAACTTGAAAACTTCACAACACAAAACTTAAACCGAAACTCGTGATAACATTAGCAAAAGAAAACAAACTACCACCTCTTTTGGTACCGTAGCAAACTTGAATTCTATCTATATTGGTGTTGGGCTACTGCATTCTCACTTTTCCATGGCTAGTACCCCCCGATACTAACCATAGTTTCATCAAAATAAGCAACCAACTCAACAAAAACAGAATATGTCAAAAAACAAACTAGTCTGTAGCAATTTGTATACTTCGTATACTTCTGTTATCTCAAAAATTCTGAAAAATTACGACTGTCTGGCCAAAAGGCATATCAACTAGCACCAAGAAGAATCAACTTAAAATCTCTTTCTGAATAAAAATGAAAAATCATCTCGTGAGCAAAAAGTTTATGTCTTTTTCCAGCAGGATCAAACAACCATTACCAAGACTAGTCATAAAGGTTTTGCTTGGCTCAAACATAAAAAGAAACACAAAAAAACAATCACAACAGAATTATGAAAGTGTGGGCGCAACAAAAAATAGGAAGAAAAAGATAAATTCATTGGGTTGCCTCCCAACAAGCGCTATTGTTTAACGCCATTAGCTAGGCATTGATAATTCAATGATGCTCACACAAAAGACAAGAATTGAAGCACAAAGAGAGCATCACAAAGCATGTGAAAATCACATCTAAGTCTAACATACTTCCTATGAATAGGCATTTTATAGGAAAACAGATTGTCAAGACAACCAATAGTTACCATATGCAAGGAAGAAGAAAGAGACAATAGCAATCTCAACATAACGAGAGGTGATTTAGTGATATGAAAGTTTCTACCACCATATTTTCCTCTCTCATAATAATTACATGTGGGATCATATTCGAATTCAACAATGTAACTATCACATAGGATATTGTTTTCATGATCCATATGCATGCAAAGTTGACGCACTTCAAAAATAGTGGGATTATCATCAACTAAAGTCATGACTTCTCCAAAACCACTTTCAATATTATTGCAAATATCATTGCAACAAGTAGTGGACATAGCAAAACTAGCATCCCCAAGCTTAGGGTTTTGCATATTCTTAGCATGACTGTCACTAATAGAATTTATAGTGAAACCATTGCAATCATGCTTTTCATCCAAGGAGCCCTCGTGAATCACTTCATAAATTTCTTCCTCACAATTTTCAGAATAACGCATCTCAAGAAAAACTCCATAAAGATAGTCAAGTGCACTCAACTCACTAGCAATTGGATCAACATAATTGGATCTCTTAAAGAGATTAGCAAGTGGATGAGGATCCATATCACTAGATTTTCAGCAAGCGAAGATGCAAGCATATTGAAGGCACATGGCACACAAGCGAACAAAAAGCAAGTGAGAGAAAAGGGCGAACGAAAAAGGCAAACAAAAAAGGCAAATTGGGGAAGTGGGGGAGAGGAAAACGAGAGGCAACTGGCAAACAAAGTAAATGTAAGAGATGAGTTTGCCACACTTACTTGGATGAGTTCTTGACTTGATCCTTCCCGGGAACGGCGCCCGGAATTGGCACGTTGACGGGAGACTATTCTTGACTTGATCGTCCCCGGCAACGACGCCAGAAATTCTTCTGCTACGGTAACAAAAGTCCTTCCTTGGCACTAGGAATTCTTCTTGCTACTTCTCTTGTTCGCGTCGGTTTTTCCCTTGAAGCGGAAAGGGTGATGCAGCACAGGAGCAGTAAGTATTTCCCTCAGTTGGAGAACCAAGGTATCAATCCAGAAGGAGGGCCTCGTCAAGTCCAAAGTACATGCGTAAACACAAACAAGCTTGCACCCAACGCTTCAAAGGGGTTGTCAATCCCTTCAAGATTGTTTGCCAAGTGAGATCTGAAGGCGGAAAGTGCAACGAAGTAAAAAGTGTAAGGCTGAAAATATGGTGTGGAGTAGACCCGGGGCCATAGTGTTCACTAGAGGCTTCTCTCAAAATAGCAAATATCACGGTGGGTGAAAAAATTACTATCGAGCAATTGATAGAACCGCGCAAAGTCATGACGATATCTAAGGCAATGATCATACATATAGGCATCACGTCCGAGACAAGTAGACCGATACTTTCTGCATCTACTACTATTACTCCACACATCGACCGCTATCCAGCATGCATCTAGTATATTGAGTTCATGACGAACAGACTAATGCCTTAAGCAAGATGGCATGATGTAGAGGGATAAACTCAAACTAATGATGAAAACCCCATCTTTTTACCCTTGAGGGCAACAACACGATGTGTGCCTCGCTACCCCTCCTGTCACTGGGTGAGGTCACCGCACGGTATGAACCCAAAACCAAGCACTTCTCCCATTGCAAGAATCATAGATCTAGTTGGCCACACAAAACCCACAACTCGAAGAGAATTACAAGGATATGAATTCATGCATAAGAGAGATCAGAAGAAACTCAAATAAGATTCACAGATAATCTGATCATAAATCCACAATTCATCGGATCTCGACAAACACATCGCATAAGAAGATTACATTGGATAGATCTCCATGAAGATCATGGAGAACTTTGTATTGAAGATCCAAGAGAGAGAAGAAGCCATCTAGTTACTAGCTATGGACCCGTAGGTCTATGGTGAACTACTCATGCATCATCAAAGAGGTCATGGTTTTGATGAAGAAGCCCTCCGTGTCCGAATCCCCCCTCCTGCAGGGCACCAGAACATGCCCCAGATGGGATCTTGCGGAGACAGAAGCTTGCGGCGGCGGAAAAGTACTTTTGATGATCTCCTGATTTTTTTGGGATTTTTAGGGAATATATAGGCGCAACCCCTAGGGCAGAGGGCGCCCAGGGGGCCCACAAGCCTATGGGCCGTGGCCTCCCCCCCGGCCGCGGGGTGGGGGCTTGTGGGGCCCCTGAGGCTTCCCTCCCTTGGCTCTCAAGCTTCCCGATCTTGTTCCGTTAAGGAAACAATCTTTTCGGGTATTTTCTTCCGTTTGGACTCCGTTTCAAAATCTCCTCTGAAAGGGGTCAAAAACATGTAAAAACAGGAACTAGCACTTGGCACTGAGTTAATAAGTTAGTCCCAAAAAATATATAAAAGGCATGCAAAACATCCAAAGTTTGACAAGATAATAGCATGAAACCATCAAAAAATTTAGATATGTTGGAGACGTATCAAGCTGCTACCTCGGTGATCTCGCCTGCCGAGGATGAAGAAGACCCCATGGACTTGGATGTTATGGACATGCCTGCCTCTCAACAAGGTATGACAAGTCTTCATTCTGCTCTGTTTTCTAGATGAAATACGTCGATTGAACTAACTGACACTGTCGACTGACAGCTACAGACGTCATCCTCTTGGATGACGAGGGAGAACCACAATGTCCGACTGCTGAATTAACTAAGGCCATGCCTGAAGCGCTTGTGACGAGTGCTCCTCTAGCCAGTTGGAGTGCTATGATTATAGCTCCTCCGACTGATTCAATTGTTGTGACAATAGTGTCGACTACACCTCCTCCGGTAACTCATGTTACCTCTATTGTGACGCCGACTCCTTCAGATCTTGCATATTCTCTACAATGTGTCTCGAAAGATCAAATTGGAGCTGCTAAAGAAGCCATGATTCAAGCCGAACAGATGATGCAGCAGACCAGACAGGCGTACGAGGCTAGCAAGTTGGCACATGATGCCAATTCGGTGCTTCAAGCTAACATCTGAGTAAGTGCAATTGTAAGTTCATTTCCTACTAAATCTTGTCTATGCACCCACTGGGTGTTTTCTTGTGTCGTATGGTTTTTTGTCTCTGATCCAGTGGGGGCACGCTGAGTGAACCCACTGGGTGTAGTCCCCGAGACCGCTGTCGAGTGCTTGCATCGGCAGGGGTCTGATTTGAAGTATTCTTCTCTTTTTTGACTTGGCCAGGCCAGACCTGGTTGGTTGGTTTTGTATCCAGTGGGGGCACACTAAGTGCACCCACTGGGTGTAGTCCCCGATACCGCTGTCGAGTGCTTGCATCGGCAGGGGTCTAATTGGAAGACACACTCTTGTTCATTTTCGTGAATCGACCAGGCCGAACCTGGTCGAGTGGTTTTGTATCCAGTGCGGGCATGCTGAGTGCACCCACTGGGTGTAGTCCCCGAGACTATTTTCGATCGTATACGAAGAGCATTAGTCTTAAGAACTTGGACACGTAATCCTTTTTCTCATTTATAGTATTGTGGGTGGGTGCGGTGTGCTGCCATTCGGTCGACTGAACTGTACTTCTCCACTCGGGAGTGGAAAAATATTAGTGTCGACTGAACTATTTGCTTGATGTTTTTCAGAAAGCCTGTGAGATTGAACTCAAGTATGCCAACTTGGAATCAGAGGAGAACCTGCTTCAGCTGGATCTGGGAGTGAAGACCAATGACTTGGGCGCCTTGAAGAAAGCACTCGGGGACAAGGACAAGGTCCTTGCGGAAGTTCGGAGAGTTTTGAGGCTGCTGAGAAGAAGCTCTTGGAAATCGGCAAGTTGGAAGAAGAGAACACAAAGCTTAAGAAAGAACGACTCGAATGGGGGAAAAGCTTGAGCAAATGACAGAAACTGGAAACGCCATGGAAAAGTATCAGAAGGACTTCTTGACCAAAATTCTCGGGACGCTTACTGGTATGTTTAGACTTTCATAAGGAGACTGAAGAGGTGGAGCCGCATCTGGACCCCACCAAGTCACATGTTTCAGATGCCATGGCCATAGATATGTTTCTCCTTAACACTCGTCTGGTCCAGGGGTACGTTGCCCAATTGCGAGCCGCGTTGGGGAAGATTGACAAGGAGTTGTGGCGTCAAGACATTTTCCAAACTAATCTCGGCTCCGTAATTAGCCACTTGGACTAGATTCCCAACAGGTTGCAGGCGTGGAAGAAGTCTGCTGCGTGATGCGGAGTTGACGTGATCCTTTCGCTTGTCCGAGTCCGTTGCAAAGAAGCTAGGGAAGATAAGTTGAAGGCGCTCCAGCTGGCTAATACGAAGAAGCTCCAGATTGAAGATTTCATGGAGACCTTCATCGACGCGGCGACTCGCATTGCTGATGGGATCGATCTTGACACCTTCATTAAGCTTGCGAGTCCTGGTGAGCCTTGAGAAGGAAATTTGATTACCGTCCAAACTTTAATTCGCCTCGGTATGCCGAGTGTTAATGTATCCATTAAAACTTCGTTCGGGTGTTGAACCTAAGTACTTTCGTCTGCATGGACAACTTTAATCCCTGCTGGATATCTTTGAATTTATCTACATTTGGCTTAGTTTGTTTGGTTTTTGAATGTTCTCGACATTGGGAGAATCTAAATTAGGCGAAAACTGATTCGCTACCAAGTTCTCAAATGAATAGGTTGATATTCACTCGGAGGAGTTTTTTACTTAGGCGAAAACATGTTCGCAACTAAGCCCCCGAGTGGGAGGATGGCTCTTCACTCGGAGTAGTTCTTATACTTAGGTGAAGACTAGTTCACAGCTAAGCATCCGAGTGAATAGGTAGCTATTCACTCGGAAGGATTTTTTAACTTAGGCAAAAACATGTTCGCAGATAAGCCCCCGAGTGAGAGGATTGCTTGTTACTCAGAGTATTGTGTATACTTAGGCGAAGACTAGTTCGTAGCTAAGCATATGAGTGAATAGGTTGCTATTCACTCGGAAGGGTTTTAAACTTAGGCAAAAACATGTTCGCAGGTAAGCCCCCGAGTGAGAGGATTGCTCGTCACTCGGAGTATTGTCTATACTTAGGCGAAGACTGGTTCACACCTAAGCATCCGAGTGGATAGGTTGCTATTCAGTCACAAAGGATTTTAACTTAGGTGAAAACATGTTCGCAGCTAAGCCCCCGAGTGAGGGGATTGTCGTCACTCGGAGTATTTCCTCTACTTAGGCGAAGACTGGTTCGCAGCTAAGCATCCGAGTGAATAGGTTGCTAGTCACTCGAAAGGGTTTTTTAACTTAGGCGAAAACATGTTCACAGCTAAGCCCCCGAGTGATAGGATTGCTCGTCACTCGCAGTATTGTCTATACTTAGGCAAACACTTGATTGCAGCTAAGCATCCCAGTCAATAGGTTGCTATTCACTCGAAAGGGTTTTCAACTTAGGCGAAAACATGTTCGCAGCTAAGCCACCGAGTGAGAGGATTACTCGTCACTCGGAGTATATGTTATACTTAGGTGTAGACTGGTTCGAAACTAAGCATCCAAGTGAATAGGTTGCTATTCACTCGGAAGATTTTTTTTTAACTTAGGCGAAAACATGTTCGCAGCTAAGCCCCCGAGTGAGAGGATTGCTCGTTACTCGGAGTATTGTCTATACTTAGGCGAAGACTGGTTCATAGCTAAGTATCCAAGTGAGTAGGTTGCTATTCACTCGGAAGGGTTATTAACTTAGGCGAAAACATGTTCGCAGCTAAGCCCTTGAGTGAAAGGATTGCTCGTCACTCGGAGTATTGTCTATACTTAGGTGAAGACTGGTTCGCAGCTAAGCATCCAAGTGAATAGGGTGCTATTCACTCGGAAGGGTTTTTAACTTAGGTGAAAACATGTTCGCAGCTAACCCCCGATTGAGGGGATTGCTCTACACTCGGAGTATTTCCTATACTTAGGCGAAGACTAGTTCACAGCTAAGCGTCCAAGTGAATAGGTTGCTATTCACTTGAAAGGTTTTTTTATCTTAGGTAAAAACATGTTCACATCTAAGCCCCCGAGTGATAGGATTGCTCGCCACTCGGAGTATTGTCTATACTTAGGCAAAGACTTGTTTGTAGCTAAGCATCCGAGTGAATAGGTTGCTATTCACTCGAAAGGGTTTTTAACTTAGGCGAAAACATGTTCGCAGCTAAGCCACCGAGTGAGAGGATTACTCGTTACTCGGAGTATATTTTATACTTAGGCATAGACTGGTTCGAAACTAAGCATCCAAGTGAATAGGTTGCTATTCACTCAAAATATTTTTTTTAACTTAGGCAAAAACATGTTTCCAGCTAAGCCCCCGAGTGTGGTGATTGCTCGTCACTCGGAGTATTTCCTATACTTAGGCAAAGACTGGTTCGCAGCTAAGCATCCGAGTGAATAGGTTCCTATTCACTCGGAACGGTTTCTTAACTTAGGCAAAAACATGTTCGCAACTAAGCCCCCAAGTGAGAGGATTGCTCATCACTCGGAGTATGTTCTATACTTAGGCGAAGATCTGTTCGCAGCTAAGCATCTGAGTGAATTGGTTGCTATTCACTCAAAAGAGTTTTTAACTTAGGCGAAAACATGTTCGCAGCTAAGCCCCCGAGTGAGGGGATTGCTCGTCACTCAGAGAATTTCCTATACTTAGGCGAAGACTGGTTCGCAGCTAAGCATCCGAGTCAATAGATTGTTATTCACTCGGAAGGGTTTTTTAACTTAGGTGAAAACATGTTCGCAGCTAAGCCCCCGAGTGGGAGGATTTTTCATCACTCGGAGTATTGTCCATACTTAGGCGAAGACTCGTTCGAAGCTAAGCATTCGAGTGAATAGGTTGCTATTCACTTGGAAGGGTTTTTAACTTAGGCGAAAACATGTTTGCAGCTAAGCCCCCGAGTGATAGGATTGCTCGTCACTCGGAGTATATTTTATACTTAGGCGAAGACTGGTTCAAAGCTAAGCATCCGAGTGAATAGGTTGCTATTCACTCGGAAGTGTTCTTTAATTTAGGCAAAAACATGTTCGCAACTAAGCCCCCGAGTGAGGGGATTGCTTGTCACTTGGAGTATTTCCTATACTTAGGCGAAGACTGGTTCACAGCTAAGTATCCAAGTGAATAGGTTCCTATTCACTTGGAAGGGTTTTTTAACTAGGCGAAAACATGTTTGCACCTAAGTCCCCAAGTGAGAGGATTGCTCGTCACTCTGAGTATTGTCTATACTTAGGCGAAGACTGGTTCGCAGCTAAGAATCCGAGTGAATAGGTTGCTATTCACTCGGAAGGGTTTTTAACTTAGGCAAAAACAGGTTCGCAGCTAAGCCCCCGAGTGAGAGGATTGCTCGTCACTCGGAGTATATTTTGAGTGTGAAACCGCTCGATAAGAATCGACAAAAACTGTAGGAATCATGACTTTGATAAGCAACATTGTTCAGCAAACTCTCTTATTACATCAAACTAATCACTTGTCATGCATAAAAACGTCAAAGCAGATCCGCATTCCAAGCATGGGGTTCGCCGGCTCTCTTCTTGAGGCTGTAAAGATGGCAAACTCCATCATTTAGTACCTTGGTGAAAAAAATGGTCCTTCCCATGTACGGGCAAGCTTGTGAGGTCTGTGCTGATCCACTCGGAGCACCAGATCGCCTTCGTGGAACGCCCGACTCCTGACATGCCTCGGATGGAAGCGACGAAGATCGTGCTGGTATACAGTCGACCGAATTAAGGCCAGTTCATGCTCCTCTTCGAGGAGATCCACTCTGTCCTATCGCGTCTGTTCAGCTTCAGGCTCTGAATATAAATCCACAGAGGGAGAATTATGAAGGAGATCACTCGGCAAGACAGCTTCAACTACATACACCAAGAATAAGGGTGTGCGTCTAGTCGACCGGTTAGGAGTTGTTCTCAAGCCCCACAAAACAAATGGTAGTTTAGTTACCCAGGCTCCAGCTGCATGTTCCAAATCACACATGAGTCATTGTTTCTGTGCTTGAAGGATAAGGCCATTTGCTTGCTCAGCTTGTCCATTGCTTTGGGGGTGTGCGACGGACGCATAATCCACGCGAGTCCCTTGAGCAAAGAAAAAGCGTCTGAACTCCTCCGAATCGAAGTTAGAACCATTGTTTGTTATGATGACGCGAGGAACTCTGTACCAAAATTTTATTTCTTTCATGAACTTGATGGCGGTGCGCGATTCCAACTTCTTTATCGGCTTGGCTTCAATCCATTTAGTAAACTTGTCGACTGCAACAAGCAGGTGTGTGAATCCACTCTGGCCTGTTTGGAAAAGGCCGACCATATCCAAACCCCAAACAATAAATGTATAGACGAGTGGGATGGTCTTCAAGGCAGATGCAGGCTTGTGAGATAAGTTAGAATAGAATTGGCAACCTTCATAGTGATCAACGATATCTTTAGCCATCTCATTAGCGCACACCCAGAACAACCGAGCTCGGTATGCTTCGGCAATAATGGTTTGAGAGGACGCATGATGACCATAGGTACCCGAATGGATTTCTTCCAGGATCAGTCGGCCCTCCTTAGGGGATATGCTCCTTTGAGTTACGCGAGTAACAATTTCTCTGTAAATCTGATCGCCCATCACAGTAAAAGCCTTCGATCTGCACACAATCTGCTTAGATTCAGCTTCGTTTTCAGCTAGTTCTTGCCTCAGGATGTATGCAATGTATGGTAATGTCCACTTGGGTGTGATCACCAGAATTTCCATAACTAAATCAACGACTGCTGGAACGTCAATCTCAGTCGGATTGGAGGTGCTTATTGGTTGTGGGGTCTCTTCTGTGAAAGGATCCTCTTGCATCGAAGGAGAATGTAAGTGTTCCAGGAACACATTGCTGGGGACAGGTTTCCGAGTGGACCCAATCTTGGCCAGTTCATCAGTTGCTTGATTTTTCAATCAGGGAACATGGTGGAGTTCCACACCTTCAAACTTCTTCTCAAGTTTCCTTACTGCATGGTAATATCCAGTCATGGCGAGGTTTCTGACATCCCATTCCTTCATCACTTGATTTACCACCAGATCTGAGTCATCGTACACCATCAAGCGACGTACGCCGAGTGAGATGGCCATACACAACCCGTAGAGGAGGGCTTCATATTCAGCCTCCTTGTTGGAGGAATCAAAATGAATCTGGAGAACATAGTTGAGCTTGTCGCCTTTTGGGGCACCAATACCACACCAGCACCGGACCCATTCAACATTTTGGAGCCATCAAAGAACATAGTCCAGTGTGTCGAGAGAATTTGAGCTGGATGTTGTTGTTCCACCCACTCGGCCATGAAATCAGCAAGGGCTTGAGACTTGATAGCTTTCTTTGCCTCGAACTTGATGTCAAAATATAACAGCTCGATGGCCCATTTAGCCACACGACTCGATTCGCCACGATTGTTAAGAATCTCTGACAGTGGAGTATCGCTGACGATTGATATAGAATGATCTTCAAAGTAACGCGCCCCTTCTTTGCTGATAAATATATTCCATAGAGGAGCTTCTGGTAATGAGGATACATTTGCTTCGAAGGGGTCAATACTTCAGAAATGTAGTAGACTGGGCTCTGGACTTTGTAAGCTTTGCCTTCCTCTTCTCGCTCGTCGGTCTGAACTGTGCTGACGACTTGATTCGTAGTTGTGATGTATAAGAGCAGGGGGTTCTTTGCTGTGCGGAGCAGCAAGCACCGACTGGGTGGAAAGCAGAGATTTTAGCTCGACAAACGCTCATTTGCCTCGTCATTCCACTCGAACACATCAAATTTCTTCATGAGTCGGTATAAAGGCAATGCTTTATCACCGAGACGAGAGATGAACCGACTCAATACCGGTAGACAACCTGTGAGCCTCAGGACATCGTGCACATGCACAGGGCTTTGCATTCGGACGATGGCGCCGATCTTCTCGGGGTTGACATCGATCCCACATTCGGAAATGAGGAAACCGAATAACTTGTCGCCAGGTACTCCAAAAGTGCACTTAGCTGGATTCAATTTGATATCATACTTTCTCAGGTTGGTGAATGTCTCTGCCAGGTCAGTCAGTAGGTTGGAACATTTACGAGACTTGACCACTGTATCGTCCATGTATACTTTGACATTCCAACTAATTTGATCAAGCAGGCACTTCTGGATCATACACATCAAAGTGGTGCCAGCATTCCTCAAACCAAAAGGCATGGTGATATAGCAGAAACACCCAAAAGGGGTGATGAAGGCCATTTTTATTTCATCTGGACCAAACAAACGGATCTGATGGGAGCCAGAATAAGCATCAAGAAAATATAAACGCTAGCACCCCGTAGTCGAATCGACAATTTGATCAATGCGAGGGAGCGGAAGGTGATCTTTCGGGCAGACCTTATTGATGTTCTTGAAATCATACACATACGAAGGGACTTGTCCTTCTTGGGGACCATGACAACATTTGCGAGCCACTTGGAGTGGTAGACCTCGCGTATGAACTTCGCCTCCAAGAGTCGTGCCACCTCCTCGCCAATTGCTTTTCTCTTCTCTACTACGGACCGACGCAAATGCTCTTTAACAGGATTTTCCTTCGGATCCACTCTCAGCCGATGCTCATCCAGTTCCCTAGGTACACCCGACATGCTATTCGGCTTCCATGCAAAGCTGTCTCAGTTCTCACGGAGGAACCGGATGAGCTCGACTTCCTATTTGCTGTCGAGCGTTGTTGAGATGTTGGTTGAAGCAGCATTAGGGTCTGTTGGGTGAATGTTCACTGGTTTGACTTCACCTGCCGACTGAAAAGCGGACTCAGAAGCGGGGTTCTTGGAGCGCATCAGGTCGGCAGGGTCTGTATTCTTTCGGTATTCCTCCATTTCAACCACAGCCATATGTTGATCAACGATCTTGGAGCCTTGCTGCAAGCACTCTTCTACTCTGTGCCAACCCCCTATGACTATGATTACTCCTCTGGGTCCAGTCATCTTCCTCTTGAGATATACATAACATGGACGGTCCATGAAACGAGCATAGGCCGGATGACCAAGGATGGCATGATATGCACTCTGGAAATCTACCACCTCGAATGTTAACTTCTCGTTGCGAAAGTTTTTGTCAGAACCGAAGACAACGTCCAACGCAATCTGGCCGAGTGACTTGGCCTTCTTCCCAGGAATGACTCCATGGAACTGCATATTGCTCTTGCTTAGTCAGAACATCGGAATGACCATCCCCTTAAGAGTCTCCACATACAAAATATTCAACCCGCTCCCTGCATCCATCAGAACCTTGAGGAGCCGAACACCTTCCACAACTGGATCAACAACCAAAGCCCGTCGACCGAGAGTAGCGACATGAGCCAGGTGATCCCACTGATCAAACGTTATGGGGGTCTACGACCACTTGAGGTATGTGGTGGTGGTGGGTACAGCCATGTTGACTTCTCTATTAATGACCTTCAATCGACTTTTGCTCTCCACGTGAGCAAAAATCATTAGGGTTGCTTGAACTTATGGGGAATCATCTTTCTCTTTGTCATTCTCCTTTTCAGGATCCTTTCCACTCGACTGGTCTTCTTTAAACTGTTGGATCAACAACCTACACTGACGAGTGGTGTGCTTGGGCAATATCAGATTGCCATATTCATCTTTCTTCATGTGGATTACACACGGTTGATCTAGAACATCTGACTGATTCTTATACTTCTTTGGAGGAAATTTCACTTTGGGTTTTCCCTTTAATTTTCCTTGTGCCGCGAGGATGGCTACTTCTGCTGGAGTGGAACCATCAGCCTTGCGCTTCTGCTTCCAATTGGAATTGCCGCCATCATCGTTGTCGATTGCTTTTCCTTTACCGCTGCGGATGCGGTCCTCTTCTTCACCATTGGCGTATCTGGAAAAAATCTCCATCATCTTGCCCATGGACATGTCACATGTACGACCGAACTTCAAATATAGCTCTCTGTACCTGACACCAGCTTTGAAAGCACAGACTGCCTGGTGCTCAGAAACATTCTTCACCGTGTGATGAAGGGTGGTCCAACGCTGGATATAATCTCTCAAAGATTCATTATACTTCTGCACGCAAAGCTGCAACTCGGACAGACCAGCAGGACGCTTGCACGTGCCTTCAAATGTTTTGATGAACACTCAGGCGAGACCCTCCCAGCAATAGATGCTAGAAGGAGCCAACTGATTCAGCCTCGCCCTGGCCAAACCATCCAACATCAGAGGCAAATGCTTCATGGCGACGCTGTCATTACCTCCACCAATCTGCACGGCCACTCGGTAGTTATCAAGCCATGTTTCAGGCTCGGATTCTCCTGTGAACTTACTTATTCCAGTCGCCAACCTGAAGTTGGGGGGAATATAAGCAGAATGGATTGCTCTACTGAAGCACTCGGGACCAGAAACTGCAGTGACACTTCCACTCGGACGATCTCTGTCGAAACCAACTCTATGAGCTCTGCCCCGGTCGATCTTCCTCTACGAGAGTACATTTCTCGCATCAAATCCAGGACTCCACTCATCACCGAACCGGGGCCTGTCGTCGTACTGTTGGGATACATACGTACCGCTCCTCGGATGAGAATGCACCCAACAGTGGTCTTCACGGTGATGACGGGGAGCAAACTAGTTCCTCCCCTGATCTTTATGTTGATTCTCTTGGTAACCTCCGTCTCTGCGACGCTGAGGTGACCCTGGACTGTAAACTAAATGAACTGTATCTGCTCTGGGTGAGTTACTGTGCAAACTATTGAGCGACTGTGGCACAACTAAATTTTGTTGTTGCGCCGCTTGACACAAAGTACGAATCTGCTCTGAGCCTCTACCAGCCTCTGAGTTTGATGGCTGAAAGAATCTGTTATCTTAGCGGCGGCTGCAACATTTAGTACCGAAGTACAAATTACCTCTATGTTGTTCTGTGGTCCACTCGGAAAGAGTTGTGCTGATGTCGACTGGAACTTGGAGGACGATGACGGGTGTGTCCACTCGACAGTTCCCCAACCTCGCGTTCGCCATGACTGAATCTAGGCGGGCTCTCCATAGAACCCGCCATGAAGACCTTCGCTATAGGATTGCAGCTCTCGCACTCGGAAAGGACATCAGACTGATCTGATGCTGAGTGGATTGTGTCCCGAAGATGTTTAGCAGGCTCGATTGCAACAACCTGCGGAGATGAAGGAGATGATGCTTGGTGAGCAACTACGTGTTTCACCCATCGTTGGAGTCATGAGCGTCCGGATCGCTTGTGACGACGAGCAGCGGAACGAACGGTCGACAACAGAGTCGATGGCTGTCGAAGGGGTACGCCGTAGGAGCTTGCACGGGAGTGCGTCGCCCCGTGGATTGACAGCGCCTCGATGTCGAGAGGCGCCTCATGAAGCCACGCTGAGTCATCAGCAACGAAGACGAGCGCGCCGAAATGGATCTCACCGCCAAGGAATGAATCGCAGCAGGAAGATATGACGGACGATGGAAATCACAAACTTGCCGGAAGTCGCTTAGATACTTGCCCCATAGTGGGCGCCAACTGTCGTGGGAATGAAGCTGACAGTAGAAGTGTAGGGTACGATAGGAGAGAGCAGAGTCCTAGCTATGACAAGCTTGTACGCAAGATATATGCATTTAGGCCCCTCTCGTAGGGGTAACAACCCTACGTCTCAGTGCTCGGGAGCTCTTGGAGTGTGGAATTCATGATACAGGCCATTGTGCCAAAGGGGAGGGTGGCTTATATAGAGTGCACTACCCCTCATCAAGGCCCAACATCTAAGGGTTCGATCAATAGAGTCTAAAGGTGTATGTTACTAATAACATATGTAATTAATGCTATTCATGATGACCAGCCGAATGCTCGCCTGTTGGCCTCCCTGGAGTGGCTTCTGATCTTCTGCGTCGACTGGTTTCTTCTGAGTGGAAGTTGGTTGTCAAGTGAAGGGGAATATATTCCGAGTGATTTCTTATCGGGTGACTTAGATGTCATGGCTATCCAGACGGAATCTTCTTTGTGACCTACAAGTCTATAATTAGGTACCCTTAGGTAGGACATCTAGGTCAGGCCTGTGACCCTACCCTAGGTAGATATCCCCATCAGGGGTCGATATTCATCGAATAACTCATACTCCTCAGTGACTTATAGAGCATGTGTACACTCACAAACATATCAATCTCTTAACCTATAAGTCTTCAAACCACCAAAATCACTAAGGGGCACTAGATGCACTTACAATCTCCCCCTTTTTGGTGGTTGAGGACAAAATAGGTTAAGTTTTAATGGGGATAATAATATGAAATGTAAGTACTGAGTTTGAGGAATTTGAAGGTAAGATATAGAGGAACTCCCTGTGAAGATGTGCATGTTTTGAGGAATTTGGTTTGAGCAGCAAATGCCCATTGATGATATATATCATGGAGATTTCCCCCTGTATCTTGTAATTCATGCATGCATTTGACATATAGTATGAGGAATCTGAAATGCATGATGAAAAATGGTGTGACGAATTTCAATATGCATGGATAAATTAACTTGAGGAATAAACATGCGAGGAAAAACATTCAAAAGAGTCGGAGCACCATCGGGCTTAAGTTATAACTCATTACATCAAAAACTTCAAAAGAACCAAGAGTTTGTAACTTAACAAAGTTCATAAGCCCATAAATAAACTCGCTTGAAGACTAACTCTCATATTTCTCCCATTTTGTCATCAAGTGACGAAAAGGGATGAAACCGAGGACTAACACCCATGAAGAACCTCACTTCTGTGTTGAGGAAGAGGCGCGAGCATTCTTCGAGTCAGACTTCCTTGTTGGGCCAGTTGCACTATCCGCAGGTTCTTCATCTGAATCAGTAGTGCGGAATGATGAAAATGAGCTGTCCTCAAGGTCAGGAACTTGAATATTCTTGAATTTCTTCTTTGGTGGCCATGACCAATCAAAGTCGCGAGTGAATTCCAATTCTTCAAGTGCCTTGGGAATCTTCATATGAGACAATATGGCCCAAGTGCGATCAAATACCTCATGAAGATGATAATGATTTTCTTCACAACATTCTGAGTATCATTGAGCATTTTCACAATGGAGCCAAACTAGCATTTTACCCACTTGTGATTGTGATCGACTTTCTGATGAAGACTGAGGAGAAGCTTTGTGTCAGTCATCACCCTTGGGGCAGTTGGGCTTGGAGGTTTTGCTCTGTCATCAGATTCTTGAGTGGCAGTGTCATCATATGAGGAATAGGAGGTAGCCTTGCGAAATTGAACATCTATGGGTCAATTTCCTTCATCAATCACTGACTTTCCTTTTCCTTCAACAGGTTCAAAAGATTTCTTGATAACTTTGAGAGGCGGCAGATAATCAAGGTGATTCTGATAGTCACCTTGGTAGTTGATGGTGGATCTGCTTCTGATGAATCTCTTGATCCAAGGCGCATAAATCTTTAGCTCAAATGGTGACAAAACATTGTCAGCCAAAATCCTTAAGAAGAAATCATGAAGGTTCATTTTTTTGCCATGAATGACGTTGAAGAGGATATTCTTCATGATCCCAACAACATCTTCTTCCTTATCATGCATTTTGATAGGTGTAATGGAATATGCTAGTATTCTGTAGACTGTCCTGGGCACATACTTCAATTTCTTCACTGGGAATCTTGTCCTTGGAGGTTGGCCCGAAGCCAAAGGTTTAATGAGGACTTCCATTAGATGATTTGACAGCTCTCTTTCATCATAGAGTTTAATTGCTTCATCTGAAGGTATTGATATTGGTAAAGCTCGAAGCAATTCTTTGGCTGAAGCTTTGTAGTGGGTGTGCTGTGTCATCCAGTCCAAGACCCACGAGTTGATATCTTTGGGGTCACTAGAGATATGCAGTGCGGCATAGAACTGAAGAATAATATCAGTATTCCAGTCACCAATATATGAGCAGAATTGTAATAGCCCTGCATCGTGAAGAACACTTAGTACTAGGGTGAAGCAAGGAATTTCCTCCATGTCACAATGAGGAATGTGGGTGTGATGAAATATCTTCCTTTTCCCACAAAGCACCGAAGCATAGTAGTTAAGTTGAGTTCTGGTCGAGAACTTTCTGTGCCTGATGCGAAGCCTATCGTAAGAATTTTCTCCAGTGAAGAAATGATGTTCATCATAGAAGTCTTGCTTCAGAAACTTTGGCCTCTTTGAGAAGGGCTGATGAACCTTTGGTTGAAGATTATGATGTTGTTCATCTCGAGGAGTTTTGGCCACCACAATTGCTATTTCAGGATTTACCACTACAATTGTAGTTTTATCAGTAGTATTTGTATCCTGAGATGAGGCATTTTCATCAAGAGCTTGTTCTTCAGTGTGAGAAATTGGTCGTGCCAAAGGAGCAGATGCAGTTTCTGGTGCAACAGTTTCCTTTTCAGTTTCTTCAGCTAATGCAGCTAATTCTTGGTCTGGTGCTGATTTCACATGTGAGCTCTTTTCATCAGATCCAGATAGAATTTCAGTGGCTGTTGGAGTTTGAGGAATTTGTGTGGTAATTGGTGAGTTTGGGTGAGTATTTTCCCAAAACTCATCACGGATAACAGGTGTGTTGGTGCCAATGTCTTCATCGGCCTCCTTTTCTTCAGCATGCATTTCTGGGTTTTGTGGAGGAGGTGTCGAGACTTGAGGAATTTGATCATCTTGAATTTCCTCATCAATTGGTGTGGATGCAGCAGAGAGATTGTCATCCATTTCCTCATCTTGTTCTGGAATGATGTGCTCTTCACCAAATGGAACAAACATGTAAGATGGTGCAACGCTGAGGGGTGTTGCATCCACTTGAGCTGATGATATAGTAGGCAGAGTCTTCAAGCGTTTTGCCTCTGAAGACTTTGAGGGTGTTGATGCCTTTATCTTCTTTGCTTTCTTCTCAGCAGCTTTTGTTTTCTTCGCATCTGATGCAGACGGAAGAGTCACTTTCTTCACCTTTGAAGACTTTGGTGAAGGAGCATTTTGATCAAGCATTGCAGGAGCTGTGTCAGGCCTGGCAGATTCTTCAGCAGGAATATGCTGAGTGATTTCATCAGCAGCTGCTTCTTCATCTTCATCGGAGTCAGGAAATTGTACAGTATAGTGGGCTGAGGATTTTCTGGTAGATTTGGGGCTGCAACCCTGTTGTTGTATTCATCGATTGCAGCAGTTGCGGCTTTGACAAACTTCACTTTGACACCTTTTTGATCCGCATGAAGACTTGTATATGCGTCAGTGAGGGTTTTCAGCTCTGTCTGAGTAGAAACAAGATTCTCAAGCATCAGGTTAAGGATGTTTTGCTTCAAGTATTTCTCCTTTTTAACCTTTGCAGCCCGAGCTTGTTTGGCTTGCTGGTCCTTCCATTTTGCCTCATTGATGAATGAAGTGACCATATGACTGAGTTCAGGTGGAAGATTCAAATCATCAATTAAAGTGTTAGGATCCTCATACCAAAGGTCGATAAAGTTTAGCACAACTTTGGGATCCAGTGCGAGGGGAATGGTGTTGTCAGTAGCTTGTGCAACCCTTTCTTGCTTGTTTCTGATGATGGCTTGAAGAGTTTCATCATCATATTCTTCACTCCCTTCTGATGCAAAAGGAATGTTGACAATATTGCTTGGGCTGGGCCGTGTTCCTCTTGCAGCAGTCATCTTTGTCTTCAATAGACCAGGTGAAGATCTGAGAGCTGATCCTGAGGCAGATGGTACTGATGAACTTGGATTGCCTGGTCGATGGTGACTGAGTTGTGACTGCAGTGGAGGTGAGGACTTTGCTGCAGTTGAGAACTTGGCAGTTGTTGTTGCTGCTTTGTGAGGAATTTTCTCTTTTGATAGTACCCTTGAGGGTTTTGCCTTGAGACCTGGTTTCTTCATCATGACCTCCTTCTGAGGTTTTTCTGTAGCAGAAGCCTCAACAGGAGAGGAAGTGGCAGCAGTAGCTGCAGCAGCAGAATCCTCATTAAATTTTGTGACAACAACTTTTGCCTTTTTCTGCAGCTTAGACAAATGCTTGTCTTTTTCATCAGGAAAGTCCTCAATTGTGGCTACGCTTGAGGGATGTGCTCCTTGTTGGTCTCCCTGTGGCCATTTTTTTCAAGGAGGTTTGAGGGAAAACTTCTCGGCATACTTTGGAGTGACATACATGTATTCCTTCCACTCCATTGCCCATCTGCATTCAATCTTTTGAAGCCTTATCTTGTGTTTTTCCATGGTCTCTTTTCCATGAATTTCCTCATCAGGCGTGCAGTACTCAACATATATCTCCCCAGTGATTTCGAAAGTAGTATTTTGTTCAAGTTTCTTGCCACCCTTCAGTTTTCTGTCTTCCTCCGTTTTCTTCAGCTGAGGTTTTTGCTGAGGAATTTGTATTCTTGAGGAATCTGAGGACACATGTAATGTTTCTTCAAGAAATGCTGCAAATGAGTTAAGTTGATGAGAACCTAGCGATTCATCAGCAACCATTTTGTACCTATGAACAGAGTATAGGTGCGAAGAATTTGGAGAGGTCATATGCGTTCTCACATTTGAGGAAATTGAAAAATTACTTAAGTTGAGGAAATTTACGAGAGAGTTGTGGAATTTGACTAAGCATTCTGATCTTGGGTTCCAGAGTTGTGCAATTTCGAAAATTACACAATTGAGGGATCTCGTGAAGAATTTTGTGGCTTAGTGAAATTCATCAAGTTTTCTAGACATGGGTGAGCACAACTGAGAGATTTTCTGAAGAAAAACTAATTTCACGAATCTAAAGAGAATAAAGAGATCAGCAGGGACAGTAAAATAGGATTTTAATTACCCTCTATGAAGAACACGATGAACTGGGGAAGTAAAAACAGAAGTTCTTCGGTTCAGATATTCAGTGCCCAAACTTGGCGACTGAAGACAACTACGTCGGTGGAGGAGGAAGATGTTCCGCAATCGGCGTGAGTTCAGCAACGGCGAGGTCAAGGCAGTGAAGTTGTTCCTCACCGGTGACGAGGATGCTAGTGGCGGCGCTAGGTTTTGAGCTCGAGCGTAAAAGATGAGAGGGATAGAAGATTTTTGACTGAGGGGGGTAAGGGGCTATTTATAGCTCACGTGAAAACGGTCTGAAGAGAAAACTCCGGACGAAATTTCCCTTGTCCTTTCGTGTCCGCATGACACGTGCTACCCATGATCGAAACGGTGGTGATCATGGTTATCCTTTTGTGAGTAGTGGGTGCGGTTATTGTGGTAACGTTAAAATAAATTTTTTAATTTTTGAGGATTTTGTTGCAAAGTCCTCGGCTGACAAGGACTCAGTGAGGATTTTGAACAAGTGTCAAACAAAACGCATATGTAGAGTTGAGAATAGACTGGTTTGAGCTTAGCATAGAGGGGAGATGGGTCCGATCACATTCACTTAGAAGAAATACCAACTTGAAGATTTAGCAATAAGTGAATGTTGTTGATATTGAAATCTCAAAATATAATATATAGTCAATGAAGATCATCACACAAAGTTTTGACGAAATTGAAAATTTTGAAAAGTTTGTGAAAAGTCTCAAATTGAAGAATTTTAACTTTGAAGAATTTCAAAGTTTGGTGGTGGTGTGACCCACCGTATAAGAATGATGATTTCAGGCGCCGCGTACAATTGTCGTAGGGTCCTAAGAACCAAATTCTTCATTAATTTAATCACACTTACATTGATATTCTTCATTGATTGAAGAAAATCGTTACCTCGTGTGTTGCACAGCTAAGTCATGAATTTTGCATACGTGTTAGGATGTGTGCATGTTTACAAAACATTTGAAGATTCTAGGATATTAAGAGCACACCGCAACTTGCAAAACCTTCTCTCATCCAAGAGCTTTGTGACGATATCTGCTAGCTGGTCATCCGTCTTCACATGGTCGATGATGATATCGCCCTTGAGTACATGGTCACAAAGAAAATGATGACGAATCTGGATGTGCTTGGTCTTCGACTGTTGTATTGGGTTGTAGGCGATCTTGATTGCACTCTCATTGTTGTAGTAGAGGGGCATATTATTCATGTTGATGCCGTAGTATCTGAGGGTTTGCCTCATCCATAGCAGTTGAGCACAACAAGATCCAGTAGCAATGTATTCAACTTCAGAAGTGGAGACTCGTACGCAGTTCTGCTTTTTTAAGGACCAGCAGACAAAAGATCATCTGAGGAAATGACATGTGCGTGACATTGACTTGCGATCCACACCGTCACCAGCATAACCAGAATCAGAATATCCAACGAGGTGCAGATTTGAGCCCTTGGGGTACCATAATCCTAGTGTTGGTGTGTGAGCTGGATATTGAAGAATATGTTTCACGGCATTATGGTGTGATTCCTTCGGTTTTTCTTGAAAACGTGCACGCATGCAAACACTAAGCATAATGTGTGGCCTAAATGCACATAGGTACAATAAAGAGACAACCATAGAACGACATACCTTCTGATCGAAATCTATACCATTTTTGTCAGTGCAGAGGTGGCCATTGGTAGGCATAGGAATATTGACGCCTTTGCATTCATGCATGCCGAATTTCCTCAGAACATCCTTGAGGTATTTCTCCTGAGATATGAAGATGCCATTGCGTTGTTGATGAATTTGCAGACCTAAGAAGAATTTCAGCTCCCCCATCATGGACATTTGATATTCTTCACCCATCATGTAGGCAAATTCATCACTGTAACCTTTGTCACTACAACCAAAAAAAATGTTGTCAACATATATTTGGCACACAAATAGTTCATTGTCATAGGATTTTTGAAAAGAGTAGGATCAAGTGAACCGGGTTTGAAGCCTTTCTTCATGAGGAATTCCTGCAATGTATCATACCACGCCCGAGGGGCTTGCTTGAGGCCATAGAGTGCCTTTTTGAGTCTAAAGACTTTGTCAGGATGCTTCGGGTCTTCAAAACCCGGGGTCTGAGAAACATATACTTCTTCCTCAAGCTTACCATTGAGGAATGCACTTTTCACATCCATTTGATAGAGTAATATTGTGATGGTTAGCATAAGCAAGTAATATTCGAATAGCTTCAAGTCTAGCAATAGGTTTAAAAGTTTCATCAAAGTCAATTCCTTCAACCTGTGTGTAGCCTTGGGCTACAAGCCGTCCCTTCTTCCTCACAACCTGACCATCCTCATCTTGCTTGTTTCGGTAGATCCACTTGGTGCCGATGATATTGTGCTTGCGAGGATCTGGTCTTTTGACGAGTTCCCATACGTCATTTCGCTTGACCTAAAGAAGTTCATCTTGCATGGCTTGAATCCACTTAGGTTCCATGAAGGCTTCAACAACTTTTGAGGGTTCCATTATAGACACAGAAGAGGAATGCCCACAAAATTTAACTAAGTGTGAAGCTTTTGAGAGAGTGAGCGGACCTGGCGCATTGATGTCATCAAGGATATTGTCAAGTTCCACTTCATTTGCAATCCTTGGTTGAGCTGGTTGAAGACTTTGGTTGGGCTGAGGAATTTGATGTGTAGCATTTTCCTGAGGTGCACTTGCTTGAATTTCATCAGTGTTGGGGCCGACATCTTCAACAAGGGCTTGTTCCTAAGTAGGAATGATATCTTATGTAGCTTTGTGCTTAATAGCTACCTCAGGAGTCAGTTTATCTGGCACAGGAGGCAGTTTCTCTCTTTGCGAGCCGTTAGTTTCATCGAATCACACATCTACAGTTTCAACAACCTTGTTGCGATAGGTGTTGAAGACTCTGTAGGTGTGCGAGTCCTTTTCGTAACCAAACATAAAACCCTCATATGCTTTAGGTGCAAACTATGAGCTATGGTGAGGATCTCTAATCCAACATCTTGCACCGAAGACTTGGAAATAACTTACATTGGGTTTCTTGTCAGTGAGGAGTTCATATGAGGTTTTGTTGATAAATTTGTGAAGATATACCGTGTTGATGATGTGGCAAGCAGTGTTGATTCCTTCATGCTAGAAGCGACGAGGAGTCCGATATTCTTCAAGCATAGTCCATGCCATTTCAACCATAGTATGTTCTTGCATTCAACGAAGCCATTATGTTGAGGAGTATAAGGAGCAGACAATTCATGAGTAATACCAAGTTCATCAAGATAGTCATCAAGACCAGTATTTTTGAATTTTGTCCCATTATCACTCCTGATGTGTTTGATCTTGACGCCGAAGTTCGTCAAGGCCCTTGAGGAAAATCATTTTAAGACTTCCTGCACTTCAGTTTTATACAGAATGATATGCACCATGTATATCGTGAATAATCATCAACGAGGACAAATCCATATAGAGAAGATGCATTTGTTAGGGTAGCATAATGAGTAGGTCCAAACAGATCCATGTGAAGCCATTCAAATGGGTGATTAGTGTTCATGAGAGTCTTCGAGGGGTGTTTGGATCTGGTCATTTTTCAGACTCACAAGCACCGCACAGATGGTCCTTAGGGAATTTGATAGATCCGATGCCAATGACATGCTTCTTCTTCGCCAGTGTGTGCAAATTCCTCATGCCTGCATGACCCAGTCGTCGATGCCATAGCCAGCCTTCTGAAGTTTTTGCTAGTAAACATGTGGCTGGTTGAGGACCTGTGGAAAAATCAACAATGTACAAATCCCCTCTCCTAAAGCCTTCGAAGACTTTGGATTTGTCAGAATCCATGATGACTACACATCTATATTTTCCAAATATGACAATCATATCAAGATCACAAAGCATTGAGACCGAAATGAGGTTAAACGCAAGGGATTTAACAAGCATGACTTTGTCCATGTGTCGATCCTTAGAGATAGCCACTTTACCAAGTCCCAATACTTTGTTTTTACCTTTATCATCGTAACTGATTTACTTCAGCGGTGATGGAGTCGGTGGTATATTCATCAATAGGCTTTTATCACCAGTCAGGTGATTCGTGCAACCACTATCAAGAACACACTCTCTATTGTCGGAGTGAAGTCATCATTATATTCTTTAGTGTAGTTGGTGTTGTCATATTTTTAAAGGTTGAAGAACGACTTGTTGACGCATGTGGTAGCCAGTGCAAGATTTGCCACACCAGATTCTCGCTCCACTTCAGAACCTTCCTCTTCATCACATTCCTCGGATTCTTCTTCCTAATCCATTTCCTTGCCAATGAGTGCCCGAGCCTTTCTGAAACTGGCCTTCTTGTGCGATGAGGACTTTCAAGATTTCTTCTTTTTCTTGGAGTCATCAGAACTTTCATCCTTGTATTTCTTCTTCCTTGATTCTTTCAACGAGCGAGGACAATCAGCAATGTAGTCCTCATATGAAGATTTCTTGCATTTGTGGAAGATTCTTTTCTTGTAGTCCTCATATGAAGATTCTGATTTCCTCACTTCTTCTCTTGAAGATTTTCCAAACTGGCCACGCTTTGTGAACTTCTAGAATTTCCTCACGAGCATTGCAAGTTCATGTGCAAGTTCTTCAGGGTCACCAAGACTGCAATCAGATTCTTCTTCTTTAGATGAGGAAACTTAGCCTTCAGCCCACGAGGTCTAGAGTAGCTTGGTCCAAACATATCTCTCTTTTATTCTTGTTAGAATTCATGATTATTGAGCCTCTCAAGTATGTCAGCAGGATCAAGCATCTTGTAGTCTCTTCGTTCTTGGATCATCAGAACCACTGTGTCAAATGATGGATCTAGAGAACATAGTAGTTTCTTTACAACTCCATGGTGATTGATGTCTCTAGCTCCCAGAGCTTGCAATTCATTTGAGATGTCAGTGAGGCGATCAATGGTATCTTGGCAGCTTTCATTGTCAAGCCTCTTGAAACGATTGAAGAGATTGCGAAGTACATCGACACGAGAGTCACGCTGTGTCGAGACTCCCTCATTGACTTTGGATAGCTTATCCCACATAAGCTTTGTTGTGCCCAAAGCACTAACTCTGCCATACTGACCTTTTCTCAGGTGGCTACAGATGATATTCTTTGCTTGCGAGTCAAGTTGCTTCAACTTCTTCACATTAGCGGCAGTGATAGTGGCAGTGATGGAGGGAATACCATTTTCCACAATACACCAGAGATCGTTGTCAATTGCTTGAATATGCATTTGCATCTTGGTCTTCCAGTAGGGGAAGTCCTTTCCTTCGAAGGTAGGACATCCTACAATAACCTTGATCATCCCTACAGTCGGCATAACTAAAACTCTAGGCGGTTAAACCAAAATCACACAGAACGTGGGAGTACCTTGCTCTGATACCAATTGTAAGTGTGTTATATCGACTAGAGGGGGTGAATAGGATATTTTTAAAATTTCATCACTCAGGAAATTCCTAGTGATGAAAGTCCTTAGTCATGAACTGAGTGCAGCGAAAATAGTACATAGTCAGAAGTGCAAAAACGTCTACATCAAAGTACTCAACGTGATTTCAGAAATTCGGATTGCACAGGTCACAAGTACAAGATAAGCATGTGAAGAATAAGTCAGGTGAAGAATTTGAGGTGAGGAATTCAGAGAAAGTGTTCAGTCAAATCCTTCAAACAGTACAAGTGAAAGTCTTCAACATGCAATTGAGGAAATGAGAGAGTTGAGGAAATATAACCAGTAGCTCGATGAAGATAGTTGTTGATGACCTAGTTCCAATTGCTGTGAAAGTTGTACGTCTAGTTTGGATCGGCTTGGTATTGAAACTAAAGGACACACAGTCCCTACCGTATTATCCTTGAGCAAAGGACACACAGTCCTCGCCCAACACTCGTGGTAAGTCTTCAGGCCAGACTTCCAAACCCTCACAAACTCGGTCACCCGGCGATCCACAATTGACTATTGGATGCTCTAGACCAGGAAGCCTAGCCATCTGGAGGATGCACAATCCTCAAAAGTAACAAGCGTCGGTTACACACCAAAATAACTTCTTCAGTGATGCTCAATCACTTGGGTTTTGATTTGGGTTTGGGTGTTTGGGGTATTTCCTCACTTGATGACTTTCTCTCAAAGGCTCTGAGGAATTTGGGTTGCTCTAAATGACTAGTGTAAGTTTCTCTCGAAGCAGCCAACCAACTAGTGGTTGTGGCGGCGGCTATTTATAGCCTCGGAGCATTCCGACCTGATTTGACATAAATGCCCTTTAATAATATGCCAGTTGGGTGGATAAGATCTGTGACAGGTGGCGCGTGGCGCGGCAACGGTCGAAATTTCCAACTGTGAAAGTCCTCATGTCTCTCATATTCCTCACTTTGAGGCTTTGGTAGATGTAGGCTTGGGTTGAGCATCATGAGGAAATTCGTTCCATAGTTTAACCTCGACCGCCTTTAACAGTATGGTGTTCCTATGACTCAAGTATGAAGGAAATGAAAGAGAAAGAGTAAATCTTCAAACTTCAAAGTCAACAGAGTATTTTCTTCAGGACACGCAGAATTCCTCATCTTCAATATCTCCATGTGGACTATCAATTTCTTCACAATTTCTTCGCAATAAAAGTCTTCAAGGAATAATCAAAGTCTTCACCCGAAGACATACATTTTTAGGGGTCGATATTCATCGAATAACTCAAACTCCTCACCGACTTATAGAGCCTGTGTACACTCACAAACATATCAGTCTCTTAACCTCTAAGTCTTCAAACCACCAAAATCACTAAGGGGAACTATATGCACTTACACAAATCAATAAATTAGGGTGAAATACTACCTGTGAAGACTGTCGCGATCCCTGATGTCTACTATGCTACTTTATTCTTGTAGACATTGTTATGCCTCCAAGTGTTGAGTCTTGTAGGACAGCAAAAAAATTGCCACAAGTGGATGACTGATACGCTCATTTTGCATCATGAATTACTATTGATATATGTGTTGATCATGTCCATTATCCCTTATTATCATACAATTCCTATGGTCTATCTCTCTGAATATGCAAGGTACACCACAGAGAGGGAAATATCTGGAAACTAGAATTCTCAACCAGGAAACCGAGAAAAAGGCAGAAAAATCGACTTGCTACAAATGACCTGAAACTTTACACAGATTTTTCAGGAATATTTGAAAATTTCTAGGCCAAAAAATAGAATGGAGAGGGGCCACCAGCTGGGCACAAGCCAATAGGGCGCCCCCGAGGCCTGCCTTGATGGCTTGTGGGGCCCCAGCTGGCCTTCTCGCGACCATCTTCTCCTATATGGTGTGTTTTACCCTAGAAAAAAAATCATAAGTCATCTTTCAGGACAAAGTGCCAACGTCTTGAGGCAGAAACCTAGATAGAGGCCCTTTTGCTCTCCGACAAAGAGATTTTGCCGGGGAAACTTCCCTCCGGGAGGGGGAAATTGAAGCCATCATCATCACCAATGCTTCCTCCTTCGTGGGAGGACCAATCTTCATCAACAACTTCACTAGCACCATCTCATCTTAAACCCGAGTTAACCTCTTGTATTCAATATTTGCCTCAAAACCTTAGATTGGTACCTGTGGGTTACTTGTTGTGTTGATTACATCTTGTAGTTGATGCTTGTTGGATTACTTGGTGGAAGATATTATGTTCAGATCCTCAATTATTATTATTACACCTCTGATCTTGAATATGTTGATGATGTGTGAGTAGTAATTATTATTCCTGAGGACATGGGAGAAGTCTTGTTATAAGTAGTCATATAAAGTTGGTATTCATTCAATATTTTAAGGATAAGAATGTTGTTACTTCTCTTAGTGGTGTCATGTGAACATCGACTACATGACACTTCACGATGTTATGGGCCTTAGGGAAGTCATTGTGGAGTAACAAATAGATGATGGGTTGTGAGAGTGACAGAAGCATAAACCCTAGTTTATGCGTTGCTTCATAAGGGGCTGATCTGGATCCACATGTTTCATGCTATGGTTAGATTTATCTTAATTCTTGTTTCGTAGTGGTGGATGCTTGCGATAGGGGGTAATCATAACTCGGTTGTTATTTCAAGTAAGAACATCACCTTAGCACCGGTCCACCCACATATTGTCGGGACCCCGATCCTAAGCCATAGGAATCCAGCCTGTAACACATCGCATCCCTTTGCGGTCTCACGCACGGTTAACTCCGCGGCTGCAGCCTTACCTTAGCCGGGACCGTTTACGTCTTTTGACTCATGTATGCAATAGTGTCGCTAGCATTCCAATGTCAAAGAACCCGGATCGACAAGTCTAGTCATAAACCAAAGTGGCAGTACCGCACAAGGACAGGCATACATGACCCAACAAAGCAGGTGTTGGTCACCAGCGAGTGTAGACGAGTCGTAGCAAGCTACAAGGACTCCATTACATCGCGTGACATTTCCCCAAAGGGGACAGACACAACAGCTAAGAAGGACACATGCCGGTTACCCAATGTGTCCGGAGCAGTAGCGAGCTACCATGGCTCGTTGGATCACAAAGGGGCATTTCCCTGTAAGGAGTGCTACTAAAATTCACGACTAGGTAATCGAACCCCATACATATCAAGTATGACACACGTACGCATGGCATACGATATGTATAGATACATCGATGGCATCACAACATAACCATAAACATACACGCTTTATTTAAGAGGCTCGGAAGAGCCACACACATAATATTACACAGTAAGGGTCTCACGACGCATAATAGCAGTCATTCAGTTACAAGCCAGCGGAAGTGTGTAAAACTGTCTGAGTACAGACAGGTGCAACTAGAAGGCACATGGCCTGACTATACTACAGACCCAACCTAGGGCCGGATCGTAGCTGGGACACCAGCTACTCGTCGTCGTCGATGTCTATGAAGAACCCTCCATTAGGGTCATTAGCAACCTCTGCAACATTTATTAAGCAAACATGAGTACGGAGGTACTCAGCAAGACTTTAGGATAACTAACTACTCATGCAATGTATCAATAAGGTATGGTGGGGTTTCATGCGGAAAGCCAACATTTGACTCGTGGCTAGACAACTTGCATTTTTAAATAATTTCGACAACTTGATTTCTCGCACACGAGTCCACTAACACCACAACAATACACCATCATGGAATCATTCCGTCTCCATATGGAAATGCCGTCCACGACACTCACGCTTATCTTGACAATTTTATGAGTAGCCATTGAAGTTATCTATGAACAACATATGTCTCCAAGTAATCCATATCCGCGGACGCGGCTATTAGAATAGATCATAACCCTGCAGGGGTGTACTTCGTCACACACGCTCTCGCCACCTATCGCTATGTGCACGTCATGCACCTCGGCAACCTTCAAGCGGAAGCCCAGCGAGGGAGTCGGCCACGACTGTTAACCACATTAGTACCTAGTCCAGGTTTATCTCCTATCTGGGAGTAACCCGTACGGAAGTCCGGCCGAGGTATCCGCCACGGCCCCAAACGATGTGCGCAGGGTTCCCAAGCCCACCATCCGGGTGCTAAATGGTACACCGTGCCACTGCCTACCGCATCACAGCCCACCTCTCATGCCAGCGCTAAGCACGGCCTCCAGCATGACTATAAACACCAGAAACTACTTGCAACTCCTGGACCGAATACTAAGCGATTAATAAGTCAAGAGGGTCAATTAAGTATCCCAACGTGTGGTAGTATCTAGTCTTGGATTACATACACGAAACTCAGTTCCTAAGGACGGTCCCAATGAAACAACCCGCCATGTACTCCTAAACAGCCTTTCACCGGTACCTTTACCAAATCAGGTTCAACACACAACCTTTGCTTACCGAACACATTCTCACAATTCTGTTCATCTCCCAGATGACAGACCATACACAACTCTAAGCATAGCATGCATAGCAGGATAAGGCATATCATGGCTCAAGCAACTACCAGGTAAGCTAGGTTGCAAGGTTTAGCTATTTACTGTGACAAGGATAGGTCATGCAAAGGAAGTGGGTTCAACTAACGTGGCAAAAGCATTTGAAGCATTTGATTCTGATGCAATAAGTAAGTGCAGGAGCAAGAACATGGGATTTATCGGGATGATCAAAATGGTTGCTTGCCTTGTTGCTCAGAGGAGTAACAATATCCGTCAGACGGATATTCGGTGGAATCCGGGGGAGCGGAGCCTACCGAGAGGAATGACAACAATCGATAACAAACATATGCAACCAAGATGATGCATGAGCATGGCATGAGGGTGCAAGGTGGTATACTATTGTAGCTAACATGTATTAGGTTTGAAGTTGATTTGAATCACATTCAAATATCACTTCAAACGAGGTATTCTCGGATACCATTTTAATTGATTCGACCTGATGCTCAGGTCAACTTGTTTTTAACATGCATGGGATGACATGTTAGGTTGCTGGTTGGTAATTAGAACAGTGTTTGATCATGTCATTCATAGTGAAAATTAAATATTTTCCAAATTCTATTTATAAAGTATTTATAAGAATTAACTTATTCATTAATCTACATGTTTGGGTTCTGTAACATTTTCACACATGTTTGAAAATAACATCTTCAGATTCCTTGAATTTTTTTGATACTTTTTCATATATAAATTATTTTCATTGGAGTTACAGATTAATTTCTATGAATTTTAGAAGTTTTAAACATTTCTGGAATTATTTTTATACTGGAAAACCCTTTTATTGCGTCAGCCTGACATCAGCAGGTCAACTGACCTGTTCAGGTCAAACCTGACCAGTGGGACCCACTGGTCATTGTCTGTGGTCAGTTTTAGATTAGGATTAATCTTAATTAGCTAATTAATCTCACTGGACCCACATGTCACTGACTTATCAAATTAATTAAATTTATTTCTGTTAATCCTAAACTCCCAAAGGCTGGCCCCACGTGTCAGTGGCTCAGGCCAGCTGAGTTCCACCGGCGGCGAGGTCGACCTCGCCGGCGGGGAGCCTCCGGCGACCACCAGAACGGCGGAGGGGCTCGGAAACGACGCACAGGGGGGCCAAACTCTGCGCGGAGAGCACCAGAGGAACGACACTTCTCTCGCGGGTTCATTTTTTCACTTAGCCGGGGCTGATCTGGCCGGAGATGACGACGGCGACGAGCTTGGCAGCGGCCAAAGTTCGGGCGTCATCGGGGTCATCGAAACAGAGGGAGCTACGCACGGGACTCAGCTTCTACGGCATCTACGCGACGGCCTGAAGCTGCTGGTGGCCTCAGAAGGACGAGCTTATCACCAGAGGGCTACCGGTGACGAGCTCCCGTGGCGGATCTCGTCGGGCTCCAGTGGAACTAGGCCTAGAGGAGGGGATCGACGGGGAGATCTTAGGGGAAAGATGCGCAAGCTCACGAGGAGTGCAGAGGAGGGCTTAGACGGCTCGGGGAAGCACTGAGTGCGATGAATCGAGCACAGCTCGCCGGCGGCCGAAGGTTGAAGACGACGATGCCGTGATCGTTGCAAGGGTCGGGGAGGCTTCGGCTTCTGCAGGGAGGACCAGTTCGTCGAGGCGGAGCTAACGACACACTCAGAATGAGGATCCTATGGCTAGGGGCACGGGCAGCTCGAGCTCGAGCTCCTGTCAATGGAGGCAAAGGGGATTGGGAGAACCGAGAGGAGAGGGGGAAGAATGAGCACGGGAATGGATAGCTACGAGCTCGGGGAGGTTATCCCCATGCTTGCCAGCGCGAAGCGGTGGCCAGGCACGCAGGGAGGTGCGTGGAGGCGCGCGGCGATGCGGCGGCCAGCTCCTGCTCCTACTGGCGAGGAGGAAGACGGCAGCGCTACTAGGCCGGGCTGAGGTGAGCGATAGGTAGTTCTTTTCTCTTTTTTTCTCTGTTTTGCTATTTCATTGATTTACTATTTATTTCAGCTCCCAAATAGTTTGTAAAAACTATGTTGAACACCCTAGAATATTTGTTGGAATATTTCCAACCATTCCTAAAGTTTTCAATATTTTTGAAAGCTTAAAGTTTCTGATTTCAAATTTTAAACTTGAAATCAATAGCTTTTTGCATTTATTTAAAATGCCAAAATTACAAAAGAAATGGTTTACTTCATTGCTTATTTGTTTCCAAGAATTATCAGAAAGATTGAACTTTTCTTGAGGCCATTTTGGGTTCATTGATTTTAACTAGTTTGAAATTTCCTTTAATTTGAGAAGTGGCTAGGGTTTGTTGAGTTTTCCTTCACCACTTACTTTGTTCTTGTTGAAATTTCCTAGATGCAATGCAAAGTAAACATGAGCACAAGGCTAACTTGATCAAGGTGTAAGGGATGTGACAACTCACCCCCACTCAAAAGAATTTAGTCCCGAGATTTAGAAGTCGTCGGAAATAACGCAGGATACTCAAGTCAGAGACGATCCTCTCTTTCCCAAGTTGCCTCCTTTTCAGAATTATTTGACCATTGAACTTTGAGAAACTTAAAGTTTCGACGTCGAGTGGTACACTCAGCTTGATCAAGAATACGCACGGGGTATTCTCGGTATGAAAGGTTATCTTGGAGATCAAGCGTTTCGTGGTCCACTTCACGGATAGGATCCGAAAAGCAACGCCTGAGTTGCAAGACGTGGAAGACATCGTGAACTTTGGAAAGATGCGGAGGAAGTTCCAACTGGTAGGCAACTTCTCCTCGTTTGGCAAGAATGCGAAAAGGACCAATGTAACGAGGAGCCAACTTGCCCTTGATACCGAATCGATGGGTACCCTTCAAAGGTGTAACCCGAAGGTAAGCCTTCTCGTCAGCTTCAAAGGTCACATCCTTATGATGACGATCATATTGGCTCTTTTGACGAGATTGGGCTGTTTTCAACTTTTCACGAATAATGCGAACCTGCTCTTCTGCATCCTGGATCATATCCGGGCCAAAGAGTTGCCTCTCTCCGGTTTCTGACCAATTAAGAGGTGTTCGACATCTTCGTCCATAGAGAAGTTCAAAAGGAGCTCTGCCCAAGCTTGATTGATAACTATTGTTATAAGCGAATTCGGCGAATGGAAGGCACTTCTCCCAATTCATACCGAACGATATAACACAAGCTCGGAGCATATCTTCTAGGATTTGATTCACTCTTTCTACTTGACCACTTGATTAGGGATGGAAAGCAGTGCTAAAAGATAAGTGAGTCCCCATGGCATTCTGAAAACTTTCCCAGAAGCGAGAAGTAAAAATACTCCCACGGTCCGAGTTAATCTCGAGGGGAACACCATGAAGAGACACAATTCGAGAGATATATAACTCCGCTAGCTGGCTAGCTGTTATACTCTCACGAACGGGAAGAAAATGAGCCACTTTGGAAAGACGGTCAATGACCACAAAGATAGCATTATTTCCTTTCTTGGTCTTGGGAAATCTGGTAATGAAATCCATACTAACTTTATCCCATTTCCATTCAGGAATAGCTAGAGGTTGAAGGGTGCCAGCAGGCCTTTGATGTTCTGCCTTAACTCGACGGCAAACGTCGTAGTTAGCAACGAACTCAGCAATTTCTCTCTTCATCCTAGTCCACCAGAACCTCTGGCGTAGGTCGTGATACATCTTAGTACTACCGAGATGAATGGTGAGAGGAGAATCATGAGCCTCCTTAAGGATCAATTGCCGCAGACGTTTGCTCTTAGGAACCACTAAACGGTTCTGAAAGAACACACCACCTTTCTCATTGATGGAGAAATCCCTAGCGTTACCGCTAGCAATATTGTCCTTGATCCGGGATATACCCTTATCATAAGCCTGCACGGCTATGATTTGATCCTTAAGAGTAGGCTTCGCCACCAGGGTAGAAAGGAATCCTTGAGGAACAATATGAAGATTGATCTTCCGAAATTCCTCATAGAGATGTGGTTGACCTTGTTGTAGCATCAAATTGTTACAATAAGATTTACGACTTAGTGCATCGGCCATAACATTTGCCTTCCCCGGGGTGTAAGTTATCCCTAAGTCGTAATCCGAGATCAACTCAACCCACCGTCTTTGCCTGAGATTCAAATTCGGCTGGGTGAAGATATATTTCAGACTTTGGTGATAAGTGAAAATTTCGCAACGATTACCCAAAAGGTAATGTCGCCAGGTTTTTAGTGCATGGACCATGGCTGCAAGCTCAAGGTCATGTTTGGGATAATTATCCTCATGTGGACGCAACTGTTGAGATGCGTATGCGATCACATGACGATCTTGCATGAGAATGCAACCTAATCCTTGTCGCGAGGCGTCGCAACAGATAACAAAGTCCTTAGAAAAATCTGGTGGTAGCAACATAGGTGCGGAAGTTAGGCGTCTTTTCAGTTCCTGAAAACTATGATCACACTGTGGTGTCCACTGGAACTTTTTATCCTTCTTGAGGAGTTCAGTTAGAGGCTTTGCAACCTTGGAGAAATTCTCAACAAAGCGGCGACAATAGCTCGCTAGACCAAGAAAACTCCTAACTTGCTTAACCGATTCAGGTTGAGTCCAATCCAGGACAGCTTGAACTCTCTCGGGATTGACAGCAATACCCTTACCACAGATTATGTGACCTAGATAGGTCACTTCTGGTAACCAAAATTCACATTTTGAAAACTTGGCATAAAGGCGATGCTCTCGAAGTTTCGTCAATACCAGCCTTAGATGCTCGGCATGTTCTTGTTCGTTCTTCGAGTAGATGAGAATATCATCGAGGTATACCACGACGAATTTATCCAAATACTCCATGAAGATTGAATTCATCAGATGAGAGAAGGTGGCTGGGGCATTGGTTAAACCGAAGGACATGACGGTGTACTCGTATTGGCCATAACGAGTAACAAAAGTCGTTTCTGGAATGTCCCCGTTCTTGATCTTGATTTGATGGTATCCCAACCTCGAATCCATTTTGGAGAAGACTGAGGGTCCAGCGAGCTGATCATACAGATCGTTGATCCTGGGGAGCGGATACTTGTTCTTTATGGTGACCAGATTAACTGGTCGGTAATCTACAACCATCTGATCCGTTCCATCTTTCTTCTTGACGAAGAGGATGGGGCAAGCCCAAGGAGAAGAGCTAGGACGAATGAAACCTTTATTCAAGGCCTCATCTAGTTGCTTCTTAAGTTCGGCTAGCTCCAGGGGTGCCATCTTATATGGTCTTCTGGCTATTGGGACAGTTCCCGGAACAAGATCTATCACAAACTCTACATCTCTGTCAGGTGGAATTCCTGGCAGTTCCTCTGGAAAAACATCCGGGAAGTACGGACTACCGGAATGTCTTCAAGTTCCGAGAGAGGGTTGGCATTTAAGGAATAGAGTTGGCATTTGGCAACCCGAGTAGAGACATTTACTATCTCACCCGAGGGATGGGTAAGCTGGACATTTCTAGAATGCGTATCAATCTTGGCATAGTGAGCTGACATCCAGTCCATACCCAAGATGATATTAATATCCGAAGATTTCAAGGCTATCAATGAGGCTAGAAAAACTAGCCTGTCTACTAGAATTTCATTGTCATAGGTTATCCTAGAGGTTTTCCATTTACTACCAGGAGTTTGGACAACCAATGGAATTTGTATATCACAAAAAGACATGTTATGCAACTGTGCATAACTTTCTGAAATGAAAGAATGAGAAGACCCAGTGTCAAAGAGAACAGACGCTGGGTGATGATAAACAAGAAGCGTACCCAGTATGACGTCGGGATCCTCTGCAGCTTCTTCTGCTGAGACATAGTTCACACGTCCACGTGCAGGAGTTGGCTTCACATAGTAAGCTTTGCCCGACTTGCCTTGCCCGACGGACTTTCCGGGTTGCTTGGCACCCACATTCTGAGGACACTCACGGGAGTAGTGCCCTGGTTCTCCACACTTGTAGCATATCACTTGGTTGGCACATGGTGCAGCATTGTTAGCTGGACCACCATAGGTTTTTGCTGGAGGGTTGGTCTGATTCGTCTGAGGCGCCACGTAGGATGGCCTTGGAGTGTATCTTGGCGGCAGAGAACTATTCGGAACCCACAGCCTACGTTTTGGAAACGTGGAACCAGAAGATGAGCCAAAGTCACGGGAGTGCGTCCTTGTGGCTTCAAAGTCAGTATGGCCAGTCTCGGCACTGATCACCTTGTTGACCAGGGCTTGAAAGCTTGCACACTCGTGGAGGCGTAGATCACGACGAAGCTCAGGGCTCAGACCATTACGGAATCTTGCTTGCTTCTTGGCGTCAGTAGACACCTCCTCTGTTGCATAGCGGGCGAGGTTACCGAACTCGCGGCTATAGGCATCCACGGTCAACTTGCCCTGAGTGAAGGCACATAACTCCTCTCTCTTTCTGTCCATCAGGCCCTCTGGAATATGGTGCAGACGAAAGGCTGCACTGAAGTCTGCCCATGTGGCTGCTAGTTCAGCGGGACGCATGGCTTCAAAGTTCTCCCACCACAGATTGGCGGGTCCTTCCAGGAAATATGCCGCAAAGGTCACCTTATCGGCCTCAGAAACATTCACAGAGCGAATCTTGCGTGCGATGCTGCACAACGAGTCATCAGCGTCGAGGGGATCGACAGAATGATGAAACTTTGGAGGATTCAGCTTCACAAAGTCGTTGAGGGACACTGCAGCATTCCTAGGCTGACGAGACGTATTCTGCTCAATACGCTCTAACAGTCGGTTGGTCTCCCTTTTGTTTCTGTCTGCCTCTAGCATAACTTCCGCCAGAGAGGGCGGGTGAGGCAGGTCTTCCTGCGACGCTTGACTACCCTCGCCTTGCTCATGAGCAGGGGCACGGTTCAACCTGGTGAACACCATCCTGACAAACAAACTCACAGCTTAGACCAATATCATATCAATACTAGCTATGGATTAAGAATGTACTGAACACACGGAATGCGGAAATGAATATCCGGACAACATGGTAACGAGCAACTGCTATATATACACCATGGTTCATACACACCCTTACATAGTTGAGTACAACCTTAACCGAAGAGCAAACTACTGAAATTATGAAACTACTCATCAGAGGCTTACAAGCTTCCTATACATTATTTATCTAGGCCTCCGGAATTTATTTCACATCACAGGAATACTTCACAAGTCACGCAAGACTGTGAACGTATGGCTACTACCATACTATCCTTCCGCTCACAGCTCTGGCATCCGCATAGAACATCTCATAGAGATTACCTCCATGACCTGGAAGCTCAACCTGCGGATCAGGAAACACTCTGGCCTGAGACCCCTGGGATCCATAAGGACACGGATGTGGCCTTGGTCCCCTGACTGGTGGTAAGAGGGGTGACTCCTCCTATAGCTGGCCAGTCAACGTGGGCCAGAAGATGGGTCCTAACAGGGTTCAGCATCTCCATAGCTCCGTACCCTGTCTGGTCTACCGGTGCCAGCTGCGTCAAAGCCGTCCACAGACGGGCACGGGTAGCATACAGCTCCATGCGGAGAGCACGAGCATCCCTGTCTCTGTTCTCTAGCATCTCAATAGTGGACTGCAGTAGTGGATCCTCCATAGAAGAATCAAAATAGACTCCACTGAGGTATCCCTCTTCACCAGGCTGAGAGGCCGGAACATAGCAGAACTCTGAATTCTGCAGTAGTGCATGTCTCGCTCTCATAATGGTCAGCATTGAATAGGCAGCATCTTGTACTGCCATGTCAGCAGTGACTCCCAACCCATAGGACCAATGGATTGGCTCCTCAGCTCGAGGGTAGCCTGGAAATACCCTAACAGTGCAGACATACTGGCTCTGGTTGAAGTCTCGGTACTGTTCCTCCACTGTGTACTCGGGGTACCAGCGGTAACCGCACACCGACATCACCCTGACCAGCATGGCCGTATGACCCGGCACATCAATGCACCTGGTCAGACGTACCACCTGACGAGAAGGACGGCCAGGCATCTGTAAATAGAGAGTAATGCAAAAGCATTAGAGCTCCGAATGCAAAATTGGGCAGCATAACGGCTGTAAATGCTCAAAAACAAATTTTGAGACAACCCAAAATGGAATAGCGTAACCACTCAACTATCAAGTTCAAGTCTCTGATCATCAAACTTACTTCCTTTTTCCTAGGAATGAAAGAAACCCAAATATCTCTTGACCCGTAGTCCTATAATCTACCGATCAGAAACACGAGCCTAGAAGAAGATGAGTAACCTAGTCCTTAATTCCCGTAGAAAAGACGAGGATGACCAGAATAGAATAACTTGAGAAGAGAACACGAGTCTTACGTTCCCTTCCACAAACAATTCCCTTATATATAACTAAAGCAATTCTAGACTCAACTTCGACCAGTTTGGCTTAGTAATCCTACAATCAGTCACGATCTGATACCAACGCTGTCGGGACCCCGATCCTAAGCCATAGGAATCCAGCCTGTAACACATCGCATCCCTTTGCGGTCTCACGCACGGTTAACTCCACGGCTGCAGCCTTACCTTCGTCGGGACCGTTTGCGTCTTTTGACTCACGTATGCAATAATGTCGCTAGCATTCCAATGTCAAAGAACCCGGATCGACAAGTCTAGTCATAAACCAAATTGGCAGTACCGCACAAGGACAGGCATACATGACCCAACAAAGCAGGTGTCGGTCACCAGCGAGTGTAGACGAGTCGTAGCAAGCTACAAGGACTCCATTACATCGCGTGACATTTCCCCAAAGGGGACAGACACAACAGCTAAGAAGGACACATGCCGGTCAACCAATGTGTCCGGAGCAGTAGCGAGCTACCATGGCTCGTTGGATCACAAAGGGGCATTTCCGTGTAAGGAGTGCTACGAAAATTCACGACTAGGTAATCGAACCCCATACATATCAAGTATGACACACGTACGCATGGCGTACCGATATGTATAGATAGATCGATGGCATCACAACATAACCATAAACATACAAGCTTTATTTAAGAGGCTCGGAAGAGCCACACACATAATATTACACAGTAAGGGTCTCACAACCCATAATAGCAGTCATTCAGTTACAAGCCAGCGGAAGTGTGTAAAACTGTCTGAGTACAGACAGGTGCAACTAGAAGGCACATGGCCTGACTATACTACAGACCCAACCTAGGGCCGGATCGTAGCTGGGACACCAGCTACTCGTCGTCGTCGATGTCTATGAAGAACCCTCCATTAGGGTCATTAGCAACCTCTGCAACATTTGTTAAGCAAACATGAGTACGGAGGTACTCAGCAAGACTTTAGGATAACTAACTACTCATGCAATGTATCAATAAGGTATGGTGGGGTTTCATGCGGAAAGCCAGCATTTGACTCGTGGCTAGACAACTTGCATTTTTGAATAATTTTGACAACTTGATTTCTCGCACACGAGTCCACTAACACCACCACAATACACCATCATGGAATCATTCCGTCTCCATACGGAAATGCCGTCCACGACACTCACGCTTATCTTGACAATTTTATGAGTAGCCATTGAAGTTATCTATGAACAACATGTGTCTCCAAGTAGTCCATATCCGCGGACGCGGCTATTCGAATAGATCATAACCCTGCATGGGTGTACTTCGTCACACACGCTCTCGCCACTTATCGCTATGTGCACGTCATGCACCTCGGCAACCTTCAAGCGGAAGCCCGCCGAGGGAGTCGGCCACGACCGTTAACCACATTAGTACCTAGTCCAGGTTTATCGCCTATCTAAGAGTAACCCGTACGGAAGTCCGGCCGAGGTTTCCGCCACGGCCCCAAATGATGTGCGCATGGTTCCCAAGCCCACCATCCGGGTGCTACTTGGTACACCGTGCCACTGCCTACCGCATCACAACCCACCTCTCAGGTCAGCGCTAAGCACGGCCTCCAGCATGACTATAAACACTAGAAACTACTTGCAACTCCTGGACCGAATACTAAGCGATTAATAAGTCGAGAGGGTCAATTAAGTATCCCAACATGTGGTAATATCTAGTCTTGGATTACATACACGGAACTCAGTTCCTAAGGACGGTTCCAATGAAACAACCCGCCATGTACTCCTACAAAGCCTTTCACCGGTACCTTTACCAAATCAGGTTCAACACACAACCTTTGCTTACCGAACACATTCTCACAATTCTGTTCATCTCCCAGATGACAGACCATACACAACTCTAAGAATAGCATGCATAGCAGGATAAGGCACATCATGGCTCAAGCAACTACCAGGTATGCAAGGTTGCAAGGTTTAGCTATTTACTGTGACAAGGATAGGTCATGCAAAGGAAGTGGGTTCAACTAACGTGGCAAAATAATTTGAAGCATTTGATCCTGAAGCAATAAGTAAGTGCAGGAGCAAGAACATGGGATTTATCGGGATGATCAAAATGGTTGCTTGCCTTGTTGCTCAGAGGAGTGACAATATCCGTCAGACGGATATTCGGTGGAATCCGTGGGAGCGGAGCCTACCGAGAGGAATGACAACAATCAATAACAAACATATGCAATCAAGATGATGCATGAGCATGGCATGAGGTTCCAAGGTGGTATACTATTATAGCTAACATGTATTATGTTTGAAGTTGATTTGAATCACATTCAAATATCACTTCAAACGAGGTATTCTCGGATACCATTTTAATTGATTCGACCTGATGCTCAGGTCAACTTGTTTTTAACATGCATGGGATGACATGTTAGGTTGCTGGTTGGTAATTAGAACAGTGTTTGATCATGTCATTCATAGTGAAAATTAAATATTATCCAAATTCTATTTATAAAGTATTTATAAGAATTAACTTATTCATTAATCTACATGTTTGGGTTCTGTAACATTTTCAAACATGTTTGAAAATAACATCTTCAGATTCCTTGAATTTTTCTGATAATTTTTCATATATAAATTATTTTCATTGGAGTAACAGATTAATTTCTATGAATTTTAGAAGTTTTAAACATTTCTGGAATTATTTTTATACTAGAAAACTCTTTTATTGCGTCAGCGTCACATCAGCAGGTCAACTGACCTGTTCAGGTCAAACCTGACCAGTGGGACCCACTCGTTAGTGTCTCTCGTCAGTTTTAGATTAGGATTAATCTTAATTAGCTAATTAATCTAAGTGGACCCACATATCACTGACTTATCAAATTAATTAAATTTATTTCTGTTAATCCTAAACTCCCAGAGGCTGGCCCCACGTGTTAGTGGCTCAGGCCAGCTGAGTTCCACCGGCGGCGAGGTCGTCCTCGCCCGCGGGGAGCCTCCGGCGACCACCAAAACGGCGGAGGGGCTCGGAAACGGCGCACAGGGGGCCAAACTCTGCGCGGAGAGCACCAGAGGAACGACATTTCTCTCGCGGGTTCATTTTTGCACTTAGCCGGGGCTGATCTGGCCGGAGATGACGCCGGCGACGAGCTTGGCGGCGGCCAAAGTTCGGGCGTCATCGGGGTCATCGAAACAGAGGGAGCTATGCACGGGACTCAGCTTCTACGGCATCTACGCGACGGCCTGAAACTGCTGGTGGCCTCAGAAGGACGAGCTGATCACCAGAGGGCTACCAGCGACGAGCTCCCGCAGCGGATCTCGTCGGGCTCCAGTGGAACTAGGCCTAGAGCAGGGGATCGACGGGGAGATCTTAGGGGGAAGATGCGCAAGCTCACGAGGAGTGCAGAGGAGGGCTTAGACGGCTCGGGGAAGCACTGAGGGCGACGAATTGAGCACAGCTCGCCGGCGGCCGAAGGTTGAAGACGACGATGTCGTGGGCGTTGCAGGGCTCGGGGAGGCTTCGGCTTCTGCAGGGAGGACCAGTTCGTCGAGGCGGAGCTAACGGCACACTCAGAATGAGTATCCTATGGCTAGGGGCACGGGCAGCTCGAGCTCGAGCTCCTGTCAATGGCGGCATAGGGGATCGGGAGAACCGAGAGGAGAGGGGGAAGAATGAGCACGGGAATGGATAACTACGAGCTCAGGGAGGTTATCCCCGTGCTTGCCAGCGCGAAGCGGCGGCCAGGCAGGCAGGGAGGTGCGTGGAGGCGCGCGGCGACACGGCGGCCACCTCGTGCTCCTACTGGCGAGGAGGAAGACGGCAGCGCTACTAGGTCGGGCTGAGGTGAGCGACAGGTAGTTCTTTTCTCTTTTTTTCTCTGTTTTGTTTCTGTTTCGCTATTTCATTGATTTACTATTTATTTCAGCTCCCAAATAGTTTGTAAAAACTATGTTGAACACCCCAGAATATTTGTTGGAATATTTCCAACCATTCCTAAAGTTTTCAATATTTTTGAAAGCTTAATGTTTCTGATTTCAAATTTTAAACTTGAAATCAGTAGCTTTTTGCATTTATTTAAAATGCGCAAAGTACAAAAGAAATGGTTTACGTCATTGCTTATTTGTTTCCAAGAATTATCAGAAAGATTGAACTTTTCTTGAGGCCATTTTGGGTTCAATGATTTTAACTAGTTTGAAATTTCCTTTAATTTGAGAAGTGGCTAGGGTTTGTTGAGTTTTCCTTCACCACTTACTTTGTTCTTGTTGAGAATTTCCTAGATGCAATGCAAAGTAAACATGAGCACAAGGCTAACTTGATCAAGGTGTCAGGGATGTGACACATATCAAATAATCAAAGTAGAGAATGTGAATCAACTCAATATGACGAACATGACTAGACATAAATTCCCATGTTTCCTCTGGAGTGCTTGCTTTATATAGGAGAACTTTCAGGCATGTCCTTTGCTATAAAAAGAATTGGGCTACCTTTTCTGCACCTTTGCTACTATGGTTACTTGTCACTTGTTACGAATTATGTTGCTAGAAAACAATCTATCATTGTTACGTATAGCACTTGAGAGAATACCTTACTGAAAATTGCTTATCATTTCCTTCTACTCCTCATTGGGTTCGACAATCTTACTTATTGAAAGGACTACTATTGATACCCTATAATCGTGGGTCAGAAAGACTATTTTTTGTCGCTGTTTCCAGGGAGTGACGCGCCTCTGGTAAGTGGGAATTGGTAAGGAAACATTTTCTACACGTGCTGAAATTTACTAATGCTTATAACTATGAACGTCCACCCTTCGAGTGGTTTGTTCACGGAATCTCTGCCCCGAACTTAAGATGAGGAAATTTCTCCTCAACCTAGTGAACCTTCTGAAAATATTTATTATGAAATTCCTTCGAGTATGCTTGAAAAACGGTTCTCTAATCCATATGATGGTACGACTCATCCTGATTACCATTTGATATTTGTCTATGAGATTTGTGGATTGTTTAATCTTTCAGGTTTATCCAGAGATAAATTGAAAAAGAAAGTTTTTCCTTTATCTTTGGAGGGAAAAACATTAATGTGGTACACACTATTGGATGATATTGGATTATGGGACTAGAATCGCTTGAAGCTGGAATTTCTTCAGAAGTTTTATCCTATGGATTTAATCCATCATGTTCGAAATTTTATTTATAATTGTTGTCCTTGTGAAGTATCGCTCAATATTGGGGAGGCTTAATATATATGATGCACACTTGCCCCAACCATGAGCTTCCAAAAAAATTAATTATACAAAAAATGTATGCTCGACTTTCTCATGATGATCAAACGTTACTTGATTCTTGTGCTACTGGATCTTATGTGAAGAAGCCTATTGAATTCAAATGGGATCTTTTGGAAATGATTAAATACAATTCTAAAGATTGGGAACTCGATGAAGGTAAAGATTTAGGTATAAAGCTTGATTTTGATTGTATTAAATCTTTCATGGAAACTACTCCCTTTCATGAGTTTAGCAATAAACATGGTCTTGACTCTGAGATAGTAGCTACTTTCGGCGAATCTATTGCTGCTTATGTTGACCTATATTAGAATTTATCTCCTCCCATTGAAAAAATACCAGAGGAACCTATATTATAATTTAGAAGGAAGAAATAATTGTTAACCATGTTGATCCAATTGTTCCTACTGCTTACATTGAGAAACCTCCTTTCCCTGTTAGGATTAGAGAACATGCTAAGGCTACAACTGTGGTTAATAAGAGTTTTGTTAGAACACCTAGACCCTCCGAGCAAATAAATGTTGAGCCTAATGTTGCTATAGTTAAAGATATTCTAGTTGATAATCTTGATGGGCAGGTTATTTACCTCTGCGATGAAGCTACTAGAATTGCAAAACCTGTTAGAAACAAACGAGATGAACTAGATAAAAATAAACAAGTGGTAGGCACACCTGTTATCTCAGTTCAAATTGGAGATCATTGCTATCATGGCATGTGTGATATTGGTGCTAGTATTAGTGCTTTACCTTTTACACTATATCAAGAAATTATGCATGATATAGTACCCATTGAAATTGAAGGTATTAAGATTGGAAAGCGTGATACTATTTCGCCACTTGGGATTGTTAGAGATGTTGAAGTCTTGTGCAGAAAAGTCAAGTACCCCATTAATTTCCTAGTACTTGGTTCGGAACAAGATCAATTTTGTCCCATCATATTTGGTATACCTTTCTTGAATACGGTCAATGCTGAAATTAATTGTGCTACTGAGATGGTCAAAGTGAGCTTTGGTGATATTTCTCATGAGTTTAACTTCTCAAAGTTTAGAAAACAACCACATGAAAAGGAATTTCCTAGTAAGTATGAAATATCTGGTCTTGCTTCTATTGTTGTGCTTCTAACCAATCCACTAGAACAATATTTTCTAAACCATGAGAATGACATCATTGGAATGAAAGGAATGAAATAGATAGGATACTCCTTGACCAAAAACCTATCCTTGAGCACAACTTACCAGTTGAAATTTTAAGAGATCCTCCTCCACCCAAGGGAGATCCCGTATTTGAGCTTAAGGCTTTACCTGATACGTTGAAGTATAATTGTCTTGATGACAAGAAGATATATCATGTTATTATTAGTACTAACCTTTCAGAACATGAAGAACAGAGATTACTCAAAACTATAAAGAAGCATGGGGCTGCTATTGGATATACTCTTTATGATCTTAAGAGCATAAGCCCCACTCTCTGTCGGCACAAGATTAATATGGAACCCGATGCTAAACTAGTTGTTGATTATCAATTTCGTCTCAACAATAAGGTGAAAGAGATGGTAAAAATTAAAATACTAAAACTTCTCGAAGTAGGTATAATCTATCGTATTGCTGATAGTAGATGGGTAAGTCAGGATCATTATGTTCCTCATAAAGGTGGTATAACTATTGTTCCTAATGATAAAAATGAACTTATTCCACAAAGGATAGTAGGTGGTTATAAGATGGTAATTGATTTCAGGAAATTGAATAAGTCTACTAGAAAAGTTTGTTACCCCTTGCCTTTTATTGATCAAATGTTAGAAATATTATGTAAGCACACACCCTTTTGCTTTCTTGATGGATATTCTGGAGTCTCTCATATACCCATGTCATAAGAGGACCAATAGAAAACTACCTTTACTTGCCCTATTGGAACTTAAGCTTATAGGCATATGCATTTTGGTCTATATAATGCACATACTACCTTTCAAAGATGTATGACTTCTATATTCTTTGACTTCTGTGAAAATATTGTTGAGGTTTTCATGGATGATTTTTCCGTTTACGGGACCTACTTTGATGATTGCTTGAGCAACCTTGATCGAGTTTTGCAAAGAAGTGAAGAAACTAATATCATCTTGTATTGGGAGAAGTGCCACTTTAAGGTGAATGAAGGTATGGTGCTTGGGCATAAAATTTCTGATCGAGATATTGAGGTGGATAAGGCCAAAGTTGATGCAATAGAGAAAATGCCTTGCCCAAAAGATATGAAAGCACAATTGCTCCCTAATGTGGTTTTGGTAATTAATCACAACATATCTATCATTGCACTAATTATTTTTTCCAAGTATATTTCAGAAAAGTTCAAAGATGCATTGGCCAAAGGATTGTGAGGAGAACCCCTTGATGCAAGGAAAGGATAAGATTGGCTCAATCTTCGAGAAACAGAACTCTATATTTTACATTTGTGAGAAATCACTTTGAGTCCATAGGAAAGCTAGTACTATTAAAATTGGGTGAGGTATTATGATGAATTTGTTGCTCAAGTGCTTAGAGATAACCACGAAAAATATTCAGCCATTCTCCCACAAAAGTCTCTGTCCAAAGCCAAAACAGCAAAATCGATGCCACCAACTTTTGCCAATCGGCCCTACAATTTCCCGATTGACAGATTGTTTGCCAAACTCTAATATCTCGATACCACCAAGTTACATATCAGTGCCACCGTGTCGGAGATGGCGAGGTCGACACCTATGGGAATCAAGGTGAAACCCTTGTGATCGTAGGGGGGAGAGGTGACGTGAAGAGCAGAGCTAACAATCAGCACCCGACAAGCCTTTTTAACCAGGTTCGGGTCGCTTATGCATAAAACTCTATGTCCTACTTGTCTCGTTGTATTAAGCGTTTTGTGGTTGATTGTTACAGTGACTGTTGATGATCGTCTTATGAGTAAATGACCAAGTAGTCTAACCCCTTATGAAGGAGCTAAGGGCCTCCTTTTATAGGCAAAGGGGTCACCTACAATGCTCGATGGTAGGTTCACGAGGAGTTACAGTGAACCTAGAGTGGTGCTTATCCATCTAGCGCTGTCAGGTTCATTTAATGCACATCTTGTCCTTGTCAGCGATGTAATGGTGAAGACACGTATCCAGGCGTTTTCACACCTCGACGCTGCGCTGGCGCATGCGGAATGTGTTAGAACTTGGGGGCAGTGGCACTGTGGCAAGGGCGGTTGCCCACCAATGACCAACCCTGTCATCCTGGCAAGGATCTTGCCGAGGCCTTGGGTCTTCGTCCCGGCAAGGGAGCTTGCCGGGGGCTTCAGTCGTCGTCCCGGCAAGGGGGCTTGCCGAGGTCTTGTACTTGGTGAGGTTCATCAAGCCCACCAAATGGGCGCGGCCTTGGTCGTCCTCCCAGCAAGGCAGGCTTGCCGAGATCTTAATAATCTTGGGGGTTGTATCTTGACTGGGTCCTACCACGCCCTGTCGGCAGGGGCTCTCCGGGTCCATGCACAAGTCTGGGGCACTAGGGACACCAGTCTTTAGTGCACCGACACACAGAAAAGTATGTGACCAAGTTTGAAATTTCCGAGTTTGAAATCGGTCTCGCCGATATTTGGAAACTACCCTAGGTCATCGAATTTGTACCACCGAGATTTCTATATCGGTCTCACGAAGAATTCAAAAGTTCCCACATTTAGTGCAACTTAGTACCACTGAGATTCATTTTTGGTGTCAAAGAGTTTGGCAATAATGTTGTAACGGTTGGTTTTGGGTGATGCCTATATATATCCCTCCACCTTCTCTCATTCGCAAAGAAAGCACTCAGAACACACACCCACTTGTCAGATCCATTTTTCTGAGAGAGGGCCACCTACTCATGTGCTGAGATCAAGAGATTCCAATCCAACCATTTTAAAATTGATCTCTAGCCTCCCCAAGTTTCTTTCCACAAAATCAATCTCTCCTACCCATGCCAAATCTGTGAGAGAGTGATTGAGTGTTGAGGAGACTATCTTTTGAAGCACAAGAGCAAGGAGTTCATTCTACCACATCCATTACCTTTTCAAGGGTGGTTGTCGTGGTTTTGTCTCGGCAGATGTCCTCGTGAAAAGACTAAGAGATGGAGCCATCGCACCTTGGCGGCGACTCAAAGGGGTTAAGCGGAAGCGAGACTCGGGTTTACCCAGGTTTGGCCCCTCCGATGGAGGTAAAAGCCTACGTCCTACTTTGTGTATATTGATGGTGGAATCGATTACAAGGGTGTGAAACTCGCCTGACCTAGCTCTCTATGGATTGTAATTTAAGTCTATCAACCCTAGAGACTCGCCTTTATGTACAGGTCGAGGCCCTAGGTTTAACAAGAGTCCAAGTCATATCACAAGTCATGACCTGACATATCTCTAAGTCGTCGTGCCTCTCAAGCAAGGAATTTGCACGATGAGTCTTTCTCTTCTTGGGCCTTGAATCGCCATCTGGGCTCTTGGGCTTGGCCAGCTCTTCATTGGAGCCCACTTCATGCCTTCCATATTCCGGGTCTAACCCCATCTTTGGGCCACAAGTGTGGAGTCGCCATGAGCCTGACTCGGCCCAATAGGGCGGGTCAGGCAACGGATAATATCCCAACATTAGGCCCCAGATTGACTTGAATTTATTTACGCCAATAAACCTTCATATTTGGCCATGGAAACTCACATGTGATCTCTGACCTTTCTTCTTAAGGAGTGACAAGCCGCCAATCTTCATGCTCCGCCTGAATCGTGAGGTCACTTATGAGTGACGTCATCTTCCCCATTATTCCAGGGATCTCGGTGACGTCATCTTCAACAGATCTTTTGACTTGTTCTGTCATCCCGAAAATCCAGGCACCACCATTTCCGATTTTTAATGCGCCTCCTCGACTCCCGCGCTTGTCGTTTTGATTCTAGCCTCGGGCCCTTTAATAGTCGCGAAGAGAGGGGTCCCTCGCCTTCGTCTACATCGCTACTCTGTCTCTTCTTCTTCTTCCCCGAGCATGCGTCACAAACACCTCCCCATTGCAGAGTTCGTGGTTTCGGATCCGCCGCCCCTTGGATTGATCGAGCGTAGCCTCGACTTGGATCTCCGCATCTGCCTCCGCTGCCGCCTGCACTTCTTCAGGTGGGTCTTTCTCTTTTGCGGATTTCAGTCGGTAGATCTCCTCTGTTCTTAGGGCGGCGTTGGAGCTCTTCAAACCTCCATTAGTCGCACCATGAATCTCTCAAGTATTGACTGAATCCCGCATTCTAGTAGGGGACCGCGATAGATTAGCGAGTAGTTCGTAGCAGATCCGTTGCTCATTTTACTTCCATCACAATATCACCTCCTTTATCGTACAATATTCCTGCGTCTTCAGTGTCCGTGAAAATCGTGAATTATTCTTCCTTTTTAACCACCCGTAGATCTGTAATTTCTGGCATCACATGGGAATTGTGTTTGTGTACAATCCAAAAACTTTCTAAGGGATTTTTTTAAATGTAACTCTCCCTTAACTTGCGGCGAGTCATGATGTTTGTTTATGTACATCTCCAGCCACTTGTCGGCGAGTCAGTACTCCGTAGATCCTTACGACCCGCCAATCACCTTTCATCCAGATTCGTGTCCCCCTTTTCTCGAGCTTTCAACCATGGGCACCATCTATAAGAGTAACTGGTTACCATCTGAGGTCGGTGACGCTGCACTTAAGAGAATCGTGAAGGAGGGAACTTAGGCACCACTGGAAGCGATTGGTTGGCGACCCACCCAAGGAGAGCAACATCCGCAACCCGCCAATGGGAAGTAGTGGTCTTTAATGATCACATCGAGCGGGGTTCACACCGCCCAGCTCAAAATTCTTCTGGGACATCCTGCACTTTTTAAATCTACATCCTCAAGACTAAGGACCAAACTCTATCAACAACCTCTACCAATTCCAAGTATTCTGTGAAGCCTACTTGCAAATGGAGCCTACCGTCCTTCTGTTCAGGAAATTCTTCTACTTGAACCACCAAACAGAGTTTACTGACAGCCCCTGCTTAGAACTCGGAGGAGTTAACATTCAGAGACGATAATAATGTGGTTTCCCAGCTGCTACTCTGCCCAGTCACCCCAAAGGCTGGGGGAAGACTTGGTTTTTTTGCCGCAACACAGCTCCTGACATTGAGAACCCCCTACTAGGCTTTAGGATAGAATGTCTACCTATGGGCTTCAAGCTGCACGAGAAGCTAACTTCTGAGGAGGAAGTTTCAATCGCCCCTGTCTTTTCAAAGATTAGAGCCTTGAGCGCCATTGGTCTTTGCTAGCACCGACCAGAGTAATTAACATAGCCCCGTCTCATAAGGGGTAACGTGGTCGTACTAGTAAGGTTGGGACGGTCGACACATCATAAATCTAATCCCATTTCTGAAACCTTACTCACACAAATACCGGGTGCATGACTTCTCCAAAAGTGACCACCTAAATCATCATCACCCTCGGGCATTAGTGGCACCCGACGGGGTTTTCATAAACTCTTGCTTTATGATAACAACATGCTCATGATAGAACTACTGCTATCTTTACTTGTCAACAAGGTGTTAGCATGACCCTAAGGGTAGAGTCAAGCTCAATGCATGTACTCGGGGGGAGCCTTCGGTAAAATCATGTCAAATGATTACCGGTACTTATGATCATATGCAACGGGAATACTTGCTATTTTATCATGCAAAGTAACATATGCTCAGTCATGGTCAAAGGGCTGCTTGCCTTGGTCACCAGTGGCTAAGGTGGCTTTTTCCTCTAAGTCAGAAGGTGCTCGACAGTGGTCACAGGGGGTTGCACCCCACCACCGGTGCTGAGACTTAACAGGTTTGGTTTTCGGGATAAACCATGAGTTCCACCAGATTTGAGCTCCAATGGACAAGTTTAGCTTTGTAAACTTGAAATAACTCCAATATGACCAGATCTGTTCCTTCCAAAGGGAGTGTGGGCAAACTAAGTCCCACAAATCCCATTTTTGGTGTAGAATCCTCATTTGAGGTATTAGGCACTCTTGCAAAGTTTTAGCCTCATTGGACAAACTTTGCTATGTAGAGTTGCTCTAACTTGATTCTGGACAGATGGGGTTTTTGGGTTATTTGGGGTCCTTATCTACCTTTGATCAAGGTGAAACTTTATGTGGACACCAAACAAGGCTTAGGGACATCAGTGGAATTCTCTAGGAATTTATTGAGAAAATTTCCTTTGGAAATATTTCAAAATGCCAAAACAGACAGGAATAGCTTTATAGTTTTAATCAATAAATATAATATAAAATGGGGTTTAAAATCCTATGTATGGAAAATATATGTCCTTCTGATCATCTCTAAATTTAATCAGATTTTTCTAAAGCAGAAAAGTATTTTTCCAGGTTGGAATACCAATTCTAACCTTAGAAATGGACAGGTTATTTAATTAGGAAAATACTCAAAAAAATAATTATTTTTGTGGTTTTGAAATATAAAGATAGGTAAAAATCAGATTACCAAATATGAGTAGAAGCACTGCTTTCTATCAAGGACATGTAGTGCAACTCAAGGTGGTTTTACTTTGGTTATCAAAGGTTTTTGGAAATCAGTAAAATACCAAAAGGATTTTTTGGGTTTTAAAACTCACATAATCAAACATACAAGCATCCAATGTCAATCATGGCACTCACAACATTAGTTTTGAAAAAGTTTTAACAAGCTCAAAATTTTACAACACAAACAGGTGATAGCAAAAACAGGGTGTGACAGACCTATCCCCCTTACAAGAATCTCGTCCCCGAGATTCCTAAGCTAGGTGCTAAAAAGGTCTGGAAACTCAGATCGGAGATAGTCCTCACGCTCCCCATGTAGCTTCGGCTTCGGTGTGGTTGCTCCATTGAACCTTGAAATACTTGATGGTGCGGCTTCTAGTGCATCGCTCTGCTTCATCCAGAATGCGGATTGGCCTCTCGCCATAGGTGAGATCAGACTAAAGGTCAGTGGCCTGGTGATCAATGTCCTTATAAGGATCGGAACAACTTGGCGTCTGGAGACACTTCCGTAGTTATGACACGTGGAAAACGTTGTGCACACCCGAAAGTTCCGGAGGTAACTCCAACTGATAAGCGACCTCTCCACGCCTAGTCGTGATCTTGAATGGCCTAATGAACCTTGGAGAGAGTTTCCCCTTAACGTGGAAATGCTTGGTTCCCTTGAGAGGTGTGACTCGGAGGTACACCAGATCTCCGGGAATGAACTCCACATTCCTGCGGCGTGAGTCCTCATAACTCTTTTGTCGCGACTTGGCTGCCTTCTTCTTGTTCCAACATAGTCCGTACTTAAACGTTGTTGTTCTCGTTTATAGGGTGATGACATGGAGAGCCAAGATGAAGACGTCGAGGTAATTTCTGTTTCTTCCGACTCAAATTTTTCTTCTCCCAAGCCGGCAAGGCGAGTCAGTAGAAAAGTCCCCCTGTCTCACCAAGATGAGCATTTGGATTCCGATTTCCTTTTGAAGAAGGCGGGTTATACACCAAAACATCGTACTCAAAGCCATTCTGGGGATCTCTTGTCTGGCTTGCTAGAGAAAATGACCGGTCACAAGCGCCAGAGCGATGTATATTTTATATTAAATGTACTCCTTTCCTGTGCAGTCGATTCTCACGACTTACTCAATCTTTTGAATCTTATGTCTAACAGGTTTCGCCTCCTTCATCTGGCGACTAAGCTGTTTCGGCTCTTCCTCCTTTAATACGCCTCCAGGGGTAAGTCCTCTTGCCAATATGTTCTTTGGGCGCCAGTCTTTCAGTTTTAACATAACCACCACCCTTGTAGGTCTCAAGCCAAAAAGAGAAACACTAGCGAGTCATCATCTAACCCCAAAGCGGTTGAGAAGGTGGGAATAAGTACTTCCATTCAAGAACCTCAGGATGAGCCGGCTGAGCCTCACACGGAAGCTCCTCATGATCTCCATGATATTCAAGATGAATCGTCGAGCCCACAGAAGGAAGCTGCTGAGAATCTCAACCCACCAAGCCCTCAAAAAGCGGCTGAAGACATGACACCTGACCCAGATCAAGTCATTATTACTAGAACAGGCTATTCTGAACCTGCATCCATAGTGTTGACCAATCATACGTCCAAGGATACCCCAATCCTTATAGAGAAGGGCAGGACCAAGTTGAAGCTTCCCAATATTGAGAAGCTAGACATTGAAGAATTACATGTTGGCTATCTGAGTCACCTGGCGGCGAGTCGTGACATGGAAACAAGCTTGGTCAACATGATGAAGAAAAAAATGAGGTATGATACCTGTCATCCTCCTTTACATGTACTCCCATTAGCCCTCCAAAAGGCGAATCCTCTTTGTAATGACGAGTCGGAGTTTTTTCACAAGCTTTGTAGACAACTTTAACCTATAGCCCCCAAGAGCCGGGTCATCTTCTTGAAGATGAGACGGGTCTTGGTGTAAATGTAGAAGAAAACTTCAACCTGTAGCCCCCAAGGGTCGGGTTATCTTCTTTGAAGATGAGCGAGGTCTTTAGTTTAAATTGTAATAAAGCTTCAACCTATAGCCCCCAAGGGTCGGGTCATCTTCTTGAAGATGAGCCGGGTCTTGCTTAAGTTATTGCCATGGAAAATTGAATCATACATTAGACCCCAAGTGTCAGGGATATTGTTTGTAATCATCATGAAACTTCTCATAAACATCTGAATTTTTGTAGGAATCATTGACCCAGGCCGACTCAACGGTGTCCGACTTGGAACAAAGCTTAGCACAATAACAAGATGCCCGAGCTGAGGTTGAAGAAAAACTCCGCCTTGCACTAGTGGATATGGAGAAAATGAAGGCGGATCACAAAGAATTTAAAGAAAAAGTCGAGGCTCAACAAGCCGCCTTGCTGAAACGGGCCGAAGAAGCCGAAGAACAAATGAAAGTCGCTGTTCAGGAACTGACTAGGCTGAAACTTCATATCTCCAAAATGGCTAATGATGTGTTCGGTAAGTACCCGCCGTTGTCCTTATTTCTAAGGTAATGTTGTAAAACACAATGGTGACCTATGATTGTGTATCCTTGTTGCAGGTCCTCGATCCGCCAATCTCCATGATGATTGTGTGTTGAAGCTAAAGGCAATATACACTCTAACATAGCAACTTTATGTTGGCGGCTTGATGACTATTAAAGCCGTCATGAGCGATAAGGATCCCGTGAAGACCATCAAGTATATGTTGAGGTGCTTGTCCACAATACCAAAGCAGATTGAAGAATTAAAAAGATCATCTGCCCGGAGAGGAGTAATTACCATCCTTAGCCGATGCTTGGCTTAGGCTCCAGAACTTAAGCCGGAGGAGACAGCTGGCGGGTTTCCAGAATATAAAGATGACATGTCAGAGTTCACTCAAGAAGACTATACTCGTTGTGTGAAGGAATATCGCCTATCGGCGACTCAACTTGCAGACAATGTTGACTTAGCCAAGTATCAGGCGGCTTATGACAAGAACAACAAACGTGTCCCTCCTCCATCTTTTGAATGCACATATATGACTCTGCAGCGCCGTAAGCACCTTTTTGACTCTGATGCTGAACCATCCACCATCTTGACCCACGAGGCTGAGTTCCACGCCTTAACCAATTGCAATTGGACAATGGACGATTTATTGATCCATGACGAAGAAGGCTCGACGCAGGATAACCCGAAGGCGTATTGAACAACGTGTTCCTTGAAGACTGGCCCAAGAGATCAATCCAGAAGATCCAACTCCGGGTCATGTAAAATTTTGTGGCCTTCTAAGCCATGTAATAGGTTAGAGATGAAAACAGTAATATTTTGCACAGTATATTTATTGACTCTGAAGTCTCACCCTTTTGAGAATATGAGCCGCCTTACTAGGCGTTTTGTTATTTCTTCATCAAAGTAAAGATGCTTCGTGTGGTCGGAGGAGAATATTGAGCCGGCTCAATGATACACGGCGGGTAACATGAGTCTCGAAAACTCTAACTGTGCCCCAAAGATACTTTGTAGTCATAAAGTTTGCTGGCTCAATGAGTCGCGGTAGGGTAGGATGAGCTTGCAACGCTCTGGTGCTACCCTAGAGAGGCTTTTGCAATGGCCTTAGTTGTTTAGACCGGATGATCAGGCACGAGTCAAGCTTCAGTGAAGCAGGTTCAGTGAACCCATGGTTTGTCTATTTTCCATATGCCGGCTCCCACAAGCACCCTTCATGTTTTAACCAAGGCAAGTTCAAGGTCCAAAACTGGATTGACTCGCCAAGAGTACATGGGACCATAGGGCGAGTCGCCAAACATACAGTCCAGTATAACCACTGTAATGCGTTAATTTTTTGCGAGCCAAGAGGGTATTCAGGCTGAACTCAGTAAGTAGAAGCCCCCAAGTGACCTATGATTAGGTTAAAGTCAGACATCGGATTGCAGAAGAATTTATGCTCTTACTGCAAAACGACTTGTGAAGTAGTAGCCACCAAGTAAGCCGACTGAATTCTCAAAATCATATAAGGCACCCATATTAAAACCATGCAACGTGGAAACTTTGGTCCTATTTGGCTTACCAGTATCCAGTTTTGAAATAAGTGAATCATGGAGACTTATGCTCTTTGATACTGATAGCGTCCATGCTTGGACGGCTTATGAAACAATAATGACTCATGCTTTCAAGAAGTTGAAATGGCAGAGACCCCGAATTTCGTGGGCGCCGGCTTTATTGCTATATATATAAAAAAGAGTACAAGGACTAAACTACGTACAATGATAAGGAGCCAATGGCTCTAAGTATAATAAGGCCGCGAATGGGCAATGTTCCATGGCCGGGTTATTTCTACCTCTGTCGTTGGCCTATATGGACGAAGGTCCACCAGGTAGTAAGAACCATTATGAAGAATTTTGCTGATGACGAAAGGTCCTTCCCACGGGGGTGATAATTTCTTCATACTAGTATGATCTTGAATCAATCGAAGGACTAAGTCGCCTTCCTGAAAGACCCGACTTCTGATTCTGCGGCTATGATACCATCGCAGGTCTTGCTGGTAAATTGCCGACCGTGCTGCGGCTAAGTCACGCTCCTCCTCCAAAGCATCCAATGAATCTTGACGCGCCAGCTCGTTGTCCTCCTCAACATAAGTGGCGACTCATGGCGAGTCATGCCTTATGTCACTTGGTAAGACTGCCTCAGCTTCGTAGACCAAGAAAAAAGGCATGTAACTAGTGGACCTATTGGGGGTAGTCCTTATACTCGAAAGTACTGAAGGAAGCTCGTCAACCCAACAACCTGTAGTGCGCTCTAGAGGAACCATGAGTCGAGGTTTGATCCCACACAAGATTTCTTGATTTGCTCTTTTCGCCTGTCTATTGGATTGGGGATATGCAACCGCAGAGACATCAAGCCGGATGTGCTCGTTTTCACAAAATTCTTGCATGGCGCCTTTGGATAAATTAGTACCATTATCAGTAATGATACTATGAGGATACCCGAAGCGAAAGATCAACTTCTTGAAACTTGAAGGCCGATTCTGCATCGCAATTGCTAACTGGCTCTGCTTCAACCCACTTGGTAAACTTGTCAACCGCCACGATTAGATGAGTCTTTTCTTGGAACACATCTTGAAAGGACCAACCATGTCGAGCCCCAGACTGCAAAAGGCCATGCAATTGGGATCATCCGCGACTCTTGAGCCGCAACATGCATTTGACGCCCAAATTTCTGACACCCATCACACCTGCGCACTACGTCTTCAGTATCTGCATGAGCCATCAACCAATAGAATCCATGTCTAAAGGCATTTGATACCAAAGATCATGACCCGGCGTGATGACCACAGTCGCCAGCGTGAATCTCATTAAGGATCTCAAATCCCTCTTCGGGCGAGACGCATCTTTGAAAAATTCCATAAGTTCTTCGTTTGTGCAACTCGCCCTTATGTATGACCATGGACTTGCAGCGGATAATTTGGTGAGCCAGCAACTCATCAGCAGGTAACTCGCCCCGTGCCAAATAAGCCATGTAAGAGACCGCCCAATCCGGAGTGGCACAAAGAGCCGCCACAAGTTGAGATTCTGGGTCACGGACCGCTATATCCTCCTCAGAAACAACTTCACCGACGGGTAATGCAAGATATCCAAAAATACATTGGGATGAACCGGCTTAGGTTGTGACCCGAGTCGTGAAAGAGCGTCAGCTGCCTCATTGAGCCGGCGGTCAATATGATCAACTTGATAACCATGAAAGAGACCCGCCACATCTGATACGACACGCCTATAAGCCGCCATCAACCGATCCCTGGAATCCCATGTTTCGGAAACTTGTTGTGCCACCAGATCTGAGTCGCCCAGGCATCTAACCCGGCTAAAGTTCATCTCTTTGGAGTTCCTAAGACCATGGAGCAAAGCCTCGTACTCCGCTGCATTATTAGTGCATGAAAACATGAGTCGTAGGACATAGGAAAACTTGTCACCCTCCGAGGAAGACAGTACCACGCCAACCCCCGAGCCTTCCAGTTGCCTGGACCCGTCAAAGTGGATAGTCCAATATGTGTGATCCGGTCTGTCTTCTGGAATTTGCAACTCGGTCCAGTTGTTGAAGAAATCCACTAAGGCCAAAGACTTGATGGTCGTGCGGGGCATATATGTCACGTGGTGAGGACTAAGCTCAATGGCCCACCTAGCAATCCGCCCAGTCGATTTCATGGTTTTGTATGATATTGCCAAGTGGCATGGAACTGACCACCGTGATCGGATGCTCGTGGAAGTAGTACTTCATCTTCTGGTTTGCCATGAAGGTCCCGCAAACCAACTTCTGCCAGTGTGGATAACGCTGTTTGGAGAGGGTCAAGACTTCCGTGACAAAGTACATAGGCCTCTGGACCGGGTACTCCTTTCCTTCTTCCTTGCATTCGACAACCACTGCCACACTTACTGCTTTATAGTTAGCAGCAATGTACAGGAGCATAGGCTCTTTGTCGGTAGGGGCGGCTAAATCGGGCGGCTCTGCCAATTGCTTCTTCAGGGCCTTAAAAGCTTTGTTGGTCGCGTCTGCCACACAAAATGGTCTGTTTTCTTGAGCAGCTGATAAAGAAGGATGGCCTTCTCACCAAGGCGGCTTATGACGCGACTCAGAGATGTGATACGACCCGCCATACGCTGGACCTGGTTGATATTAGCCGGCTTGGAAAGGGAAGTAATCGCCTTAATCTTGTCCGGTTTAGCCTCAATACCTTGCTCTGACACCAAGAAACTCAATAACTTCCCTGTAGGGACACCAAAGACACACTTGGTCGGGTTAAGCTTCATCTGATACACACGCAAATTGTCAAACGTCTCCTCGAGATCCTTGAGAAGTGACTCCTTCTTCTGGGATTTCACCACTATGTCATCAACATAGGCGTGAACGTTGTGCCCGATCTAATTGTGCAGACAATTCTGGATACAGCGTTGATTAGTCGCCCCTGCACTCTTAAGCCCAAATGGCATGGAGACATAACAGAAAGCACCAAAAAGGGTTATGGAGGTCGTCTTCTCTTGATCCTCTCGAGCCATCTTGATCTAGTGATAACCTGAGTATGCATCCAAAAAACCCAGCCGCTCGCAACCCATCATAGAGTCAATGATTAATCAATACGAGGGAGAGCGAAAGGGTCCTTCGGGCAGGCCTTGTTAAGGTTGGTGTAGTCAATGCACATGCAGAAAGTCCCATTCTTCTTGAGGACCAAGACTGGATTAGCCAGCCACTGTGGATGAAAAACTTCCACATTGAACCCAACAGCCAAGAGCCAGACTACCTCTTCCCTGATTGCTTTACTCCTCTCCTCTTAAAACGACAGAGGTACTGCCGAACCGGCTTCATCTTGGGATCTACATTAAGGTGCTGCTCAGCGAACTCTCTCGGTACACCTGGAATGTAAGAAGGTTTCCATACAAAAATGTCCCGATTCTCACGTATGAATTCAATGGGCACGCTTTCCTATTTGGGATCCATACCCGTCCCAATAGTGAATTGCTTGGAAGAGTCGCCAGGCGTGAAATCAACCTACTTGGTTTCATCGGTCGGTTTAAACTTGAGGGGCAGTTCTGAATCGATTGTGGGCTTCTTGAGTGCAGTCATGTCTACCGGGTCAACATTGGCCTGATGAAACTTGAGTTCCTCAACAGCGCAAGCCGACTCAGCATAAGCACCATCTTCTTCTTCGCACTCCTGAGCTATCTTCCGATCTCCACTTATAGTGATGGTTCCTCTAGAGCATTGCATCTTGAGCTTAAGGTAGACATAACACGGACGGGCCATGAAGCCGGCGTAAGCCGGCAGACCAAAAACCGCATGATAAGGGCTCGTGATCTTGACCACCTTGAACATGAGAGACTCGCTCCTGTAGTTAGATTTGGTGCCAAAAGACACATTGAGTTTAATCCGCCCAACAGGATATGCCGACTTACCCGGGACGATGTCGTGGAAGACCGTGGAGGAAGGCATCAAGTCGCCTTTACAGAAATTCATTCTCCGGAAAGTGTCATAGTATAAGATGTTGATACTACTACCACCGTCCATGAGGACTTTGGATAGGGTATAACCCCCAGTCTGTGGTGCCACAACCAATGCCAAGTCGTCGGGGTTTTCAACCCGGGGAGGGTGGTCCTCCCTACTCTAGGTAACAGGCTTCTCAGACCAGTTGAGAAACTTGGGAAGCGCCAACTCAGCCATGTTGAGGGCTCTCTGCTTAACCTTCTTGTCCCTCTTACAAGCATTGGTGGTAAACATGTGATATTGCCCGCTATTCAACTGCTTGGGATTATTTTGGAAATCGATCTTGCCATTCTGCTGCTGAGAGCCGCCCGGGTTAAGTTGCTGCTGAAAACCGCCCTAAGCATTATATTGCTGGTTACCCTGGACCGGATATAGCCCAGTGTTGGAGTGTGACCCGCCCTGTAGACCAGGGTTGGGAAAGCCAGCAAACGGATTCCCGTGTGAGCCGCCCAAACCAAATTGATCCGGGTGTCCACCACTACTACCTCCTTCGTTGTCCTTGAGTGCCTCGGCAAGAAACTCCTGCATCACAAAACAGTTTTCCCAAGAATGAGTGGTTGAACCCTCTGCTGTGCTATGTTGTGGACAGGGGCCCTTGAGCTTCTCCTGATTGTTATGTGGTCTTTTGCCACTCAAGCCCTGCTGCCCACTTTTCTTCTGACGCTGATTCCCGGTCCCGGTGTTAGTATTGGCGAAAAAATCAGTGACACCTTCCTGCTGCCTTTTCTTCCCTTGGCTCCCAGGGTTATTGTACTTACGTCCCTGAGCCTGAGAATGGCCTCTGGATGACTCTCCCTTCCTGGTGGCATCGCTGACTTTGTCATTGTCCTCTCCGGGATCTTTGGTGCCATCCGACTCGGCATATCTAGTTAGGTTATCCATCAACTCACTCATATCCTGCACTTTCCGCTTGAGTCGCCCAAGTTTCAACACCAAGGGCTGGAAGTGATGGTTTTTCTCCAAAATCAACACAACCTGAGCCGCTATGATACCATCCAATGATTGGATTATCTCTGTAACCCGCCATGTCCAATGATGGGATGACTCACCTGAGCGATGGACACAGTGCTGTAAGTCGACAATAGTCATTGGACGCTTGCAGGTTCCTCTGAAGTTCTTGACAAAAAGTTCCTTCCACTCGTCCTATGTGTTGATGGAGTTGGGCGGCAAATTCTTCAGCCAAAGTGTGTGTCGTCCCTTCAAGCAAGATTGTAAAGTACTTGGCACACACCGCATCACTAACAACGAGCATGTCCATCGCAAGCTCGTAACTCTCAACCCATGCTCCTTGCTCAAGGTCAGGCGTGTAGTTCGGAACCTTGCGCGGAACCTTAAAGTCCTTGGGCATACAATCATTGCGGGGGGCGGGTGATAAACAGGGTCCCTATGTTCCTGCCTCCTGACGCGTTGTGTGCGAGTGAAGGCGACACATAAGCCTGATAGCCTTGACACGTCGCGGTTGTCGCCTCCGCCAGACGGGCGGCTCGTGCTGCATCCACAAGGTCTTGGTCATGTGTGCCTGGTAGTCTAGGCGGGTTGGTATGCGGTTGTCGACGCTGCTCACAGCTAGACACCACGGGCGGGTCATCACATCGACTCCTGGTATGACTTGCATGAGGCGTAGAGTGCAGCCGATCACGACTGTACGAGTACTGCGCCTATTGGACCACCGCCGTTTTCAACATCTCGATGGCCTTCCTTGCTTCCACCTTAGCTACAGAGTTTCTGTGAATGGGAAGAGACTCTAAGTTGCGGGTCACGGCCAACACATTGTTGACGGGGTTAGAAAAGTGGCCCTGTGGCGTTTGGAAGCGTGGTGGCTGGGCTGGCGTCGGCTGAGGCGACTGTGGATTGGGCGGCGGCTGAGCTATCTCAACATGCTGACTCACTCGCTGTGGCGGGTTAGGTTCCATCCCAGGGGTATGTGGGCTGTCAAAGAGTCGGGTAGGGTTTAGATTGGTAGGCAAACGATTATGATACCTCCTGTGGTGAACCACATCCGAAGTGCGCTATTGGCGTTGAACCCGCCATCCCTGAATCCTTAGTCGTTATTTCTCCGCAGCGATCTAGGCCTGCTGGCTCGCCATCCTGGTGGCCTCGACTTCGATCTCACGATGGATCTTGGTCATCTCCTCCCTCAGCTTTGCCAATTCGGCGTTAACCTCTTCTTGGTTCTGCACGGTCACGGCGACCGTCGTGAGTTTAGATATCTCTGCCACTAGATCTGCCATGGCTTGAGCTGGTGTCTTCCCTGACCCGCTGGCTCCGTTGTTATCCGCCGTGGCCGACCGATCCGCCGCTGCTCCTGCCATGTAGATGGCAACCTCACGATGAGGTTCTTGGAAATCCTCGGAAATCGCCGCCTCGGGCAAACCCCCAAGCCGCCCTTCATGGAGGGGATAGACTGAATCTGTATCGCCCATGGATGACTCATCGTCCAAGTTCATAGGGGTGTTCTCCTCATTCACCAACTCATCCGATAGGTTGACCCCCTGCGTAAAACCAACAAAAGCATGGTGCAGCCTCACTTGATGTTTGGCGGGTTGGGTGAACCAAGCCGGATCGACGATGTCGGTGCAGATGTCAGGCTCAGGTACCGGAACTCCAAACTTGTCAATGAAGACGTGGATCTTGCCGAAGGGGACCCGGTAACCAGATTCGATTGAATTGCCGTCAGGCCCCAGTGAGAGTTGTCGATGTAATACTGCCCGCCGCGGCGTTTAGTCATGAGGTCGACCGCGTAGCTCCCAAACCCTGGAAGGGCTCCCTTTGAGAACTCAACTCCACCGTGCGCAAGCCCCACGGTGGGTGCCAACTGTGGTGGTTTTGTCACGGCAGATGTCCTCATGAAAGGACTTAGAGATGGAGCCATCGCACCTTGGTGGCGACTCAAAGGGGTTAAGCGAAAGTGAGACTCGGGTTTACCCAGGTTCGGCCCCTCCGATGGAGGTAAAGTCCTACATCCTTCTTTGTGTATACTGATGGTGGAATCAATTTCAAGGGTGTGAAACTCGCCCGACCTAGCTCTCGATGGATTGTAACTTAAGTCTATCAACCCTAGAGACTCACCTTTATATATAGGTCGAGGCCCTAGGTTTAACAAGAGTCCAAGTCATATCACAAGTCGTGACATGACATATATCTAAGCCGTCGTGCCTCTCAAGCAAGGAATTTGCACGACGAGTCTTTCTCTTCTTGGGCCCTGAATTGCCATCTGGGATCTAGGGCTTGGTCGGCTCTTCATTGGAGACCACTTCATGCCTTCCATATTCCGGGTCTAAATCCATCTTCGGGCCACAAGTGTGGAGTCACCATGGGCCTGACTCGGCCCAATAGGGCGGGTCAGGCAACGGATAATATGCCCAAAAGTGGTGCCTCCTAGATTGGTTAGGTGTGGCTTGGGAGCCTCCTACGTCATGTTGTGGAGTTGAACCAAGAAGTTTGTAAGGGCAAGGAGATTGCCTACTTCGTAAATATCTACCATGAGTGAGGCTAGTCCTGTGTGGACGTAAGCCATGGTGGAATAGAAAGGCAACTTCTTCGTGGACCCCTTGTCGATGGAGCCCTCCGTGGACAATCGCAGCCATTACCCTCCATGAGTTGAAGTCTCCACTAACAAGGATGTATGATAGCACCACCTATCGGAACCATGCCAAAAATCGCCATGTCAGCATTTTTGTTTTATTTTCCTTCCCTACCCTCTACATTACATTTGCATGCCTTTACATTCCACTGCTATACTCTTAGATATGCATGTGTAGGGTGAACTTGACTAGTCATAATTGCTAAAAATTCCCCACAACTTAATTTGGGAAAAAGTCTAAGTTTTGAATTGGTCAAGTAGTCTAATCACCCCCGTATAGACATACTTCGGATCCTACAAGTGGTATGAGAGATTTGGTCTCCATTGCATTGGTTTCATAATTTAGAAGAGTATGGCGTCTAGTAAGGGAAATTATCACCATAGAGGTCCATATTTTGCTGGTACAAACTTTGCTAGTTGGAAGAAAACGATGAAAATGCATATTCTTGGTCATAATCCTACCGTTTGGGCTGTTGTTCGTGTTGGTGTACAAGGTGATTTCTTCGGAGGAGGAAGAGGACCAGATCGTGATGCGACAACGAAAGGATTGAAGATGTTGTAATACAATGCTCAAGCCCATGACATCTTGTTCAACTGCTTGTGCCCCGAAGAATTCAACAAAATGAGCCGCCTTGAGAATGCAAAG